>NW_025814845.1:70415000-71615000 GCF_022079265.1 Lynx rufus
TGTTACCAAGAATAGGCCACATTAAAAAAAAAAATCAGTCATGGTACCTTAAAATGCCAACAACTGTACTGCATTTTAAATGATCTAATTTTTTTATTTCTGAGAGAGAGAGAGAAAGAGAGAGGGAGAGAGAGAGAGCTGGGGAGGGGCAGAGAGACAGTGATCACAGATTCTGAAGCAGGCTCCAGGCTCCCAGCTGTCAGGACAGAGCCCAAGGTGGGGCTCAAACCCACAGACCGCGAGATCATGACCTAAGCTGAAATCAGAGGCTTAACCGACTGAGCCACCCAGTTTTGGTTTTCTAAAATCAGGTTCAGATTTTTGATAAGGGGACCAAAAAGACACAACAGTGGGGAAAAAATAGTCCTTTTAGCAAATGGTGTTGGGACAACTGGACATTCACATGCAAAAGAATGATTCTGGACCTGTACCTCACACCACGTATAAAAATTAACTCATATGTACTATATACCTAATTGTAAGAGCAAAAGTATAAAACTCTTAGAAGAAATCATAGACCTAAATCTTTGTGACTTTGGATTAAGCAATGGTTTCTTAGATAGGACATCAAAATCATAAACAACTAGAGAAAAAAAGAGATTAACTGACCTTGATCAAAATTAAAACCTTTGGTGCTTCAGAGGACATTATCAAAAAAGTAAAAAGGCAACTGTTAGAATATGAGAAAATATTTGAAAATCACATATTTGATAAGGGATACTATTCAGAATATATAACTAACTCTTCCAACTCGGTAAAAAGTCCAATTTTAAAAATGGGCAAAGTATTGGAATTGCCATTTCTCCAAAAGAGATATACAAATGGCTAATAAACACATGAAAAGATGCTCATCATTAGTCTTTAGAGAAATGCAAACCAAACCCACAAAGAGACACCATTCTACACTCAGCAGTATGGTTGTAATAAAATAGACACTAACAAGTGTTGACAAAGATGTGGAGAAACTGGAAATATACTTTGCCAGTAGGAACACAAACTTTGAGAAATACTTTATGGGTTCTTGAAAAAGTTAAACACAGGTTATTGTATGAACTAGCAACTCCACCCCAGGCATATACACGAGAACTGAAAACATGTTTTTACAGAAAGACTTGTACAGAAATGTTCATACCAGCATTATTCATAATAGTCCCAAAGTTCAAGCAACCCAAATAAATGCCCATCAACTGATGAATAAACAAAATGTGGTGTCTACCTACAACAGAATATTATTCATCCTCAGAAAGGCATGAAATACTGACACATTATCATACGGATGAACATTCATAACATATTCTAAGTGAAAGAAGGCAGAGGCAAAAGGATGTTTTGTGTAACTGAATTTATACACAATGGCAAGAGTCAAAGCTTCATAGAGATGAAATATCAATAACAAGTGACAAAGTGGGTTTAATAAAGGGTTAGTATCCAAAATATATAAAGAACTTACACAACCCAACACCCAAAAAAATCCAGTTAAAAAATGGGCAGAAGACATAAGTAGACTTCTTTCCAAAGAAGACATACAGATGGCCAACAAAGACATGAAAAGATGCTCAACATCACTCATCATCAGAGAAATACAAATCAAAACTACTATGAGGATGTCACCTCACACCAAATTGGCTAAAATTAACAACACAGGAAACAACAGGTGTTAGTGAGGATGGAGAGAAAGGGAAGCCCTCTTAACACTGTTGGTGGGAATGCAAACTGGTGCACCCATTCTGGAAAATAGTTTGGAGGTTCTTCAAAAAGTTAAAAATAGAGGGGTGCCTGGGTGCCTCAGTCAGTTAAGCATCTGACTCTTGGTTTTGGCTCTGGTCATGATCTCATGCACTAACAGCCCAGAGCCTGTTTGTGAATAACATAAACCCATTAATTTATATTCTCTAGTAATGAGAATATATATATATATATATATATATATATATATATATATATATAGTTTTTTGTGACTCAATTATGTATTTAAATAAATAAATAATTTATGTTTATTACATCCAGAAATTAGATTGAAGGAAGTTCAATGTTTTCTAAAAACATTATTGTACTTATTTAATAAGTGCAACTTATTAAATATTTTTTCTTCAACAAAGCAGTTTAAAACAACCATGAATTTGTTAAGTCTAAGCACTTCTTTGCCTGGATGCAGACGCTAGCATTCATTAAGTATTCTCACCTACACATATACTATGGCAGTTGTTCTCAACCCTCAACCTTTACTAAACATTAGAACCACTTGAAGAACTTTTAAAGATTTTGGTGTCAATTAAAATCTCTATTTTTGGAGGACTTACACTTGAGGAAGTATTTGTAAAGCTTTCCAGGTGATTATAATGTGCAATCAGCATGGAGAACCACTATACTATAAAATATTCTAAATGTGTAATAACCAAATTTTCTGTTCTATCTCAGGATACTTGACATAGGCTAATTGACCTGCCAGTTAGATCATCAGAGAACCCTAATATGACAGTGGTGGGGTAAAATTTATGAACTTTTCATTCTTGTGCTATTAAAATCCACTTCCTTTCTGAAGATATTGCAGAAGACTCCAACTTTTGGTGCCTTTTTAACTTCTTTGGATTTTTAAATAACTAATTTTTTCCAACAAGTATTCAACAAATTTTAATGGAAACATACTAGGTACTAAATACTCTAATTTTTCTTGCATACTCTAATTTGTTATACCTTGATGTCTGTTCTTTCAATTAAATATTTAACATCTCCAATAAGATCATAATCATGCTGAAGGCACGGACCAGCATTTCACCTCTGTAAAACATATAGTATAGTGAAATAGATAGACTTTTCTGTGGAACAATATGGAATACAGAGTCCAATGTGTATGAATACGTATTCCAGTTTTGCTATTGTGGTCTCAAATAAAGTAATTTCCATGAACCAGGATTATCTTGACTATAAAAATATGTGATAACTTCATTTGAAAGTTGTGAGGATTATATGAGATCTCAAATGTAGAACACCTACCATAGATCTAACCATGAAAAGCATGCATTTGTACAGCCATCCACTTATATAGCAAATATTTGAGTTCTTGTTCTCTCAACAGTCACTTTTTCAAATGTTAGATACACTGAATGAATCAAAACATATTACATCTCTGCCATAATAGTGCCTAACTTTTTATGAGGGACTCAGACCATAATAAAACACACATTTTTTTTTCTTTTTTGAAGAAGGCAGGGCAAGGAAATGATAATGAATATATTATAATCAATAGGTTGTGTAGTGAAGGACTTTTTGAAAACAGGACATTTGAGTAGCTAAAATGATGCAAAGGTGAATTTTAAATATGTATCTTCTTCCTGTTGAAGAAGGAAGGAAAAGATGGCATAATGGCCCTGCCATCTGAATGAAATCCATGTTTTAAAGAGACAACAAAGGGTTCATCATGGCTTAGATGCATTTAGAGAGACACAGAATGGTAGGAAATGAAAGTGAAAATATTGCCAAGTGTAAATTATATAAAATTATAATAAAAATGTGTGGTAGGCAGAATGATCCCCAAAGCTGTCCACATTCTAATCGCCAGAACCTGTAAATATTTTATGTTACATGGTATGGGGGAATTAATATTTTAAGTGGGATTAAGTTTGCTAATCAGATGCCTTTAAAATAGTATTATCTTGGATTTTCTCAGTGGGCCCAATTTAATGTAATTCACTGGCCATTGCCGGTTTTGGAGATGGAAGGAGGTCACTAGCCAAGATATATGAACAGACTTTAAAAGCTGCAAAAGTCAAAGAAACAAATTCTCCCCTAGAGCCTCCATGGGGAGTACAGTTCTGCTGACACCTTGATTTTACCAATGAAACCCATTTCAGATATGAAATTTTAAAACTTAATAAATGTGTGCTATTTCAAGGTACTAAATTTGTGGTAATTTGTTGTATCACCAACAGAAAACTAGTACAATATGATAAAGATGACTTTGGTGAGTCCAGAGAAGAGGATCACCTCAACTGATTAACACTTTAAGAAAGGCATTTGGCTTCTGTATGGAGAATCATGTGTAGGGAGCAAGAGTGGAAGCAGAGAAGTCAACTGGGTAGGTATTTTAGTAGTTCAGGTAAGAGACGATGGGCACTTGAGCTTTAGCTTTAGCTAACAGGTTTGATGCAAGGCATGATAGCAATAAGGAAAATAAAATATACCCAAACTGCTTTGATCTGCAGGATGAATTATAAAGCTATTTATATAATTGAAGTGAATTTGAAGTGGGACTTTCCCTACTGCACATATAACACCTAATACCTTAACAACACAGTAAGCACTCAATAAACATTTAATGAAAACAATAAGAATACTGTTGAATATGATGATGATAATGGCAATGAAAATAGTAATGATCCAAAGTGATGATATTAATGGTGAAAAAGATAAGAAAAACGGATCCTTAATGGGCCTCTATTGAATATTACAAATAAGCATGTTAAATACTACTGTTTAATTTTCCCCTAAATTTTTTGCTAGGATTCTAGTGAGTTGGTTGCAGTGAGACAAAAACAGAAGGTATACCATGAGCTACATATAGATTTGATTCCACATAGATGCTTAGGATTTTCTCTTAGTTTGTTTTTAAACTTTATTATCATGTTACCTTTAGTCAAGTAACCAAAAATTAAATTCTATGATCCTCTTTATAAATCTATTATGCCTCCATATCATATAGAGAAACCTTAGCAAGCCCTGTACATTTAACATTTGTCAACATTTAATTACCACAGGTATTGTTCATTAGGATAGAACTTTGTTTTGTTTACTGCTGTGTCCCTATCACCAAGAACAGAAAATTGCATATATAGTGCTCAAAAAACTTGTTGATAAAATGAACAAATGGATACGTCTTTTCTAATCTTTGTTTCATTGGTATTGCCTGAATAATGCAAATCCTAGAGGGACTCAATTTACCAAAATGTCCAATAAATTAAGTTTGGTTTACAATTATATGGGTAATAGCAGACATTCTTTGAGAACAACATAGATAAGATTTCAGGCCCAAAATTCTGACATTATTTAAAAAAAAAAAACACAACAAAGTAGTTCTCTGTAGGACAATACATTCATTTTAGGTATACCTTGCCAACATAATAAAATAAGAGTTAGGTTTGATATTGTGCCTGTTAATATACTACTACTTCATTACTTTCTCTTGAAGAATTACAGAGGAAAAAGGACCAGATATTTAGGTATGTAGAATACAGATAATCTTTGGATATATGATGCTCATTTGTCTTCGGTGTTTCCAATACTCACATTCATAACCTGAGGAGTAGGCTACGCCCAAACCACCAAATATTCCAGGGTGCCTGGCTGACTTGGTTGAGCGCGCAACTCTTGATCTTAGGGTAGTGAGTTTGGGCCCCATGTTGGGTGTAGAGATTCCTTAAAAATAAAATCTTTGGGGTGCCTGGGTGGCTCAGTCAAGTGTCCGACTTTGGCTCAGGTCATGATCTTGCGGTTCGTCAGTTCAAGCCCCATGTCAGGCTCTGTGCTGACAGCTCAGAGCCTGGAGCCTGCTTTGGATTCTGTGTCTCCCCCTCTCTCTATCCCTCCCCCACTCGTACTCTGTCTCTCTCTCTCTCTCAAAAATAAATAAACATTTAAAAAAAATCTTTGAAAAAAGTTTAAAAAACACTAAATGTTTAAAAATATTTTTTAAATATAACATTTTGAATATTAAAAAAGGAATTCTGTCAATAGACTTCTCTCTCTCTGCCCCTCCCCTGCTTGTAGGCATGCTCTTTCTCAAAATAAATAAATAAACTTAAGAAAAAAAAAGTTAAAAATAGAACTACCCTCTGACCCAGCAATTGCACTACTAAGTATTTACCCAAAGGATACAAAAATACTGATTCAAAGGATACACACACACTATATATATATATATATATATATATATATATATATTTTTTTTTTTTTTTTTTTTTTCCCCCTGTCTTTAATGTTTGATGATTTGTGTAATCTATCTCAGAGTAATCTTGATTGGGGTCCTTTGAACTTCATGCATATGGATGTCCACATCCCTTCTAGGATTCAGGTAATGTTCAGCCATTATTTCTTGAAAATATATTTGATCATGACCTGAGCTGATATCAAGAGTCAGATGCTCAACCAACTAAACCACCCAGGCACTCCTCAGCCATTATTTCTTTAAATAAACTTTCTTCCCCTTTCTTTCTCTCCTCTCCTTCTGGGACTCCCAGGTTGAAATATATTCATTCACTTGATGGTGTCATGTAGATTCCATATACTTTTATCACTTTTTTCTTTTTAATTTTTGTTTCTCTATATATTCTAAATGACCTGTCTTTATTTTCTGATTCTTCATGCTAAATTCTGCTGATGAAATTCTCTACTGAATTTTCACTTCTGTCATTATATCCTTACACTTAAGGATTTCTGTTTGGTTCTTTTTTATGGTTTTCATTTATTACATTTTTAAATTTTTTTCAAGTATTTTTTTATTTCATTTAGTTGTCTGTGTTATCTTGCATCTCACTGAATTAAAAAAATTTTTTTTTAACATTTATTCATTTTTGAGAGAGAGAGAGACAGAGTGTGAGTGGAGAAGGGGCAGAGAGAGAGGGAGGCACAGAAACTGAAGCAGGATCCAGGCTCTGAGCTGTCAGCACAGACCGCGACGTGGGGCTGGAACTCAGGGACCATGAGATCATGACTTGAGTCGAGGATGGAGGCCCAACCAACTGAGCCACCCAGGTGGCCCTCATTGAGCTTTTTATGGATAATTATTTTGAAATTTTTTTGGCAATTTGTAGATCTCTATTTGGGTTTGGTTGCTGGAGCTTTATTAATTTCCTTTTGTGCTGTCATGATTGCTTAATTCTTTATGATCTGTGCAGACCTGTGTTGGTATCTTGCATCTGAAGGAGCAAGCATCTCTTCTGGTCTTTACAGATTGGTTTGGGCACATAAAAACCTTCTGTTGGTCCCTGGGCTGATGGAACTGCCTCTGGGATTTCAGCTGGGATTTCAGGTCATGTGGCTGCTGCTGGTTCTGCAGTGAGGTTGCAGCTGGAAGGCCTGATCCCTGGGGTGATGGGACTGCCTCCAGGACCTTGGCCAATAGAGTTGGCACTGAGACAAGGGTCAGCTTTTGGTTCTGCAAACAGTAGGCTTGTTACCAGGTACGCAGATGAGGGTGGCTTCTGCAAGGTTCCTGGGAGGGTTACCAGCAACCTGGGAGTTCCTTGGGTGGCCAAACTGGTCTGAGGCTGTAGAGGCTGGAGTTGAGTCATTGCTTCAAGGTCCACAGCTGGGACTGAAGTCTGTAGTCCTGCTCCAGGGGTATGGATGAGTGTGCCTCTTAACAGGTTCCTAGGTGGGTAGGACTTCCCATGGACCATGACCAATGGGGTTGGAGCTAGGTCACAGGGCCACTTCAGGATACACAGTCAGACCATGTTCAAGAGGCTTGTATCTGGTGGCTGGGAGGGGTCTCCCATCATGTCTCTGGTGGGCAGGACTACTCCTAGACCGTGGGTGAGATGGGCTGGAGCCAGCACAACAACAACTTTAGGATCCTCAGGCAGACAGAGGTTGGCGGGTCTGTCTCTGGGGACATGGATAGATGTCTCTCTCACTGGGTCTCTGGTCGGAAGGATTATTTCTGGACTAAGGCTGAGAGGGGCCAGAGCTAGGTCACAGGCTGCTTCATGGTCTACAGCTGGAACTGAGGCCAGTGGACCTATTACTCAAGGCATGGGTGGTGTGGCTCTTCCTTGTTCCCTGGAGGATGGTGCTATCAACAGCACCAAGACCAAATGGGGCTGCAGCTGAGTTCACAGATAGCCTGGGCTCTTTTCTGGGTCTGTAGTTATTATTATCTAACTATAGTTTGTGAGTCTGTCACCTGGGTGCAGGAATGCCTTTTCAAAATGGTCCTCCTCAGTCTTGGGTTTTACTGGGGTTTTGCAACCTTTTACCTGGATCCTGAAGCTCCCACAAAGACACTTTTGTCCATGGACAGCCACTAATTTAGTGTTGCTCTGGGGGGAAATGAGAGGAGGACCTCCTATTCTGTTACTTTGCTCTATAATTTTTAAAGTAAATATAAAGACAAAATATGACACATGGCCTAATCTTAAAGAGAACACAGGCATACCCCGTTTTATTGAGCTTTGCTTTACTGCACTTTTCAGACATTGCATTTTTTATAAATTGAAAGTGTGTGGTAACCCTGCATCGAGCAAGTCTACTGGTGCCATTTTTCCAACAGCATTATGCTCACTTCATTTCTTCATGTCACATTTTTGCAATTCTCACAATATTTCAAACTTTTCATTATTATTATATTTGTTATGGTGATCTGTGATCAGTGATTATGACTCACTGAAAGCTCAGATAATGGTTAGCATTTTTTTTAGCAATAAAGCATTAAAACATTTTTTTAAATGTTTATTGATTTTTGAGAGACAGAGAGAGACAGAATGTGAGCAGGGGAAGGGTAGAGAGACAGGGAGACACAGAATCTGAAGCAGGCTCCAGGCTCTGAGCTCTCAGCACAGAGCCCCATGTGGGGCACAAACCCATGAGCTGTGAGATCATGACCTGAGCCGAAGTTGGCCACCCAACCAGCTGAGTCACCCAGGTGCCCCAGCAATAAAGCATTTTTAAATTAAGGCATATAGATTGTTGTTTCAGACATAATGCTATTATATACTTAATAGATTATAGTATAGTATAAATATAAAATTTTATATGCACCGGGAAACTAAAAAAATCATTCAACTCACTTTGAGATATCTGCCTTATTGTGGTCATCTGGAAACCAAAGCCGCAATATATGCCAGTATCTAAAACCAAGGTAGTCCTGGAAAGTATGGGTTATGTGGTGGCTGTAGGTATGAGAAAAAGACAAGCACAGAGCTGAGGGAGAAGAAACTGGAAAGACAAGTAGAGGATGGAGCAAGGAGTCTCTTATAGGCTGTGTACACATGAGCTACCAAATAGTTCTGAGCAGGAGTATCATCTGTTTAAAAGTTTCTGGGTCTGCAGAGTTGGTAAGGAGTGCGGCAGTAATGAAGCAAAATAAAGACAGTGAGATTGTCAAAGAGTATTTGGGAATTGGCTGGCTATGGGTAGATGATGGGGAGGGGGCAAGAAAGAGTTTGACATATATGAGGGACTAGGCTGACCAGTGTGTTAGAGTGATGTGGGGATATGGCTCAGTAGAGAATTCTCAATGGGAGACAGAGGTGTAGAAGTCATTGTATAGAGTTAGAAGTTGAAGAAAGAGGCATAGGGCCAGCTTGTGTAAAGAAAATGAATCCAGCAGGAGAGGGGAATGCAGAAAATGCAGTAATTATCTAACCACAAGGTGATGGAGGCCTAACTCAGAATTGAGCTCAAGGGGGGAAAATGGAGAAAGGGATGTTGGAGAGACTGAAAACAAAATACTGACAAGGTTTGGTGACTGATCATAGAAAAGGTTTTGAGTCTAGTGCTTGAGAGAATGAAACCCATGACAAAGTGGAGAGGCAAAGAGGGGAAGACAAGTTGTCTTTGGTAGGGTGAGTTTATGGTAAAGGCTGAGGTGGAGATAGCTGACCTCAGGCACTAGAATGCTAGAACTGAGTTCAGGTCCAAGATACTTGATTTGAAAACTATCATGCTATGACTAGATTCACTGTGGAGGGGACAGGAGACAGAGATGGAACAGGTAGCCATGGAAGGAGACATGAAGGTCACCGAATTTGGAGGTGGGAATGGAAGGGAAGGAACATCACAGGTGGAAGCAACACAGGAAATGGGGAATTTTCAAGAATATGTGAAGAACTACAATACATTGAGTATGATGAAGATTGGTTTTTAAAAAGTAGAAAGTATTTAAAAATACATTCTGTATAAATACATTGAAATAAGTCTAGGAGAATATACAACCAACCTACCATAGCAGGAGGAGAGGGGAAGGAGTTAGAATTATGGAGCCAGGGGGCATCTGGGTGGCTCAGTTGGTTGAGTGTCTGACTCTTGGTATCAGCTCAGGTCATGATCCCAGGGTTGTGGGATTGAGCCCGGCATCAGGCTCTGTGCTGAATGTGGAGTCTGCTTAAGATTCTCTCTCGCTCTCCCTCTGCCCCTCTTCCCCTGCTCTCTATCATTCTCTCTCTCTCTCTTTACTAAAATAAATAAATTAAAAAAAAAGAATTATAGACCCAATGATTCATTGGGAACTTCAGTGTTATCAGTGATGTTTTAAATTTTTCTAAGAATCATCTATTCCCCATATAACTCATCAAAAATATTGAAAAATGGAATCAATGGACAGGAAAGCACTTTTAGAATAAAACAACTCTCTTGGACAGAAACACTCTCTCAAGAAAAGATTTGTCTTTAATACACGTTGACTTATTGTAGTTTACCTTATTTACCTATCAAGTTAAAAACAACTCTGCAACAAAGATACTTTCTTTATAGTTGTATATTCTTCATCATATTATTTTAGGTAAATAACTGGCAAATGGTAACTATTTACTCTGATTGCAGGAAAGGAAAGCATTTAAATCACTCTTCATTTCTTTATCTCTTTATGCAAGAGCCAGGTACAAAACTTTCACTGTCTATGTATCTATAGGACCCTCACTGTGGGACAGGAGACCACAACTTCTGTTCACACAGAACCACACTGGGTAACTTTTCTGCTTATGACAATGGACCCCTGACATTTTTTTAGTGAAAATCCCAGGATGTTGGAGCTTTTTTTCTATGTCTCCCTGAAATACTGATCATTTCGATAACTTCTGATTACAGCACTGCACACCATTACCTAGAATCCTTCCAGATTCTGTCCAAAGAGCTTTCCTTCCCTCTTCTCCCTAAATCAGCTTCCAAGAGGGCCTGACCTTTATTCCTGCCACCGTACTGTCATATTCAATGAAAAGTATGAAGGAACAAATTCTCTTAAAATGTAACAAACATAACCTTCTCTGCAGACAGCATTTACTTATAACAGTAGTTGCATTTTAGCAGTTTGCAATCAAGTGATTTTCTTGTTAGAGTACATCCATTTCTTACTACTCCAGCAATTGTTTCTTCATTTGTTTTGGTACTTGTATTTTTTTTAAACAATGTTATTGAGGTATATTTTATGTATCCTAAAATCTACCTTTTCAAGTCTACACAGTTCAGTGATTTTTAGTAACTTTACCAAGTGGTCTAGCTATTGCCATAAATCAGTTTCAGAACATTTTCATTCCCCCCAAATAAAATCCCTCAGGGCATTTACATTAATCTCTGTGCCTCCCTGGTCCTCCACCCCCAGCCCCAGAGAATCACAACTCAACTGGCTATTTCTTTAAACATGCCTTTTCTGGACATTTCATATAAATGGCAACATACCATACATGGTTTCTTGAGTCTTCACGGATTTTATAGAACAAAACTAGAGATTTTCCTTTGGCCTTTAAGAAAATGACACATTTAAAGAAATATATTACCTTTCAAATAAAACCTTGCAATAAATACTATTAAAAATCTAAAAAACTAAAATATTAATCCGTTTTATTTAAGTTCTAAAATTTAAGAACATTCTGAAGGTAATATAGTGCTAGAAACATGAAATGATCACTTAACCTATCTCACACATTGAAACAGATAATAAAACAGCTATCCCTAAAGATTTTAATCATTTTAACATCTCCAACTTTACATGTAATAGAACTTACCCTTTTTCCTTTTGAGGATGGATGTGTAACTTTCCCTTCTAGGAAAAATTTTAAATGGCTGGTTTCTTAATATATTAGTTAATGCCTACAGGTAGGTGTGTATGTGTGTGTGTGTGTGTATGTGTGTGTGTGTGTGTGTGTGTGTGTGTGTGTGTGTGTGTGTGTTATTTTCGTCCTCAGTATCTTTGAAAGGAATAAGAGTATCATGTGTAGCGAAAGGAACTGGAATGTTCCAGCCTTGCTTAAAAGGATGCACCTGTCCAATAACCTCCTGTTTCCTGTGAGTGCCTCTGATCCTCCAAATTTGTACACTGTGCTTACAGTGTGGAGAAGGGCAGGCACTGACTCCTTTGAAGTAGGCAGGTCAGATTAGAAATTATGCTTTTCAGTCTATTGTGAGTTTCAGTAATGCACACATCTCAACTACAAAAAAGAATTTTTAATAGTATTTTTGAAACTGCTGCTGTGAGTTTTAGATGACATACATGGATTAGCTAATGCTTTCACTGAATTAAGTGAACATGTCAATAAGTACTTCTGTCTTTGGCTTGGAATTCAGTATAAAATAGATAATTCTATTGAGCTCTAACAAAATCAAGAGATACTTATCCTTAAGCTTTTTTCATTGAATCACTCTAATTGGGACAGATTCTATGAAGAAAAATGATTGTTTATATGATCATAGCCTCAATGCCAATTTTTGAAAATTATAGAAATATGGAAAAAAATGTCATTCATCTAAATAAATTATGCTCCAAGATAGAAATCAGCCTGTAAGCAGTAAGTGATATCCCCTCCTTTTTGAACTCTCAAAACATCACACTTTAAGTGTGTAGCTCTCTTTACTTTTATTTTTGCTGCCACTATCTGAAGACTAGAAAATAGTGAATACATGCTGGTAACAATTCATACTTCTATTACATCTTAAGAAGAAATGAGACTCCCTAGAAGAACTGAAATGAAGAAGAAAAAGACCAAGTGAGACAACCTGGGGAAAAATACTGAACAAGGCCTCAACTCTAAACATTCAAAGTTATCAAAACACACTGTTAGCCAAAAATTGCTTCTCAAAAGCCCTAGAAATTAGCCTTTAACCTGTTGTTTAAAAATCATAGGACACATCACCATTCTGGAAATCTCAGTACCAAAAGGTTCTTTCTTGGTTTTATCTTTGTTATTAACTAATATGGTAATTCTGCTGTAAACCAAACCATGAGGTATAAAAGTGGTGCACTGATTTTTAAAATGCAGACAGAATGATTTTTTTTTTTGTAAAGTAAACCAAACTCACCAGGTCATAGACCAAACAAGAATAAATTCTGCTAAATTTTTTTCCCCAAAGAGCAACTATAGAATAAAAAAATCAATACTAGGAAAAACCCAGCTAAAGGCTGCCTGACAATTCCTAGAAAAAAAGTTGGTAAACCAAAGTAAATCTTGTATTAGGTAATAGGCACACAACAATGTATTTAATACACTATTGCCAACCTTCCTGTTTTAAGACTGGCACAACTGGGGTGCCTGGGTGGCTCAGTCGGTTAAGCGTTCAACTTCAGCTCAGGTCACGATCTCACGGTCCATGAGTTCGAGCCCCACGTCAGGCCCTGGGCTGATGGCTCAGAGCCTGGAGCCTGCTTCCGATTCTGTGTCTCCCTCTCTCTGCCCCTCCCCTGTTCATGCTCTGTCTCTCTCTGTCTCAAAAATAAAATAAACTTTAAAAAAAATTAAAAAAAAGACTGGCACAACTAATCAACTGTTAAGGAAAATCTTCCTTAAAGATTTAGAAAAAGTTGTGTGTATATCACATATACCACTTTGAATTTATTTAAAAATTTATGAACTAGGGTGCCTGGGTGGCTCAGTTGGTAAAGCATCCTACTTTGGCTCAGGTCATAACCTCGTGGCTCATTGGTTCAAGCCCTGCATTGGGCTCCATGCTGAAAGCTCAGAGTCTGTAGCCTGCTTGGGATTCTGCGTCTCCCTCTCTCTCTGTCCCTCCCCCATTCGTGCTCTATCAAAAATAAACACTAAAAATTTTTAAAAAATTATGAACTAATAACTTGTTCTGGACAATAAATAGAAACAGCTTCATCAGTGCATTTTTGAAATGAAAATTGCCATAATATCCATTCTCTTACTTCAAAGATATATGAAGGATTTAAAGTTTATTTTTAGTTAAATTTATTTTAATTATCTCCATTTGTCTTTTGACAATTTGTCTCACCATCTATGAAGAGGTATATAAAGAGTAAATAGTAAAATCTCTGAATGGACATTACAGATTATGGACAGAGACGAGAACTTGGATGAGTTAATACTGCATGATGATGAGTAGCATGGTTTCTCTTTTTTTTTAAAGTATTTATTTTTGAGAGAGAGAGAGAGAGAGAGCGAGAGAGCGAGCGAGCATGCTCAGGAGAGAGCACAAACGGGGGAGGAGGAGAGAGTGAGGGAGAGAGAGAGTCCTAAGCAGGCTACATGCTGGTCATGGAGCCTCATGTGGGGCTCAATCTCACCAACCATGAGATCTTGACCCAAGCTAAAATCAAGAGTCAGATGCTCAACTGACTGAGCCACCCAGGTGCCCTATGAAACTTCTTCCCTTTCATTTTCTGCCTGGATGAATTAAAAAAAAGATATAAAGAACAAATATTAAAATTTTTCTTTTCATTATTTCATTAAGGCATTCCTGGCATAACTCTCTACCAAGTAATTTCAGAAGATAACATCTACACTAGCTCTTGTCACCCAGCCACTTGACTTGGATATTTAAACTAGAGAAGAAAACTTTAAAAAGGTCCAGTATTTCTATCTTTGGCCTTTATTATTTTTGGAGCTTTCCTCACTGCCCAAGGCCAGTTCCTCCACCGATGACACCCTTGCCGTTCAGTGGTGAAGACTGCACATTGCACAAACCCGGCCCAAGCAGCACAGCTATCCAGCAGGTGCATAGCCTATGCTTCTCAAGATGTTGCTCCCTCGTTTCCGAATTCCCTCTGGACGCCTTGTTGTATTACCTCCAGGCTAGGAACATCAGCGTCTTTCTGTCCATGCACGCAAACCGGCCTTTCAGTTGTTAAAATATTATTACCCCAGATGGAGTAAAACAAACAAAACAAGCCCAACCCTTTCTGGACCGAGTCCACTCGTGCCCTCTGTCAAAGTGCAGACTCGTCTGCCCCTTTGCCAAGGCTCACAGGTGGCGCTGGGTCCACCATGTGGCCTTCTCACTGATCCCACGCACCCATAACCTCTCCTTCCGCACAGATGCCACAGGAGCCTTTATAAAATACAAGTCTGCTTGGATTGCCCGCCACCTTATATTCCTGCGATCACATTCTGTCATGGTCAAGAGAAAATCCAAAGCCTTTAATATGGGGGACAGTTTTTCATGATCTGATCTATTCAGCCTCTTAGCCCACCTCTAGCCTCATCTACATTCTAAACCCCAGGGTCCTGAATCCACTGCAACACTTGCTGTTCTCTGAGCTGTCCTCACCACCTCGCATGTCCTGGCACATGTTGTTTTCTTCCAGGAGAACCTTGTCTCGATTTACCTGTCCCCCAAACTTCTATTTATCCTACTAGTCCTATTTCTAAAGTCATCCTCTTTCTGAAACCTTCTCTGATCCTCCTCTCCAGACGTGGTCTGTTCCCCAACTCTGGCCTCACACAGCACCCTGGGTATTGTACTGGAAGCTTTTTAAGAGCACCTGAATCTTACTTATGACTTTATCACCAGACCATTTCACAGTGCTTGGTAGATGATGGGCACCTAGTATATGTGTGTTTAATGATCACAATTCAAGTTTTATTTACTTTTCCTCTGTGTCCCCAAGTGTAAGACTTAGGTCTCTTAATTCTCTGAATTGCCAGCACCAGCAAGTAAATGCCACATAACTAGATCTCCATAAAGATTAATGACAGTTGAAAGAATCAATACTATAACTACCTCCAGCCCTCCCTTGTCTCACTGATCCTGCAGGCTGATGAAAGATTACTTTTTCTAATATACAATTTTCCATGGTTCCCATCACCTACTCCTACCCAGGTGAAACTTTTACTGGCTTCCTATTACCTACAGGATGAAGCCCACTTCCCTAGCTCAGTTCTTTTGCATAGAAATGCACTTTCTTTGACCTTCACCAACACTCTGTTCCCCCTTTGCATCTCAGCTTAGGCTTTCCCTGCCCAAACTACAATTGTCTTTGCGTGAGTCTGGGACATTAACCCGATTTAGTTTCTTAATATCCCCACTTATTAGAGCTGAAATGATCTTCACAGGCTCCCCACTGCCCCCCGCCCACTTTTTCTAAGTGTTTTCCTATTACTCCCTTCACTAAAATGTAAGTTCCATAAACACAGGGGCCTGGTTGGCCTTGTTCAATGCTGCATCCCTGATCCTAAAGCAGTTCCTGGAACCAGAGATTAAGTGCTGATCATTTGTTCAGTGAAGGAAAGACTAAACGCAAAAATATTTCTAGTTGGCATTCAAGGTCCTCAGTGACCTCGGCACCCTCCATTTTCCCAGCCTTATCTCCAACCAATTCCTCACATGATACCTGTTTGCTATTTCCCAAATACCTCTATTATACTTCCTGACTAGGCCTTCTTTTTCTTCCTATTTAAATTCTCTTCATCTTTTATAGGAATTCCTTCTTTCATAAGGCAATCCAAAGTGGTAAGCTCCTGAGCTATATTATTTATCTATTTAATGTCTTAAATATCTTTCAATTCTCTAGAGCTTTCTTATAATGGATTTTTTTAATAAATGGGCTTTAAGTTATAACAAAAGACTGAAAATTCTTAAAGGGAAAAACTTCCAAATGCTAGGAGTTAATAAGATTCAGACTCCATTTTATCTATTAAAAAAAAAAAAAAAAAACAACCCTACAGGTCTTCTTCAAGTATAACAAAGAGGTTTGCTTTCTGGTATAATGTGCAACATAATAAATAGTTAAAATGATACATTCAAATGTGTTAGTGACAGCTGGTTCCAGTAACAACTCTGATCTCCATTTTGACTGCAAATAATACTGGCCACTGACCATATTATGAAAAGGGAACCAAGAAGAAACTCTTCCCACTTACAACTCTGAGCCTAGCACAGTCCAGTTGACTAGATACTTTGTTTTAAAACATAAACAAAAAAGTACATATAACAAATCAGGAACACTTCTGTGGTAAGAACTATTACTCAAAAAAATTCCCAAAACTTAGAATGAATTTTAAATAGTTTTACTGATCTGCATCCTGTTGACCCCGGTGGTAGTTACATGCAAACATTCCTAAGTATGCCAGCCTATACATGGGAGCAGACAATACACGATGTAACATGTAAACAAAAGAAACATGCCAACCTGGATACCAACTTTGCACCACTAGCATCTTCTGCTGAATTCACATCATTCCAGTAGGGTTTTCTACGACTTAGCCGCAGGCTGACCTGAGGAACACCATCTGACAGCTCTGGTTGTGGTACTCTGTGTGACTGAATAGATCCCTCACTCCTGGATTTTGGGATCTAGAAAATACAATTTGGGGAGGAGGGCGGATTTAAAAAAATCTTTCAGATTAAGTTATCAAAGATAATTTGTTCTAATTTATTAGTAACCTAATGTATTAATGACATTCCAGAAAAATACCAACCTAGGTATAGAATTTAAAATATTAAAAATAAATTGCTAAAAAGCAAAGGGCACAGGGAAGGGGAGATATCAACACTTCCAAGGGGAACTTTCAAACCATATACAGCCACATCCCTTTCCTGGATTCTGACACAAATCTTCCCCAGGCTTACCCCCTCCCTCCCTCCCCTAGCCCCCACCATTAGAATAATTACGCTGTGTAATGAGAGATTATGAGAGTATATCAGAGTGGCAACCTGGAGTGAAGGAAAGAAGAAATAGAAAAAGACAGGGGGAAAAAAAAAGGGCTGAGAACCACTGAAATGAAGGATGACAATATCAGAAAGGTGTCCAGAAATATTTACTACCAGCAAGTAAAATCTGCACCAGTTCGTAATAGTTTCTGTTGTCATCTTCTTTTATAGGGCAAAGTATGGTCTAATACACTTTTAACTAAAGAAATAGCTAGGAAAAATGTACCTTTTTAGTTCTCTTCTGTCTCTAGAAGCATGGGCAACACAAGTGCCAAGTAAACCCTGGTGTACTGACTTCTCCTATCTGAGGTTATGTGCTCCCTCCAACCCCAGAAACACCCTCATGCTTTTATATTGCATCAGAAACAATGTGAATACAATTGATATCCTTCTCCTGAAATTGTGTAAAAATCATGTGAGAGTTTCAGGAAAAATTCACACCCTCAGGTCAATTGTATTTGTTACACCGGAAGCTCTTTCTCATCTCCTGGACTTTTCTTATACTTGTCCTTCAACTGGAATGTCATCTACTCATCACTGGCATCACTGGCCACTCACCAATTGCCTAAGACCAAACCAAATCTTAACTTCCTTTGAGGCTGAGAGAAGAATCCACTTCCCGGGGTGCCTGGGTGGCTCGGTCGGTTGAGCATCTGACTTTGGCTCAGGTCATGATCTCACGGTTCATAGGTTTGGGCCCTGGTTCGGGCTCAGTGCTGACATCTCAGAGACTGGAACCTGCTTTGGATTCTGGGTCTCCCTCTCTCTCTGCTCCTCCCCTACTCAAACTCTGTCTCTCTCTCAAAAATAAGTAGGAAGATTAAAAAAAAAATTTAAGAATCCACTTCCCACAGAGCGTCTCTAAGTAAGCTCAGGTCTTAATGACCTTTCCCAACTTTGAATTCCTGTAATACACTGCCACAAAATCCATGCTTGATCTCATGTTGCCTGATAGTTGTTTTATATTTTTAAGTTATATGGCCTCAGCCAGATGTCTGGACACAGAGATTATAGTCTCATTCTCTTCCCCTTTCTCCTCCTCTACTGTGTCCTTTTCCTCCTCTTATTTATATTATTATTTTTAACATTTTGGCCATTGAGTCTAGTTAAGTTTTGAACCCATTAATACTTATTGTCAGACAACACACTTTTTTTTAGAAGGTATTTTTTCTTTTCTTTCTTTCTTTTTTAAGTTTATTTATTTCGAGAGAGTGCATGAGCAGGGGAGGGGCAGAGAGAGAGGAAGAGAGACAGAATCCCAAGCAGGCGTTGCAGTATCAGAACAGAGCCCAACATGAGGCTCAAACCCATGAACCATGAGATCATGACCTGAGCCAAAACCAAGAGTGAGATGTTTAACCCACTGAGCCACCCGGGTGCTCCAACAACACACTTTTCAACTGTAAGATATTCCAAAGACACTGACTGACCAAGAAACTAGGGTAACAGGCAATTAAAAAAAGTAATATGGGGACAGTTATAAACATCAATATTTAATAAATTCATACCTCTATGAGAATTACAAAAATAACACATGAAAATAATTTAGCAAAGAGTTACATTTACCACAAAGTAAATACTCAAAATATTAATTTTAATATTAATTTAAATTAATTTAATATTAACAACTTATTAATATTGTTAAGTAAAACTTGCCCAAATCTGACAATTACCAATGAATTGTTCCATTACATTTCTCTGTAGAGTGTTCATAAAAGTTCATGAAAATCAAGGGAAAGTGAATTTTTTAAAATTATAAACTATAGTTCACTGAGATATTTGCCAAGATTACTTATGAAAGAAATATTTAGGTAAACAGCAAGAGAACATATTAAAAGTACAAATATATGCTATTATATATTTCATAAAAGGGGCTCTTTTGCATGTGGCTATTTTTCATGTGAGTAGACAGGAAAAATAAATACACTGAAAAAGCAGTAAGATTTCAAACTAGTTAGCTAAAAAATCTCATACCCAGACTTAATTCTCTCAATATTAAAACAAATATAAGAACAGTTGTTTGGCAACATTTTATGGTGTTAAAATAAGGACATAGCATTTTAAGTTCAGTGATAATTTGGGGGTTCTAAAGTTGATTCAATAGTTTATGTAAAGGAGAAATATTCTAAGGTAGAAAGGTAACATGTTGCTGATTCCACTTGGTCAGTTTACATTAAAATAGACTACATAACACAGATCACTTAAGACTCAGATACCATAAACTATATCAGGTACATTTTTCAAAGTATTATTCTGTGATGATTTAATCTCTATAAAAATAAAATAGAGGGGCGTCTGGGTGGCTCAGTCCATTAAGCATCTGACTTCGGCTCAGGTCATGATCTCATGGCTCATGAGTTGGAGCTCCACCTCGGGCTCTGTGCTGACAGGTCAGAGCCTGGAGCCTGCTTTGGATTCTGTGTCTCCCTTGCTCTCTGCCCCTCTCCCACTCACGCTCAGGGTGTGTGTGTGTGTGTGTGTGTGTGTGTGTGTGTGTGTGTGTGTCTCTCAAAAATAAACATTAAAAATTTTTTTTTTAATTTTTTTTTCAACGTTTATTTATTTTTGGGACAGAGAGAGACAGAGCATGAACGGGCGAGGGGCAGAGAGAGAGGGAGACACAGAATCGGAAACAGGCTCCAGGCTCTGAGCCATCAGCCCAGAGCCCCACGCGGGGCTCGAACTCATGGACCGCGAGATCGTGACCTGGCTGAAGTCGGACGCTTAACCGACCAGGTGCCCCTAAAAAATTTTTTTAAAAATACAACAGGTTTGTCATTAGCCATGAACTTTAAAATATAAATTTATTAATATATACTAAAGTAGTCCAAAGAGCTGAGCTTATGCACAAGGACATGAAAACACCACATGAAGCCTATGAGAGAACAAAATTGTTAGAAAAAGGTAGCTCAGTAACTCTGAGACCATTAGAACTATAAAGTGTATATATATATATATATATATATATATATATACACACACACACACACACTATATATATATATATATATACACACACTATATATATATATACACACTATATATATATATACACACACTATATATATATACACACACACTATATATATATACACACACTATAATATACACTATATAAATATATATACACTATATATATATACACTATATATACACTAAATATACACTATATATACATATAAACTATATAAATATATATACACTATATAAATATAAATATATACACACACACATTTTATTTATTTTTTTTTAAATTTTTTTCAACGGTTTTTATTTATTTTTTTGGGACAGAGAGAGACAGAGCATGAACGGGGGAGGGGCAGAGAGAGAGGGAGACACAGAATCGGAAACAGGCTCCAGGCTCCGAGCCATCAGCCCAGAGCCCGACGCGGGGCTCGAACTCACGGACCGCGAGATCGTGACCTGGCTGAAGTCGGACGCTTAACCGACTGCGCCACCCAGGCGCCCCCACACACACATTTTAAAAGGAATGCATGTTTTTAAAGGAGATAAATGATACCATCATGAAGATGTACCTTCAAGACTACACATTTCATTACAGATATGATTACTGTAGGAAAAATAGATAAAAATTTAAAATCAGCTGCTCTACCTTTGTCATTAATTTTAGTACAAATGTATTAACTTTGAGAAAAGGAAAGAGATCACTGTCTTTGCCTTAGCTGGAATTGAGCTTTTTAGAAGCACGTGATTTGAGCCTTGGCCTTATAAGGTAGGTAGAAGAGATAGTTTTATTTTTATGCTCTGAGTGTCCACCTCAGATTGTGTAACGTTTACACTTTCAGGTGGTATTCAGGGCTCCTTTCATCATAGAACTCTCGGAGGAGGAGGAAGACCCCAGTTATCCAAGGCAAAGGATACAAGGAGACATCTTATTACAGTGTAGCCTTAAAGCAGTTGTTCTCTCCAGCAGCCAGTTTTGTCCGGAGACATTACTGGTTGTCATGATGGCGGTGAGTGGGTGTGCTACCAGAGTCTAGTGGGTAAAGACCAGGAATGTGATGAAGCATCTTACAATGCACAGGACAGCCTGTCACAAAAAAGAGTTATCTGATCCAAAATGTCAGTAGGGCTAAAGCTGAGAAACTCTGATTCAGGGGTATGGTAAGAAGAAACCTGTATTGACCCAGCTCCTCTTTTTCTATCCTTTTCTTCTGGCTCCACCCTCCCTTTTTTTGCCATTGCCAAGATGTAATGGGCCCAGGTCAGCTATAGGTTTAGCAAAAATGGGCCAGCTAGGTCATCTAGGCTTGCCTTGTCTAGTCATGGGTGATATTGATTTTGTGAGGTTCAGTCAAGCTCTGTGGGGCAGGGACTCAAAATAGGGCTAAAAGCCTTACTATGATAAATGGAGTTCATGTGCTTCGAGAGATCCACCTGCAGTCTCCCTCATAATATGTGGCTGCAGTTGGAAAACTGCCAACCATCTGGAATACTGAGGTGACAAAGCTTTTCCTTTCCACTGGAGATATCCATTAAGTCACAGCAGACTTGGCTTCGTTTTTTTTTTAGTGATTGTTTCATGATACTGTACTTGAAGGTGAAAACTATAAAAGCCCCCAAACCATTTATGAAAAACACTTTGCTCAGAAGAATTCTGCCATTGACTGTTTGAGATAAGGATCTAGGCACTTGTTGTGTGATTGATGTGTATAACCGAAATACTAACAATTCCAGAGACTGTAAAAAGAGCACATTCCATGCATGTATTTGCAGGTATGGAATAGTCTAACACAAGTAATTCAAGCTGCTTTAGATTTTGAGATGCCATGGGGCTGGAAACAAAAGAATAACCTTTGATAAAGTAAAATTAGGAAATATTCTCCTGAATGTTGCTGCTATTAGTTGTAAAGATGTAGTGTTACTCTGTGTTAGGCATGGTTCCATGAGATTTATATCAATTAATCTATTTAATTGTCATGACAACCCAAAGAGGCAGGGACTATTATTACTATCTCACAAATGAGGAAACTGAGGCATTAAGAGTTTGAATTACTTGTTCTATTGAGTAAGTGGCAGAACTACAGTTACAACCCAGGGAATCAGGCCTCAGTACTCGTGCTTACCATTACTTTCTATATCTGGTTACATGTTAAACATTAGAATTGCAAGAAGAAAAGACACTTTTGGATGAAAGTCACGTTACAGTCCATAACGCAAACCATTTTCTTCCCTTTTTTTGGCATTAGTAGTTAAAACTCTCTTTAAATTTATCTCTCTGGCATCTACTGAACTGTTCTAGCAGTATAATCTTAGGAGAAAAAGTCAGTTATGAGGACAAAACTATACAGAAAATGTATTCATATTTTTTTATTTATAATGGGCCAAAAATGTAAGCATTTTACAAAGTCAAATTACTATCATAGGCAATTATAGCACATCTATATTTTGAAGGATATCTCAGCCATTAAAATATCTCTAAAGTTTTTAATGAGACTGTGAAATTGTGTTATGATATATAATACAGTGTGAGTCCATTGAGCAAATAAAAATGCATATAGGTATATACCTCCAGTAAAACTCAGATCATCACCATACTTAAAACATACACAAATAAATTTCAAAGGCCAAAAAACAAATTTTGTCACAGTCAACACTGCCAATATTTTAACATGGTCTCATCTTTAAAAATCGAACAGGAAATCCAGAACCAGAAAAACATCTGTGAAACTAGGCTCTGATTTACCTTTATACATTGATGTGACTAACAACATTAAAAAATCATGTGCCTCAATTTAATATTTATCCATATGAATCTATCACTGTGAGGCCACAATTGTAAGTCATAAGTACAGGCCCTCTGTCCCCCAGGCAACTGCAGGGTAAGAGTTGTGTGTCCTACAGGACTGAAACAAAGGGATGGCAGGTGAGTCAGGAGGAAAGGCTCAGTTGACTAGACAGGGACCAGTCTCTAAAATCCAAATCTCCCTTTTCTTTGTGTAGGTGGAGTGAGTTCATTGCTTATTATGGGTTTCTTCCCAGCAAAGTAATGTACATATGAATCAAGTGCAGGAAAATTTATGGGTCTTCAGAATGATTTGATAGTTATCTAGCTGTGTTTGAGAGACAAGATGAGCCTACGGTCCTCCTACTATGCCGCCATCTCAGCTCCCCTCAAGTGCAGGACAATTTATAACAACAATTTAGAATGCTATCAAAGTAGTTTTAAGTTTTTTGAAGTTCAAGCATAAAAAAATAATACTTTGGTCTTAGGAGTCACCCTAAGTCTTGGTCAGTTGCTGGGCTTGAATTTTGAAATTAGAAAAACTCTTTTCATCTTCAGATACTTTGAGCTCTGTTTAGAATAGGGCAGAAAATCACAATCAAGGCTCAAATAATGAAGGAAGTTGTGACAGAAGGAGTCTGAAAAGTTAATTTTTAACATTTAGACGTTCTAAATAAAGACTATTAGACTGTCTCATCTCCTTGACCGTTTCTTCCCTCCGCTTATCATTTGTATGGAAGAGGGCATAGCCTCTTGCCAAACTTCATGCTCATTCAAGTCATAATCTTCATAAGAAGAAATGGTGAAATAACGGAGCACTAGAAAAGAGATGTTAAACTCCGATTTTTTTAAAAAGACATTTCTAGGGTAAAAAAGGTTAAAAAAAGTCCTCTAAATCTGAAAAAAGCCTTTGTTTTTAATTAAAAATATCTAAGTTTGCTTTTCAAAAGTGAGGTTTATTTTTTTGTTTTTTGTTTTTTGTTTTTTTTTTACTAAACAGCGGCAGTTCTTCTGATAATCTGATCAATCTATTATGTGCCAGCGACAGTGCTAATTGATGGCCCAGGCTTTTTTCTGAGAAGGCTATTAACAAGCTTTAGGGAATTTTGGGGAGTTTCTTGTACATACTTTTCCTTCCTTCCTTCCTTCCTTCCTTCCTTCCTTCCTTCCTCCCTCCCTCCCTCCCTCCCTCCCTCCCTCCCTCCTTCCCTCCTTTTTTTTGTAAAAGTGGGTCAGTGTTAAAGTTATAACTAATTAAAATCTCATCTTGATCTAAGTTTTAGTCTGTACTTTAGAATAAAATCACTTTAACCTTGTTAGAAAAATTGTGTACAAAGACAAAAATTTCACAATTAAAAAATAGTTTATCTTGAAAGAGATCAGATAGATCAATTACAGGTTCAGAGTGTGTACCAATCAAGTAAGGAACCCTCAGCACTTGGTGTTCCTTAACTGTTCTCTTTTCATCTCCTTTCCCCTCTGCAAAGGTAGGTGCCTCACAGCAGAGATTTTTGTTTGTTTTGCTAACTGCTGTAGCCTTGGCTCCTAGAACAGCACCTGGCAAATAGTAGGCAACCACTATATATTTGTGTAATAAAAGAACAAATGAATGACCAAACTAAACATCATCTACCTTCCTCTCAGAAACACTGAAATGTTAACAGATTATCCGTTGATACGATAAAGTAAATTCATTCTCCTGTGTAAGCATTGCTCTTATTTTAGAAATTTCATTTATATTGTTTCAAATCTTACAAGTTAATTTTTAAAATGGCTATGGTACAGAAATGGGAAGAAGGGGCAGGAAGCCACATTTACTCAGCATAAGCAATCCCACAGTAGAGCCGTCTGACCTGGGACATAGGCTCAAGGAAGTCTCACCTTTTAGAATCTGCTCACAGATCAATCTGTACATGGCAGTAAGCTGAGGCTTATTCACATCAACACAGTTCCAACTGCTATTTTACAAAGTTATTCATTCATGTCCCTGACTTCAGGTCTTTTACCAGGGAAAAAATTCACGCAGAAAGTAATTGTAAAGTGAGCAGTTTAGGAATTTACATAGAAGACTTTCAAAAATTTTCCTTCTATTAGTAAAATAAAAATTTGCTTTAAAATTTTTGATCACTTATTTCTAATTATCAAAATCAATGATCAATCAATGAGAATGTTTATCATCTCATCCCAAATACAATCTTCTGACCTCAAGTTCTTGCTAATGTAGAGGACAGGATTATACAGGGTGAAGGAGTCTTAAAATAGGATGTTCTCTGGAAGCTTATTCCAAAAGGATGCTACCAACACTGGAAGGAATGCTGTGAAAAAGTGGTTCTGACCCAGTGGGGCACATCACAATATCCTTTGGAGATTCAAAAAGTACACCTGCCTTAATTTATCCTACCACCCCATTTCTCAGTCTGAAGGAATATCTCTGAGACAGATCCTGGGCAGGTGAATTAGAAACAAACACCTTAGAATAATATGTGCTGCTGCTGATTCAAAGTTTTAAAATTTGCCAAGAAGCAAATAATTTCTCTTTGAGGTTTTGAAAATAAGTGTTGAGGTAAAAAAATAAAATAAAATAAACATTATATAACTGAATTGTTTGATTATAGCTGGTCATATAAGTTCCACATTTATACCAGAAAAATTAGGTGGAAAATTAACAAATCAGATGTTTATTTTAGAACCACTCAGGTTTTGAACTGAAGAGAGGTCTACTCCAACTCCTTTATTTCAAAAATAAAGTCTAGGGGTGCCTGGGTGTCTCAGTTGGTTAAGTGTCTGACTCAGGTCATGATCTCACAGTTCGTGAGTTTCAGCCCCTTATCAGGCTCTGTGCTGAAAGCACAGGGCTTGCGTGGGATTCTCTCTCTCTCCCTCTCTCTCTGCCCGTCCCCTGCTCATTCACTCTCTCTCAAAAATAGATAAACATTAAAAAAAAAATGAAGTCCAGGGGTCCAGAGAACTGAAATGAGCTGCCCAAGGTTGTATAGATGAAGGAAAACTGGCTATTAAAAGCCCTTTCTCCTGACCAAAGTGACAGTGAGAAATAAAGTGATAAAGTGTAAAATTCGGGGCAAACTAGCTGATTAGTGGTAATCCAAGGAGGCAACATACCTTCTGTGGCCCAGATGGCAACACCTTGGGCCAGGAGCATGCTGCCATTGTGTGAGGTTGTAAGCTACCTGGTACAGTCTCATTATTGGTGCCAGCCTGACACACAGGTTTTGTTTATTTGAGAAAAACGCACTTCTATCTTGTTTAAGTCAATGTTGTTCGGGGTTTATTTATATGCAAGCGAACCTAATCCAAACTGATACAAGATTTTGGTCAAATACTACTTTATCAGTAACGCCTTCTTTGACACAATTTAATAAATAGCAGAATTCTCCCTTATGCACTACTCCCCACTTCCTTGGCCTTGCTTTATTTATCTCCACTGCACATAATACCATCTGACACACTGTATATTTACTTTTGCTTATTTATTTGTTGTCTTTTCCTCCTACCCAGATATGAATTCTATGAGGGTAAAAACCCTCATGGGTTTGTGTTACAAACCTGGTGGGATGGAGGGAGGGCTAAGGAAGGGCATGGCTCACCTTAAAGGGAAATATAACTGCTTACTTTTATTGGGTCAAAATTTAGTCACATGGTGACACACAGCTGCCTGGGAAGTTAGAGAAAGTAGTCTTATAGATGTAATTCAGTGTATAAAGCCAAGGGAGGGAGGGAGAATAGGTTTTGGGGAGGCCACTGGCAGTCTTGAACACAGACCTAAAAATAAATAAATAAATAAATAAATAAATAAATAAATAAATAAAGACATGTGAAAGGGATGTTTGGGGAGGAACACTCCAGATAGAGAAAAGAGCAGGGCAAAGGTCCTGAGAAGGAAGCATGATTCCCAAGTCTGAGAGACAGTAAGGAGGTCACTGGGCTAGAGCTGAATGAATCAGAAGAGTGGCAAGAGATGAGGCCAGTGATATAGCAGAGGGCCCAGATCATGTACACCCATAGGTATTTTAAAGACTTTGGTTTTTACCTTGTGCAAACAGAAACTTTTTGGAAGATGTTGAACAGAAAAGTAACATGTCTGACTTTCATTTTAACAGGGTCATTACTATTGCATTGAGAAGAGACTTGTAGAAGGGGCAGAGTAATACAAGGATACCAACTAGGAAGTAGCTGAGATGCTTATGGCTTGAATCCAGGAGCTGGTTAGAAGGCATCATTAGATTCTGGATATAACCTGAATGTGGAATCAACAGGATTTGCTGAAGCACTGGATGTGAGGCAGGCAAGAGTCAAGGATGATGAAACTGCCATCAGGGAGTTAGGAAAGATAGCAGGGAGTATAGATTTTGGTGGGTAAATCAGGAGTTTATAGCCTTGGATGTGCTAAAAACTTTAATAACTTTGGACATGCATGCACCTAACAGAGAGTTGGAGACAGCTGGATATAGTAGTTGGAATTGAGAAACTTGGACTGAAAATACAAGTTTAGGAGCCATCTATATATATGGATGATATTTAAAAACTAAGTAATTAGAAATGATCATCTAGGGAGTGAATCTAAATAGAGAAGGGAAGAGATCAGACCAAGAACTGATATCCAGAGCATGCCAAGGTTGGAGAAAGAAGACCCAGAGAGACTGAGGAGTGAACAGTGAGGTAGAAGGAAAACTAAGAGAATATCCTGAAAGGCAAGGGTAAAGGGATTCAACAGGGAAGGAATAAATACAGTTACCATGTTATAAAGTAATTTCAAAACATGTATCTATATAAAGACTTGTACATGAATGTTTATAGCAGCATTAACTGTTATAGCCAAAAAGTGGAAACAACTCATATGTCCATCTACTGATGTCTGGGTAAGCAAAATGTGTCTATCTGTACAATGGAATACTATTCAACTATAAAAAGGAATGGAGTACTGATGCATACTATAACATAGATGAATCTCAAAAATATTACACTAAGTGAAAGAAGGAAAACATAAAAAGACACATAGTGTATTATTCCATTTATATGAAATGTTTAGAACACACAGATCTACAGAGACTGAGAGTGGCTCAGTGACTTCCAGGGACTGAGTAATGGGAAGTGACTGCATATGGGTATGGGGTTTGCTTTGGATGAAGGTGTTCTGGAATTAAACAGTGTAGACAGTTGCACAATTTTGTAAATATACTAAAAAATCACTGAATTCTAATTTTAAAAGTGAATTTTATGTACATAAATTATATCTCAGTAACACTGTTATTTAAAAAAGAAAGACGGTGTGATCAAGTGTGTCAAATGCTGCTGACAGGGTGAAGAGGATGAAAACTGAGAATTGACCCCTGAATCTGGCAGTGTGTTGTCACTTGACAAGAGCTGCTTCATTCACGTAGTGGGATTGATTAGAGCGGGTCCAGGGAGAATGTAGAAGACGAAGTGAAAACAGCAAGCTTATATGGTTCTTTTGAGGAGTTTTGTTGTAAGGAAATGAGTGATTGCTAAAAGGGGCTGTGGAGTCAAGGGAGAGGTTTTTTGTTTTGTTGTTTCATTTTTTTTTTAATAAGGCAGGAAACACTATAGCATATTTCTATGCTAATGGGAACGATTCAGTAGACAAAAACCTGATGACCTACAGGGGATAGGAGGGGGGAGAGGATTCAGGGAGCAGAGTGCTGGGGTGGGTGCAGTATGGGACTAGGTTCACAGTGGAGGGGCTGATGTTGGGCACAGCAAGTGCAGCACACCTCCTGTGTCTAGAAGAAAGGAGAGAACATGGCGTGGGGGGGGCAGGTACAGGGTACATGTGAGGGTGGGAACAGGTGAATATTCTCTCTTCATGTTCTCAGGGAAATAGAAAGTAAGGTCATCATCTGAGACAGAAGGGCGAAGAGGCAAAAGCTGGAATATGAAGACCAAGGAATAAGTATAAAGCAGTTTGAAAGAGAGGAAGAGTGGAAGGATAGGGGAGAATGGCAGGCAAGCAACATGAGGGCTGAGTTGAAGTTGGTAGTCATATACTTAAAGTGAGACCTCAAACCTGTAGTAGAAGGAAGAAAATGACAAAGATCAGGGAAGAAATAAATGAAACAGAGACTAAAAAGGTAATAGAAAAGATCACTGAAACTAAGAGCTAGCATTTTGAAAAGATAAACAAAATAGACAGCTCTTAGCTAGACTCAAAGAAAAAAAGAGGACTCAAACAAAATTAGAAATGAAAGGAGACAACTGAAATACAAAGGATTGTAAGAGACTACAAAGAATAATTACCTGCCAAACAAATTAGACAACCTAAAAATATTCAATCCACTAAAACTGAATCATGAAGAAATAGAAAATCTGGGGGGTGCCAGTTGAGTGTCCAACTTTAGCTCAGGTCATGATCTCACTCACGGCTTGTGAGTTCGAGCCCTGCATCAGGCTCTGGGCTGACAGCTCAGAGCTTGGAGTCTGCTTCAGATTCTGTGTCTCCCTCTCTCTCTCTCTCTCTCTCTCAGCCCCTCTCTTACTTGTGTTCTGTCTGTCTCTGTCTCAAAATTAAACATGAAAAAAAAAAAAGAAATAGAAAATCTGAACATACCAATTACTAATAAGGAGTAATGATTAACTCAGTAATCAAAATCCTCCAATAAACAAAAGTCTAGGAGCAGACAGCCTCACAGGGAAATTCTACCAATGTTTAAAGAGTAATTAATACCAATCCTTCCCCCATAAAAAGATGACTAGGGAACACTTCCAAACTCATTTTACAAGTCCAAAAAGTCCTGATATCAAAACCAGATACTACAAGAAAATTCTAAGACAATATTCCAGATGCAAAAAATTCTTAACAAAATATTAGCAGCCTGAATTCAATACTAATTAAAAAGATCACACACCATGATTAACTGGGATTTATTCCAGGTATGCTTAATGGTCCAACATCAGCAAATCAATGTGATACATCATATTAACAAAATGAAAGATAAAAATCATATGATCATCTCAATAGGTGAAGAAAAAAAGCATTTGAGGAAATACAACATAGTTTCATGACAAAAACTCTAAAAAAATGGGTATTGAGAGAACATACCTGAACATAATAAAAGCTATATATGACAGGCCCACAACTTAACATCATAGTCAACATGAAAAGCTAAAAGCTTTTCCTTTAAGATCAGTAACAAAACAAGGATGCCCACTCTTGCCACTTTTACTCAGCATAGTGCTGGAAGTCCTATCTAGAGCAATTAAGCAAGAAAAAGAAATAAAAAGCATCCAAATCAGACAAGAAGTAGTAAAACTGTCTCTTTGCAGAGGACATAATCTCGTATACAGAGAGCTCTAAGACTAGACCAAAAAAGTGTTATAATTAATAAACTCAGTTAAGTTGTAGAATATAAAATCAATATACAAAAATCAGTTGCATTTCTATATACTAATAATGAACCACCAGAAAGAGAAACTAATCCTCTTAACAGTTGCATCAAAAAGATTTAAATACCTAGAATAAACTTAACTAAGCAATTGAAAGATTTGTACACTGAACACTGTAAGACACTGATGAAAGAAATCGAAGATGACACGAATAAATGGAAAGATATTCCATCCTCATGGATTGGAAGAATCAACACTGTTAATATGTCCATGCTACCCCCCAAAGCAATCTACAGATTCTGTACAATCCTTGTCAAAATTTCAATGGCATTTTTCACAGAAATAGAACAAATAATCCTAAAATATGTATAGAAGTATAAAATCCCCCAAATAACCAAAGCAATCTGGAGAAAGAAAAAATCTGGAGGCATCACATTTCCTAATCTCAAACTATATTACAAAGCTATAGTAAACAAAACAGTATGATAATGGTATAAAAATAGACACAGAGATGGATGGGGCAGAATAGAGAGCCCAGAAATAAACACACACATATACGGCCAACTAATTTATGACAGAGGAGCCAAAAATATACAACAGGGAAAGGGCAATCTCAGTAAATGGTGTTGGGAAAACTGGACAGCTACATGCAAAAGAACAAAACTAAACTATTATACTATACCCCAAAATGAACTTAAGACAGATTAAAGACTTAAATGTAATACCTAAAGCCATTGAACTCCTAGAAAAAAACAATGGTGGTAAGCTCCTTGATATCAGTCTTGACAATGATTTACTGGATTTGATACCAACATCAAAGGCAGCAAAACCAAAAATGAACAAGTAGGACTATTTCAAATTGAGAAGCTCCTACACAGCAAATAAAAAGAACAAAACAAAGAGCAATATGCTAAATGGGAGGAAATATTTGCAAATCATGTATCTGTTAAGGGGTTAATATGCAAAATATATAAAAAATTCAACAGCAAAAAAATATTTTATTATAAAATGGGCAAAGTATCCATATAGACATCTTCCCAAAGACATAGGTGGCCAGGAGGTACATGAAAAGATGCTCAGCAACTCTAAACATCATGGAAATGCCAATTAAAACCACAATGAGATATTGCTTTACATCTATCAGAATGGCTAACATAAAAACACAAGAAATAATATGGATTGACGAGTGTGTGGAGAGAAGGGGACACTTGTGCACTATTGGTGGCTATTTAAATTGGCAAAGGAAGTATGAAAAATAGTAGAGTTTCCTTCAAAACTTAAAAACAAAACTACCATGTAACCCAGAAATTCCATTTCTGGGTATTTATATGAAGGAAACAAAATCACTAACCTGAAAAGATATCAGTACCCCCATACTTACTTCAGTATTATTTACATCAGTCAAGACATGGAACCTAAGTGTCCACCAAAAGATAAATGGGTAACGTAGTATACATACATAATGGAATATTACTCAGCCATAAGAAAAGGGAAATCCTTCCATTTGAACCAAAGCAGATGGACGTTTAGGGCATTATGCTAAGTGAAATAAGTCAGACGAAGTACTATATCATCTCACTAAAATGCAGAATCTAAAATAAATAAATAATAAAGTCACAGATACAAAGGCTAGATTGGTAGTTGCCAGAGATGGTGGGTTGGGGGGTGGGCAAAATGGATAAAGGTGATCAAAAGACACAAACTTCCCGGTATATGATAAATAAGTCCTGGGGATGTAATGTACAGCATGGTGACTATAGTCAACAACATTGGTATACATTAAAAAATTGCTAAGATAGCAGATCTTAAGAATTCTTATAAGAAATTTTTAAAAATTAGTAACTTTGTATAATGATCGATATTAACTAAACTTATGGTAATCATTTCACTGATTATCTGTACTAGGTGCAGATATCTTTTTGAGACAGTGATTTCAGAATATATATATATATAATATATACTTATAAGTATATATATAGTTCATAAATTATATATATATTATTTGTATTTATATAATTTGTATATATATATTTGTATTTTTTTGTGTATATATATATATATATATATATATATATATATATATATATATAGTAAGATGTTAGCTTGATATTCTAGCTTCTCCAGCTCTGTTCAGCAGGTAGGGTAGATAAGGAGTAAGCAGAGTGTTGGTTTGGGAGAAGGCTGAGGTTTTAAGACAGTAGATCTCTTTATTCTTGTGTTGTAATTGCTTGTTTACATGCTATTGGCCTCATTAGATTGAGTGATTCCCCAAGTTTATGTCTTTCTCATTGTTGTTTCCCCTGCTTAAGTCTTTGACATATAAGAGCTGATTAGTGGATGTTCAATATATTTTCCTTATGAAAACAAATTTATAAATTACTTCATTGGTTTTTCTTCTCCCCTTCACCCCAAACATATAGCTGATACCTCAGACAGATTTACTTATAAATTACATATTACAAAACTGTAATCAGGTTTTCTATGCAAGTTCTTTACATTTAAATGGAACAAAATAGTATTTTCAAAAAGTAATTACACTCTGTTTACTGAGCACTCATCAAATGAGTTCATCAAAGCATCTTTTATAATAATGTCATTCATGAAATCTTGCCATTTGCAACTACGTGGATGGAACTGGAGGGTATTATGCTAAGTGAAATTAGAGAAAGACAAAAATCATATGACTTCACTCATATGAGGACTTTAAGAGACAAAACAGATTAACATAAGGGAAGGGAAGCAAAAATAATATAGAAGCAGGGAGGGGGACAAAACAGAAGAGACTCATAAATATGGAGAACTGGGGGTTACTGGAGGGGTTGTGGGAGGAACCCTAATAGGGTTAGGGGTGCTACGGAATCTACTCCTGAAATCATTATTGCACTATATGCTAACTAATTTGGATGTAAATTTAAAAAAAATAAAAAATAAAACAAGTTAAAAAAAAGTAATGTCATTCATGGGTTCTTGAAAATACTATCTTCTTCTAAGCATAAATATGGGAGAGGGGATGAAGTCTATGTTTCTCCAAAAAATAAAAGTTAACCCCCCCTGGGAAAGATAAGTATGTGCAGAATTCTATGCTCTAAGGACTCCTCATACTATTCCACAAGAGTTGGGTTGCTTCCTTTGGAAAACTAGAAATCTTTCTTTCTCCTATGATTGTGAATAGTAACTACCATTATTATCTAGTGATATCTGGTTCATAGCTGTGATAAATCCATAAGTGAAGATACATTTTCTATAAGGGGTAAAATCAACTCACACATCAACACCAGTGAAGGAATACTGCATTTAAAGCTCTTTCTAGGGGTGCCTGAGTGGCTTGGTTGGTTAAACATCTGACTATTGATATTGGCTCAGGTCATGATCTCACGGTTTGTGAGATAGAGCCCTGAGTTGGGCTCTGTGCTACTTGGGATTCTCTCCCCACCTTTCTCTTTGAGCCTCCAGTGCTTGTGAGTGCATTCTCTCTCTCTCTCTCTCTCAAAATAAATAAATAAAAATTAAAAAAAAAGTCTTTCTGAAGGTGCTGTTATGGTAAGCAGAACAGTACATTTGCATTTGCATGTATTTATCATTCTGTGTTGTGTGCATGACTGCCAAAAAATGATTTAAAGGGATAAAAAAAATGCTATTTATAATCCTTTTTTTTTTAATGTTGTCCTTACTATAAACAAGGAAAGCTGATGGAATGTTTTGCACTCTTTGCCAAACTCTGAAACTAATGAAGCCTCATCCACTAAGCCACTTGGAAACTATTTGCCCTGGAGTCAATGAGGTCTCTTTCATTTTGCAGGAAGTGTCCTTTGTTAGAGCACTGCTCAATGTGACAAAGCTATGACTCATAACTAACTATTTGGGTTTAGTAAAATGCATATCCTCAACAGGTTAAAAAACTTTTCTATTATTGTAAGTGAATACAATAAAACCTTGGACTGTAACTTGTTCTGCAAGTGTTCTGCAAGATGAGTAAACACTTCTAATAAATTTTAACTTGATAAATGAGCGATGTCTTGCAATATGAGTATTATGTGATACCGAATGTCATATGATCACAACTGAGCCAATGGTTCTTCTCTCTCTCACTGCAGGACTGTGGGTGATCATCTCCCATGCTGGGATGGTTGGTCTCAGGCTACGGTGTTTGGCAGAAATCAGTGATTTTTCAGAACGTTGGAAGTTGCCCACAACTGGCGCTAGTGTATTTTTTGTCACTTCAAAGCACCTATGGACAGTTCTTTGCTTTTCCATACAAGAGTAAGCTCAGGAATGCTTTGCTTCATTCTAGGTCAGGCTGCCTACAGACATAGACCCTTTCTTCTGCTGCCTTATTGCCAGTTACATTAAATACAGTATATGACAAGAGTTTATTAATATTGTACTGTAGCTGACATCCATGCGAGTGTATATACTGGCCCCCATGCAGAAAAAGGTTGAAAAGGAAAGTGGTAAGAAGAAGATGATTACTGTGGAAGTTAAGAAGGAAATCATTGAGTAGTACGAATGAGGTATGCGAGTGGCTAAAATTGCAAAATTTAATAAGAAGTCTACGTCTGCATCTTGTCTGCAGAGGAGGAGGAAAAGAAGATGGAGGAATCCCTCACTTCAAATGAGATTAGGGAGATGTGTAAAATGTGGGAAACAGTGGACAATTTTGTAGAAAAGCACCACCCAAATAAGGCCATAGCAGTGCGAGCAATGAATCTGTTTAACGGCAATGCAATGTCACATTTCCACAAAATCTTCAAAAGGAGGCAAAAGCAAGTGTAATTGGATAGGTTCCTTGTTAAAGCTGCATGAAAAGAAAAAGATTCCATTGAGCCAATAGATAGCAGTGATTCCGTTAGTGATAGTGAAAGTTGTCCTACCCAATAACCCTCCTCTCTCTTTACTCCCTCACACCAGCCACAAAAGTTTTCAAAGGTAAGTTCAGGTTAATTTATTTTTCTTCATATTTTGTATTTTCTTTATTATTTTGTATTATATCACAGTATTATAATCATTCTTATATGAATATCTTTGGGTTGTGGAACAAATCATCTGAGTTTCCATTATTTCTTATGGAGAAATACGTATGAAGTTTGCTTTGATATACAAGCTGCTTTGGATTACAAGCACGTTTCTGGAACAAATTATGCTTGCAAACCAAGGTTTTACTGTACTTTGTTTTACCACATATTCGTTTACAGGGGAAAGACTGGCTTTGAATTCTATTTTTCCCTGTTACCAGCTACATAATTTGGTGCAAATCCTTTAACTTCTCTGAGGCTCATCTATGTAATTAAAAACCTACACCTCTTATGATGTTATGGAAATTAAATGAGATAATTCATGTTCCATTAGCACCTGGAATAGAGTAAGCATGAAATAAATGATAGAACTGAGATCTATTAATTTTAACAATTATAAAATAAATTATAATGTAAATAATTATAAAAATAAAAAACATCAGAACTTGGGAAGACATGTCACTATTACCAAATGGTTTAATTTTAAATAGCATTCCTCAAATTTGACAACAATGGAATTCAATAAGCATTTATTGAACAATTATGACATGCTGGGCCTCGGGCCAGGCCCTGGCATCATTAGTGATGTTGGCTGTAGTCTTAAAGAAGTGGATGGTCTAGCAAGGAGACAGACACATAGACTCTAACCTCCAGCAATAAGCACAATTAAAATAATAGCTAACTGTTGGGTGTTTACCAAAAGGTAGGGATAATATTTTAGCACTGTATATATATTTTCTGATTTCCAATTAAAAACAACCGTACAGGGGCACCTGGATGGCTCAGTTGGTTAAGCATCCAATTACAGCTCAGGTCATGATCTCACTCACGGCTTGTGAGTTTGAGTCCTGCATCAAGCTCTGTGTTTACAGCTCAGAGCCTGGAGCCTGTTCAGATTCTCTGTCTCCCTCTCTCTCTGTCCTTCACACACTTGCACTCTCTCAAACATAAATAAACATTAAAAAATTTATTTAAAAACCCCCCTACAAAACAAGTACTATTATTTCCATTTTATAGATGAGAGAGCAGAGATACAGAGAATTTTAAAAACTTGTGTAAGGTCACCCAGGTAGTAAGTGATGAATCTGAGACTTGAATTCATGGCAATCTGACATAACAGCCAGCAATCTTAACTATCATGTCTCCCTACCTCTTATATTTTCAAAAACATTCAATAGCAACAGATATTTATTGAGTACTTGTCACCCGTGGGGGCATTAAGGATACAAGAGAGCATAAATCAGACCCGAATTCTGTACTCTGGAGCTTGTAGTCTAGCAGAGAAGACAAATATTACCCACATAACTGCATGAATATATACATATATGCACGATAAGTGTTAGGAAAAATCATAGGTGTTAAGGAATGCATAATGTATGCAATGTTATTGGAGAACAAGGTACACAATTAATTCTGCCTGAAGTGGGTGAGGAAGGAAGGCCTTTCAGGAAATGAGAACAGGAGAAAATATATATAAGAAGACTGAAATGACTGAGCATGGAAAGGAAGAGAAGAGATGGCATGAGTTGAGGCTGAAGGGTGGGGCTGTGGTAAAACTGCTGAAGGCATGTATACTGTGCTAATGGGTTTGATCTTTACTCATTATTCAGTGGGGAAAAAGGCATTTTATAACAGCTATTTTGGCCATGGTGTGGAAGGAAGGGAAAACTAGGGTGATACTGATATATTTTTTGACTGAAACTCCCACAAGCACTAACCTTTATTGATAAAATATAATACCCCAGATAATATTCATACTTTTTTCATCTTTTAACTTTGATATTCACGAAATAAAGCATGTTGAATGGAAAATTATTGGTTGCCTTCTCAGAGCTCATATCCCTTCTTCTCCTATGCCAATGTCCCCAATTTCCACTGGTATTCCAATTGTATTCCCAATTTCCTAACAAAGTGACCTCTCTCATGGCTCTAAGAGTGAATCATGTGATCTAGACCAAGCCAATTAGCACTCCTATCTCCTAGCTATGGTAATGTCATCAGGAAGGTGAAGCTCTGGAATTCTCCTGGGAATGTTGAGACAAAGGTGCTCTCTTGTCAATCAATACCAGTTCTGCCAAACACTGATTAATGAATGACCTTAAATTGATAAACTGTAGCTTTCAGCAACAAAGTGCCACCTGATGATTTCAGAGTTAATTTGGTTTATGTTTAAATCAGACATATTTTCAGATTAAAAATAGAGTTCATATGGAATATGTAAGAATACCTTTGGATTCAAATACAGCAAACAAAACCATTCTAATTTATTTAAGCAACATAGGGAAATTATTGGCTCACATATTAAAATCCCTAGAAATACTGTGAGCTTCTGACAAAGGTTTCTATCTATCAAGGCCCTAATTTCTTTTCATTTTTTTCAATTGATCTGAAAATCTACACTTGAACTTCTTTTCTGCTTCATATTAAAACTTTTTAGGCATGCCTGGGTGGCTGAGTAGGTTAAGTGTCCGACTTTGGCTCAGGTCATGATCTCACGGAAGTGGGTTCAAACCCCTACTTTGGATCCTCTGTCTCCTTCTTCTTCTGCCCCTCTCCTGCTTGTGCTCTCTGTCTCTGTGTGTGTCTCTCTCTCTTGCAAATAAACAAACATAAAAAAAATAAAACTTTTAAATTGGATGCTCACTCCGACTTTAGCAAATATAAGTCAGAAACAAAGTAAAAGCAGAAGAAACACTGATCAAAATTATGGTAAATCTTTGGGGCACCTTGGTGGCTTAGTTAAATTAAGATGGGAAATTAGGGGTGCCTGGGTGGCTCCGTTGGTTAAGCATCTGACTCTTGGTTTTGGCTCAGGTCACGATCTCATAATTCCTTAGGTTGAGCCCCACATCAGGCTCTGCACTGTCATACTTGCTGTCTGTCTCTCTCTAAAATAATGATTATGGGATAAGTTTACTTTCCCTATCCACATTGTCTATTATTATTTTTGTGTTAGCCTGCATCTAAATAGAGGTCAGAGAAATTATTCACTTGAAAACCGACTCATCAGATGAAAAGGTAAAGCTGAGAAAGCAGTATGATTTCTTAATTATAGGAACTGTAAGAGTGCTATTCTAGTAGGCATAATTTGAAGAAAAGAAAAGTGTTAAACAAAGGGGAATGTAATTTTCAAGTAAAATGATAAATTCACCTGCCTATAGCTAATGAATAATATGTGCCTTATAATCATTACGTAAGTTTTTTTTTTTTAGTTTATTTATTTATTTTGAGAGAGAGAGAGAAAGAGAATGAGTGGGACAAGGGTAGAGAGAATCCCAAGGCAGTTTGCACTGTCAGAGCCGAGTCCCATGCAGGTCTGGAACTCACAGACTGGGAGATCATAATCTGAGCTGAAATCCAGAGTCTGACACTTAACTGATTGAGCTATTCAGGTGCCTCTAATAATTACATGTTTTAAAATGACAATACAGTTGTAAAATAGGCCAAACAGAATAACAACAACCACAATAACAAATCAAACACATAAATTCTGAGCTTTAGTATCTGGTAATGGTAATAGCAATTGATGAAAGTGATCAGTAACGACAATAATTCAGGTGTTTACACTGACCTATCACAATTGTGATTTTACATTAGGAGTTGGAAAACTGTTTTTGCAAAGGCCATGCAGTAAGTATTTTTGGCTCTATGAAATATATGGGCTTTGTTGCAAATACTCAACTCTGCCATTACAGTGTGAAAGCAATCATAGACATTCTGTAAAGAAATGCACATGACTGTGTTCCAACAAAGCTTTATCATTATTATTTTTTTTAACAGAACTTTATTTACAAAACAGGTGGTGAGTGGATTTGGTCTGTGGGCCATAATTTGCTGACCTGTGTTCTACATCATTCATTTCTTTCAGCTTCTTTTGTGTCTATTTGTGTGAGTGTTCAATCATCACAACTTTGTGCATAAAATTTTATATTAAATTATTTTAAATTATTTGACTCAATTTTTTACATAAATGATACAAATTGGAAGGGAACTGTCATTAGGAAAGGGTGAGTTACTGGGTGAATTTATTGTTCATCACAAATTTTAGCTTTAGGGTTGGCTACAAATAGCACCATATGGTATGGCTAAAACAGAAAACTCCTGTCTTATTTGCCATAAAGTAGAGGACTGAGTTTGAGGTGAGCAAAGCAACTTCAGAGTGAGGGAGAAAATCCTGGAAAGGAAACAGCCAGATAAGGAAAGCCTTACACTGTGTGTATACATTTTGCCCACCCTTGGCTGTTCTCGAAGCTACGTGTACACAGGTCAGACTATAAGCAGCAGAGCTAAGGAACAAAGAAATAAAGATAGTTTTGATCTGTTGTTTTCCACAGGGAGATAGAGCTTAGATTTTCTGTCCAACCAATATAACAAAATCAAGAAGCTCTACAAGATAGTATTCATGGTATCCAGAATGTAATAATAATTTGTAGACATATGAAGAAATAGGAAAATGTACCTCATATAAGAATGAAAGGTAACTGAGAAAGTCTGATCTGAGATCCAGATGTAGGATTTTGTGGACAAGGATTTTTCAGCAGTTATTATTACTGTACTCAAGAACTTAAAGGAAAATATGGTAATAAATATGCTCAAGTAGGAAATATCAGCAGGAAAACAGAATCTATAAAATAAAATAAAATAAAATAAAATAAAATAAAATAAAATAAAATAAAATAAAATAAAATAAAATGAATTTCTATACAAAACCCCACAATATTTGAGAGAAAAATTCGCAACATGGGCTAACAACAGATTTGAGATGACAGAAGAGTCATTAATATTTAAGACAAAACATTAGTTATTATCCCACAAGAAGAACAGAAAAATAATAAAGATTTAATAGCCCCTGTGAGATAATATTAAAAGGTCTAACATACAGCTACTTGGAACCCCTAAAAAGACAAGATAGGCTGAGGCAGAAAATAATACTTTAAGAGAAATAATAGTTTAAAACTTTTCTAAATTTGTTGAAAACGTATTTTAGTTAAAATACATAAACATAATTTATAGTTATAAAAACATAAATTTATAGCTAACCCCCCCCACAGTAAGCCTCAAACAGGATAAAAGAAAACCAATTTAAACATATTATAGTCAAACTGCTGAAAACCAATGATACAGGTGCAATACTGAAAGACACTGGAGACAAATAAATATTACATATATGGGAACACTAACACAATGATTCAGAACTTACCTTCAGAAAAATGAAACAAAAGAGACCAGAAGACAATGAGTTTAAAGGCAAAAGAAAAAAAAGTAATCATAAATATAGAACTCTTTACTGGTCAAAATATCCTTCAAGACTCAAAGTCATATGTAGATAAATAAAACTAAGATTTCATAGTACACGTGAAACTAATGTGTGAATTATTCCTCAAAACAATTACAACAAAACCACACAACACAAACACACACACCTCTAAGACTTCATCATCAGAAGATATATACTATAAAAAATGCTAAAAGAGATTCTGTTGAACAGAAAAGGTAACAGAAACGGATGATTTCTGGAATGAAAAGTGCCAAAAATGACATCTACCTATGTATGTGTAAATAGGAAAGACTGTGTTTCTTTTAACTTATTTGAAGTACATATAAATCTTTAAAGCAAGAATTATAACATTGTGCCGTGGAGTTATAAAGATATCATACATATGCCAATTATAGCATTAAGAAGTGAAAGGAGATAAATTAATCTATGATTACAAGGTTCTTACATTTTATGTGAAGTAGTACAACATTAATTCTGAATAGATGGTGAAATGTTAAGGATGTATATTGTAATCCCTAGAGCAGTCTTTAAAATAACAACATAAAGACCCATAGCTAAAAAGTCTGCATGTAATATTCACCAAGATGGATCTAATGTCAAGTCATAAAAATAAGTATCAGTAAAAAGATTAAACGATAAAGAGTATGTTCTCTGATCAGAATGGAATTAAAAATTAATAACAATGAGATATATAGGAAATGTTCACATATTTGAAAATTAAACATCACACTTCTAAATAATCCATCACACTTCTAAATAATCCATATGTCATTCAAAACAGAATAGATAAACTAAAATGGAATTTTTTAAAAAGGTGAAGTAACCCCAAAGATGACATAAAAGAAGCAGTGAAATAAAAACAGAATGAACCTACAGAAAGTAAAATGATAGACCTTTACCTAACCATATTAATAACTGCACTACTAAAAGGCAGAGCTCGGGGCGCCTGGGTGGCTCAGTCGGCTGAGTGTCCAACTTTGGCTCAGGTCATGATCTCACAGTTCATGGGTTCAAGCCCCGCGTCGGGCTCTGTGCTGACAGCTCGGAGCCTGGAGCCTGCTTCAGATTCTGTGTCTCACTCTCTGCCCCTACCCTACTCACACTCTCTCTCTCTCTCTCTCTCTCTCTCTCTCAAAATAAGATTAAAAAAAATTTTTTAAATAAATAAATAAATAAATAAATAAATAAATGGCAGAGCTCAGTCAGAATGGATAAAAAATACTTATATATTGTCTATAAGATATGCTCTTGAAATATAAAGACAAAGAGTTTGAAAATACATGATAGAAAAAGATGTATCATTTAAAAGTAAGCATGAGAAAGATAGAATTGTTTTATTAATAAAAGATGAGGTAGACTTGAAGACAAAGAGAATTACCAGAGATAAAGGTAAAATATCTTTATGATAAAAAGCTAATTCATCAGGAACATATAACAATTGCATACATGTATATGCCTTAAAACAGAATTTCAGAATAATGAAAGCAAAAAATTGACAGAATTAACAGAAGAAATAGATAATTCTCTAGTCAGAGATTTCACTCACTCATTCATTCATTCATTCATTCATGTTTTTGGTCAGAGATTTTTTTATTTTTTGAGAGAGACCACGTGCCAGCTGGGGAGGGACAGAGGGAAAAGGAGAGAGAGAGAATCTTAAGCAGGATCTATGCCCAGTGTAGAGCCCAATGCAGGCTCCATCTCATGAGTGTGAAATGATGACCTGAGCCAAAATCAAGAGTGGATGCTTAACTGACTGACCCACTCAGGTGCCCCTAGGCAGAGATTTTAATACCCACTAAGCATGTCATAAAAACAAGACGAAAAATATCTCCAAAGATATACACAATTGCTAAAATGACCTTTAAAACATAACCAGCCACCTTGACTTCACAGATATTTGTAGAACATTATAATAAAAAAATTGTAAGATACATACTCAACACCTCAAAACCAAATAATCCGGTGAAGAAATGGGCAGAGACATGAACACTTTTCCAAAGAAGACATGCAGATAGCTAACAGACACTTTTCCAAAGAAGACATCCAGATGGCTAACACACACATGTAGAGGTGCTCAACATCACTCATCATCAGGGAAATACAAATCAAAAGCATGATGAGATACCACCACACACCTGTCAGAATGGCTAAAATTAACAACTCAGGAAACAACAGATGTTAGCGCAGATGCAGAGAAAAAGGAACACATTTGCACTGTTGGTAGGAATGCAAACTGGTGCAGCCACTCTGGAAAACAGTATGGAGGTTCCTCAAAAAATTAAAAATAGAACTACTCTAAGACCTGGTAATTGCACTACTAGGTATTTATTCAAAGGATACAAAAATGCTGATTCGAATGGGCAGATGCACCTCAATGTTTATAGAAGCTCTATCAACAATAGCCAAATTATGGAAAGAGCTCAAAAGTCCATCAACTGGTGAATGTGGTATATATACACAATGGAATATTTTTCCGTGATCAAAAAGAATGAAATCTTGCCATCTGCAACAATGTGGATGGAACTGGAGTATATTTATGCTAAGCAAAATAAGTGAGTCAGAGAAAGACAAATATCATGATTTCCCTCATATGTAGAATTTAGCAAACAAGACAGATGAATGTAGGGGAAGGGAAGGAAAAATTAAATAAGGTACAGAGAGGGAGGTAAACCATAAGAGACTCTTAAATACAGAGAACAAACTGAAGGTTGCTGGAGGGGAGATGGGTGGGGGGATGGGCTAAATGGGTGATGGGCATTAAGGACAGCACTTGTTGGGATGAGCACTGGGTGTTGTATGTAAGGGAAGAATCACTAAATTCTACTCCTAAAACCAATATTATACCATATGTTAACTAATTTGAATCTAAATTTAAAAAATTAAAATAAAATCTTCCCCTTAAAATCTTTTGATTATAAGAAGATGCCATTAAGACCATGAATTGTTAAAGTTCCAGGGTAGAAAAATTCACGCACAACATTTATCTGACAAGTGATTGGTATCTAGTATATAAAGCACTCCTACAACTCACATCAGGCAAATGATTTGAATAGACCTTCAAAAAGAAACATATGTGAGTGGCCAATAAGCACATGACAAAGTACCCCAAATCATTAGTCATCAGGGAAATACACATTAAAACCAAGTTAGCTACCACTATACCTTCTCTGGAATGGCTAAAATTAAAAAGATGGAAGTCCTGGAATAGAAAAACATAATTAAAGCAAAAAAAATCCAAACAGTTGTTCCTTCTAGGTAACAGGGACAAGGATCAACTGAGGAGGGGCACCAGGAACTTTCTGAGGTGTTGTCAATGTTCTACATCTTCATAATTGTTTGGATATTTAATGATCTAAATTAATACAGGTGTATAAATTTGTAATATTTGTCAAATGACATATTTAAGATTGTATATTTCACTATATGAAATTTTACATCAAAAAGTAAACAAATATTGAACTCGAATGAACTTCATGCTTAAGTATTTAGAGGCAAAGTGTATGGATATGTGTAACTTAAAATGAAATACATAAAATATAAGATGTGTTGAGAGATGGATAAAGAATGGATAGATCCACATGTAATAAAGTACACGGAGTAAAATGTTAATCACACCATCTATGTGAATTATTATATGTGTGTTCATTGTAAAATTCTACTTTCTATCTTAAAAATTTCATAATAAAATATTGGGAGAAATATATAAGAAATCAATGCAGTTTCATTCATATTGAAATCTTTCTAATACATCAAATGTAGTTTTCTAAAAACTGCTTAAGGAACCAAGACTCCTTGGAGAAATGGCTAATTCCAGGTCCATGACAGGAAAAGTACTATTAAAAGTACATAGAAGCCAGTTTGAAAAGTCTCCCACTGGCTAATGTGGCACATTTTATACAAACAATAAACAAAAGGCTTACAATTCATTGAATTATAAAAGAATCCATGAGTCCATGATAATAGTAAAAAGATAAAAGGGATAAGATGGGGGGGTGCTCTTCTTTACAGAAAAATGCCTATTAATAAATATAGAAGAAATACTAGAATTAGAAAATTTGCACCCCCAGCAAAATAAATTATTTAAGCAAAGGTCTTCAATATATGCTTATGACATTGTTGTGTGAATGCTGGGCAACAGACTATTCAGTTGGTGTCAAAGATTACTTATCAATTACACATGGAGAAAAGTCATTTTACAAGAGAGATCTGGCAGACACTACCTCAACCAGGTGATCAAACTTGACATCATCAAATAAAGAAGTATGTAGACACTATATACTTCCTAATGCAATTAGAAACACAAAACAAAAAGATTAACCTCAATCTACTAATGAAGTAACAGATAAATCTAGACTGTGGCACATTTCACAACAGGAGTTGGCAAATTGTTTCTGTACAGGCCCAGAAAGTAAACATTTTAGGCTTCGTAAGCTAGAAGGTCTCTGTTGCAACTATTCAACTTTGTGTTTTGGTGTGAACGGATATGGCTATGTTCCAATACAACTTTATCTACAACAACAACAAAAAAAATGGTAGGTCTTGACCAACGGGCTCTAGTTTGCCCATCTCTGTTCTGTTCCATGATACTTGTCCATGTGTCTAAAAAAAAGTCAATATCATCAAAGAAGAAAAAAGGCAGAATGTTCTAGATTAAAGCTACAAGGCAGGAGCACTTGGGTGGCTCAGTCAGTTGGGCAACTGACTCTTGATTTTGACTCAGGTAATGGTGTCCTGGTTTGGGGGTTCTAGCCCCACATCAGGCTCTTGGTGTGTCAGTGCAGAGCCTGCTTGGGATTCTCTCTCCCTCTCTCTCTGCCCCTATCCCACTCATTTTCTCTCTCAAAATAAATAAATAAACTTAAAAAAAAAAGGCTGCAGGGCAATAAAACTCAGTGTTAGAACCTTGATCTGATACTGGACTTTAAAGATATTCTGGGGACACATGAAGACATTAGAATAAACATTAAAAATTATTTTTGTTTATTGTGTCAATGTTAAATTCCTTCAGTGTAATAATAGGATTGAGATAATGTCCTTGTTTTTACAAGATATATGCTGAAAACATGTCTGAAAATTATTTTCAAAAAGGAAAGATAAAGCAGATATAGCAATATGTTAAAAACAAAATAGGCCATCTACTATTCTGTGTTCAATACAATGGGTATGTAGGAGAAAAACAAACCACAACAGTTCACTGAAAAGAAAATGAATAGCTCAAAGGGCAACATATAACAGAAATTTTCCTGAAAACTGTAACTACTTTTTGGAACTTCAAGGAATATAATTACATTTTATTTTACCAAAAATTACTTCTAAAGTTTCCAAAAATATAAGATCTATTTTGCCAAGGATGTTAAAATACCAACACCAAACTTGTCTCCATTTTTAAATCTTGAAAAAAGAATGATTCACAGGTGGCCTTAATTTTTGCTAAGGTCTAATCAACAAACATGATACTATGCTTGTATCTGCCCTGTCAAAGTCTATAATGAATGTTTAATCAAAATATTTTTATGTTAGTCTTAGCACTTTATGAGAGAAGTTCCCTGCTTTTTCTCTAAATATCCCAAGTTAAACTCATTCTTTTCCTAGCCCTCAAATAAGCTTTTCTTCCTTTAGGGCTTGCCTTGATGAGGGTAAGAAACATCTACCCACTCTGATCTGGAAGTCATTCCTCTGAGGTTTTTATCTATTTACCATTTTTCCCTTCTTATCCCTTTAGTTTAGGCACTTCTTAAGTCTCATTTGGACTATAGCTTCCTACTTTTTAATCCACTATGTCTGTTGACAGGAGTGATCTGAGCTTATTCCCTGATTAAAACTGTTCCATGACTTTCTACAATCCAAACTCTACAGCACTGCATAATTACACCAGACTATTTCTGCAGGTTCATTTCCTGCTGCTTCCTGAGACACACTATACACAGTAAGACCACGATTTTTCAAGTCTATAAAAATGCACATTCTGTCTTATACCTCCTTGCCTTTGTACACTCTTCTCTCTTTGCAACACATTTTCTTAGAACCCTTAAGTTCTATCTTGGCTACTCAGTACAAATGTAATTTCTCCACGACTTCAACATAGGTGAAGTAATAGTCATCTGCCTTCTTCTTAGTTTGCATATTACAATACAGAGAAGATTATGTCTCCTCATTTATGTGCCAAAGTGACCTATATGCTAATGATTATTAAATTTGTATCTTTGTCCAGTCTTCTCTTCTAAACCCCACACCTATTTCCAACCATGATCTTGAATTGACATCTCCATTTGGAAGACAGTGAAACTAAAGCAAAGAGCTTAGGGAGCACACAGTAGAGCCAGGGCTCAAATGATTAGGTACATGGTCTCCAACCAGCTCATTCCTCAGGCCAGGAACATGAGAGTCATCTTCGACACTTTCCTTTCCCTTCATCTCTCACACAAAATGTATCACCAAATTCTAAGTCTGTCATTAATAAAGATCTCAATAAGTCTACTTCTCTTCATCTCTACCCACTCCAGTCTTCCATAAGTTATTGCTTGGACAACTGCAGTTGTTCTAACTGGTTTTCCCATTTCTACTTTTGCTCTCTCCTGACTGTATTCACCACATAGGAACCAGAATTGTATTTTCTTTCTTTCTTTTTTAAAAATTTTTAGCGTTTATTTATTTTTGAGAGAGAAAGAGAGTGACCTGGAGAGGGGCAGAGAGAGGGGGAGACACAGAAGCTGAAGTAGGCTCCAGGCTCCGAGCTATCAGCACAGAGCCCAATGCAGGGCTTGAACTCACAAACCCTGAGATGATGACCTGAGCCAAAGTCATATGCTTAACTGACTGAGCCACCCAGGCACCCCCAGATTTTTATTTTCTAACCATAAATTTGGTCATAGTTTTCCTTATTTCAAGTTTATCAATGGTTTACCATTTCATTTTGGTGAGATTTCCAATGTCTTATTAGCCTATAAGGTCTTTCTTTAGCATTATGTGGAAATACTCTCTGCATCTCTCACAGGGCTTCAGCCTCCTGTCAGTGGCTAGGTTCCCTTCATCTAACCCCAGGACCTTCTCACACTGTCACAAAGTTTGAAATTCTCTTCCCCCACACCTGCTCTCACTCGTCTTTGGTCTCAAAAGAAATCTAACTTCCCTTAAGAGGTGTTCCCTGATGCATCAGCTTAAATCAGGTGCCCTTGGTATATGCTGTCAGGGCACTGTTTTCCTTCCTAGCAATTTACACAAGTTGCAACCAAATATTTGAGTATTAGTCTATGTTCTTCACTAGGTTGAAAACTTTTTGGATCAAGTTCAATATCTAGATGCTCAGCTTCTAGTTCAGTGCCTGATGTAAGACAGACAATTAAATATTTTGAAAACATAAATTAATAATGCGAGCTAAAATAACACAGGTTGGTAAGACAAAGAGAAGAAATAATCAAAACAGACACAACCCAGCATGAAATGACCAAAAGGACTGACATCAAAAGATAGACAAAATTTAGAATATGTAAGCAAAATCACTATGGGCCAAGACAGAAAAGAACCAATTGTAATAATACGTATAATTTAAGTATTTATTCTCTCCAATTATGCCAATTTTTTCAAAATCCAAGATTAACTCTAAACCGAAACTTTAGTAATCTAAATTTATGTTTCTATCCTGATGCTTATGATCTAACACAAATTATTTCTCTGTGCTTTCTTCTTCCTTGAAGACACTTAACATTTCTGCTGTGAAAATAAACAGTAATTAAAATGTAAACTTAAGGGGTAAATTGGATAGCCAAAGGAATCTTGAAAAAGAAAAGCAGACCTGGAGGCATCAAAATTCTGGACTTCCAGTTGTATTACAAAGCTGTAGTAATCAAAACAGTATGGTACTGGCACAAAAAATAGACACATAGATGAATGGAACAGAATAGAAAATTCAGAAATAATCCCACAATTACATGCTCAAGTAATCTTTTACAAAAGAGGCAGTAATGTGTCATGGGAAAAAGACAGTCTCTTCAATAAATGATGTTGGGAAAACTGGACAGCAACATGCAAGAGAATGAAACTGGACCACTTTCTTACACCAATCACAAAAAGAAACTAAAAATGGACTAAAGACTTAAATATGAGACCTGAAACCATAAAAATTCTAGAAAACAGGCAATAACCTCTTTGACATTGGCCATCGCAACTTCTTACTAGATATATCTCCTGAGGCATGGGAAACAAAAGCAAAAATAAACTGTTGGGACTCATCAAAATAAAAAGCTTTTTCTGCACAGTGAAGGAAACAATCAACAAAAGAAAATAAAACTAAAAGGCAATCTATGGAATGGGAGAAGGTATTTGCATATCCAACAAAGGGTTAGTATCCAAAATATATAAAGAACTTATACAACTCAATACCCAAAAAACAAATTAAAAAATGAAGAGACAAGAACAGATATTTTGCAAAGAAGACATCAGCTGATGAATGGATAAAGAAGATGTGGTTTATATATACAGTGAAATACTACTTGGCAATGAGAAAGAATGAAATCCTGCCATTTGCAGCAACGTGGGTGGAACAGGAAGGTATTATGCTAAGTGAAATAAGTCAGTCAGAGAAAGACAGACATCATGTTTTCACTCATATGTGGATCCTGAGAAACTTAACAGAAGACCATGGGGGAAGGGAAGTGGGAAAAAAGTTACAAACAGAGAGGGAGGGAGGCAAACCATAAGAGACACTTAAATACAAACAACAAACTGACAGTTGATGGGGGGGGGTGGGGGAGAGGGGAAAGTGGTGATGGGCATTGAGGAGGGCACTTGTTGGGATGAGCAATGAGTGTTGTATGGAAGCCAGTTTGACAATAAGTTATATATATGTGTGTGTGTGTGTGTATGTATATATATACATATATATGTATGTATGTATATATATATACACACATATATATATATACACACACACACACACACTATATATATATATATATATATATATATATATATATATATATATGAAGACATACAGATGACCAACAGACACATGAAAAGACGTTTATCATCACTTACCATCAGGAAAATGCAAATCAAAACCACAGTGAGATATCACCTCAAACCTGTGAGAATGGGTAAAATCAACAACACAAGAAACAACAGGTGTTGGCAAGCATGCAGAGAAAAAAGAACCCTTGTGCCCTGTTGGTGGGAATGCAAACTGGTGCAGCCACTCTGGAAAACAGTATGGAGTCTCCTCAAAAAATTAAAGATAGAACTAGCTTACTATCCAGCAATCGCCCTACTGGGTATTTACCCAAAAGATACAAGAACACTAGTTAAAAGGGATACATGAACCCCAATATTTATAGCAGCACTATTTACAATAGCCACGGTATGGAAGCAGCACAAGTGTCCATCAGTTGATGCATGGATAAATAAGAGGTGGTATGTATGTATGTATGTATATATATACATAATATTTCCCATAAAAGAAGGAAATATTATTATTCAGCCATAAAAAGAAGGAAATCTTGCCATTTGGAACAACATGGATGGAACTAGAGTATAATGCTTAGTGAAATAAGTTACTCTGACAAAGACAAATACCATATGATTTTACTCATATGTGTAAATTAAGAAACAAAACAAATGAGCAAAGGGAAAAAAGAGAGAGAGGCAAATCAAGAAACAAATTGTTAACTATAGAGAACTGATGGTTACCAGAGGGGAGATGGGTGGCAGGATGGGGGAACTAGGTGATGGGGATTAAGGAGTGCACTTGTGATGAGCACTGGGTGCTGTATGGAAGTGCTGAATCACTATATTGCATACTTGAAACTAATATAACATTGTATGTTAACTAATTGGAACTTAAAAAATAACTTTAAAAGTATACAAAAAAATAAAGACTTAAAATGAAAAAACAACCAAATAAACTTAAGGAGTAAACAGTTTGAAAAGTACAGTATCATTCAGTATCATACAGTATCAGTAGTATGATTGAAACGGGGAATAAAAAAATACCTTTGCCCAATGACAGACCAACATCATAATAAAAAATAATCTGATACAGAATTTTTCTCATTGGTTATTCTGTTCTAAAATCTATTCAATGGAAGGGTGCCTGGTGGCTCAGTCGGTTAAGCGTCAGACTTCTCCTCAGGTCATGATCTCACGGTCCGTGAGTTCAAGCCCTGTGTTGGGCTCTGTGCTGACAGCTCAGAGGCTGGAGCCTGCTTCGGGTTCTGTGTCTCCCTCTCTCTCTGCCCCTCCCCTGCTCACATTCTGTCTCTTTCTCTCTCTCAAAAATAAACAAACATTAAAAAAATTAAATAAATAAAATCTATTCAATAGATCATAGGCAGATTGAATCTTAATACACCGTAACGCTTTAGTCATGTCACTTCTTTTACTCACAAACCTTCACTGCCAATATTTTTAACATTGAATTAATTCACACAGCTACTTATGAAAAACACTTAGGTTGCAATTGGGAGCCAAATGGAAAAGTACATTAAACTGAAAGATAATTTATAAAGGAAAAAATGTAAGTAATATAGAATTCCATTAGAAATAAATAACACGCAATTTAGAACTGGCTCTTATTTTTCTGTACTTGCTCATAGACAAAGATAACACCTAATGGTGGTAAGGATATGTACAATAGACACTCTCATATTTTCCAGTGGCTGTGTACATTTTTTATAGCTCTTTAGTAAAAATTTAACTTAGCAATAGATTTCAAGGGCCATAAAATATTTATACCTTTGAACTAGTGAATCCACTTTTAGCAATCTATCCTGTGGATGAAATTCTCACTAAGAAATAAAGCTCATGCCTAAAAATATTTAACCAAACAGTTACAGTACTGAATATATTATAACACTGAAAACATCTGAAATACAAAAATACGACAATGGTCATCACTGTTACTATGAGCCCTTGCTAATATAGAAAATACTTACATCAATAAATTAAGGGAAAATATCTTTCTCAAATATATCACATACATGTAGGAAGAGAGTGCTTTAAGAATCATCTGTAACATATATAGAGCTATTTATGCCTATAAAGTCGAGGTACAAGAGTCCCTAACAAACAAGCAGATTTTACAGCTGCATGTGATAGCAACAGCGTGGGGCAATGAATAAATGTCACCACAACGAGTAAAAAGTCTGACTATCCAGGCCTGACGATATGAAACTTACATGTAATTTTCCATAGCAATATCCACATTGTAGGTAAGGCATTAGATTCCTAGAATACTCCACTAAAGCCTATTTAGCTTATAACATTGAAAGTTTGGTAGGCTAGCCTTATCAGCCTGTATTTCAAATGCTTAGTTGACACATGATTTTCAGGATGGCTGATGAGAGTAAGTTGTTTGCAATTGGATTCCTTTACATACAAAACATGTCTAATGTTGGTAATGGAATAACAGCTGACTTCATGGAGAAAAATACAGTCACTTTAAAATTAATTCAAAGATTTTGCATTTAAGAAAGACTCTGAGTTATCAGTTAAAAGTAAAATAAGAAAAGAAAACTTTCACTAAGCCCTACATGCTTACTCCATGACCCAGGCTATATATATCACTTACTAACATATATTATCATTAATTCTCACAACTACTCTGCAAAGGAGGTAGTATAACATAATGTAGCATATAGAACTAAACAACAGGAGACAATAAAAGGGTAAAGAATTTGAGCTTCAGAAGCAAATATCACCCTGGCACTTATCTATCTAGGGAAAGTTAACTAGCCTCTATAAGCCTCTATCTTCTCACCTATAAAGAAGGAAGGAAGGGGCACCTGGATGGCACAGTCGGTTAAATGTCTGACTCTTGATTTCTGTTCAGGTGATAATCTCATGGTTTGTGAGATCAAGCCCTGTGATGGGCTCTGCACTGACAATGTGGAGCCCGCTTGGGATTCTCTCACTCTCTCTCTCTCTGCTCCTCTCCTGCTTGTGCTCTCTCTCTCTCTTTCTCTCTCTCTCAAAATAAGTAAATAAAATTTAAAAAAAAGTTAGGAGGAAGGGAAATGCAGTAGACTTACTGCTATTTACCCAGTATTAGTAAAGTTCCCTCCAGACGCATGCTAGGGTTGTATTTCCTGTCCCCACTGTGACTGGGTTGGGTAATGTGATTAGTTCTGAGCAATGAGTTATGAATAAAAGTGACAGAATTACTTCTGGGCTAGAGCTTTTGATTGTCAACGCAAGATTCTACAGGGCTCTTTCTTTTTCCTCTAGCACAGTAACTGGCCACATTTGAGATGGGCTGCTCTGCCGGTACACGTCTCTCGGTGACCAGCTGAAGCAGAGCCCCCTTGTCAATCTAAATTGGGCAGGCAGCATAAGCAGGAAATAAATGTTTTAGGTCACTAAGATACTGGGATCGCTTATTACTGAAGTATAACCAAGGCTACATGGATGGATAAAGGTCATTTCTATCCTACAGTACTGTGATGATTTAATGAAGTAATATTAGAAGTATTTCCACAGTGTCTAGAATAGAGTAAGTACTCAGTGTCATCATTATTAGATGTTACTATTCTTATAAATTAGAGTACTGAGATCATAAAGTATCCTACAATGTACCTCAGGATACACTACTATTAAATGACAGAGTTGCTTCTGAAAGACTATAAAGCCGGAAATCTTTTCATTAAAGTCACCCTCTTCTTGTATCTGATGTAGCAAAAAACTAAAAGGCCTCTAGTAACTATCTCTTTGTTCATATACGTGTTTTTGTTGTTTCAAAACCTTATCTCTCTTGCAGAAAAACAGATTTTCTTTTATTCTCTAAGTTTGTTTTCTGTTATTTGCTGTTTATTTCATTTAATAAATTTTATCAAATAGCATGGCAACTGTTACGTAAGATTTAATCATCAAACATCTCTATGGTTTGGCTACAACCCATCTTTCAGAATTTATCTTTTATTGCTTCCTTTTATAAACCTTCTGTCCATGCTAGTTTGGCCTATAAATCGTACAGAACATACAATGCTCATTTTCTCCTTCGAGTCTTTGTTTATGCCACTGCAACTGAAATCCTTCCTTTGTCCAGTTTTCCAACTCTTCTTTTTAAAAATTTAAGTTCTCTTTCTTCCACAAAGTCAGCTCTAATCAATTTCATAGCACATATGGTCTATTTTACTTATTTAAAACATAATTTCATAGGATTTTATAAGATAGCTCTGTATTGCAGGGGCATATTCTCAGAATCCCTTGTCAGGAGGGTTCTGGTTAATTTCTTCCAGTGGGGAATTCTCCTGAGATCTAGAAGGCAGAGGAAAGGACGACCTACTTTGGGTATAATAACTGGCTCACAGAACTGCCTGAAAGCAAGTAAATTAGAATCACTTACACTGTCACATTTTTGAGGGAATTTACTGTCGATCCCTTCAAACCACATCTAACAAACCGAGAAACCATCACCACTGCCATGAAAAACCATTAGCCCAGACTTAAAAAAAAGCATCTGCTGTTCAAGAGTTAAAACAATCCCTGAGTCACCAAACTTCTTCCAACAGGCAGCAAGGTGTAGTTTAATAAAGACACACTCACTATAAGAGCAATAATCACCAAGAGGGGATTCTAAAAGGTAAAGGCAGCAGCCAGAGAGAAAACAGACAATGGAATCCTTGCAGAAAACAGAATCTAGGCCTAATCAAATCACCTCCACTTCTCCCTGTGCACCTGTCTGTAAGTGTGTGCATTCGCGTGTGAATGGGATTGTTTAGTCCCATTTGTATATGGGTGTGTGTGTGTGTGTGTGTGTGTGTGTGTGTGTGTGTGTGTGCAGGGAGGGACATCCTGTCTTATTACTGCATAGATTCTCCAATCAAGAGGAAGCATGTCAAGCCCCGACAGAGTACTAACACATCACCAAGAAATTCTGGAGCTTGAGCTGATTGTAATGACTGGTTGGTTTTTTGGATTTTCATTGTCGCAGAAGGATTGAGTGTGTTTTCTGCACAGTAAGAGAAATGGAAAAATATATTTGGCAAACAGAAGGGTAGGCTGGGGCAACAAGTTTTCCCCAACTCCTACTTCACTTTCCTTTTCCTAGGCACACCAGAAAATTACATTTCCTAGATTCCCATGGATGTTACTGAGTTCTGAAATGTGAGTAGAAGGGACAGGTGTTGTTTCTGTGCTGAGGCAGTTAAGTGCCTGTGAACTTTGCACGTACTCCTTTGTTCAGTGCTGATATTAGAAGCAAACACTTTTTAGATGACATAGTTGAAGGATGGAAGCAGCCTGTGATCTGAATCACTGCTTTGAGGCTCACTGCTTATGAATCTCTCCCTCCTTCCATCAGAAAATGACTAGAGTGGGAAATAAACTTTTTAAAAAAAATACAATTGTATTATAGGGATTTTTGTTATAGCAGTTAGCATTAATAACTTTGATTAGACTTTGGTCATATTTGTAGAACAGGGCAAACCAAGGAAAATGGGAACAAAAAGGCCAGTGAGATCTTTAGGATTAGTGAAAAATCAAAGAAAACAGGCTAAGATTTGATAGTTTGCAAAATAGGATGGTGAATCCAAAGGTTGACCTGAGATCCAAAAATCAGTCTAGCACATGTAATGTTTTGTATGTATGTCTGGTTTCCAACCTAGTTCCTTGAGGAAGAAGACAATGGCTTTTCAAATTTACATCCCTAACACCTGGCACAGGATATATTGATGAAATATCCAACACTTCAAGGTGTTTATCAAAGCAGGGCAGATTTGTTTTTTTTTTTTATATGAAATTTATTGACAAATTGGTTTCCATTCAACACCCAGTGCTCATCCCAAAAGGTGCCCTCCTCAATACCCATCACCCACCCTCCCCGCCCTCCCACTCCTCGTCAACCCTCAGTTTGTTCTCACTTTTTAAGAGTCTCTTATGCTTTGGCTCTCTCCCACTCTAACCTCTTTTTTTTTTTTTTTCCTTCCCCTCCCCCATGGGTTCCTGTTAAGTTTCTCAGGATCCACATAAGAGTGAAACCATATGGTATCTGTCTTTCTCTGTATGGCTTATTTCACTTAGCATCACACTCTCCAGTTCCATCCACGTTGCTACAAAAGGCCATATTTCATTTTTTCTCATTGCCACATAGTATTCCATTGTGTATATATACCACAATTTCTTTATCCAATCATCAGTTGATGGACATTTAGGCTCTTTCCATAATTTGCCTATTGTTGAGAGTGCTGCTATGAACATTGGGGTACAAGTGCCCCTATGCATCAGTACTCCTGTATCCCTTGGGTAAATTCCTAGCAGTGCTATTGCTGGGTCATAGGGTAGGTCTATTTTTAATTTTCTGAGGAACCTCCACACTGCTTTCCAGAGCGGCTGCACCAATTTGCATTCCCACCAACAGTGCAGGAGGGTTCCCGTTTCTCCACATCCTCTCCAGCATCTATAGTCTCCTGATTTGTTCATTTTGGCCACTCTGACTGGCGTGAGGTGATACCTGAGTGTGGTTTTGATTTGTATTTCCCTGATAAGGAGCGACGCTGAACATCTTTTCATGTGCCTGTTGGCCATCTGGATGTCTTCTTTAGAGAAGTGTCTATTCATGTTTTCTGCCCATTTCTTCACTGGGTTATTTGTTTTTCAGGTGTGGAGTTTGGTGAGCTCTTTATAGATTTTAGATACTAGCCCTTTGTCCGATATGTCATTTAAAGCAGGGCAGATTTGTAAGAGGAGTTGTTTCAGGCTTGGGAAGGTCAGGGATCAGGTGTGGAAATCCAGTCTTAGCAAACTGGGTACTCAGGACTATGAGACCAGACTGGCTATGTACTGGATTCCATGAGAGTGCCTAGTCTAGAGATACTCTCATAAGGTTCTTCTATTCCTTGGTCTATGGTTACAATTGCTTACAGCAACTGGAAAGAAAGACAGGGGTTAAGTGAGCCAAATTACTAGATTGAGAGATAAGGTAGGTACATCCAGATACATCAAAATTTGAATTTTTATTTAAGGTAAATACTCAACCCTGCATTATATTTTTACTTGATAGTTTGTGTATATTATAAAACACAAGAAATTTGTGCATAAAACACAAGAAAATACTATCCAAATAATTGAATCTACCGGTCATTAATTCTAAAGAGATTCCAAGAATTCTTCAAATGGTTCAGTGGTAACTTAGGAAACCAAATAAAGAATATGCTTATAATAAATAACAGATTTAATCATAGATATAACTCTAATGATAAATTAACAAAATGATTTATAAAAATCTTATGCTACTGGGTCACCTGGCTGGCTCAGTTGGTAGAGCATACAACTCTTGATCACCCGGTTTCGAGCTGTAGCCCCATATTGGGTGTAGAGATTACAAAAAATAAATAAATAAAATAAATAAATAAATAAATAAATAAATAAATAAATAAATAAATATCTCATGCTACTAAGCACTGAAGAGATAGCTTTGCAAAGTGATTTCCTAAGATAATGAAAGAGGCAAAAAAGAAACAGAAAATGTTATCATCCAGCACCCATAGAGGAGATGGCAAGATATAAAGCATTTTCTATCTAGTAAAATAAACATATATTCATATATAAAAACATATGGGGGCAGAAAAAGCAGATGGAAAATTATTTTAAGAAAAGTTCAAGAGAGATAAATCAGGAAAAAATACAGTTAAAAGCCAAAAGTCTTAAATTCCAGATATAATTATGTGTTTAACGGTTATTGAATCCCTTCCAAATGAAAAATGTACTAAATTTGACTAAATTCTCACAAAAGCAAATTTCCCATAACCACACACACACACACACACACACACTCACTGCTTTCATACAGAATAAGATAAAAAAATTGATTAATTCATTTGTTCATTCTCCAGTATTTATCAATGGATCACTATGTGTCTGACATTGGGAAAGTATTACCAAAAATCAAACCAAAACAAAACACACAAAAAATAAGGAAGGAAGGAATGAAATGACATGATCCCAGAAAGAGTTCTCTAATATAATAATGGACACTCAAGACATCAAAAAAAGCTTTTAGTAAACAGAGCAAATACACTCAAAAGAATTGATCATCAAGCTTCAGTATCAAACCATACAGAAAGCATATTTATAATACATGCCTATTGGGGGGAAAGCTGTCCATACAAATAATACAAAATCTACCATACAAATAATAGATACAAAGAAGAAAGGGAGGAATAATGAGATCAATGAAATGGAAAATGAAGATACAACAGAGAATCAACAAAACTAAAATCTGGTTCTTTGCAAAGACTAATAAAGTCTCTGGCAAGCCTAATCAAAGCAAACAAGAAAAAAGTTCCCAAAAGATAATATTAGAAATGAAAAAAAAGTTTAAAGATTTAATAAAGATTTAAAAAGAAGAGGAAACACTGAAATATTTGATGCTGATAAATTTAGTTAAAATAGTTTATATTCTAGAAAATGTAACATCAAAACTAATTCAGAAAAGATAGAGGGGCACCTGGCTCAGTTGGTTAATCGCCCAATTTTAGCTCAGGTCATGGTCTCAGGGCTAGTGAGTTGGAGCCACATATGGGGCTCTCTGCTGTCAGTGTAGAGCTGGCTTTGCATCCTCTGTCTCCCTCTCTCTCTGCCCCTCCCCCACTAGCGTGCGCATGCTCTCTTTCTCTCAAAAATAAGCATAAAAAAGAAGAAAAGAGAAAACATGAATAGGACTATAAGCATTAAAGATATTGAATCAGTAGTTAAAAATCAACTCACCAAAACAAATTTTAAAAACAAACAAAATAAAAAACAAATAAACCAATAAATAAACCTAACTGGGCCCAGACAGTTTTATATGTACAAGATTGAAGGAATTTGATCATCGTGATCTTAAACTATCTCGGAGATTAGAAAAGACTCTCCTTATCTCATTTTGTTAGGACAGTATAACTCTTACACCAAAAGCAGGTAAAGTGAAACATTTAATTTTTTTTTTAGTGTTTATGTATTCTTGAGAGAAAGAGAGAGCACAAGCGGGGCAAGGGGCAGAGAGAGAGGGAGACACAGAATCCAAAGCAGGCTCCAGGCTCTCAGCTGTCAGCACAGAGCCTGACCCAGGGCTTGAACTCATAAACCATGAGATCATGACCTGAGCCGAAGTCGGATGCTTAACTGACTGAACCACCCAGGCACCTCATGTAAAACATCTGTAAACATAGATGCAAAAATACTAAACAAAATATCAGCTATTCAAAACTTGCAAGGTATTTAAAAATATGTATCAAGATCAGCTTCAGAACTACTATGCTCCAGTGATGCATTAGTTTAAGCTTAGATAAATTATCAGTATAACTTCCCACAAGAAAAGAGTAAGTGATAAAAACCATGTAATTATCTTCACAGACACAAAAGGAAACATTTGCTAAAATTTAACTTTCACAGAAGATAAATATTCGAAACAAATCATAAATACAAGGGAACCTCCTTAAGGTTATAGGGTTATACCTACAGCAAATAGGTATACCTATTTGTAAGGTTATGCCTACAGCAAATATTGTAAACCTAATAAGTGTATGTGTGAAGAAAAACATATATGGAAACATACTAACACTAACTACTATCATATGGAATAAAGCAATGAAATAATGAGTTCATTTTGAAGTCTTTACTGAAGGAAAGCTATGTGTCTGGCATTGTGAAAAAATTACAAAAAAAAAAAAAAGTAAGAAAACGAAATATGCCGTGATGATACCAAAAAGTCAAATGTAGAAACTGTCCATAAAATCAGGAAGGAACTCAAAAAGGTACGCTATCACCATTTCTATTTAGCCTTTACAGTATATAAAAAAAAGATTAAATGATGAAAGGCATGAAAAAAAGTCAACAGAACTCATCATTTTCAGATGATATGACTGTCTACAAAGGAAATCAAACAGAAGTGATCAACAAAATATTAGAACTAATGAGAATTTGGCAAGGCCTCTAGATGTAAAAGTCAACAATAAAAATTAGTTTTAACACTAATTATCGGCAACAAAGTTGGAAGACATCATGCATCATGAATATTTTATTTATAGTATCTACAAAATGTGGGCTACCTAGGACAGTTAAGAAGAAAATTATATTTCTTAAATCAAAAGACATTAAAGAGGTCATGAGCAAATAGAGAGTTCTATGATGGTCATGAATGGAATACCAATTTTCATGAAATGAATCTATCAATTCAGTTTAAATTCTAACTAAAGTTTCTCATGAAATTTGACAATATTCAATTGCAAAAGCAATGGACCAAGAATGGCCAAAATAATTTTCAAGAAGGGAAGAAAAACTGAAGAAACTGGTTTTACCAGATATCACTAATTAGGACATTGCAATAATAACATGAGATAAACAAATAGATAAAGCAACCAATAACAAAGCCCAAAACATACAAAACATGTGACATATAATAGAAAGGACATTTCAAACAGTGGGGAAAAGATGAACTATTGAACAGACATGCTACATTGATTGATTTTTATATATAAAATTAGATTCCTACTTTATGCTTACACAGAATTCAACTTCAGATGGATTAAGACTAACATATATGCAAAGCAAAATTTAAAATTTTTTGAAAACTATAAAGTTGGTTTTCTTAATGACCTCAAGGTATGTGAGGATTTCTCAAACAAGATATAAAGAACACAAAAACTAAAAACTAATAAATTTGACTACATTAAAATAAAAAGCTCTTATACATTAAAAGGCACTACATTCAATATAAAAAGAAAACTAAAAAATTGGGAAAAAGTATTTGAGACATATATAACTGAACTAACAAATTCATAGAGATTATTAAGAAAAAAGCAAACAGGGGCACCTGGGTGGCTCAGTTGGTTAAGTATCTGACTTTCACTCAGGTAATGATCTCACGGTTTGTAGGTTTGAGCCCTAAGTGGTGCTCTGTGCTGACAGCTCAGAGCCTGGAGCCTGCTTCAGATTCTGTGTCTCCCCCCTCTCTCTGCACCTCTCCCACTCACACTCTGTTTTTCTCTCTCTCAAAAATAAATAAGCATTAAAAAAAAATAAAGCAAACAACCCAATAATAAAATTGGCAATGACAGGAAAAAGTAGTACTCAGATTAATTATCAGAGATATGTCCAAGCTTAATAAGCACATGAAAAGCTGCCCATATAAATTAATCAGGATAGACTGGTACAAATTAACCCAGAAGTCTCAGTGGCTTAACAAAACAGGTTTACTTCTCAGTAATGACACAAATCCAGTGTGGTTTCACAGGGGGCCTCTGCTCCAAAAAAAGCCACTAAGGGACCCATGCTCCACTGTCTAGTTGCTACACTGTAAGAAAGGGCTAGAGAGTCATGCACAATTTTTCAATTCTCTGCCCTTAAAGCGACACTTGTCACTTCTGCTCACAGCCTACTGGCCAGAAGCAGCTGGCTGGCCCCAGTTAACTGCAACCGGGGTGGGAAACATCGGGGAAACGCATGGGTATTCAGTGAATAATAAATGTCTCTGCAACAACTAGAAATTAGAAAAATCCAAATTAAGGCAATAGCAAGACGCATCTCACACTCATTAGACTGGGGAAACAACAACTCTGATATTACCAAGGACTGGTGAGGATGTAAAAAATGGAAACAATCATCTGCAGCTGTTGAGGATATAAATTGGTACAACATCTTAAGAAAATATTTGTAAATTTGGGACAAATTATAGATGTACATACTTATGACTCTACTTCCCACATGTGCGCAAAAGATGTTGTGAAAATAATTTACTCAAAAACGTTTTAATAGCAAAATAGTGGAAATAATCTAAATATTGGAGATAACCTAAATATTGGAAAAAACCCAGAATGATACCTAAATAAACTGTCATATATTCTTACCCAAAGTGAGTACTGATAGAGCATACTGAACAGAAAAAAAAAAAGAACTGTATTAAGCAGTTAATATAGTATCTGGCACTTGATCAACGTTAGCTCTAATTACCACCACCACCACCACTACTTTTATTAAAAGCAGCAGCATGCAAACTAGCCTTAAACATGGAAATGCATAGTATAAATAATGTCAACTGGAAAAAGTAGAATGCTAATTAGAATGTACACATTAATTAAAGCAATATAAAATGTATGCATGTCCATTAATATTTCTAAGATACTCTAGAAGCTTGGTAAAATTTAATGCTTATTAAATTACTCAATTTGCTTACTGAAAATTAAATTATACTGCCACTAAATTTATCAAAACCCTCCATTTTTAAAATTTCTAGTTTACTAATAGGCATAGGAATTTTTAAAAACATTTAAGAAAACAGGGTTGTGACAACTATTGTCATCATTGAAGAAAATCTCCTTCATAAATAATTCATGGTCCTTGAAACCATTAACATTTGAAAGAAAAATAATTTAACAGTTGCTTCTATTACAAAAATAGAAGCAGTGTATTTGATAACTGCATTATCTTTATTACACATTTTATAGTTAATATGACTTTGTATACTAAAGGAAACCTCTATAAAAGCATTAAGAGAATCCAATAACTAACTAAAACTATTATGTGCTTATAATTTAAATTTCATCAGCACAGTTTTATCTGGTGATAAAAGGAAGGAAATACATTATCTTTTATTTTATACCTTTATCCTAGCATTGAGTGGATCTGGTATTCATTCTTATACCATGACCTGACGACCTTGAATTTTTTGCTGAAGCCAAGAACACAGCAATGATAGTGGGAAGTCCAGAGCATAACCCAAAGGAAAGGAGAAGAAAAATAATTTTCTACACTCAATTCACTGGATGCTATTCAGGGTTTATACTGTGGCCAATGAATATAAGTGTGAGGCTTATTTAGAGACCGAGTACCTGTGTTTGGTAGAAAAAGACCATCTTCTCTAATCCTATTAGGTGACAAGGAATTGTCTCTATGTTCAATACCTCTTTATAGATCTATTTGATATTCTCTTCTTTATCATCTATTCTGATTATTTGTTTACATATGTACTCTACACAGTATTGGGCATGAAATGGTTATATGAATATGTCCTTGAGTTACCAGGGCTGGTGATTGTTGCTCATTCAGGAAGTGTCATGGCACTGTGTAATGGAGATACTTTTTTTTCAGCTTGGACTCAAATCAAGAAGTGGCTTTCCTACCTAAGGAAGACAAATATAATCCTTCCTATTGCCTAGGAACAGAGACAGCAACTGTCAGAGGGAACACAGATGGGGACAGATGGCTTAGACTAGAGAGACATCTCCAGAGTCGATGGACATATGCCATTTCTGGATTACCATGTTATATCTCTAGCCATATAGGGAGCAGAAATACTTAGCTGTCCAAGGCAAATACAGCTGTAACTGGAGATATCTGAGAAATACAGCTATGGAGGCCAAATGGAGTAACATTAATACCAAGGATACACATCATTCTCTTAGCTCACTATGTCACTCTAGAAAGGACACACCAACCATATTTTGAAGGTGTTCTCAGCTTTAGCTTTCAAATATCAACTGGAGGAAAAAAGATCTTAAGATAAAATCCTGGTGAAAGAGTTAGTTCCTTGTAATCTCTTATAGCTCACATGCTCTGCCTCATTTCTGGGATTTGAAATTACAAGGATTTTAATCACCCATAAACTAAGCAGAGCTTAGTTTGCTCATGTAAACGTAAACTTGGTCATGAAAGGTCACAGAGAAGCTTAAGTTAAAAACCAAGGCTTAACTAATGAAGTAATTTCTCTATTGAATTAGTTTATTCATGAACTGTACAGCAAGACTGGTAGGAGATAATAAATGTCCATTAATTACCGATTTTGTATACAGCTGAAACATTCCAAATAGGATTGCTTTCATAAGAATGATACAATCCCTTCAACTTTTATGACAAGTTTTGAGATGATCTTTAAGCAAAATTTAAAAGAATTCTTATCTCTGATTTTTAGCTGCAAGTTACCATAAAAATAATGGTGGCTTTATTTTTAAAGGTGATGAGGTGATTCATTTAGGGTCTTTTCACATAAAGGTAGTTATACCAATATAGGAGTTAATAAGCAAATGGTACCTAATGATTTTCCTCAAATCATGCATTTTTTCAAGGCATTTGTTTATGAGTTTATTTTTTACACTGAATTTTTATTAATTCACAATAAATAAAATTTCTGATACATTGGAATTAATTATACATAAGTTTGTAGACACAGATATTTCAGTGAAAAAAAAAACCCAAAAATAGTTGGTAGCTGAAAAGGAAAGCATGCTGGATAGTTTCGATAATTTTCCAGAAAAAAATCAAGGTGGAATAGGTTTTATTAAAAAAAAAGGTGTTTTTATTTCTTTTAAAAATAAACCACAGACTTACTGTAATTAAGACACTAAGCAATGACTCAATACTTAATTTGCCTTTAAAAATAAAGCCACCATTATTTTTACGGTAACTTGCAGTTAAAAATCAGAGATAAGAATTCTTTTAAATTTTGCTTACAGTGAACTCAAAGTTTGGTGAACATTTTTTTTTCTCAGAACTAGGAAAAATAGTAGCTCTATAAATCTCCTGGTGGCCAGTTATGAATATTCTATATACCTAATAGGAGAAGTTCTACTTAAAAGATTAAAGATTAGGAAAGATACTCTAAAGTTAATGCAATCACTTTTCTGGTTGGACAAATAATCAAATAACTTTCCATGACATATTTTGGGTTAAAGGGGTTTTTCTTTTCACTGGCAAAACATGTGAATTTTGGACTTTTCTTACAATAAGGAAAACAAAATTTTACACATTAGACTATTCTGTCATAGGTATGACAGTTCTTACTTCTTCCTGGTTAAAATTTACTTAATTGATCGTGTGTTGTTCTTATAATTACGAAAAGTCAATAAAGTGACTTCCATTTAAAAAAAAGAGAAATTACAGCTAAACATTTCACTTTACCCCTCAAACAACCAAGGAAAGATTACTACATTTGAGTATTTCCTATGATTTAGGCTTAAAACAATCCTGATTTAATATAAGTAAAACCATGTACTAAAATATATCACTCTTAAATAATAGGAGTATCTTAAAAATTGGGGGATGAATATCACCTTGGATTAAAGCACTAAATGAAAAGTGCTTTTTTCACAACCAGGACCAAAAGTACAAATAAAGAAAAAGGCTGAAGGAAATGCAAGACACAGAGCATGGAATCATGAGGACATGAATAACCCTGCTAAATGTTTCACATGGTAGCCCAAAGGAGCAGACATAACTTACCCTGGTTTTTAGAGATGGTTTTTGCATGTCTAAGTCTTTTGTCAGAAGGATGGGTAAGGGGTTCTTACAACTGGCCTCCTATAAAAAAGTATAAAAGAAGTATTAGGAACCAAAGAACATTACCCTAACTGGAAATTACAAGGTTGTAAAAAGCAATTTTGATGGGAGACAAGGCATTTTTGGCTTGAGCTGCTTATAGCAGAAGCCACAGAGACTGTCTTGAGGAACCAAAACATTTCCTTTCTTATTGTTCATCTACAACAGTGAAGCAAGTAAGATAAGATGGTGATGGAGTAGGTATGGGACACACAGAACACATATTCAGAAATGACCATTAAAAAAGTCTCATCTGGGGCGCCTGGGTGGCGCAGTCGGTTAAGCGTCCAACTTCAGCCAGGTCACGATCTCGCGGTCCGTGAGTTCGAGCCCCGCGTCAGGCTCTGGGCTGATGGCTCAGAGCCTGGAGCCTGTTTCCGATTCTGTGTCTCCCTCTCTCTCTGCCCCTCCCCCGTTCATGCTCTGTCTCTCTCTGTCCCAAAAATAAATAAACGTTAAAAAAAAAAAATTAAAAAAAAAAAAAGTCTCATCTATGCTATCATGTAATTTACACATCCACAGTCAGCTCCTCTCTTCTTTGGAGAAACAGGGGGTTAATTCTCCAAGATATCAACCACCAAACTTAGGGTTGCCAACTTTCCCTACAACATTTTACAAATGCGTTCTTATTCTGTAAATAAGAATCTTAAATGAATTCCTTCAATTAGTTTAGCAAACCACTATTGAAGAGGGATAGTTTCACACCGACATCCTGAGGAAAAATATCTGAGTATTTGTTTCCAAAATTACTAAGCTTCTAAGGCCTTGGTTCACACCAAAATAGTACTTGAAAAACTAGCAGAAATTACAAGGAGGCAGCTCACATAGAATTGGATTTACTATTTATTTCTATGTGACAAATAACAACAGTAATAATCTCATTAAAAAATAAAAAAGGGCCTCACTTCTCAGTAGCCACTAATTTGGATACATTTTTCATAAATGATTTCATTTCCAAATTAAGGTAGAAAAAATATATAAGGTCATAGACAACAATAAAACTAAGGAGAAAATAAGTTCAATTTCTTTCACTTGCACTATAACATCAACCTCTGTATCCCATTCCTTCCCTCATCATGCTCACCATCCACCACTCCATTATTTAAATTATAGGTTCTTCTCTCCAGTTTACTTAAGGATCAGTTAATTATAACCTTTTAAACAATGTTTTAGTCTACATACTTTATAATACGACTAAAATTTGCTGGAATTTTATTCATTTCTAAAGGGAACAGTACATTATTAAGATAAAATGTCTCTAATGAAAATACTACTACTACTTACTACTAATGAATACTTATTGAATCTTAGGATTTGGAAGGCACTGTGCTAATGTCTTTGCATTAATGCCATTTTTGCCCCCAGTAGCCCTATTAGGATTATGCACTATTATCATTACTCCCCCTTTAAGGGTAACGTAAAATCTTACAGAAGTTAAGTACTTGCCCAATGTCACATGGGACTCAAAGATGGCCCTATAACTTTATGAACTCTTTATTACCTCCAATATCCAATATACTTGACATCTTAAACCACTAGGTTGTACAACCATAACATTGTAAAGCCAAAGAGTTTTTAAAAATTAGCTATTCTGCCTGCTCATCTTATTTTACAGATGGGGGATTTGAGGACATCTGAGGTGATGTGCCCAAGATCACACAGAGAGTGGCAGAGCTGAGACCCATGCCTGGACCAGAGTTGTATGTGGCACCTGTTCCAGCTTTGTGGTAGGGAGCAATATTACCAGACTCAGAGGAGATCAAGAGCCTCCTCTAAGCTGGGGGTAGCTGTGGTCCTGCCAACACTCTCAGCTGCCTGTGGCCTCACGGACAGCCCGATGGAAGGGCCCAAGGATACGTTTCTGAACTCTCCAAACAAGCACGCATTCTAGTCCTACCCTTTCCCACAAGTCACAACACCTGCTGGCAGTAAGCTGCTTACTGGAAATAGTGAATGAACCCATTCCCACTTCTGACTCACTGTGAGAGGGGTAGACTATATCCAGCATGACATTTAGGAGATCCAAGTGATTAACTGCATAGTCTATTGCGTAATTTGACTACACTTGGATAATATAATTATGCTTAATCTTTATACCCCTTTTAAAACTACTTGTATATAAATGCTAGAATGTCATGCAAGAAAAAAAGGCTGACTCTTAAGGGAAGCTAATAGGAATAGCTGACCTTTGTTTATGACTGTCTGAATGTTTACAAATGCCTACAATTCTTTCTTCCTTATGCACAGGCTAAAAGTGATAGTGTTTCTTTATTCCTCTTATCTCCCCCACCCTGTCCCTGTGAATTAATGAGTACAAGGCTGATGGTCAGCTTTTCCCTATAAACTCTGAAAATATTTTCTGTAAACTTTTACCTGAAAATGCCGCTTAATGAATTATGTTTATTTTTTTTGTTTTAGGACTTTAAATTCAAACAACAGAGACAAAGTAAAATTTAGTAGTCAGAGAACTGAACTGGCAGTCAAGAGATCTGGCTTCTCATCCTGGTTTCCTAACCAACCAGCTATAGGAACTCAGGCAAGCATTTTAACCTTTTGGACATCCCTTGGTTCGAAGATTTATAAAACAATTGGATTAGGTGAATTCTGAGAAACTTTTCTAGTTTATCAAGATTCTATGATTCTTTCAAGAAGAAGCAATATTTATTGACAAAAAGGTAACCCACCACCTGTCTGGAGTTGCATTCCCAATGTCCCATGAGATTGCTGCTGAAGCGCTGGTCCCCCCTCCCCACCCCCATGTAGGGGGCAGTGAGCCAGGGGGCTGCAGAGCCACAGAGGGAACACCTCCCACAGGGCTAATGTTGGATTTCTGGAGAAAAATTAATGAATTCCACTAGTAGCTTAAATAAGTAACTGGAAAGAACTCCATGTATTCTTTTTTTGTTTGTTTTTCCTGTGTATTCTTTTAAGACAGGTATATTATGGAGTGAAGTGAGAAATATTTTTAAGATAAAACTTTTTTACAGTTATGCCTTTAAAAAAGCCATTTACACTGGCAGGCATATACCTAAGAGAATTAAAAACAAATGTCCACACAAAAACTTGTAGACCAACACTCATAGCCAGAATTATTTATAAAAACCAAAAAGTGGAAACAACCCAAATCACATGATAAATGGATAAAGAAAATATGGTATATCCACACAATGGAATATCATTCAGCTATAAAGAGGACTGAAGTATGGATACTGGCTAGACACAGATTAACCTTGAAAACATCATGCTAAGAAGCCAAGCATAAAAGGACACATATTGTGTGATTACATATATTTTAAACATCTGGAATAGGCAAATAGTGACAGAGTGTAGATTATGGTTGCTGGGGTCTAGAAGGAGGGAAGTGATTCCTAATGGGACCAGTCTATATGAGTTTCTTTTTAGGGTGTTAAAAATGTTCTAGGGGTGCCTGAGTGGCTCAGTCAGTTGAGTGTCCAACTTCGGCTCAGGTCATGATCTCACGGTTCATGAGTTCAAGCCCCACGTCGGGCTCTGTGCTGACAGCTTGGAGCCTGGAGCCTGCTTTGGATTCTGTGTCTCCCTCTCTCTCCCTGCCCCTCCCCTGCTCATGCTCTCTGTCTCTCAAAAATAAATAAATATTAAAAAAATGTTCTAGAATTAGGTAATGGTTGCCCAACACTGTGAACATCCTAAAAACCAATAAATTGTATATTTTAATTTATATCCAAGTTAGTTAGCATATAGTGCAACAATGATTTCAGGAGTAGATTCCTTAATGCCCCTTACCCATTTAGCCCATCTCCCCCCTCCCACAAGCCCTCCAGCAACCCTGTTTGTTCTCCATATTTAAGAGTCTCTTATGTTTTGCTCCCCTCCCTGTTATTATTTTTGCTTCCCTTCCCCTATGTTCATGTTTTGTATCTTAAACTCTTACGATATTTGTCTTTCTCTAATTTCGCTTAGCATAATACCCTCTACTTCCATCCATGTAGTTGCAAATGGCAAGATTTCGTTCTTTTTGATGGCGAAGAAATACTCCATTGTATATATATACCACATCTTCTTTATCCATTCATCCATCGATGGACATTTGGGCTCTTTCCATACTTGGGTTGTTGTCAATAGTGCTGCTATAAACATTGGGGTGCATGTGTCCCTTCGAAACAGCACACCTGTATCCCTTGGATAAACACCTAGTAGTGCAATTGCTTGGTGGTAGTGTAGTTCTATTTTTAATTTTTTGAGGAACCTCCACACTGTTTTCCAGAGTGGCTGCACCAGTTTGCATTCCCACCGGCAGTGCCAAAGAGATCCTCTTTCTCTGCATCCTCGCCAACATCTGTTGTTACCTGAGTTGTTAATGTAACAAATTGTATATTTTAAATGGGTCAGTCTTACAGCATTTGAGTAACACCTAAATTTTTTGAAAAGTCATTTAAAGCAAGTCCCCACACACCCAGGGCGAAGGGAAGAGACCTTGGGTTTGTTTGAACTCCTCCCTTAGAACTTCTTGAAAAGGTTTGAAGGGGGAATGATTTGTGTTTTTAAGTATTAAAGTATATGTGGGCATAAAAATTCACTCTAAAAATTTTAACTGAACCATATCATGTGTGGCATTCTAATGCTAGTCACCAGAGAAGGAGAAGGTAATGATAAACAAATTAGACATGATTACAGGGTATATTTATATTTAAACATTTCATCTGCTGAAATGAGACTTAACTGATTGCTCACTCTAATGACATTTGTGCAATAACCAACTGCTTAAACCAGCTGTGTCACTTTGGTATCCTGAAAACACCATTTAAAAATATAATAGGGATGGAAAAATACTTCATCACAGTTTTGTTGGCCTTACTATTGGACATTAAAAAAACCAGAAAAAGCACTCACTGTTGCCTCAGCCTAGCACACTACTCACACAGTAATTCACAGGTTTGTTTCCTCATTTCATTCAGATCTTTGTTCAATTTCAGTAGAGAGGATTCCCTTGCTGGAACACCTTATCTAAATTGACACTGCTCTCCCCTCCCACTTAATGCTCCCTCTCTCCCCACTCTCTTTCATCTACTTTATTGATTGATTCATTAATTTTTAAGAGAGAGAACGCAAAATTGTGAACAAGGGAGGGGCAGAGGGAGAAAGAACGCCCCATCTCACGACTCCAAGATCAGGATCTGAGCTGAAATCAAGAGCTGGACATTGAACTGACTGAGCCACCCAGGCGGCTCCTCTCTACTCTCTTCATAGCCATTAGCAAAATCTGAATTTAATACTTTAAAACTGGTGGTTGCCAGAGGAGAGGGGGTATGTGGTTGGGCAAAATAGGGGAAGAGGCATGGCAGCTACAGGCTTCCAGTTATGGAAAGAGTAAATCTTGGGAATAAAAGGCTCAGCATAAGGAATATAGTCAATGATACTGTCCTAGTGTTGTATCGGGACACATGGTAGTTAAACTTGTAGTAAGCATAGCATAGTGCATAAACTTGTTGAATCTCTATGCTGTACACCTGAAACTAATGTAATGTGTGTCAACTAAGAAAATTAAAAAAAAAATACAAGTTCTAATTCTTTGTCCATCTCACCCTATTCTGTGAAAGGGCTGGTTAGTCTTGCTAGTGAATAGATCCACAGGGCCCAGAATAGAAGCTCAATTGTTGAAGTGAATGGGTAAACCAGATGAATGAGTAATACCCCTTTTCTAACCTTTCACAATCCCCTGGGCATTCTTCCTGTTTTCAATTCCCTCCATCAGCTTACATTTCAGGACTCTTCATTCCTTTGCTAATACACTTAGTTTTCTCCATCCTGTTTTCAATCGCTGCATTCATCTGGAAAAAGCACAACCTTGGATGAATCCAGCTCTATGCCTTCTCTGTGCTGGAAATTGAGCAAATGAAAGTGGTTGGGGAAAAAGTTGATGCTTTCATGTTAATTTTATTGCCATAAATGTTGAGTGATCTCTAATGCACAGCAATTCTGCTATAATTCTTTAGCAACTTGATTTCCCATCCTGCAACATGACATTGCATATCTTCTCTTTTCTCAAACTCCTTTCATTTCATTCTTGCTTCATGGCTCATTGGAAAAACAGAAGCATTGGGGCAGATACTACTTGCTGCCCCACCATCAAATTTACAAACCTGTCTGCAAACATTCCATCCTTTCTGTCTTCCCTCCAGTTACAATGAAAGATAAGATGCTGATCCTATCAGCGATTCCCTCCACCCACCCTGGGGTCTTGTCTCCTCTTATTTTCTCAAGGATTTCACTCCATCAATTATCCCCTCATTCCCTCTACTAGGTCATTCCCATTAATCACAAGCATGTTCTGGAATTTTATCTTTTTGGTTTTTAAAACACTTCCTTAATCTCATTTCTCCCACTGTTATGGTCCATTTTTTGGCTTTCTTTTATAGCAAACTCCTTTGAAACAGCGGGTCTTCATTCCTATCTCTACTTCTTCATTTTCAAAGCCCCCAAAACTGTTTTGTTGTTTTTTGTCATCACAAGGGGTGAAATAGTCACAGCTTAGTCTCCATCTTACTGGGGTTTTTAGCAACATCTGATTCAGGAAGCTCCTTATTCTTGAACTACTCTTCTCCATTAGCTGCCAGGACATCACCAGTAGGAAAAAGAATAAATTCCTCCCACTGACCAACTCCACATAGTCTCCTTCCTTTGCTGCTGCTTCTCCTCTAAACAATTAAGTTACATATTTATTGCTTATTGCTTTATTTTCTGGATCATTAACTATGTAGAAGTCCTATGGAAGCGAATAATTGGTTTCCTTTACTCACTACTGTAACTACAATGCCATAGAAAAGTGCCTAGAATAGTAGGAGCTCAACAAATACATGTTGGATATGGGGCACCTGGGTGGCTCAGTGTTCAAATCTCAATCTCAGCTCAGGTCTTGATCTCAGGGTCATGAGTTCAAGCCTCACACTGGGCTCCCTGCTGGGCATGAAACCTACTTAAAAAAAAATGCGTGTTGAATAAATGAATGAAGTTGGGGTGACTCAAGAGTTGATTAAAAAAATCTTCCTTTCCTAAATGATACAATGATCTCAACCACTTTTATGGCTTTTATTATTTTTTAATGTTTATTTTTGAGAGTGAGAATGGGAGGGAGGGAGGGAGGGAGGGAGAGAGAGGGAGCGTGAGTCAGGGAGGGGCAGAGAAAGACCAAGACACAGAATCTTAAGCAGGCTTCAGGCTCCAAGCTGTCAGCACAGAGCTCAACGCAGGCCGGAACCCACCAGCCATGAGATCATGACCTGAGTCGAAGTCGGACACTTAACCAACTGAGTCACGCAGGCGCCCCTTTCATGGCTTTTAAATCAACCAATACACTAAGGACTCCCAAATTCCATTTGTCTTTGATGTTTCTCCTAAGTTAACATTACTTTTAATTAACTGCTCCCTTGGCAACTCTACATGGCTGCTAATAAGCTTCTAAACTTAGTACATCCAAACCTGAGTGTATACTTTACCAGCAAAAAAGCATCTGTCAGTCCTTGAGTCTTCCCCAGATTAGCAGATGGCACCCACTTGCTCAAACTAATGTCTTAATCTACTTTATTTCTTCCCTTTCCTATATCTCCCACATCAAACTCACCGTCAAGTGCAGTCAGTGCTACCTCCAAAATAAACTGGGATTCGTTCCCTTCTATGTACACAGCTACCCCCAAGTCATAACCATCATTGTTCACCTAAATTATTTCAGTCATCCTGCCTTCTACAAGGTTTGTATATGTAAATGGGATGATGTCACTCCTCTGTCAAGGTCTCATCATTATTCCTGGACTTTCTTTGCCATAACCTACACAGGCCTGCATGATCCAACTTTTCCCTATTTCTCTAACCTCATCTCCTATCATCTGCCCTCTCCCTGACTATGCTTCAGCCACATTGGCCTTCTCTTCTCTTCTTCATATACTCCAGATCCCTTCCTACCTTCAAGTATTCACCCTTTATGTTTTCTATTTCTGGAATGCCTTTCCACCATTTTTTTAAAGCATGGCTGCGGCATTCTTATGCTTCAGCCTCTGTACCAGCCCCTGTCAACCACCAATCTACTCTCAGCTTCCAGGAGTTCAACTTTTTAAGATTTCCACATATATATGAGGTCATGCAGTATCTACCTTTTTATGACTAGCTTATGTCATGTAGCATAATGTGCTCTGGGTTCATCCATGTTACCACAAATGTGAGGATTTCGTTCTTTTTTAATGACTGAAGAATATTCCATTGTAGATACATGCAACATATTTTATTTATCCATTCATCTATCAATGGACTTTTAAATTATTTCCACACCTTGGCTATTGTAAATAACACTACAATGAACATTGGAGTGCAGGTATCCCTTTGAGACACTAATTTCATTTCCCTGGATATGTACCCAGAAGTGGGATTGCTGGGTCATATGGTAGTTCTATTTTCATTTTTTGAAGAACCTGCACATTGTTTTCCAAAATGGCTAAACGAATTTACATTTCCATCAATGTAGTACAAGGGTTCCCTTTTTTTCACATTCTCACCTATACTTTTTATCTTATCTTTTTGATAATAGCCATTCTAACAGATGTGAAATAATATCTTGCCGTGGTTTTGCATTTCCTTGATGATTACTGATGTTGAGCAGCTTTTCATGTATCTATTAGCTATTTGTAGTTTTTCTTTGAAAAATGTCTATTTGGGTCCTTTGCCTTTTTTTTTTTTTTTTTTTTGCTATTGAGTTACATGAGTTTTTTTGTATTAACCTCTTATTGAGTATATGGTTTGCAAATATTCTCTCCCACTTTGTAGGCTGCCTGTTTTGTTGATGGTTACCTTTGTTGTGCAGAATACTACAAAGTTTGTGTTTTAGTTTGATGTAGTCTCACTCATTTTTGCTTTTGTTACCTGTGCTTTTGGTGTCAGATTAAAAAAAAATCATTGCCAAGTCCAATGTCAAGAAGATTTTCCCTTATGTCTTCTTCAACAAGTTTTATAGTTTCAGGTCTTATGTTTAAGCCCTCAATCCATTTTGAGTTATTTTTTTTATGTATGATGTAAGATAAAGGTCCAATTTCATTCTTAGGCATGTAGATATCCAGTTTTCCTAGCATCATTTATTGAGGAGACTATCCTTTTTCCATCAGGTGTTCTTGGTACCGTTGGAGAAGATCAGTTGACTATAGAGGCATGGATTTCTATTTAGACTCTGGATTTTGTTCCATGGTCTATATGTTTACTCTTATGTCAGTATCATACAGTTTGATTACTATAGTGTGATGTTACTAGCTTTGCTCTTCTCATTCAAGATTGCTTTGGTCATTTGGGGATTTTCATGGTTCTGTATAAAATTTAGGACTGTATTTTTTTTCCTTCTATTTCTATAAATATCATTAGGATTTTGACAGGGACTGTAATGAATCTGTGGATCACTTTGGGCAGTACAGACATTTTAACAATATTAATTTTTCTAATCCATGAACATGGAATGTGTTTGCATTTATGTTGTCTTTATTTAAAAAAAATTTTTTTTATGTTTATTTATTTATTTTTGAGAGAGAGAAAGAGAGACAGAGACAGAGAGTGAGCAGGGGAGGGGCAGAGAGAGAGGGAGACACAGAATCCGAAGCAGGTTGCAGGCTCTGAGCTGTCCGCACAGGGCCTGATGCGGGGTTTGAACTCGTGAACTGCGAGATCATGACCTGAGCCGAAGTCGGATGCTTAACTGACAGAGCCACCCAGGCGCCCCTATTTATGTTGTCTTTAATTTACTTCATCATTGTTTCACAATTCTTAGTGTATGAGTCTTTCACCCCTTTGGTTAAATTTGTTCCTCGGTATTTTATTGTTTTTGTTGCTAACGTGAATGGGATGTTTTCCTGATTTCCTTTTCAGATACCTTGTTGTTTGTGTACAGAAACATGACTTTTTTATGTTGATTTTGTTCCTTGCAACTTTCCTGAATTCATTTATTAGTTCTAACAGGTTTTGAGGGGCATGGTTTTTCGGGCTTTCTATATGTAAGACCATGCCATATGCAAACAGAGACCATTTCACTTTTCAGATTTGATTCAATTTATCTATCTATCTATCTATCTATCTGGTTTAATTGTTCTGGCTAGGACTTCTGGTACTATGTTGAATTGAAGTGGGAAGAATGTCCATTCTTGCACCTGATTTTGGAGGGAAATCTTTAAGTATTTCCCCATTATAACACTACCTATGGGTTTGTCAGATATGGCCTTCATTATGTTGAAATAAGTTTCCTCTATACCTACTTTTAAAAGGGATTTCATTATGAGTGTTTTAAGTGTTTGTTTCTGTTTTAAGTTTTTTTAAGTGTTTAATCACATGTTTTTCCTTTAATTTTGTTAATGTGATATATTGCATTGATTTGTTTACATTGAAATATTCCGTATTCCAGGAATAAATCTCACTTGTTCATGTTGAATGAGCCTTTGATGTGCTGTTGAATTTGGTTTGCTAGTATTCTGCTGAGGACTTTTGCAACTATGTTCCTCATTGATACTGAGCTGTAGTTTTCTTTTCTTGCAGTGATGTTGTCTGGTGTAGTAGCAGGGAAATGCTGGCCTCATCACATGAGTTTGAAAGCATACCCTCTTCTGCTTATTGAAAAGTTTAAGAAGGATTAGTTTTTTGTTTTGTTTTGTTTTTTTCTGCATCTACTTTGACAATGAAGACCATTCTCAGCAATCAAACTACCAACATTTCAGAAAATGCTGACATCACTCTGAAGTGTTACCTGAAGCATTGTTTTTGTGAAGATCCCCAGAGGAACCATGCAGGTGGACTTCAACCACATCAGTGTAGGACTCAGTCTTTTTGAAAAGAGAAAGAAGGGGTTCCAGTTTGACAAATGGTGGAAAAATAGAAAGGAACTAGCCACTATTTGTACTACCTGTAGCAATGTACAGAACATGATCAGGGTGGTACACTGGACTTCAATTCTAATATGAGGTCTGTGTATGCTCACTTCCCCATCAATGTCATTATTCAGGACAATGGTTCTCTTGCTGAATTCCAAAGTTTTATGGTCAAAAAATACATTCACAGGGTTTGGATGAGGCCTGCCATGGCTTGTTTAGTATCTGAAGCCCAGAATGATGAGTTAATTCCTAAAGGAAACAACACTGAACTTGTATCAAATTTTTTCAGTAAGCCACAACAGCTAAAAACAAGGATATTATAAAATTTTTGGATGGGATCTGTTTCTGAAAAAGGAACAGTTCAGCAAGCTGACCAGATCTAAGCTGTCCAGCTATAGAAACAGCAAGATGTCAGATGATACCTCTGACTTATTTGTGATGTTTTAAAAATGCAATAAAAGTTGTGTATTTTTAAAAAAAGAAGGCAGATTAGTATTAATTCTTCTTTGAAAGAAATCTGGTATTGAGGTTTTCGTTGTTGTTGGAAGTTATTTGATTACTGATCCAATCTCCATTTTTGTTTGTTCAGGTTTTCTATTTCTTAATTCAGTTTTGATAGGCTGCATGTTCCTAGGAATTTATTCTTTTCTTCTAGGGTATCCAATTTGTTCGCATATAGTTGGTCATAGTAGTCCCTTAGGATCCTTTTCATTTTTGAGGTAGCTATTGTAATGTCTCCTCTTTCCTTCTAATTTTGAGTCTTCTTTCTTCTTTCTTAGTAAGTCTAGTTAAGGGCTTATTAATTTTTTAAATCTCTTCACACAAAACTCAGTTTTTTTAAAAAAAAATATTTTAACGTTCATTTATTTTTGAGAGACAGAGATACAGCACGTGTTGGGGAGGGGCAGAGAGAGAAAGGGAGACACAAATCCAAAGCAGGCTCCAGGCTCTGAGCTGTCAGCACAGAGCCTGATGTGGGGCTTGAACCCACGACTGCAAGATCATGAGCCGAAGTTGGACGCTTAACTGACTGAGCCACCCAGGTGTCCGACAAAACTTAGTTTTATTGATTTTTCTATCATTTTCTGTTATTTCTGCTCTAATCTTTATTATTTCTTTTCTTCTGCTAATTTTGGGTTTACTGTGTTCTTTTCCCAGTTCCTTGAGTTATAAAGTTAGGATGTTTGAGAAATTTGTTTTTTATGTCAGCATTTATCACAATAAACTTCCCTCCTAGCATCTTAAATGTTCCTCCTTCCTTTTTGTAGCATCATATAAGTTTTGGTGTGTTGTGTTTTTGTTTTGTCTTAAGATGCTTTTTAAATTCCCTTCTGATATCCTTTGTGACCCAGTGTTGTTTAATAGTGTACTGTTTTGTTTTCAACTATTTGTGAATACTCCCATTTTCCTACTGTTATTGATTTCTAATTTCATTCAACTGAAGTTGAAAAAGATACCCAGGATGATTTCAATCTTCTTAAATTTGTTAACTTTTGTATTGTCATCTAAGATGTGATCTACCCAGGAGAATGTTCTGTGTGCACTTGAGAAGAATGTATATTCTTCTGCTGATGGGTAGAAACTCCTGAACATGTCTGTAAGGTCTATTTGGTCTATAGCATTCTTCAAGTCAACTGTTCATTAATTCTTGTCTAGTATTCTGTTATTGAACGTGGGGTTGAAGTCTTCCCAGTACTATTGTATTGCTGTCAATTTCTCTCCAGATCTGTAAGTATTTGCTTGATGTATTTAGGTCCTCAAATGTTGGGTACACTTATATTTATAATTGTTAAATCTTCCCACCGAACTGACCATTTTATCATTATGATATGACCTTCTTTGCCATAGAGATTTTTTGACTTAAAGTTTATTTTTTTCCTGATATAAGTATAGCCACCTGGTTTCTTTTGGATACCATTTTCAGGGAATACTTTTTTTCCAGTCTTACATTTTCAACCTCTGTGTGCCCTTAAATCTAAAGTGAGACTTGGGGCACCTGGGTGGCTCAGTTGGTTGAGCATCTGACTCCTGACTTCAGCTCAGGTCATGATCTCTCACCGTTCATGAGTTCAATCCCAGCATCGGGCTCTGTGCTGACAGTGCAGAGCCTGCTTGGGATTCTCTCTCTCCTTTCTCTCCCCCTCCTTCACTCGTTCACATGCATGCTCGCTCTCTAAAAATAAATAAACTTAAAAAAAATAAAGTGAGACTCTTATGGAGAGCATATTGCTGGATATAGGTTTATTTTTTTTCAAGTTTTTATTTGAATTCCAGTTAGTTAACATATAGTGTAATATTAGTTTCAGGTATAGAATTTAGTGATTCATCACTTACATACAATATCCAGTGCTCATCACAAGTGCCGTCCTTAATACCCATCATCCATTTAACCCATCCCCTCACCCACCTCCCCTTCAGCAACCCTGTTTGTTCTCTATAGTTAAGAGTCTGTTTATGATTTGCCTCTCCTTTTCCCCCCACTATGTTATGTTTTGTTGCATAAATTCCACACGAGTGAAATTGTATGGTATTTGTCGTTTACTGACTTATTTCACCTAGCATAATACTCTCTAGTTCCATCCATGTCATTGCAAATGACAAGATTTCATTCTTTTTTATGGCTGAATAATATTCCATTGCATAATGCAGAGAATTGATTAAACTGGCAAATCAGTTGGATAGAGTTCTGTTAAGCAAACTGTTATTGTGTACTCTAGAAATGTGAACCAGTACTAATTCCAAGAATAGTTACATGACTTTCCTAGTATAAATTTGAGTTAGCTTTTATTTAGGTGTACATGGTGCAATTCAATAGATGTTTTTGAGTAAATATAAGAAACTAGAGTAAGTGCTTTGGGAGACACAAGAATGTATGAGTTACTCTACAATTTTTAGAGAAAAAAATGAAGGATAAGTAAATAGGAGATCTTGTTCTAACCCTTGAAAAACATATAATGCAATACAAGAGGAGGAAAGCAACTCACCCAATGCAAAATGCAAGACTTGTCCTAAAAGAAGGAGAAAGAAAGTGCCCTTAGACAATAGAGGAGATGGAGATTAACTGCACCTGGAGATGAGAGAGGGCTTCATTGAATGAGTAGAATTTGAGACGTCTTAGGTTGGACTCCCACCTACCCAACTGAGAGTAGGCACTACAACAAGGATTGAGGGCAAGTAGTTCATTTGAGTGGTTCAGCAGGGAAATGGGTGACAACGGATGGAAGAAAAGAGCTAATAAAGGTGTCATTACCAAGCTAGTAGAGCTTCTGCAGTAGTTCTGAGACTCCAACTTGGAAAGCTCTGGGAAACACTTTAAAACACACACAACAGAATGATTCCAACCAAGGAGTAAAAGGAGCTGGGAATATAAACCTCCTGTTCCTCAGTCATTAGTTAAGGGCTGCTCCTGGAGGTATATTCCTTTCTAGGCACTTGTGAGTCACAGAAATATAATTTCTATCTTCAACTGAAGAAAAGAACAGAAATTTAGTACTAAAGCAAATTCAAGTAATCTTTTGAAAATCTGCAAATATGCAAGTGAATTTCCATTTACTGAGGGTTGCTACTTGCCAAATACACACAATATAATGATTTAAAATAGGCAACTTCTGAGATGTCAGATCCAAAATATTGTCATCTCACCGTAAGTCATTTAAAGGTTCTAGGGCACAATGTTTTCATAAGCAAAGCACTTTAGTCTGTCTTCTGTTAAATATTTTTCATAATAGGAAAGAAGGAATTTAACACCTGGCAGATATATCTCATCTATTCCAATGATTCCTGAGCAGATATAACTTTCTAGTGTTTATATGTGAACACTCTACAAAATGTCTGGGGAAAAGAAATTAACAGCAATATGAATTATAAACACATGACTATGATCTAAAAGAGTCGCAGAACTACCCCAAACTAAACAGTAACTTGTAATTCTACTTTTATTACTTAATAACTTTTAATACTACTTTTATTACTTAATGCTTTACATTCATTGATAATCTAATCAGTTGCAGCTACTGGAAAGTGACAATTTGAATCATGCAAACAACATTCTATTATGCAATTTTATCTTTGTTTCTTAAACATCATTTACTATATTTTTTAGCCTTCAAATTCAGAACCAATATAAAAGGTACAGCTCACTGTCCAAAGAAAGGTCTTATCTGAATAAACCAGCAAATAAACTTTAACTTATTGCTACCTCTGAGTTCCTAGGTGCTCAAAATGATAACATTTTGCTGAGTACTAGTCACTTTCACTATGTAAGTTCACCCACACATAAAGGTAACAGCCAAATTACAAAGCATTAGACAGCATAAACACCAAAACATTTTTTATTTCCTATTATGACTCCACTGCTTCCCAGTTTGGAGTATTCTTGAGGGGGTATAGAAGAGGTTAGGAGTAGTGAATGCATAAAGGACTAGAATCAGAACAGAAATCTTTCCTGACACCAAATTACTACAACACATACTGAATGAATAAATGTGTAAATATTCATGGCATTGATATTCCACCTTAAACTAAGATTTTGGTTATTTCCATATTTGGCCTGTAATGAGTACTTTGAGTTTAAAACTCAACTCTGTCATTTACTACTCTTGATCCTGAATCATCTACTCTTTAGACTTCCTCACATTCAAAGCAGAATTAAGTTCATTTACTTCATGGGGCTACCGTGAGAAGTACATGAGATAGTATGTATAGAAAATTTTGTATAATATCTGACATAAATATCTCCCTTTTGTCCCTCTGTTCCTGCACTGATTCTATGAGTTTGTTATAGACTAGAAGTTCCTTTAGGGACAGGGGCAGGTCTTGCTTATTTTCTGAGGAGGCTAACACCTAGTCTAGAGAGTTTTGCACAGAGTAGGTAGGCATTTACTAAGAAAAGAAGTGAACATTTGAAGTTAATTTGCTTAAACTGTAGCCCTAAATGAAAAATAAAGACACATGCAATTTTTTGAGCATGAAAAAGACGTGGGAAATAATTTCAGAAGTTTATGTAATCTATCAATTTATGTGACTTTTACTTTACAGGAACAAGACTGAACTTTGTAATCAAACTTGTCATACCACATTATTGATAAGTGAGTACTTCCCTCAAACTAATCATTATGAAAGGTTATTCTAATATTTTTCTTTTGCTTAAAAACATGTTTTTAGCTGTTTTGAGAGTTTGCTTATGAGTCACACAGGAAAATCAGCATAATTATTTGATAGCCAGATTTCAATTTTAAACACAAAAATTAATATTTAATCATAACTCCCCAACTTAGTGACCTGCTGTGGTTCAAAAGGACTGATTATTTCCCGTTATCAAATGAAGCATTAAAGTACAAAGATTTCCCAGTCCAATGATGACAATGCCCAATACAACGCATGAATGACATATGTTCTGAAGTCAATTTCAAAAGAAATTCCCCAAGGTATAATGAGCAATAGTGACACTGCCTAATAAAGACAGTCTCAGAAGATGTTTATGTGGAATACAGTGATAGTCATCCAGAACCTCTAGATGGATATTTAACAACACATTAATCACATTATTTTGTGTATTATATATGAGGCCCATTAGCCCTATTAAACACATACAAATGTAATTTATTCACAAAGCATGCAAATAATATGTATATACTAGGCAGACCAGGCTCGCCTCCTTCCCAACTACATCAGTATCTGCCATCCTCTTGGGTAAATTCAGGGCCAATAAGAACAAACTATCAGTGTGTTTATTCATCATCTTTAACCATCTCCTTTCTAATGACTTTCTCTTCTCCACTTCAGTCACTCATTCTCATGAATACAACCTAAATCTCGTCGCCACTCCAGACTGTTCCACCTCTAAAATTACTGATATAAACATCTATTCTCTGTTCACAGCTTACCACTCTTCTAGCCTGCTTGCTCCCATCTCAAATATTCTCTGGCCTAACTAAGGTCTCAAGTACCTCCTGTTGTGTTGTCCTTTCATATCCTAACTCACCTGTCAGCCCTTCTCACCACTTTCACTATCATTACCCTGGCCCAAGCCACCAGCATTTCTTAATCAGGCTATTGTGATAAACTCCCAATGGGTCTCTCTTCTTCTGTTTATTCCTTTCAATAGTCTGTTCTCTGCCTAGTAGTTCCAGTAATCCTTTTAATATATAAGTCATGTCAGGGCACTCTTTTGTTCACCACTGTCTAATAAAATACTGCCAGGGTAAAAGTCAAAGTCCTTACCATGACCTTTAAGAGCATCCATGATCTGGTCTCCTGATGCCTCTTTGACCTCATTTCTCTAACTTTCTCCCTAGCTCAGTGTCATTCAACCATACTAGCCTTCTCAATTCTGCTTTAACAGACAAAATAGGTATACTCCCACCTCAAGGCTCTGTACTCCTCTTCTTCCTGTATGGAAAGCTGTTCTCTCAAGTGTCTTCATGGCTTGCTCCTTCCTGCAAGTTTCTGTTCAAATGTCCCAATGTCAATGAAGCATTTTGACCACCCTATTTAAATGAGCAAATGCCATTCCTCTACTTTACCAGTATTAGTTCTCCCTCTCCTTGCTTTTGTTCCACAGAATCTATCACCATCTGACATACTAATTTCTTATTTATTTCCTTATTTATTGTATTTTCATTAGAACATGAGCTTCATAAAGGCAGAGACTTGTCTATTGCTTACTATTGCCTAGAATAATGCTTTGCACATAGCAGGCACTCAGTAATTATTTAGATTTAATAAATTCAGCTTAGATTACATGGTGCATTACCTAAACCATATTTAAGCCACCAAATTTTGTGTATGTAAATATGTGGGTGATTAAGATAAGTCTTGAATATGAGGGAAAAACTCTTAAGTCTTGGATTTAGATCCTCCTATGAAGACAGACTACAGAATTACCCTGAAGCTAAAGATATTAAACTACAGCTGTTAGAGGTCTACTTGAGAGATAAGTTTCTCCTAACCTAGTTATTTAGAAATGCAGATTTGATCTTCCAGTTTGGCAAAATAAAGGCATTTCTATTATGCTCCTTCCTTGAAACCTACCAAAACCAAAAACAGTGAAAAAGAGAAAAGAAAGCTGCACCTTAAGTAAAGAAAGAAATGGCCATAATTATAAAGAACCAACTGTGAACATGACTTGCCAAATTCAGCAAAATGTGGATGAAAATGCCAAGAGCCAACATGTATATTCTGGGACCTCCAACAGACAACAGTTTTCTCCAAATGTCACAGTCCTAAGAGGTCTATTCAAAATTCCTTTGATTGAAGTAGCTAGATTGGACATGCCCATACCATTGCGGAATCTGGAAAAACCTTATAGGGACCTTAGTTCACTCCCAGAATGAGAATGAGAGAGAGAGAGAGAGAGAGAGAGAGAGAGAGAGAGAGAGAGAGAGAAGTTGAAGAACTGTCCTATAGATAAACTTTTTTCCTCATTTTGCCTTGGCTCTGGAGAAGCTTGTCTACAAGTGTGGTTGATGGATGTGTTGTACAAGCCATGATCAATTTTGTGGCACTGACCAAGTCAGTTGAGTAGAAATAGATATTAAGCTACTCCCCTGAAAGCTTCTTACAAACAGGCTGCACTGAAGAATGACACCAACTTCCTGCTTGCACCAAAGAGATAAAGGAAAAATCTAAAGTGCAACTTAAAATAAGTCCATCTTGTTCTTAAAACCTCTCATTATTCTCCCATTCCTGTGAGCGTTAACTCCACAGTTAAACTGCATACTAGTTCACTCGACTATGTAGCTCTTGTGCTACTTCCTATGGCCTGGCCAGAAACGGCTGCTCACCATTACACAAAGAATACATGACTTAAAGCATATCCTTCTGCCTGGAAGATTCTCTGCTTGCTTCCCTGTTCACGTCCTCTTCCCAGCAACTAATGGAAATCCCATTTTTCACAGAGCCACTTCAAAACTCTACTCTTACATAAACTACTACTTTTAAAAAATAATTCATTTTCAGGGCACCTGGGTGGCTCAGACAGTGGAGCATCTGACTCTGGGTTTTGGCTCAAGTCTTGATCTCACGGTTTATGAATGCAAGCCCCACACTGGGTTCTATGCTGATGGTGCAGAGCCTGCTTGGGATTCTCTCTCTCTCTCTCTCTCTCTCTCTCAAAAATAAACATTAAAAAAATTCATTTTCAAAAAACATGCCTGACTACACATATTAAATACCAAAATCACTTTTCTGTCCATTGAAGGGACAATCATATTCAATTCTTGCTTTTCCAGATACAAGAGGATACTTAATATTACCATAATTAAACAAAAAAACCTAAAATAGTGAATAGCAAGAAATGTCTAGAGGCAGTAATTCTTTTGTCATGAGTAACACATCTGATTGTCAACTTTATTTTTTTTGCTTTGACTCTGTTTTCCTTCCATTATCAAGCTTGATTCTCTTTAGGGTAAAGAGAAGTAAGGAAATATAAAGGTGATGTAAACCTAACAATTTATTTTCAAGCTAAAAGTTATTGAAAACGTGCTATTTTTATTTCATTTAATCCTAAGAAAAACCAGTCAAAACTAGTGACTGTTGTCCTATTTTATAGATGAGGAAACTAAGGTTGAAGGAAAGACTGAATAATTTGCCAAAAGTCACACAAACTGGAAATTCTAATCCATTCTGTCTTATTCTAGACTGGAGTTTTTAACTCTGTGCCCTAAACTTATTGATAAATCTATCTACTGAAGTATCCTTGACTGGATCATTTCAAAGTAAGCCAAGGTCTTCAGCAATTACACTCTTTAAACTATAGTATCACTTGACCCCTCCCCTTCAACTTAATACTTTGCATTTCTATCCTATTTAACTGGTTTTGAAAATACTTTCCTAAGCATTAATGGTTTGAATCTCACAATAGAATCTATAGATTTTTTTTTTTGCCATTTAAGATGGCAGAGATACTATAAATTACCCAGTCATATTGCTGAGTAGCCTGGTTATAAATACACACCCTCTTATTCTAATATCAGAGTGCTCTTTCCAGAACTGTTAAAAACTTTTAAAAGTATCTAGAGTACCTTTTGTCAAGATATGACAGTCATGAAGTATTCAGTGAACTATCATGTTTTCAATTTTATTCAATTATTTTGAAAATAACTTAATATTACTTTCATATTATGTACAAATTGTGACCAGAGACATTATTTTCAGTAAAATGAATAGAGTCCATCTACTGAATTCAAGGAATTTTCAATGCCAGGCATTAAGCTCAATAGCTTGAAAACATGAGACCTGAAATGACATTGTTTCTACAATCACGTCAAAGACTTCTTAGTATATCAAATGTATGGGAAGGAGTGGTGGGAAGGAAGTGTGAATAAGCAGGGTGGGCTCAAATCATGAAAACTCCTGTTTGTTTTGCTAAGACTAGATTTTATACTATAGGGATGGGTAAAGAAAACCCACTGAAGAATTCTGATACGGGATTGACCATGTTTGTATTTGCATGATAAAAAAGTAGCTCAGGCAGAAGAGGGACGATGGGGTCACAGGACAGACTAGACTCAGGGAAAACAAGAAGACTGTTGTAACAGTCTCCCAAGGATCACTCAGACTGCAAATCTGGCTGATTATTAAAATTGCCAACGAAGCCTTTTAGAATGCAGGTTTTGAGGCCCCAGTATGAGTTTCTGACTCTAGGTTTGGGTAGCCAGGTGATTGTGATAATGAGCCAAGTGTAGAATACCCTTGCCTGGATGAGAGGCTATGAGGAAGTAGTAGTGAGCAGGGAGATACTGAAGAATTAACAGGTTTTAGTGATTGCTGGACATCAACCTGGAGCAGTTGTGTGGGTGGACGAAACCATTCATTAAGACAAGTGGAGCATTAGATCTTCAAGGACAAGAAAAGATGATCAGACAATCCACGGGACATGCAAGTGACCACTAGGCCCTAGTGACCACTAGGCAGTTAGATATTTATGTATGGTTTGCCAAGCACAGCTGTGCATTAAAGACCGAAGGATGACCTTAGGAAATAATAATGTTTAATTCTGACTGAGAATGAAGAGTCCTCAAAGGAGACTGAAGAAAGGTCAGGGAAAGAAGAAGCAGACAAGAACCATTTAATATTCACTCAAATATTTAAAAGAGAAAATTTGATTTGGGGACAGTGTGACAGCTTAAACTTCCAAGTAAAGGCATCTTAATGACATACTGTGAGCAAAAGAGTGGGAGACAGATCAATGACAGCAAAAGGTTTATTTACTTAAGGCAGGAATATATTATGATCAGGCTTTTATAAATTTTAATTTTTTATTTTAGGGAGAGAGAACATGAGCAGGGGAGGGGGCAGAGAAAGAGAGAAAGAGAATCGTAAGTAAGCTCCATGCTCAGTGCAGAGCCTAACCGCACAACACTGGGATCACAACGGGAGCTGAAATCAAGAGTCGGAAGCTCAATCAGTGGAGCCACCCATGTGCCCCTGATCAGGCTTGCTTTTTAGCCACACAACTCTATCACTGGTAGGAAGGAGATGGGAGGGGAGTGAGCCTGGAAGCAGGATAACAGTTTGAAACTGGGTGCCTGTGATAAGGTCCTATCTAAAGCAATTGTAATGGGTAGACAAGAGACACCCATTCCAAGAGACAGAAGATAGTATCTGAGTCCCTACGGGACTGGTAAAGACTAGAGGAGTTAAGGATAAAGTAAGGATTCTAGTCTGGCAGGCTGGAGGCTGGGAAACTAGGGTTGGAGGGGATAGAACACAAAGTTTTGGGTGTGAGGCACCAGCATGGCATTTTCTAGATAGTGGGAAATACAGCTTTACTGCTGTTCTGACAGGACAGGCTTGAGTGATGGTTTCAAGGTCATCAGCAGTATGGTACCTAGAGTAAAAGACAGTTATTCAGGAGAATATGTACTTAATGAGTGTAAATGAGTCACAGTGGTGATTGTCAGGAGGGTCAGAATGTAGTACTCAGAATCAGATAGAATACTGCAGATACTGCCAGACCTACACCAGGAGCAGTGAGACCTACATTCTTTGTTCTGCATACTATTGGTCCATTCAGTGAATGAATCTTTGGTATTTTGGAACAATTACATCACACTGATACTTTATACTGTGCTGAAAAATTAACATCTGTGGATGATTTTCAAATTTAACGATTATTAATTTTGGTCTCCTCTGGGCTATATTTGTACAAATCATTTTACAAACCTAAGTACAGCACTTTCCAATTATAGCGATTGTATCAGGTATGATGCTTTTGGTGCAAGAAACAGAATGCTCTGCTAAAAGTAGTTTATATTTTAAGGACCTTTATTTCCCTCATGTAACTCAAAGTCCAGAGGTAGGCATGTTTGGGGCTGGTTCAGCACATCAGCAAGGATGAGGAATCTAGCCTCTTTCCTCCTTGGGCTGCTCACTTCAGTGTGCCAGTGATACATTCATCAAGGGCAAAGATGATGGCAACAGCTCCAAGCATGATACCTTCAGATGATAACATCTGAAAGCAGGATGAAAGAGATGGGCATCTTACTCAAAGGCCTGCTACCTTCTGTTCTTTGTAATTAAAAATTAAAAAAATAATTTACATTAATTAAAATGGATAAACCTTAAGTGTACAGTTGAATGAGTTTTGACAAATGCTTACACCCATATAACCCACATCCCTAATGAGATACAGAAAATTTTCATCACCCCTGGAGAGTACCCTTGGGCATTTTCCTAGTCAATCACAACCACCAGGGCTACTATACCCAGAGGAAAACCACAGCTCTGGTCTCTCCATTCTTTTTTTCTTTAGTTTATTTATTTTTGAGAGAGAGAAAGTACAAGTGAGGAAGAAGCAGAGAGAGAAGGAAAGAGAGAGAATATCAAGCAGGCTTTCACACTGTCAGCATAGAGCCTGATGAGGGGCTCTACTCATGAACCAGGAGGTCATGACCTGAGCTGAAGTCAACCCTGACCTAAAGTCGGACCCTTACCCAACTGAGCCATCCAGGTGCTCCTTCAATCATTCTTTTTAATCAAGGATGACAATCTTTCCCAGAGGTCTTCTGTCTCCAACACACTTTGCCTTACATCTCCCTGGCCAGAACTGTCTCAGTCTTCCTTTAAGTCATAATTAACTTAAATCTTAAAGCTAAAGAGGATGGTAGTAAAAACCATTGTGACTCATTCATGGATCTCTTGGAACTGTGGGAGAGGCCCATGTGACCTCAGCACATTGCTGCAGGCCCAAATAAAATGCTCATTTGTTTGAAGCAAGAAAGAAGAGGGAAATGGTACTACACACACACACACACGCACACGCACACACATGCATGCACACACATGCACTCACACATCATTCTGTTAGTCTACATACCCAGCCATCCAATATCTGAACTATTTTTCCAGCTTTATTTTACTTGCAAATGTGCTAAGTATGTACTCATTTAAGTCAATGATTAAAATACTGAAAATAACACAAACAAATGTAGAGACCTGCCCTAAGTTAACACCAGTCCAAAATCAAAGTCCTTCATCCTAGTCCCATTGCAACCAAACTTACATTTGTCTTGGCCCCAAATCTCCCTAAAGCCCACAAGGATATTGTGAACTTCATTCAATCTTTTATGACTCTGTTCCCCACAATGGGGTACACAGAGGTATGTCGGTGGATACATTTAGTACTTCTTCCCCTTAAAAGCCCATTTCTATACCTTAGTAGTTTCCATGAGCCTAAGCTTATTCTCAGCTCACTTTATGTGTCTGTCATTCATGCATACTTATTACTTCTTTTGTGCTGGTCTCTTCTTCTACCTATCCTTCTAAAAGCTGAGCTCATGAGAATGACCAGAATAAGAACTTGTTTCTTTTAGTTACCTTCCAGTTTTCCAATTGTTTAGTACATTAATGATTTCATTGTCAGCCTCCCATTTCCTTTCTAATCCAGTATTCTTTTGGTTTGTATCTAAAAGTCCCTGATTTTAGGAATTAAAAAAAAAAAACTGCTTTCTAAACAATGTCCAAGTTTAGATAAAATGGCACTGGCATATTCCATTAAAATAATTTCTGCAACTTACATTTCGTCCTTACTGGCTGTAACTAGATTCAGAACATCATATTCCCTTGTAGCATAAGCTACCATCTGAGATGAGACTATCAGCAAGATCAGTAAAGAATGCACCAACTATTTTGCTTTAGCAGAATGATGCTTCCACGGTATAGAAATGCAGTTTTCAAACATGATCTTTATCTGCCTCTAGGCCAGATCTGAAACTTGCATTAGGGAGTAGCAGTCATATTCTTTATCTACCTAAGATACCTGTATTTGACTCCCACAGTACTACCAGTTTGTGTGTCTTATTATCTTGTACTCTCATACTAAGTTCTCCACTAGACTTAAATCTAGTAGCTCAATGAGTTCTAGGCAGGGACTCCTTCTATATATTTAAACAGGTGTTGTTTTACTTACACAGCATATAACCTCCTCTTGGCATATTCCAGTGAATATATATATATATATATATATATATATATATATATATATAATATATATATATTTCATATGATATATATATATATATCATATCAGCAAGTTTGTCTTGCCTAGGAGATCATATTTTTCTATTATATTTTAGGCTTATCTGATTATCTTACAGCTCTAGTTAAAAAGTACAAGTGCTGGGGCGCCTGGGTGGCGCAGTCGGTTAAGCGTCCGACTTCAGCCAGGTCACGATCTCGCGGTCCGTGAGCTCGAGCCCCGCGTCAGGCTCTGTGGGCTGATGGCTCAGAGCCTGGAGCCTGTTTCCGATTCTGTGTCTCCCTCTCTCTCTGCCCCTCCCCCTGTTCATGCTCTGTCTCTCTCTGTCCCAAAAATAAATAAAAACGTTGAAAAAAGAAAAAAAAATTTAAAAAAGTACAAGTGCTAAAAAGTGTTAATCAGAGATACAGCTGTAGCAAAGTCAATCACTTTTTAATACTTTAAAAAGAGACCTTTGCAAAGTACTCTAGGAGACAGAGGAAGAAATTTAGGATGTATTTTTTTTCTATTTAAAAGAGAATTTATTTTAATTTTTTGGTAGCAAGACAGTGTATCTTCTTTCCGTATTTTCTCTGGTGAATCACGGACATATTTTCTCAGCTACTGTGTTGCCTCCAACTTACATTATTATTGTATCTCATCATTTTATCTATGTATTATTCTTTCCTTCTTTCAAAGTTTAAAGTTCTCTTTATCAGTTTGGCAAGATTCCAGATAGAGGCATTCCTCTCAGATGTACTATAGTCCTTACAAGGAGTCTGGATAAGAAAACCTAGTTTTTGGTTTTCTTTTGCTTTTTTGGTAGAGTGCTACTTGATACTCATTACCTTTTATTTCTTCTTCAAAGTCATGTTCTCAACTGGAAGAAGGGATGAAAATACCTCTTCAATGACCAAAACAAGTGTCTTGGGTTTTATCAGTCATTGCCATGTAAATCAACAAGTATAATGCAGTCTGTAAAGGTGATAAGTCTCAGGAAATCTCCTAAGGGAACCTCCCATATCCATTCCATCACGATTTGCCTCAATATAAGTGAGAAAGAAATATGATCCCTCCCCTGGAGGATTTGGCTTGGTTTATTGTCGGACTTTCTTTAGAGACCTACTTACATTTCCCTAATGTGTAAAGGATAGGTTATAAATTATCAGCCAATGTATAAAAAGATGAAGATAGTATTGTTAAGGATTCCTTTACAGCTTATAAAAATACTTTCCTTTACTGATGATAGTTGCCAGGGGATACATATGTGGGACTTAAAATCTGAAGGTGAACTTGAAAGTGTGCCAGACACAAGGGAAATAAAAAGACAGTAACATTATCTTCAGGAATTTGCCATCTACTCAGTAAGCTAGCACTCCTAACACAGCTATAAGCACATATCTCTGCTGTAACACCAGGCTTCCATAAAAATCAACCAGAGCACTGGGCCTACATAAGTGATTTTGAGATGATTTTACAGCGGCAGGGAAACATGAATTCACAATTATTCTCCAATCTTAGAAGAATATAGATCAGTTAAATACTTGACACAGAGATTATATTTCATAAACAAAATTCAATAAACACAGGAATAATAATCTAAGTTACACCCATGACATTTTTATGACAAAGAATGATTTATATAAAATGTCTTCCATTCAAAATATAAGCAATACTGAAGATTATATACCAAAGTTACTTACTTTTACTATGATAATCCTAGCCATGTTTTCACACCTCTGGTTATCATTTCCTGTATACTCTACTTCAAACAAGGTATCATAATTTTCTAGTAATTTAGCCATTATCTTGTTGCAGATGTCTTGTTCTTTCATGCCTTCAAGCCCAGGTGGCACACTAGAAATAAGGAGAAAAAATGAGAGGACTTACTTTGTAAAAACAAAAATGCCAGTATAGTTGACTCAGGCATATATTTTAAAATCTCCTGTATGATTGATCAGCCTTCTTAGAAGGACACATGGGATTTTCAACAAGCTCTATGGTGACATGTATGATGTTGATGGGACAACTGGCAAATTCCCAAGATCTGCATCAGTAGCTTGTGCTGGCTGAATAAGAAAAGTACATGTTGTTTAGGAAGAAGGTACAGGTTAACATAGGTGCCATAATTCTTTGTATATATTAGAAATTGCTACACATAAGGTAACATTTATATATAACAAATATATAATTTCACATATAACATTTATATAACATTTGTATATAATGATATAATATTTGTATATCATTTATAAAATGATAAAGAAATATTATCAGAAAAAAATATTTTATCATGACAGAAATTGCTGCAGAAATAATAGCAACACAAAAAGGTTGCTTAGATAATGCACAAAAGTACACAAAAATATGAATACTTCTGGAAAAAATACTGATACTATTGAAGCTGAGTGATGGGTATATGGAAAATGTGTTATACTACATACTATTCCCTCTTCTTTTGGGTATGTTTAAAAATTTCCATAATTAAAAAAATGTAAAAAAGATCTTCTGAATGAAGACAGAATAAGGTAGCAAGACAAGGTACAGATTATGAATATCTCTTTAGTAACAGGGACAAATGACAGGGTTAGTAGTCAGAATCGATAAGAAAGTAAACTGAAAAAAAGAAAAGACAAATGACAGGAGTTGAAAAACTCATAGAAAAAAACAACCGGACATCAATAATCTTATGCAAAGATACTTAATCTCATTTAATAACCAGTGAAATGCATTTAAAAAGCAACACTGAGACATCAATACCCATTTATATTAGTTTTCAGTGGCTTATGTTACAAATTATCATACAATGTTGCTTAAAATGACAGAAATTTATTCTTTCATGGTTCTGGAGGCCAGCAGACTGCAATCAGTATCATTGGGCAGAAAGTAAACTACCAGCAGTGACACACTAGCTGGTAGCATTCCTTGCCTGTGATTTCAATCTTCAATCAAGGTCAGCATCTTAAAATTCTCTCTGTTTCATCTTCACATGGCCTTCTCTGTGTGTTGAGTCCAGAAACAAACCCACACTTTTATGGTCAATTAATCTATGATAAAGGAGCCAAGAATATAAATGGGGAAAGGATATTTTCCTTTAATAAATGATATTGGGAAAATTGAACAGCCATATGCAAAACAATGAAACTTGACCACTACCTCATACCATGCACAAAATCAAATTAAAATGGATTAAAGATCTGAATGTAAGACTTGAAACCATAAAACTCTTATAATTTATATTTTGTAAACTGTAAACATGTGCTGCTTTTCATTAAAAATGATGGATGATTCAGAGAGCAGAACCAAAACCAAAACCAAAACAAAACTAAAAAACAATAGGGTGAGGTTGAAAACCATGGAGAAATATTTCCAGGACTTGAAACCTAGTCAAGAGATTCCCAGCATTAGATTAGATCCTGATATTAGAACTGCCATTGAGTCAAACAGAAAGTAAAAGAAAAAAAAATTAAACTACATGAAAACAAATGAAAATAAAAACACAAGTGTTCAAAAGCTTTGCGATACAGCAAAAGTGGTTCTAAGAGGGAAGTTTATAGAAATACAGGCCTACTTCAACAAGCAAAAAAAATCTCAAACAGCCTAACATACCCATACATGCTAGAAAAAGAACAAACAAAACCTAAAACCAGCAGAAGGAAAAAAATAATAAAGATTACAGGAGAAATAAGTGATATAGAAACTAAAAAAAGAATAGATCAATAAAACCAGGAGTTGGTTCTTTGAAAAAAAACCATTAATATTGATAAACCTCTAGCCAGACTTATCAAGAATAAAAGAGAAAGGACCCAAATAAATAAAAGCACAAATGAGAGAGGCTAAACAACCAACACTCCAGAAAGGCAAAGGATTATAAGAGAATATTATGAAAACCTATATGTCAACAAATCGGACAACCTAAAAGAAATGGGTAAATTCCTAGAAACATATAATCTCCCAAAAATGAAGAAGAAAAGAAAATTTGAACAGACCTATTATTACCAGAAAAGAAATTAAATCAGTAATCAAAAAACTCCCAACAAACAAAAGTCCAGGACCAGATGGCCTTACAGGCAAAATCTACCAAATATTTGTAGAGTTAATACCTATTCTTCTTAAACTATTACAAAGAATAGAAAAGGAAGGTAAACTTCCAAATTCATTCTATGAGGCCAGTATAACCCTGATACTCAGGCCAGACGAATATACCACACACACACAAAAAGAGTACAGGCCAATATCCCTCATGAACATAAAAGCAAAAATTCTCAACAAAATACTAGCAAAAAGAACCCAACAACAATTTAAAAAAATCATTCACCACAATATAGTAGGATTATTTCTGGGTTGCAAGAGTTATTCAATATTCTCAAATCTATCAATGTGATACATCACATCAATAAGAGGATAAGAACCATATGATCATTTCAGTAGATGCAACGTAAAAGCACTTGACAAAGTACAGTATTCATTCATGATAAAAAAAAAACCCCAACAAAGTAGATTTAGAGGGAACATACCTCAAAATGATAAAGGCCATATATGAAAAACCCATGACACTTCTGAGTGGGGTATCAGCCTGGCTCAGTCAGTAGAGAGTATGACTCTTGATTTCAGGGTCTTAGGTTGAGAGAGAAAGAGAGAAAGAGAGAAAGAGAGAGAGAGAGAGAGAGACAGACAGACAGACAGACTTCTGAAAAACCCAGAGCAAATATCATCTTCAATGTGGAAAAAGTGAGAGCCTTTCCCCTAAGGTCAGGAACAAGATCAGGATGTCCAATTTCACTACTTTTATTTTACCTAATACTAGAAGTCCTAGTCACAGCAATCAGACAACAAAAAGAAATAAAAGGCATCCAAACTGGTAAAAAAGAAGTAAAACTTTCACTATTTGGAGATGACATGATACTATATAGAGAAAACCTGAAAGACTCCAGCTGAAAAACTGCTAGAACTGAAACACAAACTGTACATTCTCAGGATACAATATCAATGCACAGAAATCTGCCCCATTTCTATACACCACCTGTAATGAAGCAGCAGAAAGAGAAATTAGGAAAACAATCCCAATTACAATTGCACCCAAAATAATAAGATACCTAGGAATAAACCTAACCAGAAAGGTGAAAGAACTGTACTCCAGAAACTGATAAAACACTGATGAAAGAAATTGAAGATGACACCAAGAAATGGAAAGATGTTCCATGCTCATGGATTGGAAGAACAAATATTGTTAAAATGCCTATAATACCCAAAGCAATCTACGTTTTTAATACAATCTCTATCAAAATATCAATAGCATTTTTCACAGAACTACAACAAAGGATCCAAAAATTTGTATGGAACCACAAAAGACCCCAAATAGCCAAAGCAATCTTGAAAAAGAAAAGCATAGCTGGAGGCATCACAATTCCAGACTTCAAGGTACATTGCAAGTTCTATTACAAAGCTACAGTAATCAAAATAGTATGGTACTAGCACAAAAAATATACACATAGATCAATGGACCAGAACAGAAAACCCAGAAATGAACCCATGACTAAATGGTTAATCTTCAACAAAGCAATAAAGAATATCCAATGGGAAAAAGATGGACTCTTCAACAAATGGTGTTGGGAGAACTGGATAAGAACGTGCACAAGAAATGAAACTGGACCACTTTCTTAAATCATGCACCAAAAAATCCTCAAAGTGGATTGAAGACCTAAATGTGAGACCTGAAATCATAAAAATCCTAGAAGAGAGCACAGGGTAATTTCTCTGACACTGGCTACAGGAATTTTTTTCTAGATAGGTCTCCCAAGACAAGGGAAACAAAAGCAAAAATAAACTATTGGGACTCATCAAATTAAAAGCTTCTGCACAGCAAAGGAAATAACTAAGAAAACTAAAAGGCAACCTATGGAATGGGATAAGATACTTGCAAATGACATATCATTTGATAAGGGATTAGTATCCAAAATATTTAAAGAACTTACATAACTCAACAACCCAAAACCAAATATCCAGTTAAAAAATGGGCAGACGACATGAACAGATATTTCTCCAAAAAAGACATACAGATGGCCAAAGACACATGGAAAGATGCTAATCATCCCTTTTCATCAAGGAAATGCAAATCAGAACTACAGTGAGATATCACTTCACACCTGTGAAAATGGCTAAAATCAAAAACACAAGAAACAACAAGTGTTGGTGAGGATGTGGAGAAAAAGGAACCCTCTTGCACTGTTAGTGGGAATGCAAACTGGTATAGTCACTCTGGAAAACAGTACAGAGGTTCCATGTAAAGTGAAAAATAGAAGTATCCACGATCCAGAAATCACAGACCATCAAAATATATGAAGAAAAAATGAACGGAATATAAGGGAGAAATACACAGTTCTTCAATAGTTCACTAGTTCAATACCCCAGTCACAACATGGGTAGAAGAGACAGATAGAAGATAAGAAACAGAGGACTTAAAAAACAAACCAGCTACATCTAGCAGATGTATACAGAATATTTTACCTGACAACAACCAGAATAATCACTTTTCTCAAGTGTATATAGGACATTTTCCCGGATATACCATATATTAGGCCATAAATTAAATCTCAATACATTTATTTTTTTTCCATTTATTTTTATTTATTTTTTCAATATATGAAGTTTATTGTCTAATTGGTTTCCATTCAACACCCAGTGCTCATCCCAAAAGGTGCCCTCCTCAATACCCATCACCCACCCTCCCCGCCCTCCCACTCCTCGTCAACCCTCAGTTTGTTCTCACTTTTTAAGAGTCTCTTATGCTTTGGCTCTCTCCCACTCTAACCTCTTTTTTTTTTTTCTTCCCCTCCCCCATGGGTTTCTGTTAAGTTTCTCAGGATCCACATAAGAGTGAAACCATATGGTATCTTTCTTTCCCTGTATGGCTTATTTCACTGAGCATAACACTCTCCACTTCGATCCATGTTGCTACAAAGGGCCATATTTCATTCTTTCTCATTGCCACGTAGTACTCCATTGTGTATATAAACCACAATTTCTTTATCCATTCATCAGTTGATGGACATTTAGGCTCTTTCCATAATTTGGCTATTGTTGAGAGTGCTGCTATAAACATTGGGGTACAAGTGCCCCTATGCATCAGTACTCCTGTATCCCTTGGGTAAATTCCTAGCAGTGCTATTGCTGGGTCATAGGGTAGGTCTATTTTTAATTTTCTGAGGAACCTCCACACTGTTTTCCAGAGTGGCTGCACCAGTTTGCATTCCCACCAACAGTGCAAGAGGGTTCCCGTTTGTCCACATCCTGTCCAGCATCTATAGTCTCCTGATTTGTTCATTTTGGCCACTCTGACTGGCGTGAGGTGATATCTGAGTGTGGTTTTGATTTGTATTTCCCTGATGAGGAGCGACATTGAGCATCTTTTCATGTGCCTGTTGGCCATCCGGATGTCTTCTTTAGAGAAGTATCTATTCATGTTTTCTGCCCATTTCTTCACTGGATTATTTGTTTTTCGGGTGTGGAGTTTGGTGAGCTCTTTATAGATTTTGGATACTAGCCCTTTCTGATATGTCATTTGCAAATATCTTTTCCCATTCCGTTGGTTGCCTTTTAGTTTTGTTGGTTGTTTCCTTTGCTGTGCAGAAGCTTTTTATCTTCATAAGGTCCCAGTAGTTCATTTTTGCTTTTAATTCCCTTGCCTTTGGGAATGTGTCACGTAAGAAATTGCTACGGCTGAGGTCAGAGACGTCTTTTCCTGCTTTCTCCTCTAGGGTTTTGATGGTTTCCTGTCTCACATTCAGGTCTTTTATCCATTTTGAGTTTATTTTTGTGAATGGTGTGAGAAAGTGGTCTAGTTTCAATCTTCTGCATGTTGCTGTCCAGTTCTCCAAGCACCATCTGTTAAAGAGACAGTCTTTTTTCCATTGGATATTCTTTCCTGCTTTGTCAAAGATTAGTTGGCCATACATTTGTGGGTCTAGTTCTGGGGTTTCTATTCTATTCCATTGGTCTGTGTGTCTGTTTTTGTGTCAATACCATGCTGTCTTGATGATGACAGCTTTGTAGTAGAGGCTAAAGTCTGGGATTGTGATGCCTCCTGCTTTGGTCTTCTTCTTCAAAATTACTTTGGCTATTCGGGGCCTTTTGTGGTTCCATATGAATTTTAGGATTGCTTGTTCTAGTTTCGAGAAGAATGCTGGTGCAATTTTGATTGGGATTGCATTGACTGTGTAGATAACTTTGGGTAGTATTGACATTTTGACAATATTTATTCTTCCAATCCATGAGCATGGAATGTTTTTCCATTTCTTTATATCTTCTTCAATTACCTTCATAAGCTTTCTATAGTTTTCAGCATACAAATCTTTTACATCTTTGGTTAGATTTATTCCTAGGTATTTTATGCTTCTTGGTGCAATTGTGAATGGGATCAGTTTCTTTATTTGTCTTTCTGTTGCTTCATTATTAGTGTATAAGAATGCAACTGATTTCTGTACATTGATTTTGTATCCTGCAACTTTGCTAAATTCACATATCAGTTCTAGCAGACTTTTGGTGGAGTCTATCGGGTTTTCCATGTATAACATCATGTCATCTGCAAAAAGTGAAAGCTTAAGTTCATCTTTGCCAATTTTGATGCCTTTGATTTCCTTTTGTTGTCTGATTGCTGATGCTAGAATTTCCAACACTATGTTAAACAACAGCGGTGAGAGTGGACATCCCTGTCGTGTTCCTGATCTCAGGGGGAAAGCTCTGTTTTTCCCCATTGAGGATGATGTTAGCTGTGGGCTTTTCATAAATGGCTTTTATGATCTTTAAGTATGTTCCTTCTATCCCAACTTTCTCGAGGGTTTTTATTAAGAAACGTTGCTGAATTTTGTCAAATGCCTTTTCTGCATTGATTGACAGGATCATATGGTACTTTTCTTTTATTAATGTGATGTATCATGTTGATTGATTTGCGAATGTTGAACCAGCCCTGCATCCCAGGAATGAATCCCACTTGATCATGGTGAATAATTCTTTTTATGTGCTGTTGAATTCAATTTGCTAGTATCTTATTGAGAATTTTTGCATCCATATTCATCAGGGATATTGGCCTGTAGTTCTCTTTTTTTGCTGGGTCTCTGTCTGGTTTAGGAATCAAAATAATACTGGCTTCATGGAATGAGTCTGGAAGTTTTCCTTCCCTTTCTATTTTTTGGAATAGCTTGAGAAGGATAGGTATTATCTCTGCTTTAAACGTCTGGTAGAACTCCCCTGGGAAGCCATCTGGTCCTGGACTCTTATTTGTTGGGAGATTTTTGATGACTGATTCAATTTCTTCACTGGTTATGGGTCTGTTCAAGCTTTCTATTTCCTTCTGATTGAGTTTGGAAGCGTGTGGGTGTTTAGGAATTTGTCCATTTCTTCCAGGTTGTCCACTTTGTTGGCATATAATTTTTCATAGTATTCCCTGATAATTGCTTATATCTCTGAGGGTTGGTTGTAATAATTCCATTTTCATTCATGATTTTATCTATTTGGGTCATCTCCCTTTTCTTTTTGAGAAGCCTGGCTAGAGGTTTATCAATCTTGTTTATTTTTTCAAAAAACCAACTCTTGGTTTTGTTGATCTGCTCTACAGTTTTTTTAGATTCTATATTGTTTATTTCTGCTCTGATCTTTATTATTTCTCTTCTTCTGCTGGGTTTGGGGTGTCTTTGCTGTTCTGCTTCTAGTTCCTTTAGGTGTGCTGTTAGATTTTGTATTTGGGATTTTTCTTGTTTCTTGAGATAGGCCTGGATTGCAATGTATTTTCCTCTCAGGACTGCCTTCGCTGCATCCCAAAGCGTTTGGATTGTTGTATTTTCATTTTCATTTGTTTCCATATATTTTTTAATTTCTTCTCTAGTTGCCTGGTTGACCCACTCATTCGTTAGTAGGGTATTCTTTAACCTCCATGCTTTTGGAGGTTTTCCAGACTTTTTCCTGTGGTTGATTTCAAGCTTCATAGCATTGTGGTCTGAAAGTATGCATGGTATGATTTCAATTCTTGTATACTTATGAAGGGCTATTTTGTGACCCAGTATGTGATCTATCTTGGAGAATGTTCCATGTGCACTCGAGAGGAAAGTATACCCCATTGCTTTGGGATGCAGAGTTCTAAATATATCTGTCAAGTCCATCTGATCCAATGTCTCATTCAGGGCCCTTGTTTCTTTATTGACCGTGTGTCTAGATGATCTATCCGTTTCTGTAAGTGGAGTGTTAAAGTCCCCTGCAATTACCACATTCTTATCCATAAGGTTCCTTATGTTTGTGAGTAATTGTTCTATATATTTGGGGGCTCCTGTATTTGGCGCATAGACATTTATAATTGTAGCTCTTCCTGATGGATAGACCCTGCGATTATTATATAATGCCCTTCTTCATCTCTTGTTACAGCCTTTAATTTAAAGTCTAGTTTGTCTGATATAAGTATGGCTACTCCAGCTTTCTTTTGACTTCTGGTGGCATGATAAATAGTTCTCCATCCCCTCTCAATCTGAAGGTATCCTTAGGTCTAAAATGAGTCTCTTGTAGACAGCAAATAGCTGGGTCTTGTTTTTTTTTATCCATTCTGATACCCTATGTCTTTTGGTTGGTGCCTTTAGTCCATTTACATTGTTATTATAGAAAGATATGGGTTTTGAGTCATTGTGATGTCTGTAGGTTTCATGCTTATAGCGATGTCTCTGGTACTTTGTCTCACAGGATCCCCCTTAGGATCTCTTGTAGGGCTGGTTTAGTGGTGACAAATTCCTTCAGTTTTTGTTTGTTTGGGAAGACCTTTATCTCTCCTTCTATTCTAAATGACAGACTTGCTGGATTAAGGATTCTTGGCTGCATATTTTTTCTGTTCATCACATTGAAGATCATCTGCCATTCCTTTCTGGCCTGCCAAGTTTCATTAGAGAGATCGGTCACGAGTCTTAGGTCTCCCTTTATATGTTAGAGCAGGTTTATCTCTAGCTGCTTTCAGAATTTTCTCTTTATCCTTGTATTTTGCCAGTTTCACTATGATATGTCATGCAGAAGATCGATTCAAGTTACATCTGAAGGGAGTTCTCTGTGCCTCTTGGATTTCAATGCCTTTTTCCTTCCCCAGTTCAGGGAAGTTCTCAGCTATCATTTCTTCAAGTACCCCTTCAGCACCTTTCCCTCTCTCTTCCTCCTATGGAATACCAATTATGCGTAGATTATTTATCTTTAGTGCATCACTTAGTTCTCTAATTTTCCCCTCATATTCCTGGATTTATCTTTTTCTCAGCTTCTTCTTTTTCCATAATTTTATCTTCTAGTTCACCTATTCTCTCCTCTGCCTCTTCAGTCCGAGCTGTAGTTGTCTCCATTTTATTTTGCAACTCGATAGCATTTTTTAGCTCCTCCTGGCTGTCCCTTAGTCCCTTGATCTCTGTAGCAAGAGATTCTCTGCCGTCCTTTATACTGTTTTCAAGCCCAGAGATTAATTTTATGACTATTATTCTAAATTCACTTTCTGTTATATTGTTTAAATCATTTTTGATCAGTTCGTTAGCTGTTATTTCCTGGATGTTTTTCTGAGGGGAATTCTTCCGTTTGGTCATTTTGGATAGTCCCTGGAGTGGTGCAGGACTGCGGGCACTTCCCCTGTGCTGTCTTGAATAACTTGCGTTGGTGGGCGGGGCCGCAGTCAGACCCGATGTCTGCCCCCAGCCCACCGCTGGGGCCACAGTCGGACTGGTGTGTGCCTTCTCTTCCCCTCTCCTAGGGGCGGGATTCACTGTGGAGTGGGGTGGTGTGGCCCATCTGGGCTACTTGCACACTGCCAGGGTTGTGGTGCTGGGGATCTGGCGTATTAGCTCGGGGGGACAGGCAAGGTGCACAGGGGCAGGAGGGGCAGGCTCAGCTCGCTTTTCCTTCGGAGATCCACTTCGGGAGAGGCCCTGCGGCACCAGGAAGGAGTCAGACCTGCCGGGAGGATGGATCCGCAGAAGCACAGTGCTGGGTGTTTGCGCGGTGCAAGCAAGTTCCCTGGCAGGAACTGGTTCCCTTTGGGATTTTGGCTGGGGAATGGGCGAGGGCGATGGCGCTGGCGAGCACCTTTGTTCCCCGCCAAGCTGAGCTCTGTCGTCCAGGGCTCAACAACTCTCCCTTCTGTTGTCCTCCAGCCCTCCCGTTCTCCAAGCAGAGCTGTTAGCTTATTAACTTCCAGACGTCAAGTCCCGCTTGCTGTCGGAACACACTCCGTCTGGCCCCTGCGCTTTTGCAAGCCAGACTCGGGGACTCTGCTTGGCCGGCGGGCTGCCCATCTACCCCGGCTCCCTCCCGCCAGTCCGTGGAGCGCGCACCACCTCTCCGCCCTTCCTACCCTCTTCCGTGGGCCTCTCATCTGCGCTTGGCTCTGGAGACTCCGTTCTGCTAGTCTTCTGGTGGTTTTCTGAGTTATTTAGGCAGGTGTAGGTGGAATCCAAGTGATCAACAGGACGTGCGGTGAGCCCGGCGTCCTCCTAAGCCACCATCGTAGGGTAGAGATAAATCTCAATACATTTAAAAAGATAATCATTTTACAAAGTAACCTCTTGGACTACAATGAGGTAAAGTTAGAAATTAGTAACATAAATAAAATTGGAAAATCATCAAAATTGTGGAATTAACACATGTTTAAGCAATTGATGGAACAAAAAATAAATTTCAAGGAAAATAAAAAGTATTTAGAGATGAATGGAAATGAAAACATAACAAACCAAAACTTATGGGATGCATCAAATAAAAACCTAACTTTACAGCTTAAAGAACTAGGAAAATAAAAATAAATAAATACAAAGCTAGCAGAAATTGAAAAATTATAGATTACATTAGAGATAAATGAAATAGAGAAATAGAGAAGAATCAATGAAACCAAAAGTTGGTTCTTTGAAAATATCAACAAAATAGGCAAACCTTTAACTAGATGAATTTTTTAAAAAAGAGGAGGGGGTTCAAATTGTTAAAATCTGAAATGAAAGTGGGGACATTAGTATGGATTCTATAGAAATAAAAAGAATTATAAGATTATACTATGATATTTGTACACCAATGAACTGGATAACCCAAATGAAACACAAATTCCTAGAAACACAAAACCTACCAAGACTCAATCATGAAGATATAGAAAATCTAAACAGACCTATGGCTAATAAGAAGATTGAATCAGTAATCAAAAATTTCCCAACAAGAAATGCCTTAGACCTGATAGCTTCATTGGTGAATTCTACCAAACATTTAAACTAATACCAATTTTTCTCAAACATGTCCAAAAAATTGAGGAGGAGAAACATTTCTTATCTCATTCTGTGAGACCAGCACTACCTTATGTCAAAGCAAGACAGAGACACTACAAGAAAACTACAGACCAAAACTCCTTATGAACACCGATGCAAAAATTCTCAACAATATATCATCATACATAATTTGGAAGCATATTCAAAGGGCTATATAGCATGACCACATAGTATTTATTCATGGAATGCAAGGATGGTTCAACATACAAAAATCCATCAATATAATATGCCACATCAACAGAAAGAAGGAAAAAACCCGACATGGTCATCTTGATTGATGCAGAAAAAGCATTTGACAAAATTCAACACCCTTTCATCATCATCATCATCAAAAATAAACAAACAAACAAACACTCAACAAACTAGGAAAAATGGAAATCTATTTCAACACAACAAAAAACCCACATATGAAAAACCCTAACAGCAAACATCACATTCAATGGTGAAAGAATGAAAGCTTTTCCTTTAAAAGCAGGAACAAGGCAAGGACACCTGCTTTCACCACTTTTTCAAACATAGTACTCTACATTCTAGCCAGAGCAATTGGGCAAGAAGAAATTAAAGGCATCCAACTTGGAAAGGAAGAAGTAGGGGCTCCCAGGTGGCTCAGTCAGTTAAGCGTCTGACTTCGACTTAGGTCATGACCTCATGGTTCATGAGTTCGAGCTCCACATTGGGCTTTGTGCTGACAGCTCAGAGCCTGGAGCCTGATTCAGATTTTGTGTCTTCATCTCTCTCTGTCCCTCCCCTGCTCACATTCTGTCTCTCTCAAAAATAAATAAACATTAAAAAATGTAAAAAAAAAAAAAAGAAAAAGGAAAGGAAGAAGTAAAATCATCTCTGCTTCCTGATAATATGATCTTAAGATCTCTAAAGATTGCACAAAAATATGTTAGAACTAAAAAACAAATTAAGCAAGGTAGCAGAATACAAAGTCAGCAGACAAAAATCAATTGCATTTCTATAAATAAACAATGAACAATCTGAAAAGGAATTAACAAAACTATTCCATTTGCAGTATCATTAAAAGGAATAAGATACTTAGGACTATATTTGACAATGGAGGTGAAATGCTTATACAATGAAAACTATAAAATGCTGGTGAAAGAAATAAAAAATAAATATATATAAATATTTCTCATGTTCATGAATTAGAAGACTTAATATCACTTAAATGTGAATATTACCTAAAGCAACCTACAGATTCTATGCAATCCCTTTCAAAATTCCAACAGTATTTTTTTAGAAATAGAAAAGCCCATCTTAAAACTCATATGGGATCTCAAATGATCCTAATAGCCAAAACAAATGCAATAAAGAAGTACAAAAGCAGAAGACTCACATTTATTGATTTCAAAATTTACTACAAAGCTATGATAATCAAAACAGCGAGGTACTGGCATAAAGGTAGACATATAGACTAATGGAATAGAGACCCTAGAAATGAACCTTTGCTTATATGGTCAAATGAGTTTGACAAGGGTGCTAACACCACTGAATTCAAAGTGGACTTTCAATAAATGGCACTGCAAAAATTGGATATTTATGTCCAAAAGAATGAAGGCCCAAAACCTAGCACTATATACAAAAATTAATTCAAAATGGACCAAGAATCTAAAACAATAAAACTTACAAAAACATATAAAAAAAAAACTTCACGACATTAAATTTGGCAATGATTTCTTGGATATGACACCTAACGCTCAGGCAACAACAACAAAATAAACAAAGTAGATCACGAAAATTTAAAAATTTTGTGCATCAAAACAGACTATCTACAGAGTAAAAAGGTAACCCACACAATGGGAGAAAATATCTATAAATCACATATTTGATGAGGAACTAATATTTAGAATATAGAAAGAACACCTAAATGTCAACAATAACAAAAATCTGATTTAAAAACTGGCAGAAGACTTGAACAGTAATTTCTCTAAAGATTCATGAATAGCCAATAAGCACATGAAAAGATGCTCAACATCACTAATCATCAGAGAAATGCAAATAAAAATTAAAATATCACCTCATACCCATTAAGATGGCTGCTATAAAAAAAACACAGAAAACAACAAGTGTTGGTGAAAATGTAAATACATTGGAACCTTTGGGTACTGCTGGTGGGAATATAAAATGGTGTAGCCACTATGGGAAAAAGTATGGCAGTTTCTTAAGAAATTAAAAATAAAACTACCATATTATCCACAAATTCCACTTCTGGACATATTCCCAAAATATCTGAAAGCAAGGTCTGGAAGAGATATTTGCAAACTCATGTTCATAATAGCATTATTCACAACAGCTCAAATGTGGAAGGAACCCAAGTATCTACCAGTGAATAAAAAGATAAGCAAAATGTATTGTATTTTACATACAATAGAAAATTATTCAGCCTTAAAAATGGAAAAAAAAATCTGCAGTATGCTACAACATGAATAAACATTGACAGCATTATTTTATATAAAATAAAACAGCCAAAAAAGACAAATACTGTATGATTCCACTTACTTTAGGTACTTAGAATAGCCAAACCACAAAGATAAAAAGTATAATGGTGGAAAAAAAGTATAATGGTGGTTGGCAGGGGCTAGGGTCAGGAGTGAGGAGTTACTATTTAATGAGTATAGTTTCAGTTTTACAAGATCAAGTTTTGAGGATGGATGTTGGTGATGGCTGTCCAATAGTGTTAATGTGTTTAAAATCACTGAAATGTTCACTTAAAAATGGTTATGATGGTTAAGTTTTATGTTACGTGTATTTTACCACAAAAACATTAAAACAAAAAAGGAATTGCATTTCTCTCTACGTTGCACATAAGACAACTGAGAACACTGACATCTGGTTATTATGACTCCTCAGTTATGACTGCTTGATGAAAGGCAGATAAAGTGATGAGGCAGAACAGATTTGCAATAATCAGATTCACATTAACAACATGTTAAAGCTATATGCATTACATGCATCACAGCATTTAGCAAAAATAAGATTAATGTTTTATTCTTCAATAGAATTACCTTGATCACTTCATATGAAGTCTAGATCTAGATTAAAAGCAAACTCTAAAAGAATTATTTAAAAAGCCATATTTTGGGGCACCTGTGGGGCTCAGTTAAACATCTGCCTCTTGATTTCGGCTAAGGTCATGATCTCACAGTTCATGAGATTAAGTCCCATATTGGGCTCTGTGCTGACAGTGTGGAACCTGCTTGAGAATCTCTCTCACCCCCACCCCCTTGAAATAAACAAACATTTAAAAATAAGCCATATTTTAACTTCTCCTGTTAAATAAATTTGAAGTTTACCCTAAACAGCTTATTTTACTTACCTACATGTTATGAAGACACTTTCATGAACATCATGCTAAAAGTCTGCTGTGGTATTTACTATAAAATTTTCAGCGTTGTGAATGTGTGTCTCATACTCCAGACTTCTGTGTTATGCACACCAGGTGAGACAGTGGTTGAAGACTACTGCTCAGTCTAAGCAATGGGAGTGTACTGCCCCCAGTGGGGACAAAATCGTTTTTAGGGTAGGTGAAAAAAACTTACTGTTTTTGATATATAAAGTACACACAGAGTTGGAAAGCATATTCATGATATTAAAATTTAATTAGGGGATGGGGGCATGAAAAAGTCTAAAAAGCCTCCTTAGGGGAATGATAATAATAAAAAAAAAAGATGGAGAAACCCTCCTCTAATCTCTCCTCCAGGAAGTTACTGTGACAATTAATACTGGCTTTGAATATAGGATTTACTTTGGAGTTGAATGAACAGTGCAGAGGAGAGTGGAGCTCTTGGAGAAAAGAGCAAGATAGAAGGGTCAAGGAAAGCATTTAGGATCCTGAGCTAGAAAATAAGGGTTCAGGGGTGCCTGGGTGGCTCAGTCAGTTAAGTGTCCTACACTTAATTTCAGCTCAGGTCATGATCTCACAGTTCATTGGATCAAGCCCTGTGATGGGTTCTGTGCTATTAGCAAAAGGATAAGAAAGGATAGGATAGGATAAGATAAGATAGGATAAGGAAGGAAGGATAGGGAAGGATAAGAGCCTGCTTGGGATTCTGTTTATCCCTCTCTGTCCCTCCTCTGCTCATGCTTTCTCACTCCTTCTCAAAATAAGTAAACATAAAAAAAAAAAAAAAAAAAAAAGAAAAAAAGTTTCAGTACCTGGTTCTACCACTTATATAAACAAGCCCTTGTTTCTGGCTTTATAAAATAGACATGTTGGTAATGTTAATGTTATAGGGATCTCATGAGAATTAAATTTTTTAAAGTTATGTGAAAAATACTTTGCAAAGTTATGGGATCTTAAAATAGTCAGTGGTTACCAAGGATTGGGGTGAAGGTACGGGTTGACTAAAAGGGACATGAGTAACTTTTGGAATGATGGAAATAGTCTGTATCTTAACTGTGGTGGTGATGATGATGAATTTTGTCAAAACCCATTAACACTACCCTCAAATGGATGTATTCTGTAATAATTGTGCCTCAAGAAATCCAACATTTAAAAAAAGTACCTTGCAGGGGCACCTATGTGGCTCAGTCGGTTGAGAGTCCGACTTTGGCTCAGGTCATGATCTCATGGTCTGTGAGTTCAAGCCCCATATCCGGCTCTGTGCTGACAGCTCGGAGCCTGGAGACTGCTTCAGATTCTGTGTCTCCCTCTCTCTCTGCCCCTCCCCCGCTCATGCTCTGTCTCTCTCTGTCAAAAATAAACATTAAAAAAATTTTTAAAAATTACCTTGCAAACCATAAATAATCATACTAATGTTTTCTATTATGAAGAATAATTTCTACCTTTCACAGTAACACTGCTGGTTTACACTGAACTTGCCATTGGCTAAAATTCTCATCTTTTTCATAGGAATTGGTATTAAAATAGGTCTTTCTAGTCCCAATCCCTCTTGAGAATCAAAGTTCAAGACTAAACATTTATTCACTGTAAATATCTGCTAATTCTCCATCTATTTTTTCCACTTATGATACAATAAAAACTAACACTTGTGTGGTCTTCTTCAATACATTTTTTTCTAACCTTGCTATTCAACATGAGTTATTTTTCTCAGCTTTTTTTTTGTTGACTAATTTTGTATGCATAAAGTCTTCTGTCTTAATCTGAGTCAATAAGTCTTAAGTAGGTAAAGAGTCATGAGATGCTTCATTTTTTTTTTTACAGATGCCTTTTATTTTAATGTTTATTATTTTTGAAAGAGAGAGACAGAGAGAATGTGAGCAGGGGAGGGGCAGGGAGAGGGGGAGACACAGAATCTGAAGCAGGATCCAGGCTCTGAGCCCAATGCAGGGCTTGAACCCACAAACCGTGAGATCACAATCTGAGCCGAAGTTGGATGCTGAACTGACTGACCCACCCAGGTGCCCTAAGATGCTTTATTTGTAACCTCTCTTTGGGTTGTCATCATTTTGATTCATCAACATCCTTAGAATATGACTGCTCACCCAAGCCTGAACATACCTAATTGCATTATGTCTAGATCACATTGCCCAATCTTGTCTATACACATTCTACACAAACATTATGTCCTTAACGTATTATTTTGCAGTTCAAAAATGCTGACATGCTGGGACATTCCCCCTAATGTGGTTCTTGGAAAAAAAAAATATTTTTGAAAGCAGTCACTGGAGGCCAAATTTATTAACTATTTTAAAAGGTGTGAAAGTTTCCCAATACATACTGTCTTATCTATAATCAATTGCAATTGACTTATACATATGATAAGAATGAAAACTTAATAGAAATGAAAAGCTGGAAGATGTTTTTTAAAGATAACATTCCATAATAAAGCTCCTAATGTTTCTTGGAACTGAGGTGAAGCAGTGGAAACAAAAATTTCCAGAATTGTTTTTGTACCTGGCCCCGCCCTTGGCAATGTTTCCTTCTTAAGAACTATTGATGTTGGTGCTTCCAGGTATTCAATTTATATTACGTGTGTCAGCTCCCATTTCTTTCCCTTCTCATTGCAGATTGAGTGCCACTTATAATACAGTCATTGAGTTAGTCATTTCTACTCAAAAGCACTAATAGAACATAAAATTTCCTAAATGAAAGTTCTAGACTATTAAATCAACAATTAGCCAAACATGTTTTTATAAAAATCAGTATTTTGGATACAATGGAAAATCTCACATGAATTATTCAAGGTATTTTCAAATATCCAGATGTCTGACATCAAGTTACCAGTCATTTGGCTGGATAAGTAATTTTTGAGAACTTTATACTGGAATAACTAGGTATGTTTCAATCTCTTAGATATATAGATACAAGGTTTCATGCAAAAATAATAACTACTATTCTTAAGGATATTGATATTAAACCTACAATAAGAAAAATTAGAAGTCGATATACTTAAGCAATGAAGACGGGGGTACTGTTACTGTCATTTTCAGTAGTTCTCAAAAGATTTGCCATGTTATATACTATAACTAAGCATCTCTTTAAGTGTCTTATAGAAAAGCTATCAATAGTATAGAAGCAAGGAGACTACTGAGATAAAGGTAAAGGGGTGAAAGGGGTTTTTCTGAACCACTACCAGAATTAAAAGAGTAACAGTGTCAGCGTCTCAAAGGTACATAACTGTTTATCTGAAAGGATCACAATCAGAAAGGGCATATCAGACGCTGGTGAAGATGAGTGCCCCAATTTAAAATTTGCCTCAAAATTTCCATTACTCCTACTTTTATGCAAGCATGTGGCTGATGTTAAGGCAGATTAACTACGATGGGTTAATAACTCAATTATGATCTTGTTCAATTGTAAGATCCACAGTCAGGATATCTGTGGAGTTTCAGATAACCTGAATCAGACAGAAAAGTTACAACATGACAAGAAATGACACATAGAGGGAAATGGGGTTCATGTACAGAGGTATGAGCCCTTCACCGGTTGCTCTGCTACGGACCCGGAAGAGCGATGGACTAAGGGCCAGGTGGCTGTGCTGCTGTGGTGCTTCTGCTGGATATCACTCTTGCCACCTGGGCAGCTCATTTTCAACATCAGCATTTAGTTCTGAGTGACATCTTGGATCTCCTCCATTAAGTTTGCAGAAACTCAACTTTAGGACAACCTCTCATTTCAAAGCATGAGGTGAAAAAATCTCACTTTCCAATTAAAGAATGAATTTCAGGGCCATATCTATATGAACAATTTCAAAGTCATTGATAACAGAGAATATCAGTTTTAGTCCTGGTCTTGCTTATGAATCTTATGCCCAACAAAAGTGATTAAGATTAGACTGTTAGCAGTCTGAATGCCTCAAGTAACTTCCAGCATTATTTTTATCATTTTCTCCTGGCTTTCTCATCTGATGATATAACAATACATTTTCAATCTCACAGCTTCTACTCATGATATTTTTTTTCCTGCAAAGTCCTTCCTCTTCTTCATTTAGTTAAGTCTATTTATCTTCCAAGGTTCAACTAAGTTATGTCCCCCACTCCATTAGAATTATCTGCTGCTTCCTTATTCTGACAGAATCCGTTTCATCTTCTAGTATAGCATTTATTAGACTCTGTTTTGTGTCATAATTTGCTGTGAAGGTATTTCTGTCCATTACACTGTGAGTTATCTTAAGGGCAGGGAGTCTAACTCATTTAAATCTCCAACATAACTTACAAAAAACTAAAAAAAAAAAATGCATAGTCTTAGAAACAGAACTTATCTTTCTAGTTTCTTTTCAATTTATCTAAAAAGTTACTTGCCACTTTCAGGTATAAGATGAATAAGGTCTAGGGATATGATGAATAGCATGATGATTACAGATAAAAACACTACATTATATATTTGAAAGTTGCTAAGAGAGTAGATCCTAAATGTTCTCAACACAAAAAAGAAATGGTAATTATGTGATGTGATAGAGGTATTAGCTAATGTTATGGTGGTAACCTCTTTGTAATATATAAGTACATCAAATCAACACACTGTACATCTTAAATTTACAATGTTACATGCTAATTATATCTCAGCAAAGCTGGGAAAAAATAAATTCTTAATGTCGCCAAAAAATGTTAATTTTCTCTTTGCACATAAGTGGACCATATGCTTGAACTGCACAATATAAAATATAGTGTAAAGAATATACTGAATGTTCTTGTTTATATCAGAATAAATAATATATACAACACATTACATCTCCAGTGGGAAGAAATAGTCCCCAAATTAGCAAGTTAAAGGCAAAACCACCCATCTTGGATCTAAATAACCTTTGAGAAGAAACAACTGGAATGTTCCCAAATGAGACAAAAAAACATTGGGCAAGACTTTTGACAAAATACCAAAAACATACGGTCTTCACCCAGAGTGCATCTTGTAATTCCTGAAGATAAAAGAAAACTTGGATCATTTATTGTTACAGTATCAATACATTTTCAGGTCTCAGTTGAGATGGATAACAGCAGTTATCAAAACAGTAAAACAACAACAACAAAAGTTCAGAGTCTCAAAATTATAATACACAGAAAGAAATGTTTTGATACCTAGCTTCATGGTATCTGACAGCAGTCTAGCTATAAACTGTCAAGAGTCTCATGAATCGTAGTTAAAATATGGTGAAAATGTAAAAAAAAAAAAAATACCATATAACTCTTGTTTTGTCCCCTGTACTCTTTACAGATACATGTGCTTTATTCTAAACCTTAGCTCAGCGAACACTACAGAAAGGCTTCTTCAAGTAACAAACTTGACTAACTCAAATTTCAGCTCCTTGTCTTCTCCTCTTCTTTTTTAAACTGTGGTTAAAAATAAAAAACCAAAAACATGTAACATAAAATTTACCATCATAACCATTTTTAACTGTATAGTTCAGTAGTGTTAAGTACATTCACATTGTGAAAGAGATCACCAAAAGTTTTCATCTTGCAAAACTGAAACTCAATAGCCTTTAAATTACAACCTCCCTTTTCCTGCTCCCTGAGGTCCTGGAAACCAACATTCTGTGGTTTCTATGAATTTGACTACTTTCGATACTTCATAGAAGTATCATCATATAGCATTTGTCTTATTGTGGACTTTCCCACTTAGGATAATGTCCTCTAGGTCCATCCATGTTGATGCAAATAACAGGCCTTCCTTCCTCTTTAAGGCTGAATAATATTCCCCCCTGTATGTATCTACCACAGTTTGCTTACCCATCCATCCATCCATCCATCCATCCATCCATCCATCCATCCAATTGATGTTTTGTTGCTTCCGCCATGGCTAATGTGCATTGTCTCTTTTTGTATGGAAGTGTTAAATAGGAACAAAGTGTTTAAATAGTAGGCCAAGAAAGGATGGAATAAGAACAGTGAACAAATTCTAAAGTCAGCCTTTACCCAACAGAAGTGAGCCAAAATATTTGGAAATAACAAACACTTTCTGTTTACTCCAGAAAAATAAAAGAAAATGTTAGACTTCCTGAATTTAGTTGGTCTGCCAAAAGTGAAGACAAAGTGGGTCTTGAGAAAATCCAAAATAAGACAATTTGGACAACACATAATACCTTATAGAGTATTATCTATTTCTGTTTCTTTAGTCTAAGGACATTTTTGTCAACTTTCCAAAAAAGTAAATACTTTATCAGTATTAAATAATAATTTTATCAGAAAAAATGAAAATGGATTCATGACCATGAACTTATTCCTTTTATCTGTTTCTTTAGGGCAGCCCAGGTACACACAGGAGAATCCTACTATCCAAGAAGAGTTAGAATACTTTTATAAGCACTAAACTGTCAGCTATCTATCCATAAATCCAACCATCCATCCATCCACCAATTAATCAAAGTATCAGAGGCTAGGCAAACACTGACACTTCTACATGGATAAATCCACCTTCTTTCCCAAAAGAAGTTTTTAAGTGGCATCAGGGGGAGTGGTCAGAAAGAAGACAAATGTTAACAGGCTTAAACAACTATACAAAAGATGACAGTGATACAAAATATAAGGCTGTTCAAAATGTTACAATAACTCCAAGAAAAGTAATTATTACTTGTTATTCCTACCAACACCATTTTCTCTTTCCTAGCCCTTAATTTCTTGATTATAATGCCAGTGAAATATCACTCCGTCAGGTCAAATCAGTACAAGTTCACTTTAACACTTGTGCTTTAACACCACATAAATTTGTAACTTTCACAAAGATTTTAAGATTGGATGCTACTTAGTTTTATCTTTCCTCTTAGTTTCAGCTGCAGCAGAGTCCCAGATAAAAGACCTTTCTTAATCTTAAAGTAAATTCAGAACATTAATATAATCTATCTGAAAACAGGCAATCCCCAAGTGATAAACAATTGTGCCTGAAAAATTTACATTGTAACTCTGACAACTGTAAAAACTGATGAAATAAATCAGAGGTGATACTAGCAAATGGAAAGATATTCTACGCTCACGAATTGGAAGAATTAGCATTGTTAAAATGTCCATTACTACCCAAAGCAATCTACAGATTCAATGCATTCCCTATCAAAATAGCAACATTTTTTTTCACAGAATTACAATAAACAATAAACCACAAAAGACCTGAAATAGACAAAGCAATCCTGAGAAAGAACAAAGCTGGACGTATCACAATCCCAGATTTCAAGATATACTATAAAGCAGTCGTAATCAAAATAGTAACACAAAAACAGACACAAAAATAAATGGAACAGACTAGGGAGCCCAGAAAGAAACTCATGTTTATATGGTCAATTAATCTATGACAAAGGAGGCAAGAATATATAATAGGGGAAAAGATGGTCTCTTCAACAAATGGTGTTGAGAAAACTGGACAGCAATATGCCCAAGAATGAAACTGAACTACTTTCTACCACCACACACAAAAACAAGCTCAAAATGGATTAAAGACCTAAACGTGAGACTTGAAATCATAAAAATCGCAGAAGGGAACACAAGTAGTAATTTCTCTGACAATGGCCACAGCAACATTTTTCTAGATATGTCTCCTGAGGCAAAGAAACAAAAGCAAAAAATAAACTATTGGGACAACATCAAAATAAAAAGTATTTGCACAGCAAAGGAAACCACCAACAAAACAGAAAGGCAACCTACTGAACAGGAGAAGACATTTGCAAATGATGTATCTGTTGAGGGGCTAACATCCAAAATATATGAAGAATTTGTATTACGCCAAAGCAACAAATAATCCGATTAAAATGGACGGCAGACATGAAGAGCCATTTTTCCAAAGACGACACACAGATAGCCATCAGACACATGAAATATGCTTATCATTATTTCTCATCAAGGATATGCAAATCAAAACTGCAATGAGATATGACCTCACACTGGTGAGAATGGCTGAAATAAACAACACAAGAAACAACAGGTGTTGGCAAGGATGCGGAGAAAAAGGAATCCTTGTGCACTTTTGGTGGGAATGCGAACTGGTGCAGCCACTGTGGGACAGTATGGAGGTTCCTTAAAAAATTAAAAATAGAAATACCATATGATCCAGTAATCCCACTACTGTGTATTTACCCAAAGAAAACAACAACACTAATGTGTAAAGATACATGCACCTCTTTGTTTACTGCATTATTTACAACAGCCAAGATATGGAAACAAACTAAGTGTCCATCAACAGATGAATGGATAAAGAAAATGTGGTGTGTGCGTGTGTATGTATATATACACACATATATACATATATATAAATGAAATATTATGCAGCCACAAAAGGATGAGATCTTGCCATATGTGACAACATGGATGGTCCTAGAGGGTATTATGCTAAGTGAAATAAACCAGACTGAGAAAGACAAATACCTCTGGTCCCACTCATATGTGGAGTCAAAAAACAAAAACAAATGAATAAACAAACAAAAACCAGAATCAGACACATAAACACAGAGAACTAATGGTTGCAAGAGGAAATACAGGGTATGGGCAAAATGGGTGAAGGGAAGTGGGGGATACAGGGTTCCAGTTACACAATAAATAAGTTATGGGAATAAAAGTTTCAGTGTGGGGAATACAGTCAATGATATTAGTAACAGCATTGTACGGTGCCAGATGGTAGCATAACCTATAAACCTGTTGAATTACTATGTTGTACACCTGAAACTAATGTAATATTGTGTGTCAACTATACTGAAGAAATTTTTAAAAATTCACATTGTAGGTCATCTAGAATATAGAACATATTCTCTCATTAAAAAAAAAACATGGTGTTTAGGTTCTCATGTCACACTCCAAAAAATCAGTTTAACATATAAATTCGAAGATTTATATTCCTCACAACATAAATGAAACTAGGAGAGTGAGAGGAGCATATTATATGGTGTTAAAAAACATTTTTTGTGAGTTTATTCAGGAACCTGAAAAGTGTAACAAAGAGCATGATATGTGGAAGAAGTAGAAGAAGAATTTGCATTGAGTACTTACTGTGTATTGATCAGTATGCTAAACATTTTGAATTCGTGATCTTATTTAACCCTCGCCAACAATCCTAGGAAGATGCTGCTATTACCACTGTTAGAGATGAAGCAACATTACCCAAAGTGAAAAAAACAAACACGAGGGACCACATACTGTGTGATTCCATTTGCATGAAATGCCAAGAAAAGGAAAATTTAGAGAAACAGACAGTAGATAGATTAGAGGCTGCCTGGAGAATGAGTCAACGGTAAAGTGGGCTTGAAGGGTCTCATTGGAGGAGTAAAAATGTACCCAAACTGATTTGGTAGTGGTTATATCATTCAGCAAATTTACTAAAAAATCACTAAATTGTATACTTGAAGTGGGAGAATTTTATGACATGTAAAAATATACCCCACTAAAGCTGTTACAAAGAAAAAACATAGAGAAACACAGGCCTGGAGTTTAAGGAAAATACCCACGGTCACTATGTTACTTTCCTATTGTTGTATAACAAATTACCAAAATTAGTGGTTTAAAGCAACACAGATTTATTCTCTCATGGTTTTGGAGGCTAGAAGTCCAAAACAGGTCTTGCTTGGCTAAAATCAAGGTGTGAGCAGGGTTGCATTCCTTCCTGGGGTAGAACAATTCTTCACCTCTCCTCCCATCATCACGTCTCCCTCTCTGACCCTCCTGCCACCCTGAGGGCCCTTGTGATGACACTGGGTCTACCTGGATAGTCTCATCTCAAAATCTTTCTCTTAGTCATGCCTGCAAAGTCTTTTCCACCATAGAAAGGAATATACTCCCAGGATTCAGGGATTAGGATGCAGCCATTTTGGGGGGTTAATTCTGTCCCCACTGCAGTCTCTTCTCTAGGCAGGTTGAAAACCAAATCCAGGGCCACATAGCCCAAGCACCCTCTTGCTTCAGCACTGCATTACTGTGTGCTCCTGGCTGACAGCAAGAAGACACTGAGACAGTTCTGAAAATGTCTTCTCAAAATAAACTGGATACTCAGAAAGAAAGGAGTCTAGGGTCTTAAAAGCAACTCTCATCCTCCAAAGTTCTAGGGGCAGCCATCTCAAATCTAAAGTGGTTGGCAATTCACATGTATGGAAACACCTGTACTAAGTCAAGAGCAATCTCCCATCTCTCTGCAAGACATAAACGACAATGCTATAGGGAATCCTTTAGGAAAATAAACTGTCAGTTATTGTCTTTCTGCCTCATTCTTGTTTGCTTTCTTTTCCTTCTTTTAAAAATAAACAGCACAATTTTAACATCCTGAGGCTTATTTCTGAGAAAGGCAGTTTAAGAATTGTTACCCTTTAAAATTTTTTTTAATGTTTATTTTTGACAGAGAGAGACAGCGAGAGAGAGCGAGAAAGAGTGAGAGAGAGCAAGAGAGTGAGAGAGCATGTGCATGAGCAGGAGAGTGGCAGAGAGGGAGACACAGAATCTGAAGCAGCTCCAGGCTCTGAAATGTCAGCACAAAGCCTGACGTGGGTCTTGAAAGCACAAACCATGAAATCATCCTAAGCCCCTTAACCCACTGAGCCACCCAGGCAAGCTAATAATTGTTATGCTAATTCTGGGGCACCTGGGTGGCTCAGTTGGGCATCTGACTCTTGATTTTGGCTTTGGTCATGGTCTTGCAGGTCGTGGGTTGGAGCCCCGTATCAGGCTCTGCACTGGCAGTGTAGGGCCTGCTTGAGATTCTCTCTCTCTGCGCCCCTCCCCCATCCCCCAAATAAATAAAACAAATCATTGATATTCTGAGTGGAAGTATAACTGAAGATATAAGAAAAAATTATAAGTTCAACTATAAAGCAATAGAAAGAAAAACAGGGATAAAAAAAACAGCCTGCCCAAATAATCAGGAACAATCTCTTGGGTTCTACTCCCTCAATATCATCTGCATTAAAAAAGAAAAAATACAGGAAAGAGTAAAAAACCATTTTTTCCCGAAATCATCAAAACCTGTTTAGGGGTGCCTGGATGGCTCAGTTGGTTAAGTATCCCTTTCTTGATTTTGGCTCAGATCGTGTTCTCATGGTTCATGGGACTGAGACCCACATTGGGCTCTGCGCTGACAGTATGGAGCCTGCTTGGGACTCTCTCTCTCCCTCCCACTTGCACTCTCTGTCTCTCTCAAAATAAAATGAATGAACTTTAAAACAAACAACCGTCAGTTTAAATATTAAGATGAGTACTTGGACACTCTCAGGGATGGAAAAGAATGGAGACAGCAGGTAGGAAGAAATGTATAGAGGTATCCCCAATACGCTTTCCATTAAAAAAACATCTTTTTATTTTATTTTATTTTATTTTTTAATTTTTTTTTCAACGTTTATTTATTTTTGGGACAGAGAGAGACAGAGCATGAAGGGGGGAGGGGCAGAGAGAGAGGGAGACACAGAATCGGAAACAGGCTCCAGGCTCTGAGCCATCAGCCCAGAGCCTGACGCGGGGCTCGAACTCACGGACTGCGAGATCGTGACCTGGCTGAAGTCGGACGCTTAACCGACTGCGCCACCCAGGCGCCCCAAAAAAACATCTTTTTAACAATAACTTCTTTATCATGATAATTAGAACATTAATTTTTTAACATAGTTAAAAAATAGTTTTCTGCATTTCCGCCCCCCCATGTGACTTTCCCAATACCCTGTTTAAATTACAACCCAAATGTAGCATTTCTTTGTCACTGCAGGCATTGCCTTTTGCAAAACCACTTCTTGAAAAAATTAACGGGATTATTGTTGAATACTTATGCAATGATTTACATTTGTAAGGAAGTTTTGTGCAAACTGTAACAAAACTGAATTGCCAGTGAGATAAAAATTCATGAGGAAACTAACAAAATTATGCCTTATGGACATCAACAAACTGCCTTCTTTTAAAAAAATTTTTTTTTTCAACGTTTATTTTTTATTTTTGGGACAGAGAGAGACAGCATGAACGGGGGAGGGGCAGAGAGAGAGGGAGACACAGCATCGGAAACAGGCTCCAGGCTCCGAGCCATCAGCCCAGAGCCCGACGCGGGGCTCGAACTCACGGACCGCGAGATCGTGACCTGGCTGAAGTCGGATGCTTAACCGACTGCGCCACCCAGGCGCCCCAACAAACTGCCTTCTTAAGAAGCACAAACATCCAGCTGCACTAATCCTCAACACTGTAAGAAGGCCTTCCTCTTGCAGCTTGTATTTCAAAGTTCATGTTAAATCAGCTTCAGAATATACTCTCTGTAAACACAATAATCAAATGGTGATTTAATTCCAAGTTAGCCTAGAGCAGCCAATAAAATCCATAAAAATTTGAAATACCTTACACTGAAATGGAAAAAAAAAAAAAAAAAACTAAACAAAAAACCCAGAAACTACAGGTGCAATGAAAGCTTTAAAATAAAATATCCATTTGAAAAATAAAAGAAAGCAAAGTTTGTTTTACCTACAATTCACTTATTCACTTAACAAATACCACCTACATTTGCCAAGAAGAGGGATACATCAGAACATATTCCTGCCTTTGTAGAACTTGCCTTAGTGGTGTGGGGAGGAGGCAGACAGGAATGCGGGAATAAATACAGAATATATCAAATATTGCATATATCTCAAGTAAGGGGACTTGAAGACTCATTCAATGGAAACATTTTGGATTCATTCCATTTGAAGGGTTCTAAGCACAGCTTTTTATCTTCATGCTGTGCAATTCCAGTTCAGAATTTACGGAATCTTCTCTTATACATGGATGTTTCATCAAGCCTTGGGAAGTGAAGGGAGAAAAGAACAGGTTAGGGAAAGAGAGGGGAAAAGGAGGAGAGAGAAAGTAAAAGAGGCAGGTAAAGGAGGTAACTGGGTAAGAGTCAGAAGAGAAGAAGAAAGAATGGACGAGATGAAGGAAGGTTCTGAACAAGCATTTGTATGACAAAGGATTTTCTACAAGAGAACAAACTAATCCACTGCCTGTGAAAATGAAAGGATAAGAGCAAGGATGAAGCACTTGCATACTTTTCCAGAGGAGAGAGAAAAGAGGTGGGAACAACACTGGGAAGAAGAGTTCCAAGTAGATTGTGGCAGGGAGGCTCCAGGGTGGTGGGAGCAGGGAAAGGGGTACTCGGTGTATCGCCGAGGAGTTGCTGCCATTTGTGTGTGTGGGCGCGCCCTCTCAGTCATGAGGCAGTCATCTAGTAAACTGTGTAGATTTTAATTTCATGATATAACTAGATGTCAGTGAAATGTTTATGGGATGTGCATCATCATTCATTCAGAGTAACCATCAACCTTTCTGGCCACTGAAATGTGAGTAGATAATATTCTAATATTGAAAACAGGCTAAGTCTTCAAGAAGGTACTAATTATAAAACAAAGGAATGCTAAAATTATTACAACAGTGTATATAGATTAATGTTTGCTGATACAGATATTCATGGCATAGTAACTGATGAAGGAACATGGGGGAAGCTGAGGACAAAATACAGGCTAACAGCACCCACACCCCACATGGACTGTGTGTGATATTCCTCGGACACTCCCAGCTACCCAAGAACAAGGGAAAGGGGTTTAAGCGCTTGCCATGGCGATGTGGGAAACTAAGGCAAATTAAAAAGTAAGTTTCCTTGGGATGAGCACTGGGTGTTGTATGCAAACCAATTTGACAGTAAACTTCATATATTGAGAAAAAAAAATAAGTTTCCTTACTGCCTATAGCCCACTGACAGGTCCTTGAAATCAGCAAAGTGACCTCCCTCTAGAAGCTCAGCTGCCTCAATGACACTTTGCTAGGGGTAAAAGAGAGCTAAGAATTCTCTTAGCTTAACATTATCCCAACCTCGAGAATACTGTAAGTCTACTTCCTTTATCTCAAGTGCCCCAAGTTATATGTTGGCAATCTCTGCCCCCCCTCCCCCCCACTTATACATCCGAAGGGTCTCATGACTGAGGTTTCATTAAGCGGTAATAAATGGTGTTTCCCCAGCAACAGCTAGCCCCTCAAGGTCCTGGAAACCTTGCTTCCAAAATTCCTTAGAGACTTACTCTATCCCTGACCCCCTCCCAACCTGAGGGTATGTAATAAGTTACCTGTCATGACCCTATGCAGCTCTTCCTGCCCTGTGTCCTGTCCCCGTGCTCTATTACAATCACCTTTTTGCACCAAAGACATCTTCAAAAAAATTCCTTCCTGGTCATTGGCTCCAGAACCCCCACCATCACCCCAAAACTTCATCAGTAACAACAGCAAGTATGATTTCTTTTCTGTAAAATGCATTTAAATTTCTGTATAGATATTTCTAAAAGAATCTTCAGAAAACCATGAATAGCAATGGGCCAGTGGGTAATTTTGGGTTTTTTTGGTATGATTTTAATTCCTCTGGTATGATTTTTTGGTATGATTTTAATTCCTTACAAGAAGCAGTGCCATTTTATTGAAACTAACAATGTTACTTAAAAAAATCAGGGGCGCCTGGGTGGTGCAGTCGGTTAAGCGTCCGACTTCAGCCAGGTCACGATCTCGCGCTCCGTGAGTTCGAGCCCCGCGTCAGGCTCTGGGCTGATGGCTCGGAGCCTGGAGCCTGTTTCCGATTCTGTGTCTCCCTCTCTCTCTGCCCCTCCCCCGTTCATGCTCTGTCTCTCTCTGTCCCAAAAATAAATAAACGTTGAAAAAAAAAAATTAAAGTAATGAGAGTAGTGCTTCTGTGAAGCAAAACAATCTGGTAACAGTATCATTACCTCACCCAGACCAAACACCTACTTTTAATAAGATGCTCCCTTGTTCTACAGCAAAAGGTTGGCCACCCAGAGAGAAATTACTAATACTCTTAACAATTTCATTTGAAACCTTTTTAGTAAGAATGAGATAATTTCACCTCAGTGCGACCTCTAGCAAAACTATCAGTAAAAAGGCATTATTAAACATCAAACTATATTTTACATAGTTTTGATGAAAAAGTCAATAAAAACATGTAAAAGAAAGCCTCTTCAAACTGTGAGTAGTAAGTGGCATTCCTGTATGTGACTATACTCTTAGATCAACTAAATTAAAATCAGTTCCCTGATAGTACTAAAAATTAATTTTATGCCCTAATTTTGTTGCATAGGTTTAACCTTAAAAAAACAACAACCACAACAACCAAACAGGTCTCTACTGAATAAGGATTGCTGATGGGTGAGTACCTCTGTATAATGGTTGCAAATTTCTCTAGAATAATAAGATCAGAGTCTCCTTTCAAAAGTTTTTTTTTTTTTTTAATTACGATTCATAGTTCCTTGTTTATATGTTTGAGTGATCAGGTAGTCTGCTAGTTGGTGCTAAAACTTGTAAATAATATGGTAGAATACTTGTATTATTTGAAACCTATTAGACTGACATTAGGGTATTTCAAACTTGCACAGATCTACATTTTTTTTAACTTGTTTTATTTTTTATTTTTTTAAATTTACATCCAAATTAGTTAGCATGTAGTGCAACAATGATTTCAGGAGTAGATTCCTTAGTGTCCCTTACCCATTTAGCCCATCCCCCCTCCCATGACCCCTCCCATAAGCCTCAGTTTGTTCTCCATATTTATGAGTCTCTTCTGTTTTGTTCCCCTCCCTGTTTTTATATTATTTTTGTTTCCCTTCCCTTATATTCATCTGTTTTGTCTCTTAAAGTCCTCATATGAGTGAAATCATATGATTTTTGTCTTTCTCTAATTTCACTTAGCATAATACCCTCCAATTCCATCCATGTAGTTGCAAATGGCAAGATTTCATTCTTTTTGATTGCTGAGTAATACTCCATTTTATATATATACACATACATACATATATATGCATATATATATGTATATATATACACACACACACATATATACACATACATACATACACACACACACACACATTTTCTTTATCCATCCATCGATGGACATTCGGGATGTTTCCATACTTTGGCTATTGTTGATAGTGCTGCTATAAACATTGGGATGCATGTGGCCCTTCGAAACAGCACACCTGTATCCCTTGGATAAATACCTAGTAGTGCAATCGCTGGGTCGTAGGGTAGTTCTATTTTTAGTTTTGTGAGGAACCTCCATACTGTTTTTCAGAGTGGCTGCACCAGCTTGCATTCCCATCCACATTTCTTTAAAAGGCACCAGCAATAAATGAGTCATCTGATGGGCGAGCCCATGAATAAATGAATACTTCGTGTAAACTGTGGTGTATGGTACACTCCTCAGGCAGGTCTCATTAAACAATAGCACGAATGAAAAAGAGAAGCTGTAAACAACTTCCCATGTGCCAAAAAACTCAATGCGCTTGACTTCTATTCAATACAAACAAAAGCTTCCTGAACAGTCAACAAGAAATTAAAGGAACTGCAATCTGCCTACCTAGGTTAGGCAACAGAGTACAGTGATAAGGTGGATTTGCATACCATTCATATGCCTGAGAACAACCATAACGGTTAATTTAATGAATATGTAAACACTGGACTCATTTTGATCCAACCAATATTTACTAAACACTTAGTGCTTGCTTTGCTGGTGGGAAGTATTTCAGACAATACCAAGCTTCTTTAAAGGATAGCCCCTGCTGTAAAGAAGCTTCTATAGGGGTGCCTGGGTGGCTCAGTCAGTTAAGTGTCTGACTTCGGCTCAGGTCATGATCTCACAGTTTGTGTGTTTGAGCCCCGCGTCGGGCTCTGTTCTGTCTTTCTCTCTCTCTCCACCCCTCTCCTACTCTTGCTCTCTCAAAAATAAATAAATGTTAAAAAAAAAAAAAAGAAGTTTCCATAGTGGTGGGGAAGGTAAGAAAATTATAAAAATATCATAATAGACTATTTCCATAACAAAGGTACAAACTAGTATAAGATAGGTCACAAGAGTTAAGAATTGTGTATTTTTTGGGGGTGGGGGGTTTTCTGTTTAGGTATTAAAAGTATTATTATTAGGGAAGGTTTCCAGGGGGTAGTATTTGATAGAAGACTTAAAGACTGGGTAACATAGTTAATTCAACTACATTTGCTCTGTTACGTCTTTTATAGAGAGCACCAACTAGAAGGCATGGTCAATCAGGAAACTCACATTCTGTTCTTTCAACAAAATATTTTAAGGAACATCCACAAAGATGTATTTGCTTGTTGGTATATGTTTTCTTACTGCCTCTTCTGACATAATGGGAAAACAGTCACATAATCATAGTTTACATCTTTAATCTTCTTTTAAAATTGAATAAAATGAATAAAATTGAACTGGCAATACTAAGCATACTTTAGACTTAGCCATACATAATAAATGCTACAATTTGAGCAGTTCTGACATGTCTCTTCTTGTGTGTGATGAGTACTCTCACCTTTAGTGGAAGAAACAGCGCCTTCCACACAGGGAGAAACATAAAAAACATGGACATCTATGGATTATTCACGAATTACAAGGTGATCCAAAGGAGACTTAGTTTGCTCCTTGTGCATAGAGAGCTTCTAACCTAAGAATGTTCCTCCATCAAAAATATACGGTAAATTTCTCTTTCAAACAAAATATCCCTTCTACAATATAAAGGTGAGATATTGAGGCACAACACAAAGTAAATTGTAATCTTTTCAGAACATTATAAAGGAAGGAAAAATGTTCAAATTTTGTAGCTACCTAAAACACCAAAAAGGAAGCTGAACACAGGCAAAACTATCTTACGTTCAGTAGTATACAGGAGTGCAAACACCATGCATTCTTCAGTGGCGTGAGGTATATTCACATTGTTGTGAAGCAGCTCTCCAGAACGTTTTCATCGTAAAAAACTTGAATTCTTTAGCCATTAAAGAGATCTCCTTTTTCCTCACTACCCAATCCCTGTCAATCACCACCTTACTTTTAGTTTCTAACTTTTAGTTACTTTTAGTTTACTTAAACATTTAGTAAGTATGAATACTTACTTCTAGTATTCATCTATGATGAATAGATACATCATTTAAGTAGAATCATAAAGTATTTATCTTTTTGTGACTAGCTTATTTCACTTAGCATAATGTCCTCCAGGTTCACTCATACTGTATCTTGTGACAGGATTCCCTATTTTGTTTATAAAGTTTTTTTTTTTTTTAATTGAGAGAGAAAGGACGGGCTCCCAAGTGGGGGAGGGGCAGGGAGAGAGGGACATGGGGCTTGATCTCAGGAACCATGAGATCATGATCTGAGCCGAAATCAAGAGTAGGATGCTTAACCAACTGAGCCACCCAGGCGTCCATGAATTTCTTTCTTTTTTAAGGCTGAACAACATTCTCTCGTATGTGTATACTACATTTGGTTTATCCATTCATCCATAGATGGACACATGGATTGTTGCTACCTCTTGCCTATTGAGGATAATGTTATGAAAATGAGTGTGGAAATATCTTTTTGAGACTCTGGCTTTCAATTCTTTTGGATCAATATCCAGAACTGGGATTGCTGGATCATATATTAGTTCTACTTTTATTATTATTATTTTTAACATTTGCTTATTTTTGAGAGAGAGAGAGAGACTTAGAGCTGGAGCAGGGAAGGGGCAGAGAGACAGAGGGAGACACAGAATCTGAAGCAGGCTCCAGGCTGTCAGCACAGAGCCCGACATGAGGCTCGAACCCATGAACTGTGAGATCATGACCTGAGCCAAAGTGAGATGCTTAACCAACTGAGACAACCAGGTGCCCCTCTACTTTTAATTTTTGAGAAACACTTTGAAGACCTTTTGTGTGCCTTTTGATTACTAATGTGGTTTCCAAACTGGATTCTTACCTATTAAATTCTAATTACATAGATTATTAGTATAGTACAGGTTAATTCTAGGTAATTGCTTTTTCTAAAATAAACATTAGATTCTTGAGGGTTACATCCTTTTTTCTAGAGCATTAGACACAGTATTGAGAGACATTTCCATCCAACTTACAACATAACAAAGAATGGTGGTAAGGAAGTCAGTGGGACAAGCATTGTACCATCACAATTTTAGGGGGAAAAACCCAAACTTTGATCAACAGAGTCTCCCACTGTGGGCAGGGGTGGGTAATGGGAGAAGGCAAAGGAAGTTCTTTTGGAGACTGTGACTCAGTTAATACCCAGCTCTTAGCAGGAATTTTATGTATGTTGTTTTTCTGGCTATTATGTCCCTCAACAGTGCCTAGTGCTGCCACATGGAGGGGACTAGCTGAGTGACAGAAGCCACAGTGGCTTGAGTGTGTTTCCTCTCCAATTACTTTCCTCCACAATTACTTTCCACTGCTACTTACTTTTCCTGTTTTCTCCTTTCCACAAAGGACCCACCATAATGCCAATGTTCATTGACTAAAGGTTTGTTGACTCAAGGTGGGAGGCTGTCTGGGTCCAATGGCCAAGACAGACAAGTAATAAGAACTATTTACATTATTTCTGATATAATGCACATACAGAACACACCTTTCTAAAGTGTCAACTTTGTACTTATGTTCTGAACAATTAAGGGGGGTGTGGGCCAGACAATCATAGTTTCCCAACATAGCAAGTATAATAATATGAGGATCAGTGGCAAGGTAAATTGCTTTTTTTTAAAAGCCTTCTAATTTTCTGTTGGCCTTGACCTAGAATCAAGCTTTGATGAAGTAGGGATACAATACTGAGTCCACAATTAAACTTTCTGTTTAGAGTTTAGAACACTTGGCAGTTGCTCTCAATCTTTTTTCTGCCTCACATGCATGAGCAGATATACACTGTTTTTTATGTATTTTTAAAAAAAATTTTTAACATTTATTTTTCTTTTTTTTGAGAAAAGAGAGACAGAGTATGAGCAGGGGAGAGGCAGAGAGAAAGCGAGGGAGACACAGAATCTGAAGCAGGCTCCAGGCTCTGAGCTGTCAGCACAGAGCCTGGTACGGAGATCAAAACCCCAAACCGTGAGATCATGACCTGTGCCAAAGTTGGACGCTTAACCAACTTAGTCACACAGGAGCCTCTACACTGTTCTTTCTTAATGGCAAGGGAATTGCTAACTTAATTTTCAAAAGTGTTTTGGAGGGTTTTACCCTGTCACCCCCTTTCTCTCCCCCTTCACTGTCCCCTCCCCCATTTCTTACTTCATATTCCTGCCCTTCTCACCTTATCCAGCCTAATAAGTATTTAAATCTGGGATGGAAGACCTAAATAATTGCCTTTTTTTCCCCCAAAGAATCAAGCGGCATGTATTTTCCCTCTGTATTCTCAAACTATTACTTATTTAACCAAGAGCAATCCCTGTAACACTGTTAGAGACTTCTGGGTCACATCACAAAGTACAAGCAGTCTCTTCCATCAAAGGAACATACATTTTAACTAAGGGTTATAAAATATTTGTGAGAAAATTAAATAATAATGTCATCAGTATAAAAGATGTTCCAAGGAGGTCATAAAACTTAATGTTGAAATTAACAATGACAGAAATAATACTTAAACATACATCATTTCTACATTAGCTCATTAGATTTTATCCTTAAGACCAGTCTCTAGTAATTTTCATAATTTCTATGTTAAATACAGGAAATTATAGATCAGAAAATTTAAATGACTTATACAGATGGCACAGTTTTTAAGTGGCAAAGATGGGAGTCTACCCAGGCCTTAATTCCAGGCCCTAGATTGTAGTCGCAAACAGGATAGAAAACTCACAGGTGGGAGGGGCTGGGAGAGACCACCTGGAGAATGCTGGGAAACAATCTGCCTAGTGGGTAGACTCGTAGGAAGGTTCTGGAACAAGTTAGGAGTGGAAAAATAAAGGCATCGGATTGGAAGAAAGTTGTGAAGAATGCATAAGTAGGAACGTAATGGGACATTGAGCCAAGGATTCAAGGTAGGAGCAGAGGGACAAAGAGTTGGGTGGAAGCCAAGCCTGTCTGGGGAGAGCCTCACCTGCCAGAGTTGAATGTTTTTCCCAAGTAATACCAGGCTTTAGGTAGAGAAGTGACAGGGCAAAGACTGCATTTTAGGTGGATTAATATTGGTGTTGGAAAAGATAGAAATGGTTGCATTACAATGGAAGGATATGAAATCAAAGGTCCTGGGCCAGACCCATGCTCAATCAATGATTATAGGAGCTGGGCATGCCATAGTCCTTTACTGCCGGTTTCCTTTTCAAGAGAGTTGTGTGTGTGTGTGTGTGTGTGTGTGTGTGTGTGTGTGTGTGTTTTAATGAGAATCAAATTAAATAGCAGATATGAAAGCACTTTTAAAATCAGAACATGCTACACAAATGCAAAGTACTATTTCACATATTAATCTGAACCAGAGAGGTTTTTTTTTTTTTTTGAGAGAGAGAGAGAGACAGAGAGAAAATGAATGAATGAATGAATGAATGAATGAATCCCAACCAGGCTCTACAATGTCAGCGCAGAGCCTGGACCCATGGGCTTAATCACACAAACCATGAGATCCTGACCTGAGACAAAATCATGAGTTGGATGCTTAAATGACTGAGCCACCCAGGCGAACTGCCCCCCCCCGCCCCCCCCCCCCACCGCCAGAGGGAGATTCTTAAGGCAGAGACTTCAATTGGTAAATTACTGTAATAATTCAGAGAAGAGGATGAGAATGTAGAATAGGGTGATAGTAGGAAAAACTTAAGATTCAGGATCTGAAAGACATTATAAGGAAATAGTAGGCAGAACCAGGCACTGATGTTTATCAGGAGGATCAATGAGAGAGAGGAGGATGCCAATTCTGCCTGAACAGAAGAGAAGAAGTAGGAAAGTTTATCAGAAGTTGTGAGGGAAGGTAAAGGGGACAAGTAAAAATGACCACCAAGCACACAGTGGAACAAGAGAGACAGGCCAATCTGGATAGAGATTTGGGGCCTGGATCTTCTTTTCTATCTCATTTCACTCTCCCTCAGGTGCCTCTTCCACATAATTTCAAGAGCTTAAAACCCTTCCAAATCTGCTCAGGATTCCACCTCCACCTCATCACATTCAGCCACACTGTCATCCCCCTTCACCAGAACCATCCCAAAGGCCCGTCCGCTGCCTTCTACACATCTCCCACTGCAGCCAATTGTGATCTTTAAAAAAGGTGAGTCAGGCAATGTCACTCCCCTGCTTAAAACCTTCCAACTGCTTCTCCCTCTACGGAGAGCTAAGTCTAAGCTCTTCACTCTAGCTGAGGAAGCTGTACACATCTACCCCGGCCTTCTTTTACATTGTCAATTCCTACTATGTTCCAGAAACAGAGCCTAGGTCTTATCTTAGCCTCAGATAAGGCCTGAGGCTTATCTAAGCCTCAAGCTTAGCCTCATCTTTCAGCCTTTGTGCTAAGTGTTTCCTCTACCTGGGGGGAAAAAAATAACAAAAGGTAACATTCACTGAGTGCTTACTATATATAAGCACTGTACCTGTCTTAACCCACTTATCTTCTTATCTTTAACGTAAATGCTAATAATATGTCCCTTTATGGAGGAAAAGGAGTCTCCGAAAGATTAAGGAAACTACCCCTAGAGTATATAGTTAGTAAAAGGCAGAGGTTGGAAGTGAATCCAGTCAGCGTGGCACCAGAGTCTATATTCTCAAGTATTTTCTAACCTGAAATTCTCATACTCCTGTTCCTTGCTTGGCTGACTTCTTATGCTTCATATCTAAACATAAATGTCACCTCTACAGAAAGGCCATCTCTGACTTCCTAATGAAAAGTGGTCACCAAAGCCTGTGCTATTGTATCATCCCATCCTCAGTCATAAAACAGTGCTTGTCACAGAGCAGGCCCTCAAATACTTGCTGACTGAATGAGGATTAACAAAGTAAAGCACCAGACCCCCCCCCCCACACACACACACAAACTTAAAAAAAAAAGTTTGCTACAATTACTAGAATTTTAGAGCTGTAAGACAGCTTTTGAAATAATATATTCCAACCTCCCCTTTTGTATCTGAGGAGAGTTGAAGAGATATAGTGAATTCCCTAAAATAATTAGCCATGCAGCAATAATGCAAGTACTTGAATACAATGCTCTTAATAGCCATCTTCATTTGTTAAACTTACTCCATTGCTTCCAACTTTGAGGGGCCTTTGATAGTATATTTTTAATCAACTTTTGATGACTGAAGCCATATAATATGCTTAATTAAGAAAAAGAACGTTAAGAAACTAAAAGCCCATGTATATCTATCTATCCATCCAGCCAGCCAGCCCATTTTATGTGTAGGTTTATGCTCTGTTTTGTTTTTAATATTCCTACATCACTACCAATGCTCGGCATTATACTTTTTTTTCTAATTTTCTTAGTCCTAAGGATGAGAAATGACGGCTCTTAAAAAAAATCCTCTGGTTACTTATGAATTTTAACATCTCTTCATATACTTACTACTCTTCTATAAGCTATCTATCCACTATCTTTTGTTTTCTGTACAATTGAGAAGGTTTTTTTTTTTTTTTTTGTATATTCTCAGTAGAAATTCTTTGGTAGTTTTAAACATTGCAAATATCTTCTCTGAGCCTGTCATTTGTCGTCTTTCACTAACAAAAAATCTTTAATTCTGATACAATAAAATTCATCTTTTTTTGTTTTCTCCATATGTTTTGTGCTTTGGGATTTTATTTAAGAGCTTTTCCTCTCCCCTATCACAACCATATTCTCCTTTATTTCTATTCATTGTATAATTTTTCCTTTTGCAGTTAGACCTTTAATCTACCCAGAGTCCACCTTTGGACATGATGCTAGTTAGGTATCCCATTTCATTTTTTCTCCATGAATAAAAATGCCAGTTTTCCAGCATGATCTTTTAGTTTATATACAAGTTTATGTTTTTGAAAGAGTGGAAATGATAGCATAACTGACTAACAAGGAGAATGGCTAAGAGATTCACTAGTATTTTGCTCATCTTTGAAGTCATTTTCAAAAAAGAAAAGCTGCTAAGTTGTAAAACTAGTAACCCCATGTTGCTCTACTTTAACGTTAATTAAGCTTAAAATATGCCAGTCTTTAAATTCCCAGACTGCCCCATTTTCTCTTCATCCAGTATGGTATAGGTAAACAAAACCCAAGCTGAAAGTTGTATGCCAGGCTTCATACATCCTAGACTTTTAGCGCACTGATCTAACTTAATCCAACTTTGCCATTTCTCAGGGTAAGCATGAACTCTCCAGTAAGGCAAGCACTTTTCTTTCAATAAGGCAAACCTGTTTCTACGTAGAGAACTAGGATGTGTACCTGATTGAGCACACAGAATAAGGAAGGGGTGAATCCAGGGCACACCTGAAGATAAACTATTTCTCTGAGTCACCTTGGTTTCTTTAAGATAATTATATTTGGAACAGGACCATTTCATCCATTAGCTAGAGAGCCCAGGGCTTAAGAGTTTTTATGAGACAATGAAAATGTTTGAGATCCCAGGATTCCAAAATATAACAAAAGGTCAAACAAGAAACCGAAAAAAATCCCCAAACACTACAAAATTAAAATTGCTAAATACTTAAATATTTAAAATACTGCATTAGGTTTTTAGTAACAGCTCAATAGAAATCAATTTAAAAGTACATTATGATTAATATGGGTCGTGGGTGCATTTGAACATGTTTGATATGATGTGGTGTGGAGCTGCCAAAACCAAGAATTCAAGACCTGAGAGAGTCTTGATGGAAGACAAGATGGAAACACAAGACGTCTAGAAAAGCAATACGCTGAAATAAATGAAAGGAATATTTCCCATACATGTTTAAAAGCATTTCCACGAGAAAGATTAATCCATGCTCATAGAAATTACACTTTATATTAGAAACAAATATTGTAATTACATTTAGGAAACAATAGTGCCTAAATTTATATACGTCCCTGGGCTTCTCTCTCTTCTAAAAAACTAGGAAAACCTATTTTAAAGACAAATTTGCCATTGTAATACTATCACTGATCTGAGGCCCCATGATGGGTAGATTTACAAACTAAAGAGAATTTGCTTTCTAAGAAAAACATTGGACAATAATAATATTAGTAGGTTCCAGGAAGTATTCCAAGTTTCATATATGTTATGTAAATATATATAGTCATATATACACTTACACACAGCTATGTTCAAATTTGTCAACAACCACTATGTAAGGTAGCTAGTATTTTTACCCCTATTTTAAATTTTTTTTTTCAACGTTTATTTATTTTTGGGACAGAGAGAGACAGAGCATGAACGGGGGAGGGGCAGAGAGAGAGGGAGACACAGAATCGGAAACAGGCTCCAGGCTCTGAGCCATCAGCCCAGAGCCTGATGCGGGGCTCGAACTCACGGACCGCGAGATCATGACCTGGCTGAAGTCGGACGCTTAACCGACTGTGCCACCCAGGCGCCCCGTTTACCCCTATTTTATAGATAAAGAAACGAAACGTTTAAATAACTTGCCCCAAGTCGCATTCTTAGAAAGCAGTGGAGCATGGGGCACCTGGGTGGCTCAGTTGGTAAGTGTTTGACTTCAGCTCAGGTCATGATCTCGCGGTCCGTGAGTTCGAGCCCTGCGTCGGGCTCTGTGCTGACAGCTCAGAGCCTGGAGCCTGTTTTGGATTCTGTGTCTCCCTCTCTCTCTGACCCTCCCCTGGTTCATGTTCTGTCTCTGTCTCAAAAATAAATAAACATTAAAAAAAATTAAAAAAAATAAAAAAAGAAAGCAATGGAGCAAAGTTTAAACCAACACAGTCTGGCCATATTGTCTTGCTTTATAAAATTATATAAAACCTGAACTGTAAGTTTTATTACATCTTCATTCATCACAAAATTGCTCCCACAATCCAACAAAGTAATTCTCTAGGCTCACTAGGAGAAATAAACTTTGCTTATTAGTAACATTAAGGAGAACAAGATACCATGTGACCAATTTGTCTTTAAATATTCTATTAATCTTTAATCATGACTGGGGTTCTCTGTTATTTCTAACTGCTAACAGTTAAATCTTTAAAATCCAAAGTGATTTAACCTTCTACCTGAGCCCAATCTAACACAAAAATATTCCAATCAACTATGTATACACATAGGTAACATGTTATTCAATCAGGTTCCATAGAACCCATGAAAAATTAGGTCATCATTCATTCACATTCTGCTTTAGTAATCTAGACCAGAAAACAAACCTACCTTCATATTTCCCCCTTTTGCTCTCTCATGGAAAACTTAGAGGCAGCATGACATATTTAACAAAGACTGAAATGGTAAAAAGTTGAGAACTTTAAGTTTAAAAATCAAGCCAGCCACAATTTATATTAATATATCTTAAAAGAGTACTAATTCCAGAAAGTCTTCTGATTCCAGAGGAGGAGCCCATTTTTTTCCCCATGTAACATTATGCTTCTTATAATATTTTCTCAGTGAGTGTTCTTCAGAAGATTGTTCTTTTGGAAGCCGTATAAAGTGTCATTATGTGTCTGCAATTATTAGTTTGAATGACCTCTACATCTACAAATCCAGGATATGTTCCTCAGTTCTATTTCTCCTTGATCTCTCTCTGTATAGTTCACCCTTTATTTGAAATTCTATTTTCTTTGGCTTTGGTGCTGCTACACTAGAGATCATTCCTATGATCTCTCCAACTGTCTTTTCCAATCCCCTAACTATGCACATTCTCCAGGATGTCCCTGTTCTTGGAGGGTTTGTCCATTTTGTTTTCAAGAAATAAATTAGAATGGCTTCCAAACTCTAGCTCAGACTCCAGATTCTCCTCTAACATAATCACAGTTGCTTATCTCCAAATCTCTGATGGAGAACTCTTGGGAAGTAATAGAGACGAGGTGAGGCTACATAAGAAATTATGAACCAAATCATTAAAGGCTTTGAATGCCACAGTAGAGAAAAGAAATACCCTTGAATGGAGGTCTTGGAAACAAGAGAAGGGTATGATCTGATTTTTCTAGTAACAGCATGGATTGGGACTGAAGTGGGTGAAAGTAAAAAGGAAAACCAGAAGTTACCAAAACCAGCCTAAGAGGAGGTTGAAGAGATCTGGCCGGGGGTGTCAAGTGCATTAAAAAGGAGACATCTAAGTCAGCCAAGCTTGAATGAAGCACAAGCCACTTCTCTGGCATACACACTCATGTATTCACATGATCAGAATCTCCATCTTTCCATTGCAACACAGATCACAACTGTAATTCAGTAATTATTTAAGGAATCTCCTCTTTCCCCCCATATCGTATGAGGTCCCTGAGGGCATGAACCATGATGTTCGGCCAACATTTGATACACTGCCTTCTGACACATAGTATATGCCTTAAAAAATATTTGGCAAATTAGTAAATAACAATTATAGACAACTAAAATCACGTAACAAAATCTTACTGCTGAAAAAGAAAGTCACGTATCTGGTAGCAAACAGAGAGCTAGAAAAATTGACTTGCTTAAAGTCATAAAGCTAGTTAATAACATAGAAGGGAGTAGAATCTGTTCCTCCAAGACTAAGGCTCTATAGTAAACCTCATAGGAGAAAATAAAAGACAACTGTATATATATGTAGCAGGCAGATGTGAGGTATTAGGTAATAATTTCTGGAGACTATGATATAAGTGTGCATACACACTCCCAAATACAATGTAGAGAATATAAATTTGCCACTGGATTTTGTCAACAGCTAAGAAGAATGTCTCTTCCTCTCCTTCCTCCTCCCTCCCTCCCCCTCCCTTTCTCTCCCTCTCCCCTACCCTCTATATACATGTGTATGTGTGTGTATATATATATATATATACACACACACACACACACACACACTTATATTTTTATGTATTTACGTATTTTTGTGTGTATGCCTAAATTTGCCACTTGCCATCACTGGATGATGATTCAAGGAGTTGAAAAGGTCACTGCTATTTTCAAGATTACACTTTAACAAGACATATGGCACTAGTTTTAATTTTGAAGGCTTACAGACAGCAACCACACTCCATTATTAAAATGATTTTGTGTTCACTTTTTCTTTTAGAGACATTTAAAATGAGAAAATCTGGGGTCCTGGGTCAATTTGTCCATTGGTCAAATATCCAACTCTTGATTTTGGATCAGGTAATGATCTCAGTTTGTGAGATGGAGCCCCATGTTGGGCTCTGCACTGACAGCACAGAGCGTGCTTGGGATTCTCTGTCTCCTTTCTCTCTGCTTCTCCCCTGATTACACTCACTCTCTCAAAATAAATAAATAAACTTAAAAAAAATAAATAAAATGAGAAAAGCAGAATGATCAGAACCTGCATTTGCTTTTTTCTCCCAAAGAAAAGAGAATTTGTTTTAAATTCTTTCACTTTTTCAAGCTTGTTTTTAACAACTGACTATACATACATGGGCCATATCAAGTCAAGTGCTACAATAAACGTTATTAATCTCACAAATAACCCATGACTAGTGAGACAAAGTATGGTGCAATAAGCAGCATCTATAGTATTATCTTGAGAAAATATGTGATCTAGTAGAAAACATAGCAGATCAGGAGTCAGAAGGCACCCTATTCTTAGTCTTCCTGCTTACTAGTGATATAACTTGTGGCCAATCATTGATACCCACCCACGTACCAGCCACCCCATGGAGTCCCATGTCAGCCTTTATAAAATGAAATCATCTGGCTTGCTCTCTTAAGATTGATATAAGAAATAAACAAGATCATGAATGTAGAAGTCCTTTGAAAGTCTGTTTGAAAAGAAACATGCAATTTTATTTTTTAAAGTAGTATTTAGCAGAGTAGTGTTGATGTCTTCAGGCTGGACATTTCTCTTTAATAAATAACCAACTGACTTAAAGGACCTTGAATTTACGTAGGGCCATATAGTTCTCCAGATGATCATTAACTGCCAGACAGATGTTATTGCTTAATCACTGCATTCCCACAGACATTGAAGAGCTCCAGAGATTATTTTTAAAAAGGATAAGAAATTCGGGGCGCCTGGGTGGCGCAGTCGGTTGAGCGGCCGACTTCAGCCAGGTCACGATCTTGCGGTCCGTGAGTTCGAGCCCCGCGTCAGGCTCTGGGCTGATGGCTCAGAGCCTGGAGCCTGTTTCCGATTCTGTGTCTCCCTCTCTCTCTGCCCCTCCCCCGTTCATGCTCTGTCTCTCTCTGTCCCAAAAATAAATAAACGTTAAAAAAAAAAAAAAATTTAAAAAGGATAAGAAATCTTTGACTCTGGACCAAATCAGCAATGTTCAACCACTAAGCCTGGTTATTTCTCTAGAGAGGTATATTCCAGAGAAGAGTTCACACATTTTAAAAACATTGCATCACAGTGGTGTTGTAAAAGACTGGCAAACCATCTATTTCATATTTTCTCGTATCAGCACTAATCTATAATGCACTAATCTAAGATTATTAGGAAAAAACATCAGTGCTCCTTGTAATATAAGAAATTATTTCATATAAGAAAACATACAAATTACACTGCATAATTTTTAATATTATTGGTTGCTTGTTTCATATATAACAAACAAGCAATCAGTATGCTGGACAACCACTTACAGACCTACTGTCATCTCTTAAGTGAGACCAAGATCAAGAAGCATCCTTTGATTATTTTTGTTTGAGAAAACCAAGGTTTGAAGTATCATTCTCATTAAAATAATAAAGTTTACTCTTCACACATAATATCAGGAGGAACAGTATGTATGGCTTATATAAAGTTATAAAACATCATGATTTCTGAAAAAAATGGCCATCTGATGGAAAATTTGTAGTATTGTTTTCAGTATGCATATTCAATTTCTTATGATTCAAATTCATGTTCTTAGCTGATAGCAATAGTTTAGTAATAGACTTGAGCTTACTATTAGACTGAATTATATAAGTTTCTGTATTTGGTCATTTTGAAGTAGAAAAATAGCAGTTTTATATGGTCAATACTTCTATCCATCTGATGACAAATCCAAAGAACAATGATTATGTAGAAATCTTTCTGCCCAGTCTGTTTTTTACTGTCCTTAAAAAGCAATTGATTATTCTCTTGCTTACTTCCAGGTTTCATTTGTAATGGATCAAAATCAATACCCAGTTTCATGTTAGCTCAATAATCCTAAAAGCTGATATTTCATACAATTCAGTTCTTTAACCATAAAAACATGAGACTACCAACTACGCTTTTGGATTCACCATGAGAAATGGATGACTGAAGGATATATTTTTTCTACACACAGAATTTAATAAACGTAAGTCTGTCATCTTCTATATAAAAAGTCCTAGCTATGAGTAATTAAAAAATCACATAAACTTGGGGCACCTAGGTGGCTCAGTCAGTTAAGTGTCTAACTTCAGCTCAGGTCATGATCTCGTGGTCTGTGAGTTCAAGCCCTACGCTGGGCTCTGTGCTGACAGCTCAAAGCCTGGAGCCTGCTTTGGATTCTGTGTCTCCCTCTCTCTCTGCCCCTCTCCTGCTTGTGCGTTCTCTCTCTCTCTCTCTCTCAAAAATAAATAAAACATTTAAAAAATCCTTTTAAAAATAAAGTATATATACATGGGAAGAAAGCTGGAAGAAAATAGATAAAAAATTTAAAGTTATTACATTTAAGTACTGTGATTAGTGGATGATTTTTCACTGTATTCCTTATAACTGCACATATTTTTTTCAAGCTTCTACAGTTTTATAAAACAAAAAATACATAAGTAGAAACTGGACCACATGAGGGGATACATCCTTTTAATAAATAAATGACTCAACATTAAATATATTCAACTATACCTGGTAAAATCTAAAAGCTCACTGGGAATTTTTAAATCTAGAAAAATGTGCTGAAGTTCTTTAGGGAATATGCACATAATTATCCAGGACAATCCTGAAAAAGAAGAATTAAGTGGAATACCACACATGTCATTAAAATATAGTATATGATACTAGCACCAGAGAAGCAGACTGATCAGGGTAGCAAAACATAACCCAGAGAAAACCAAAATATATTTAAGAATTTGATATAATGATAAAAATGACATTTGAATTACTTGGCAAAGTATGAATTATTCTCTAGATATTGTTTGGTTAACAGGCTAACTATTCAGTGAAAAACTAGATCCTTAAATCATACCTTACTCAAAAATAAATTTCAGTAGAATTCAGTACCTAAATATTAAAAAATGGCATATATCCTAAGAAAAAATGTAAGAGAATATTAAATGACTTTTAGATTCCCTTACCATATCTGTTGTAAAACAATGTCCACATATATTCGAGGTTTAAATATTAAAATTTAAAACCTCAAAAACATTGAGAGGGTATTAGTAAATATACTCATAACCTTGAGGTCGAAGGCCTTTTAAGGGTCACATCAAACCCAAACACCACAAATTGAAATATCTCTAAACTTCTCTGTGGCAAAAGAATTATGAGGTTCTAACATGAATTATAGGAATTCACACAATGTGAATTATAAGAATTCATGTAATAGGAATTATAATTATGTGAATTACAAGCTATGAGAAATATTTTCTATGTATAACAATAGATTAATAGTGATAATCAAAAGGAACTCCCGCAAATCAACAACAAAAACAGCGTAAAAAAAACTGACGAAGAGCATAAAGGCAATTGACAAAAGTAAAACTGGGAAAATAGGCTCACAAATACATTAAACCTCACAATAATCAAAATACAAAAATCAAAACTTGTATAAGAAATAACGTTCATTTATTATACTGGCAAACGTGTTAAGAAATGATAACACCAGTGTTGGAGAAGGTGTGGGAAAGGAGCCACAGCCACAGACTGCTGCTCACAGCGTGAACTGGTACAACCTTTCAATGAAGAAAAAATTTGATAATATGAATATTCTTTGACTAGGCAAGTCTACTTTCAAAAGTACATCCAAAGAAAATAATTAATGAAGTGTGAAAAGATGTATGTTCAAGAGTAGTCACCGCGATGCTGTTTATAGGGGAAACACTTACAGAGCAGTGATTAGGGCTTGGAGCTCAGGAGCCAGGCTGTCTGGATTTAAAACCCTGACGCACACTTCTTAGCCATGTGACCTTGAGCAAATTACAATTTCAGCTTCTTCATGTGAAAAGGAAAGATAAGAATAGTACCTGCCTCATAAGGCTCTGAGAATAAGTATGCAAATAAATGAAAAGCACCTAGAACATTGCCAGGAGGTTAGTAAGCACTCAATAAATACCACCTATTATTGCTGAGAAAAAAAATGTGAAATGCCCTTTATAGGGACAGCTTAAATAAAGGATATTGATCAAAGGATGAGAACGCAATGCTGTCATTATTAATGATGATGTAAAATTTTAAGTATGGAAAAATGCCATGATTAGAGGGCACGAAGTTTAAAATAAAGGTTATAAATCAGTATTACATTATCACCCCCACCTTTAATCAGACGTAAATATAAATGCATATGTAAGCATGCAATGAATATGAAAGCACAGAAACCTAAGTGTGAACAGTGACTGGGTCCAGGTAGTCGAATTATGGAGGATTTTAATTTTCATATTTACACCTGGGCTTTCTTGGTTAAAAAAAAATTTTTTTTAATGAACATATGTTACTTTTGTAACAAAAAAATAAACTTATACCCATTTTGGAAAAAAAGGCAACTGCAAAGTCAATTATCACCCTTACAAGGGACAGTGGGATAAGACAGAATTATAGGCAATGAGGTAACTGCCGCAAAGCACAGGTATAGGTTTCAGCAGAGACGGGAGGAACTTTCCAATCACCCACTCCTTAATATGCCAAAAACATGTTTATGAAGGATAACAGTAATAAGTATAATTGTGCTAAAAATTAAATGAGCAATGTGCATTTTATGTATTTATACTAATGAGGTTATAAATATAGGACAATGTGAGACCAGGGCTTGGGTTTAATTTTTAAAAATCTCAACTATCTACATTTTTCAATCCAAATTACCAATTTTCCAAAAGTAACATTTGGGTTGAAAACCAAACAAAGCTGCTTACTAGCTATTAGCAGATAACATGATGGCAACATTGTAGGCTTATCTGGTTACACATCCTGTTTGTCTACAAATTTAGCTGATCTCATCTAATATTTACTGATGTTGCTCAAATACTTTATTACACACACATAAACATAAATATCATGAACCACGAGTTACAAGTTAGTGATTTGGTACCATTAACTTATTGTGTCTTTTTTCTGCAAGATTTGAAGGAGCCCCAAACAACTTTAAAATGGTTTTTATACTGCCACTAAGCAAAAATATACTATCTTGGATTAATGCACACATGGAAGGGTTTATTCAAAATCTAAAATTCCTTTCTCTTTTTTATGTTTTATTTTTGAGAGAGACAGAGTAAGAGAGCAAAGGAGGGGCAGAGAGAGAGCAAGAGAGAGAATCCCAAGCAGGCTCCACACTGTCACAGCAAAGCCGGATGAGGGGCTCCAACCCATGAACTATGAGATCATGACCTGAGCCAAAATCAAGAGTCCGATGCTTGACTGACTGAGCCACCCAGTCGCCCATCTCTTTAAACATCAGAAATAGCTAGAATGGGAGCACCTGGATGGCTCAGTTAAGTATCGGACTCTTGGTTTCAGTTATGGTCATGATCTCATGGTTTCGTGAGTCCAAGCCCAATGTTGGGCTCTGCACTGGCAGCATGGAGCCTGCTTGGGATTCTCATTCTCCCTCTCTCTCAATGCCCCTCCCCCACTCACACTGTCTCTCTCTCTCTCTCAAAATGAATAAACTTAAAAAAAGAAAAAGAAATAGCTATAATATTACCGAGTGCCTTACTGATTATATCGATACACTTATTTCAAGGGGTAGGATTAATTTACAGATCTATAGACAAAAGACGTAAGAAGCAAAGAAAATGAAGCAGAATTTGATCAAAATGGCTGAATCATCAGTAGGTGTTAGCTTATTTACTTACTAGAGATTAAATTTTGATGTAATTGACATTATTAAATGATTGAAACTAAGTGTGCACAGTAGATTTAATGCAAAGGATCAGGAATAGTAACAAAAATAAATCTCAGCTAAAGGTCATTAAGGCAATTCGGTGTCTTGTTAATGTCATTTAACAAATACATTTTTAAATTGTTGAAATAACAGTAAACACAAATATTTAGTTTTTTCCAACATTATTCTCAGCTTTGAACACTTTTTTTGGTCAAAGGAAACTTTAAATTCCAAGGAGTCATATAATAATATTGGGGAAGTAGAACATTTACAGTGGAGTTGGTGTTTATGAGGAATTTAGTTTCCAAAGTCGTCATGTGAAAAGATCCTGCATGGCTAACATTATCCTTTAATATACTTAAAGTACAACATCTCTCATCCTATCTTGAGAAAACCAGCTTTCCTTCTGTATTGGAACAGTCTGCTCTCTGTAGGTACACAGTGCCTTAGAGCAGATTCTCAAAAAAACTGAGACTAAGCCAAGGATGAGGATGCTGGTGCATTATTTTGGGATGGGGTACAGGGCAGCATGGGTAAGGAAAGAAGGTAAGTAGGGTAAGGAAAGAAGGTAAGTAGTGCAACAAAGTCACGTGTAAATAGCTATTTCACAAAGAAATCCCACACATCAGTTGGCTTGGCAGATGCTTTGTTTGGCAGTCTGGAATTCAAACAGATTGGCTGCAAGAAGAAGCCTGGGATAAAGTATTCCATGGGAGGAAGAAAAAGGGGATCTACCTAGTTCCCTCCTGACTTCTATTTTCCATTGCCAAGGTTCACTCAGAAGGATTTAACTGTTCTAGACTTTCATGTTGCCTTATCCAGCCCCTCTGGCAGCCCATCAGGAATTCAGGGTCCAAAAGCGGTGGGGGAAGCTGGTTGACCCAGCCATACGACTGTGGCCAAGGAGAAGGATCCAGCATTCCCAAGGCAGGTGAAAAATGAAACACTGGTGGCAGACTGGTCTGGGAGGTGGGTAATGCCAAGGCAGTCTGAGCACATCAGAAGATTTGTGTCTGATATGAACACAAAAGTTGAAGAAATTGGTCTGTATATTTACAAGTTTTATTGGACAAGAAAAATTTTCTTTGAATATTAAAAAGTATCTCAATATTCTAAGAAGCTTGTACCAAATGTAAAAATAAAGTGAAAACTAAGATAGCTGAGGTAAGAAAAAAGTCATGTCTCCGATCTCTTGTTTCTAAGGAGCCCAGTCACTAACTAGTATGATGTACAGAATCTATAAAACCTGATCTTTCCCTTAAAGTAATTTTAAATGTGTTCCGTTAAATGCACATGTTTTCCAACACTACTCTACTAATTGTGTACCACGTACAAAGATTTCCTCTTATGGTCTTAAGTCTCAAAATAAATCCTGTAAGTCCCATTGTACAGAAAATGTAACAGAAAAATAAATAATGCAGAATATCAAACCTACCAAATGCCAGAAGATTAGAATAACTTTCTTTTATTAGGTCATACTATCCAAACCATGGAAAACCTAGTATCCATTTTAATAACTATCAAAACTTAGGGAAAGCAATTCCTGCTAATCTCTAAGAATAATATTCTTTGGAGGATTTTTACTGGTTCTAGAAAATAGGATATTAGAAATTTCCTTAGAAAAGTCATATATAACATACAAAGTTTACAGTCCAATGTTTGCTAAATTTTTCATAGAAAAATATGCTGTGCCATAGTATACTATGAAAAATTATTGTAACATTATAAATATATAGTGGATTCTATGGAGTGATATTCAGATTCCTTCTTTTGTTTCATTCATTACCCTAGCTGCTGAGAGTAATGTCTATTTATGGTTCATAGCTGAGCCCTCTCCCAAGATTATACCACCTCCCTAGGCACATCTCATCTCCAGTGACTGATGGAAAAGGTTAAATGTACCAATGCCCTTGACTCAATTTGAGAGATCTCTGAAAGGCCATCCAAGCTCCTAAGTACATTTGAGACTGCTGGAGGACTTTGTTATAACTGCATGAAATATTCAACTTCTTCTGCCTAATCCTACATCTGTCTATGGTTTACAGGTGCAGCTCCAAAGAGCGTTACCCTATACAACTACTATTTGAATCCTCTGTCTCAGGGTTTGTATCTTGGACAATTCAACCCATAACAAAAAGTGATACAGTAATATTCAATGTAATGTTCCAAAATGATACTGAGGGAGCATTAGTTTTAAATGTGTTTATTAGAGGAAACAAAGTCTAAAAATAAATAAGTATTAAACAAACAAGCAAAAAAAAAAACCCTGAAGACCTAATAGGAAAATGGGCAAAAGATAGGCACAAACACATCATGAGAAAGGCAAACGACCCTTAAACAGATATCCCATAAAGATGTCTAACTTCATTCATAATAAAATAAATGCAAATTAAAGCTATGTTAGCACTACCAATGAACAAACTAAAAATAATATTAATTATATTTAGAATAACTTAAAAAATACTTATTAAGATTCAACAAAGGAAGTGTAAAATTTGTACTCTGAAAATAAGACATTGTTGAAATAAAGACAACACAAGTAAATGGAAAGATATCCCATATTCATGGATTGGATAACTTAATATTGTTAAGATGGCAGTACTCCCTAATTTGATCCACAGATTCAAAAAAATTCTTATCAAAATACCCCCTGGCTTTTTTGAAGAAATTTATGAGATGACCCCATACTCATATGGAAAAGCAAGGGACCAAGAATAGCTAAGACAACCTTGAAGAGAACAACACAGCTGGAAGATTGACATTTCCCAATTTTAAAACTTACTAGAAAGCTACAGAAATCAAGTAATCAAGACCAGGAATCAAGTAGTACTGGCCTAAGGATAGATGTATAGGGATCGATGGAATACAACTGAGTCTAGAAATAAACTCTAGCAATTATGGTCAATTAATTTTCAACAAGAGTGCCAAGGTAATTCAAAGGGGAAAAACAGTCTTTCCAACAACTGGTACCAGGATAACTGCACATCCACATGAAAGGAATGAAACCGGACTCCTTCTTTACATGGCACAAACATAAACTTAAAATGAACTTCTTAATATAAGAGTTAAAACTATGAATCTCTTGAGAAAATATCTTCGTAAGTTAGGCAAAACCTTCTTAGATGCAAACAAAAGCATAAGCAACAAAAGAAAAAAATTGGTATACTAAACTTAATCAACATTTTAAAACTGTGCTTGAAAGCACACAATCAAGAAAATGAAATGGGAGGGACTGCTGGGAGGATGACGGAGGAGGACCATCACCTCATCTCATACCACAGTCACAACTAGGTAACACTCACATCAGTGTAAATAACCTAGAAAATGACCTGAAGACTGGCAGAACAAACTCCACAACTAAATGTAGAGAAGAGGCCATATTAAAGAGGGTAAGAAAGGCAGAGACAGGGTCCACATCTAAATGGACTCATGGGACTGTCCATTGGAGGGAGGGACGCCACAAACATGAAGAGGGGAGAGAAACAGATCCTCATATCAGGGAGCACACATGGGGCTAAATGTCATGAATTCTTACAGCCAGTGGGACTTAAACCTGGAATTTTAAAAATCATCAGGCTCCACTCTGGGAGAGCCAGGAAGGCAAGAAAACTTGAGGAGATAGCACAAAAAATACCCTTCAGAGACACAGCATAGAAGCAGTAGTTTGAAAACCGCCTGGGGCATATGGGAAGGAGAGTTGTTTACAGAGCAAGTCCTGAAGAGACAGTCTCATTGGGAGACTCCTCCTGGAACAAAGGAGTTGGTAGGTGCCATTTCCCTCCCCTATCCCCAGCACAAACACACAGCCACCTGCAGAAATCAGCATGATGCCTATACTAGCTACTTGTCTTGCTAACACCATACCTCCTGCCCCCTCCAGCCAGGCTTCTCTCAGTCCTTGCACAGCAGGTCTCTCCTCCAGAACACCAGTACAAACCTTGCTAACACCATGTCGCCTCCCACCACCCTTACTCGGTTGATCTGCCTGGGCTAACCTGGCTGGCCTTGGTTTCAGCAGTTGCAGGTCTCCTCTTGAAGAGGACCAGCTGCAAATTTTGCTAACACTGTGAGACTTGCCCCCACTTAAGTTGTGGATCTGCCCCCTCCAATATGCTTTTGGCCTGGGTGCATCCAAAGTGGTGCCACAAGCCAGGCAGTGTGCAAGCAGCCCTGACAGGGGCCAGCACCACACCAAGTGACTACTGTCCTGGCAATGGGCTGAAGGCAGACATCTGGTCTGACTGCAGCCCTGCCCACCAATGAATGCTTCCCAGGGGAAAACACAGGGAAAGTGCCCTGCAGTTTGGTGTTACTGCATCTCTGACAAATGACTGGTCTGATTCAACTCAAGCCCATTGCGGCCATAGACTGGCCCACCAATAACACAGGAACCAAACACTGCCCACAACGGGCAAAGAGAGCCACTGCAGGTGACTGGACTGACAGAAAAAGGAGCTGAGCCACAACAGCAGGGCACAATCAACGCACACAGGGGACTGCCCTCAAGTGCCAGATTCTGATGAATGGGGGGGGGGGGGGATACTGTACTGCAGGGTACTACAGGACCTCATCTTAAGTCTACTACTTTCAAGATCAGGAGATGTAGCTGACTTTCCTAACACACAGAAACAGACCCAGAGAGTGAGACAAAATGAGGAGACAGAGAAATATGTTCCAAATGAAAGAACAGGACAAAATCACAGCAAGACAGCCAAACAAATTGGATATAAAATGGAGTAACATGCCTGATAGAGAATTCAAAGTAAAGTAATGCTCATAAAGATACTCACTGGACTTGAGAAAAGACTGGAGGACATCAGTGAGACCCTTAACAAAGAGATAAAAAAGAGTCAATCAGAGATGAAGAACACAATAACTGAAATGAAAAATATACCAGATAGAATAAATAGTAGGTTAGAGGAAGCAGAAGAATGAATCAATGACCTGGAGGACAGAGGAATGGAAAGTAAGTAAGCTGCACAGGTGAGAGGAAAAAAAATTATTTAAAATGAGAATAGACTTAGGAACTAAGGGTCATAAAGTGTAATAACATTTGCATTACAGGGGTTCCAGAAGAAGAAGAGAAAGAACATGAGGCAAAAAATTTATTTGAAGAAACAATAGTTAAAAACTTCTTGAATCTGAGGAAGGAAACACATCCAGATCTAGGAGGCACAGACATCCCTCAACAAAAACAACCCAAGGAGGTCCATACCAAAAAACATAGTAGTTAAAATGGAAAAAAAGTAATGATAAAGAGAGAATTTTAAAAGTGGCAAGAGAAAAAGCAGCTACATACCAGGGAAACTCCATAAGGCTATCAGTTGACTTTTGAACAGAAATTTTGCAGGTCAGAAGGGATGGCATGATATATTCAAAGTGCTGAAAGGAAAAAACCTGCAGGCAAAAATACTCTATCCAGCAAGGTTATCATTCAGAATAAAAGGAAAGACAAAGAGTTTCTCAGACATAACTTTAAGACATTCATCACCACTAAACCAGCCCTATAAGAAACGTTAAAGGGGAGGCTTTGGGTGGATAAGAAAGAACATAAGTAACAGTAAAAAAAAAAAAAAGGTACAAAGCACAAAAGCAGTAAAAATAATTATATATATAAAAATCAGTCAAGCACTCACAAAATAAAAGGAGGTAATGTAGCACTGTATATCTAAAACATGGTGGGAGGGGGACAGGAACAAAGAACAGGTTCAAACTTAAATGACCATTAACTTCTGCCATATGCAGAAGATGTTATAGACAAACCAATGGTAACTGCTAATCAAAAACCAGTAATGGACAGGCAAGGAATAAAGAGAAAGGAATCGGGGCGCCTGGGTGGCGCAGTCGGTTAAGCGTCCGACTTCAGCCAGGTCACGATCTCGCGGTCCGTGAGTTCGAGCCCCGCGTCGGGCTCTGGGCTGATGGCTCAGAGCCTGGAGCCTGTTTCCGATTCTGTGTCTCCCTCTCTCTCTGCCCCTCGCCCGTTCATGCTCTGTCTCTCTCTGTCCCAAAAATAAATAAACGTTGAAAAAAAAAATTTAAAGAGAAAGGAATCAAAGTATATCATTAAAAGGTAAATAATCTTGAGTCAAGAGAGCAAAGACAGGAACAGAGAAAAACCACACAATCAACCATAAAACACCTAACAAAATGTCAATAAAAACATACTACCAGTAATTACTTTGAATGTAAATGGACTAAATGCTCCAATCGAAAGACATAGGGTGATGAAATGAATAAAAAAAAAAAAGACATGTATACATGCTATATGCCTACAAGGAACTAATTTCAGACCTAAAAAAAAAAATTCACATTGAAAGTAAGGGGATGGAGAAACATATATCATGCCAAAGGATGTCAAAATAAAGCCAGAGTAGCAATACTTACATCAGACAAAATGGACTTTAAAACAAGGACTGTAACAAGAAATGAGGAAGAACACTTCATAACCACAAAGGGAACAATCCAAGTAGAAGACATAACTACTGCAAATATTTATGCACTGAACATGGGAGCACTTAATAACATATAAAGCACTGAATAACAAACATAAAGGGATTAATCGATAGTGATACAATAAGAACAGGGGACTTTAACACCCCACTAATGTCAATGGACGGAATGTCCAAATAGAAAATCAACAGGAAGCACTGGCTTTGAATGACACACTGGACCAGATGAATGTAACATATATTAAAAACATTCCCTCGTTAAAAAAAAAAAAAAAATCCCTTCTAAAACACCAGAATACACATTCTTTTCAAGTGCACATGGAACATTCTCCAGAATAGATCACATATTAGGCCACAAAACAAGTCTGAACAAATTCAAAAAGATCGAAGACATACTATGCATCTTTTCTGACCATAATGCTATGAAATTAGAAATCACCACAAGAAAAAATCTGGAAAGAGCACCAATACATGGAGGTATAACACACTATTAAGCAATGAAACCAAGAAATCAAAAAAGAAATAAAAAACATATGGAGATAAATGAAAATGAAAACAGTCCAAAATCGCTGGGATATAGCAAAAGTTCTAAGAAGGAAGTTTATAGCAATACAGGTCTACTTCCAGAAGCAAGAGAAATCTCAAACAACCTAACCTTACACCTAAAGAAGCCAGAATAAAAACAATAAACAAAACCCCAAATCAGGAGAGGGAAGGGAATAATAAAGATTATAGCAGAAATACATGAAATAGAAACTAAAGACCAACCAACTAGGGGCGTTTGGGTGGCTCCAGTTGGTTCAATGTCCAACTTTGGCTCTGGTCATGATCTAGCGGTCCATGAGTTCGAGCCCTGTGTCAGGCTCTGTGCTAACAGCTCAGATCCTGGAGCCTGCTTCAGAATCTGTGTCTCCCCTCTCTTTCTGTCCCTCCCCCACTCATGCTCTGTCTCCTCCCTCTCTCTCTCTCTCTCTCTCTCTCTCTCTCTCTCTGAAAGCAAGTAAACATTGAAAAAAACAAACAAAAAACAATAGAAGGGATCAATGAAACAGGAGCTGATTCTTTGAAAAAAACAAAATTGATAAACCGTTAGCCAGACTCATCAAAAGACCAAAAAAAGAAAAAAAAAAAAGGACTCAAAAAAAATAAAATCACAAATGAAAGAGTAGAAACAACAGATACCACAGAATTGCAAAGGATTTTAAGAGAGTACTATGAAGAATTATATGCCAACAAATTGGACAACTAGAAGAAATGGATAAATTCCTAGAATAACCTCCCAAAACTGAATCAAGAAACATAGAAAATGTGAATAAATGGATTACTAGCAATGAAATTGAATCAGTAATCAAAAAACTCCCAACAAACAAAAGTCCAGGACCACATGGCTTCACAGGCAAATTCTACCAAATATTTAAAAAAGAGTTAATACTTATTTTTCCCAAACTATTCCAAGAAATGGAAAAGGAAGGAAAACATCCAAATTCATTCTATGAGGCCAGCATTAGACTGATGTCAAAACCAAATAAAGACACTGCAAAAAAAAAAAAAAAGAAAACTAGAGGCCAGTATCTCTCATGAACATAGACGCAAAAATCCTCCACACTTTAGCAAACCAAATCCAACAATACATTGAAAAAAAATCATTCACCATGATCAAGTGGGATTTATTTCCAGGATGCAAAGGTGGTTCAGTATTCACAAATCAACCAATGAGACATATCACAGCAATAAGAGAAAGGATAAAAACCATAGGATCATTTCAATAGATATGAAAAAGCACTGGATAAAGTACAACAACCACTCAGGAAAAAAACCTCAACAAAGTATGTTTGGAGGGAACATACCTCCACATAATAAAGGTTGTATATGAAAAACCCACAGCTAACAACATAGTCAATGGGGAAAAACTGAGAGCCTTTCTCCTAAGGTCAGGAATAAGACAAGGATGTCCACTCTCATCATTTCTATTCAAATACTGGAATTCCCATACAGAACAATCAAACAAGAAAAAGAAATAAAAGGCATCCAAGTTGGTAAGCAAGAAGTTAAACTTTCACTATTTGCAGATGACATGACACTATATAGAGGAAACTCTAAAGACTCTGCCAAAAAACTGCTAGAACTGATAAATGAATTCAGTAAGGTCATAGGATACAAGAATCAATGTACAAAAATATGTTCCATTTCTATACACTAATAATGAAATAGCAGAAAGAGAAACTGAGAAAAAAATCCTATTTATAATTGAACCAAAAATAATAAAATATCTAGGAATAAACTTAATGAAGTGAAAGACCTGTAAAACTGTATGCTCTGAAAACTGTAAAACACTGATGAAAAGAAAGTGAAGATGACACAAATGGAAAGACATTCCATGCTCATAGATTGGAAGAACAAATATTGTTAACTGTCCATACTACCCAAAGCAATCAACAGATTGAATGCAATCCCAACTGAAATACCAACAGCATTTTTCACAGAAGTAAAACCAACAATCCTAAAATTTGTATGGAACCACAAAAGACCAGATAGCCAAAGAAATCTTGAAAAAGAATAACAAAGTCACAATTCGAGAGTTTGAGTTATACCACGAAGCCGTAGTAATCAAAACAGTATGATACTGGCACAAAAATAGATACACAGATCAGTGGAACCAAAAGAGAAAGCCCAGAAGTAAACCCACATTTATATGGTCAATTAATCTTCGACAAAGCTGTAAAGAATATCCAACGGCAAGAAGACAGTTTCTTCAACAGATGGTGTTAGGAAAACTGGACAGCTACATGCAAAGGAATGAAACTAGACCCCTTTCTTAAAGATATACACAAATAAACTTAAAATGCATTAAGAACCAAAATATGAGACCTGAAAACAAAAATTCTAGAAAAAAGCACAGGCAACAATTTCTCTGACATTGATCCTCAGAACATCTTTCTAGATAGGTCTCCTGAAGCAAGGGAAACAAAAGCAAAAATAAACCATTGGGACTACATCAAAATAAAAATCTTCTGCATAGCAAAGAAGACAACGAATGAAACTAAAAGGAAACCTACGGCATAGGAGATGTTTACAAATGACATATCTGATAAAGGGTTAGTATCCAAAATATAGAGAGAACTGATACAAACAACTCAACACCCCAAAACCAAATAACCCAATTAAAAAATGGGGAGAAGACATGAACAGACATTTCTCCAAAGAAGACATGATGTTCAACATCACTCATCATCAGGGAAAAACCTCAGGTTTTTCCTGAGGATGTGAAGAAAAAGGAACACTTGTGCACCATTGGTGGGAATGCAAACTGGTACAGTATGGAAGTTCCTCAAAAAATTAAAAATAAAACTACCCTATGATCCAGTAATTGCACTACTGGGTATTTACCTGAAGAATATGAAACATTAATTCAAAGGGATATATGCACCCCTATGTTTATTGCAGCATTATTTATAATAGCCAAAATAAGGAAGAAGCCTGCGTCCATTGATAGATGAATGAAGGAATATTATTCAGCCATAAAAATATATATACATACATATGGAAGTTCCTCAAAAAATTAAAAATAGAACTACCCTATGATCCAGTAATTGCACTACTGGGTATTTACCTGAAGAATATGAAATACTAATTCAAAGGGATATATGCACCCCTACGTTTATTGCAGTATTATTTACAATAGCCAAAATAAGGAAGAAGCCTGCGTCCACTGATAGATGAATGAAGGAATATTATTCAGCCATAAAAATACATATACATATATATACAAATAACATATTATTTCACTCATATGTGGAATTTGAGAAAGTAAAAGAACAAAGGAAAAAAAGACAGACAAACAAACAGACTCTTAATTGTAGAGGACAGATGGTTACCAGTGGGGAAGTAGGTGGGGGAATGGGTGAAATAAGTGAGGAGGACTAAAAATACACTTTTCTTGATGAGCACTGAGTAACATACAGAATTACTGAGTCACTATATTGTACACCTGAAACTAATATAACACTGTATGTTAACTATACTGGAATTAAAAATTTTTTAAAAGGAAATGAAAAGTAACTCACAGAAGGAGAGAAAATATTTGCATATCCTGTATTTACTAAGGGGTTTATATCCAAAATACATATAAGACTCTTAATACATGTAAGACTCTTAATAATAAAGACAATCTGATTAAAATATGTGTAGAGCATCTGAACAGACATTCCTCCAAATAAATAAAAATAGCCAATAAGCACATTAAAAGATATTCAACATCAGGAAAATGCAAATCAAAACAATGAGATACCACTTACTAGGGAGATTCCAAAATTCCTCTGAAAGAGCAAATATAATAGAAAAATAGAGGACAAGAAGGAGCCATACAAAAATGAGAAACAAACATGTATACAGTACTCATGTATTCCCACTCATGTGGGAAGTTAATATGTGATAGAGTTGGCACTGTAAATTAGGAAAGAGATATGCTACTCAGTGTATAATTTGGCACCAACTATTTGAAGAAAAATCAAACTGGATCTATACATGATACATGCCATATAAAAAAGAAATTCTAGATAAAAGTGAAAAGGTAATCATAAAAAAGCTATAAATATAACAAAAGAAAAATATGTAATGTAATACCTTTGTTATTAATGTAATATTAAGCAAGAAACAGTATTCAGATTTATTAAGCAAGATACAAATGTCAACAAAAAGAGGAAGAGTTGAAAAGTTAATTAAAAATTTTTTTAATTTAATATATAAATCGCCATAAAGCTAAAAGGCAATCACAAAGAATTTTTGTAATTTTTTTTTCTAAATAAGGATTAGTTTTTAGAAAACCTAAGGGACTCCTACAAAGCAACAAGAGCCACAACTAAAAAAATTAAAAGCACAAGACAGACACAAACTACAGTGAAACACAAATACTAATGCCACCTACCACCTAAATCTAAAATATACTCAACTTCACAAATAATTAGGATATCCTTTTTTCCCATTAGATCAACAAGTACTGAATTATGTGTTAACATTCAGCATAGCAAGGTTAGAGGGAAACAAGTATTCTTAAACACCAATGGTAGAATCATAAATTGTTACAGCTCCATTAAGGGCACCACACATTAACTTTAAAATGTGTATACTCAGCCAAGCAGTTCCACTTCTAGGTTACCTTTTCTATAGAAATAGTTGCAGATGTACATAAGGAATTAAAACACTTAATATATTCACTGCAACACTATTTTCATGTAAAAGAATTGACACTAAGTGCTTATCAGTAGAGGGAAAATTAATCAGGCTAGGGGAAATTCCTAGTATTCAATAGTTAAAGAATAATGTATGTAAGTAGAGTGATATTAAAAGTTCCAGTGATACTAGTAAGAGCAATCAAGCTTCATATGTATCATTATAAGACATATTTAAAAATTAAAGTTTTATGGCTGTGTTCAGACATAAGGATGGAAGGATATATACCTACTGGCTATGGATTTTTATCTCTAGGAAGGAGAGGTTGGCATGGGAGGTACTAATGGCGGAGACTTATGATAGAGACTTTATTTGTATCCTATATACTTTCTATGTTGTTTGAGTATTTATAATGATAATATTACATGATCATCTAAATTTAATAAACCTGTAACTAGGATTACATATTGAAAACCTATAATTTAAGAGTCACCCAGAAATCCAGAATACAGAGCACCAAACATTCATCTGCTGTTAGTGCATTTTCTTCCATTTTATAATTATATATTTCATAGCCAGTTATCTTTTTATATCTAAAATTTTATGTTCTTTCAAAAGTTAACATCTTCATATTTCATGAAGATGTTTCTTTATTTAAAAAAATCTTCCTCATCTATCGACTAGACAAGGTATTCACCTTAGGTATTAAGAAAAGCATTTCCTTTGTCTTTTAGTGGGTCTTGGTAAGAATTATCCTTGAATCTCAGCATTCCACTGATCATCTTTGTAACATGAATGGACTAAGTGTGGTCAAAAGTTGAAATGTCTACTTTTCCTTAACTTGGACAGAGGAACTTCAAAGACAACATAAGCCACTTCTGCCTCTTTAGAATCAATCAGATATAGGAGACAGTACAGTACTTGGTAAGAAGTTCAATAAACAGTTATCTGTTGTAAGAATTATACTCTATTTCAGTGTGAAAAGGACCTAGTAGTGACTTCCAGAACTGTAAGTTTAGACACACATACCAAGTAGATCACAACAAAGTACATATACTTAATGCTGTTGAACTATACACTTAAAAATAGTAAAATGGTAAATTTTGTTAGTGTATTTTACCATCAAAAAGGATAAAAGCTATACTAATCAGTAGAGCCTATAAAAACTCATTACTTGATATTTTTGATTGACTAATTGAAGCAAGTTACCAGAAATTCCAGATCAAGCCCAATCCAGTAAGTCAGCAATGAGGTATGGATCTGTGAGTTATAAAATGATCACTCTACTTACAAAATCATTTTTACCTCTTCTAGAATTTAGGGTTTCAAAATTATTGAACACTTTTCTAGTTATCTCTATTTCTTACATGTAGGTCACTAAACAAAGGTTTATTTTGAAGATAGGAGTAAAAATAAATACAGCCTAATACAAAGCTCTTGAGTAAGAAATTAGTAGAGGCTATGTGTGAGATATTTATTCATAAAACCCTAACATATCCTATGAAATGCTATTATTTAAAACTTAAATCTCTAAGGTTACAAAGGGGATAGTTATTAAGGTAGAACATCTCACCAGAGTAGGCTGTGAATGTCCTGGAACCCTGGAGTCACTATGATCTAAGTCAGAGTTTATATTTGGACAGTCATTCTGAGGATTGTACTATTCCTAGTTCTGGGCTGCTGAATGAGCTTAGCTGAGTATATAAACAAATACACTATTAAAAAAATTGCTGAGAATTTCTGACGGCTTTAAAAGCGGGAGCGTTCTTTGTTCTTATTACTAGAAGAAATGTGTTTGATATCAGTGGGGATTAATAGATTAATTAATAAGAGAGTTAAAAGCAAAGTCTCTGGATTGCAACATCATATTTTACACATCAACAATGAAATACCTTTAAGGAATAACAGGGAAAAGAAAACATGAAGTTTTACAAAAATTTTTATGGCCAGTGCTATAGCAGCCACCAAGGAGACTACTTTATTTCTAGTCTAGTTTATTCTTAGAAAACAAATGTAGTTGAGGTTACATTTTTCTGTCACTGACATATTGAGCTTGAATTTTTTCATTTATTAGCAATGATTTTAACTATCACATTAAAAAATTATGCACTATATTATACTCCTTCCCTTTCTGCTAATCAATGTTTCAGATTAGAATTTTTAAATGCCCTTTTTTTAGCAAAAGTAAAATGTATTTCCAGAATTTTAAAGGCAGTTGTTTGAAATATTACAAGTTATGGTTTCATGAAAGGCATATTTGCCTTCTTCAAAATTGGGATGAAAAACAAGGCTAAAATGCCCACTAGCAAGATAGAACTTCCCCAACATAAACTGGTTGACTTTTCAGTCTGAAATATGACTCTACATCCCAAATAATTTCAGGCAGTAACAAAGGGAAAAAGTAGTATGTGATAATATTAACAGCAAAGCTCCATTAACTTACTGAAAGCAATTTGGCCCAAATACAGTGGCGAGATTGTGAACATTCATGCGATTCTGCACATGGTGCTTGGCCACTTCTGTCAAGAACTGGCATAGGTACTTGAGGAGGCAGTAGTGGACATCTGGCAGCTCTTTTATTAATGCTCTTAAGCTACTGTCCTGAGCATCATTTCTGTCATCTGGAAAGAAAAAGAATAAAAAAAATGCTCTCAGGCATATTTCATAGTAACAACAACAAAAGCACAGAGGCATAATATAGTCTAACATTTTATTCAGGAAAAAATTCCTGAAGACTTAAATATTAAGGCCATCAAAAGGTGGGGGGGGGCAGTTTTGCTTTTTCTTTGATTGTTGAGTTTCCTTGATGTTAAAGATTTACTAACTTATTCAAGACACTCCGAAAATCATGAGCTTTACTTAGTGCATTAAATGGGTTCATATTTCACTTCTGTGTGTTCCTTACCCAAAATTAAGACTGACTTTTTATCCATTTGATTAAGGTCTTCAAGTTTGTTAAAAACAAGAATCTCTTGGTTGAATAAGATTTAATACAGGAGACATTTCTAGGTCACCATGAACAAAACTAAACTAGTGATCAGGAATCTAGATAGAGAAAACTGAAGGAAGCTATTTTTTTTTAATGATCTATAATCCTATTTAGGCATGTACTGTATGTATGTATGTATGTACGTACGTATGTATTTAATTAATTTTTGAGAGAGTGAGAAAGCAAGCATGGCGAAGGGGCAGAGGAAGAGGGAGAGAGAGAATCTCAAACAGGCTCCACACTCAGCATGGAACCTGACACAGGGCTCTATCCCACGATCCTGGAATTTATGACCTGAGCCAAAATCAAGAGACAGAAGCTCAACTGAGTGGGCCATCAGGCGCCCCAGAGAAAACTGAAGGAAACTATCAATTTCTACGTAGCTTTTTCTCTCTCCCATGTCACAGAGTTTAGAATTTGATATGTGCTTTTTATACAAAGCCTACTAACCTATATAAAGCCAAAAATATCTTACAGTGAGCCAAAATTCAGACACATATATGAAAAGTTTCCCTCAATTCTCAAAGATTTATGTAATTTGTCAATATTAAATACAGAAAAGTTATCTTAAAAAATTTTGTATACTATTTTCTTTCAGAGGCAAATATAAATCTTTTATAGCAAATACTTTAGGGGAATAATCATAATCCATCCTTTTAGGCACATGTCTAAGACAATGAAAACTTAATCCAGTTATAACTAACATACACTGGATTCCTTAACTTAGATAGGTCAGCTACTTTCAGCCAGTCAAGTGTTAAGAAACAGCAAAGTGAGGCAAATGTGTTGCAGTGGAAGAGGATTAGTCAGTGTTACAAAATGCATGCATAACATGATGCCACTGAAGGAGTGAAAACCTAGAGAACACGCAGAAAGTCACAGAAAGTGCTGCTGAGTGGCTGCAGTGCTAGGATTAGGAAGGTCAGGAGTCACTTCCTGGATTAGAATCCTCCTTCTGGCACTTGCTACCTGTGTGAACTTAGACTCGATACTAGACTTATTTATAAATATACTAAACTCATTTATAAATGGGAATATTAACTACCTCATTGGGTTGTGATGAGGACTGGATGAGTTTAAAGTTGGAAAGTACTTAATATTTTTCAAGTTTTTATTTAAATTCTAGTTAACAGTTGCAAAGTACTTAAAACAGAGAGGCTGACACACAGTAAGTGCTATGTAACTACTTGTTAAACAGAGCAACTTCTTTTACTTCACCGTCACTAATTTGGTTTTATGAGAACTGAGGTTTTAATGACATGTCTTTTAATATAATGAGCCCATTTCACCTTTATGAATGTTAGAATACGGGATGCTGCCAAAAAATAGCACTGCCAAAAATGTACAGACTTCAATCTTTGTTAAAATCGCTTTGGAGAACATTCCCTTTATGACTGGAATAATGATTTCTCACTGACCACAAATGATGTGATCCAATAATGTATACAATGTATAAATAGTTTTCTTGATATTAGAAAATTTTATTTACTTTAAAAAAAGAAAGACATCATATTTAAATACTTTGATAATCCATAAAACGATGTGGTATGTTGCTTATGATGGCATTGTTTTCCACTGTATTATGATCTTGACTAGGTAAGAAATGGAAATAATTAAGTTTGGAGTGATTAAAAACTAATTGAAAACTACACATTTCTCAGCCCTTTGTGTTATAAAAATAAATATGAACTACAAGAAAATGAATTCGATTTTGCCCTTTTTATTTTCTTACAGCGACTAATCCAGAGTGAATCTGGATGTTTGCATGGGTGTGTACTGTCTGCCTAAAATTGTGGTTTAATTCCAGTATTTAGGAATACAAGCAACAACATTCTAACAGCCTTGATAATGGGCCATTAGCCTTCTGGCTCTGAGATGAAACTTCAGATCTTAAGTTAGACGATGTGTGAAGACACCAGATTAAATAAAACAAATATTGAAAACAGTTATGAGTTTATGACAATAACATCTTTCAAAGAGAAGGAGCACTTCCATCATTTACTTCCAAGTTTTGAAATACAATAGATAATTTTCCCAGAAGTAAAACTGACAAGTAACGGGAAGGGAGACAAACACACACAACCTAATTCCTTTATGGCATGAATGGAAGAATCACTAAATCTGTTCTGAAAGAGAAAAAGCAGTTGAGGAGAAAGTATCTTGTACGTGTTTCCTACCCCAAAGCATTTGTTTCCTATGACTCAGTGATTCACTCACTGGGCGAGTATGTGAGTGTCCTCTCCTTCACAGGCTTGAATGGCAACACACTGAATTTGAACCCTGAATGCTCATAATTTACTTCCTCTGTTCAGACATACTGACACTGCCGTAAAGATCTTAATTTATTAGCGTAACATTTGTCACCTCTTTTCCTACTAAGCACGTGCTAACATACTAGGACTCTGTAATTAGCACTGTTTCTAGAAACGTGGTAAGTATCACTGCTATAGCCAGCCTGAAGTAATCTTACAGACAAGATTTCTTATACGTGAGAATAATTGTTCAACACCTTTAGGGGAGCCTTGTAGAAGTATGCCCAGCATAGCATCACTGGGCAGTTGGCAGTATTGGTGCAAATGTGCCTTTTGATGCCTGAGAGAAAAAGTTCATAGTAATTACTATTGCTTGCATTATTCTTTGATGTGCTGATACGTAAATATAATAAACATTGCCTTGTCATTCATACTCTTGCATTGATATTGGTAATTACAATGGCTTCCTCAAGGTCTCACATAAAAAAAAGTGAGCAATGTTTCTATTTTCATGCACATTTATTCATATATTATTTATGATACTTAGCACATGCTTTGTGCATCTGGCATTCTCTAATGCTAGGCATACAGTACAGAAAACAAACTTCATGCTTTTATGAAAGTTATATTCTAATGGGAGAGACAGACAGTCTAACTGTATATATGTGAGTGGTAACATCAGTGCTCTGAAGAAATATAAAGCAGAATAAGGGAGAATAAAGTGGAGTGACACAGGGAGGGAATGTTATTTCATTCAGCATGATCAGGGAAGGCCACTCTGATATGGTGACTGAGCAGAGAGCTGAAGGAAACAGAGAATTGTATGTTAAACAGTAGTAATGGCAATGGCAAAGGCCAAGTTTGGGAGGGTGGCAGGAAATGAAATTAGGAGACAGTGCGGTGGGGGTTGGGGGGGGGAGGGAGAAAGAGCCAGGGAAGATCATTACAGTCTTATTATAAACCATGCTCCCCCGCAACCCTGAGTGAGAGTTTTGAGCTGTGAGGAGGCTGCATTTAAGAGGACCACCCTGGTTGCTGTGCTGAGTCTGGACTGTGGGGGGTGTGGGTCAGTAGAGGCAATGGAAAGTGGGCAGCTGAGCTGGGAGACTCCACAGTCCCTGAGAGAGAGGCTGGTTGGCCTGGAGCAGGTTGATAGCAGTGGGATAGTAAGACATGGCCAATTCTGGATATAGTTTGTATCTTGTTTGTTTTATATATGCAAGTTCTTTGTTTTCTATGTGAAAAATACATGAATGGAATACACATTCAATCATTCAACAAATATTTACTGGATGGCTATTCTGTGTCTGGCACAATTCTAAGCGTTTAGGATACATCAGCAAACACAGCAGAAACCCCTGCCCTCAGGGAACTTATGTTCTAGTAGGTGTGACACTGAACAGTAACTACAGTAATAGGGATAGAGGGAATTCAGAGTCCTGGCCCCGGGGTGATGGTGGTAATTACAATTATATACACGCTTTGTCAGCAAGGCCTCATTGAGAAAGTATTTGATGTTTATTGTCGGTTAATGTAAAAAATTCGCAAACCAGCAGATGTAAGCTCATTCAGAGTTGGAGGCTGAGGTGTAAACATCTTTTAAATTCCCTCAATGCCTTGCATATAAAAAGTGATAAAGAAATAGTTTAAATAGAATGATGCTTTTAAGATACATAGAGAGTAAGACAAACTAGTATAGAAATAAAAAGACATATATATTCCAAATTTTGAAGAAATGTGGAATAATTTAGTCCATTTATACAACCAGCTGGATTGAAGTGTTGAGTAGGAAGGGGATCACAGAGGATCCAAATGATAACAAAAGTGTCATTTGATGGTCAAAGGGTAAGGACACTCAGCAATGAAATTCCACACAAGAAGAAGTGAAACGCACCTCTGCAGTTGTACTGAAATATTTTAACTGTTTAAACTTGTAGTTATCTCTAGAATTAAACTGGAATAAGAATTAGAGTATGTTATAATTCACGAGGCAAAAGGTTTAAGAAAACTTTGCAGATGGAATAGTGGTTAATAATTGAAATAGTCATCATTTTCCTTGACATTAATCTTTTCATAGGACAAGAACTTTCTGTATTAAAGAGTCACTTGAAATTATACAAGTTTTCCTGAAAGTTTGCATTTGCTGTTGGCTAAATTTGAACCATTTCTCAAACTAAAAAACAACTGCACAATGAGCACAGTATATATAGTATACAGAGGAAACTACTCAGCACTTAAAGACTGTACCATAAAAACTTTTGTTCCAGATTAAGTAGCAAACATTGAACCACGTGGCCAGTATTTGTTCTCATTAAAAAAAGATTATGATCATAATCAGTAATGCTGAACCTATTCCACGGGATGGCACTTAACTCTAATCTGGACATTCATCCTGGTGTTTGTCACATGCTTTGACTTTTCAGTGACCATGAAGTTATACTCTACTTACAGCCTTAGGCTCAAGGAGAAAAAACAACAACAACAATAAAAAGAGCAAACTGCTAATCTCTACCACGATATATCTCAGAGCCACGAGAAGGTCAGCCATTAAAAGAACCAAAATATTTAGCCTCATGGCGCCAGATTTATCGAAGTAGCTTTTTATTTCCTCATTAAGCCTCACAAAGGATTCATGAAAACTTGCTAATCTGTTAGAACAATAATAAGTGTTGCTGATTTTGAAGATGAGGAAAGGTCACAAGCCTGAGCATGTGGAAGCCAAGAAGAAACCAGCAAGAAAACAGGGATCTTGGCCTTACGACTACATGAAATGGAAAAGTGCCAAGGTTCCAAATGAGCCTGGAAGCAGCTTCTCCCCTGGAACCTTCAGATAAGAACCGAGGCTGATTGACATCTGGGTTTGGCCTTGTGAACCTGGAGCAGAGACACCAGCTGGGCCCACAGACTTCTTACCCACACAACAGTGAGGTAATTTGTGTGGTTTTAAGCCACTCAATTTGCAGAAATCTGTCACAGCAGGAATAGGAGCCTAGTATATCTCCAGTTAGAACGAGACTGAAACAGAGATTAACTTGTCCATGTTCACACAGTACCAAGTAGCCAAGCTATAAATCAGGTATGGCAGTAGGACCTCAGAGCATATGATCTGATCAGTATGCACTTACAAACTTAGATATAGTTATCATTGTTACAGAGCAACTACCACACTGTCTCATACATGTAAATGTTTAACAAAAGTTTCCTGAATCAGCAAATGAACAAGCAAAATTGCTGAGTATGGGGGGGGGGGTAGTCTTAATTCATTTATGATACATTATAGCTTCTTAGGTCCTGAGGTGTATGGGAGGAGCATTTTAATAAAAGCCTACACGAATGTCTAGGCACAAAATTCTTTGTAGAATACGTGAGAACAAAACATCAGTTACATTTCTTTCTAAATATGCATTTGTAAACAATAGGAAAAAGAATCATAAAACGCCAGCTACACTGGAATACACTGGGTTTTACCCTTGTATTTCATACCCCAGGAATGGAATCACTTCTTTAGTGTGGCGAGAAGCTTATCTAAACAACATAATTATATTTTCTGGTTACCGGAATTGGTAGATATCTATGTAAAAGTAAAGGTTCTATTTTTACAGCTCTCTTAGAATCCTTGCCAATGACAAAGTTCTCAAGGCCTCACACAAATTTCTCAAAGGGTGTGATGATAAAGTGACTAATAAAATTTAATCAAGTGCAGTCTATTCTTAGATATTAATGAAACTACAAATCTTATTCTGATTAGATTCTACAAGACTCACAGGTGTGTTTACTACAAATTAGCCAATATCTACACTGATACTCCTGGCTCCCAGAATGAACCTGCATGGAAAGGCAAAGGCCTGTAGGATAAAAAAAGAATTTGATGATACTTTACTTTTCAGTCCCATGACAAAATATTCCTAATGATGCCTAAATAGTATATCAGCAAGTCTATTCCGTGGGCACTTACTGAGTGCTGAGTGCTTGTTAATGGGGACAAGCTGACATAGATAAAAAGATAAGAAACACATGAAACAGTCCATCTAAAGTCAAAACTGCGAGTTCACATCTAGGCTAGATGTTAGACACAAGCATTTAACAGCTAAAGAACCTGTTTATGTGGGAATGTCAGTACACAGGAGAGTAAAAAAAGCAATCGCAGCACTTAGGAAAGGGAGCCTCCTACAATATAATATGTGAATTTTTAACAATACTGGCAATATCCCAGCTAACAAAGCTTGGCTCTTTCCATAAATCTAGTTCTATATTAAAGAGGCAAAGTACAGTAAGTGTGTAATTTCAGTGGAAATCATTTTACCACCAGTTCCCACCCTCTAAAACCCTAGTGATCCAATGCTCAGCTGTAACTGGACTTATTTGGTGTCATAGGAGGTACACCAACAAACCCAGTTTTTAAGTCTATTTTGGATGTTGCTTCCTTCTCCCTTAAGTCCTCAAATTATTTATGGAATCAGTGTAAAGGTTGATAATTTCCACAGGTTTAGCAAAATACTGGTATTCAAAATACAGCTTGACAGAGTTAGGGCTGAGCTAGAGGCAACTAGCAGGCCAATCATTTGTCATCCCTTCAAATTGATATTCTTTTAACTTCATTACATTTTTTACATGAGTTGATCTCCTAATACAAATAATATATATATTATATATATCACATAATGTATATAATATACATTTATATATATATTAATTTACTGGCTGTTCTTTTTCTCTTCCAGCTCAAATAAGATGCTCTTCACATAAAAACATTAGTGAAAAATGCAGAATTTACTGGAGATTTCATCAACTCACAATTCATTCTAAAAATCTCCAACAGACATTATCTTGTTGGCCCTTAAGCAACCGGTCTTCTCTCTCTTTGTCCTCTTCAAGTTTATAATTCATCTGCTATTACAATTCTACTGCCTCGACTACAAGGATAACTAAAATTAAAAACAGATAATAATAGGTGTTGGCAAAGATGATGAAAAATCAAACCTTCATTTATTGATGATGAGAATGTAAAATAGTACAAGTATTTTGGAAAACCATTCCTTAAAATGTTAAACAATGTCACCCTGTGACCCAGAACTTTTACTCCTTGGTAGATACCAAGAGAAATGAAAACACATGTCCCTACAAAAACTTGTACATAAATGTTCATAACAGTATTATTCAGCCAAAAGGTGTAAATAACCCAAATATCCATCAATGGATAAATGTGATATATTCATACAACAGAATACTAACCAGCCATAAAAAGGAATAAAGTACTGATGTTCCAACATGGATGAAACCTGAAATATACACTAAGTGAAAAAAACCTGTCACAGAAGACCACATACTGACTCCATTTACATGAAATGCCCATAAATCTAGGCAAATTTATGTAGCTAGAAAGATTAGCACATGCCTAGGGCTGAGAGAAGTGGGAGAGGTGGAGAGGAAGGGAGGAGAGTGCCCACGAAAGGGTTTAGAGTTTCTTTCTTTTTTTTTTTTTTTTTGGAGTGATAAAAATGTTTCAAAACTAGATAGTAGTGATTGTTGTATTCTGAATATACTAAAAGCCACTGTATACTTCATTTATTTATTATTTATTATAATTTATTGTCAAGTTAGCTAACATACAGTGTATGCAGTGTAGCCTTGGCTTCAGGAGTAGATTTGCATAATTCATTACTTATATACAACACACAGTGCTCATCCCAACAAGTGCCCTCCTCAATGCCCATCACCCATTTTCCCTGCCCCTCCCCAACCACTGCCCATCAACCCTCAGTTTGTTCTATGTATTCACTGTATACTTTAACAGGGGCAATTTTATGGTGTGTAAATTGCATCTCAATAAATTTGTTCTAAGGAAACTATGTTGGCTTTAAAATCAAGTATAAGATGGGGCTCCTGGGTGACTCATTCAGTTAAGTGTCCAACTTTGGCTCAGGTCATGATCTCGCAGTTCATGAGTTTGAGCCCCGTGTTAGGCTCTGTGCTGAGAGCTCAGAGCCTGGAGCCTGCTTCAGATTCTGTGTCTCCCCCTCTCATTGCCCCTCTCCTCTCACGTTCTGTGTCTCTCTCTTTCTCAAAAATAAACAAACATTTAAAAAATATAAAAAAGGTCTCCTGGGTGGCTCAGTCAGTGAAGTGTCTGACTTTGGCTCAGGTCACGATCCCCCAGTTGGTGAGTTGGAGCCCCTCATCGGGCTCTGTGCTGACAGCTCAGAGCCTGGAGCCTGCTTGAGATTTTGAGTCTCCGTCTCTCTCTGCTCCTCCCCTGCTCACACTCTGCTCCTCTCTCTCTCCCAAAAATAAACCTTAAAAAAAAACTAAATAAAATCAAGTATAAGTCAGTGGAGACCTTTTAAAGATAAGCTTATCTACTTTTCCTAATACCTTACTAAAATGACAATGAAAGAATTAAGAAATATAAGCCGTCAAGATAAAAAGAACAGCTGACAATAGTAAAGATCTTTACAAAGTTACATACATGTGAGTATACATATACACATGCACACACACATTCAAAACCAGTTGTTCTAATGCAGATTAACTGTTCAGCCATGGGCTCTCTATCCAAGTTTGCATAATCCCACTCACTACTTAATGTTATCTGGTACAGTCAAAAAGGAAAATAAAGATTTGTATGCATACTTAGCAAACAAAATATCATCTAGTTGTCAAGATCTACAGTCTTAGACATCATGGGGGGTTATAAACACAAATAAGGTTTTCCTGTCACATGGATCTAGGAGGGAAGTAGAACTGGAATATCATCAAAATGTGTAGTCAGGTTTGGAAACCTCCAATTTATTCCAGTGGAGGTCTTGCAGAAACCTGATTGACTGGTTCCTTGGGCAAATATGCAAGTGGCAACCTTTAACTCTTTGGGTTTAGGTCTGCCCAGAAACACGGAATAGTTTATATATTTGGCATTGCTTCTAGGAAACCTAAAAAGCACATAATGAAAATGGAAAGGGCTTAAATATGGAGTTTTAGTATAATGATTCTGTTTTTCATAGAAACAAATTTGAAGGTTGAATAATTTCAAAAGAAGAGGAACTTCTCAGTAAGAAGGAATTAAACCCAGGGAAGGAAATATGTCATATGCTTGCTATGGAGCTCATACTATCCAAGAAGAGATTACTTAATAAGTAGAATTGTAACTAACCAACATTTGCATGGTACTGTAATATTTTCAAGGCAGGGCACCTGAGTGGCTCAGTATGTTAAGCATCTGACTTCAGTTCAGGTCACGATCTCACGGTTCATGAACTTGAGCTCTGCCATCAGGCTCTCTGCTGTCAGCACATAGCCTGCTTTGGATCCTCTGTCCCCCCTTTCTCTCTGCTCCTCTCCCACTTGCACAGTCTCCCTCAAAATAAACTTAAAAAAATTTGCAAGGCAAAACCACTCAGCTAACCTCCAACAATAAAAATGGCATTATGATACATAGTATGTATAAAAGACAGGCTTAACTCAAACTCACCCTGGTGAATTCCTCACGTAATGAAGAAAAACATAACTCAATCTTAGGCACAACTCAGCTTATTAAATTAGGTTTCTTTACAATTAGGCATTGTACTGATTGAAATGGTCCTGTTATTAGGGTGCTTTTCTTTAAAAAACAGTTGCTGACTAAATTATCAAATTCTCATAAACTAAAATTCACAGGCTTGTAACTCGCACATATTGTTTGCACAGCTGCTACTATAAAATTCTGTTCCATTTAAAATCAAGTACAGGGGGAGAAAAGGAAAGGGAGAATGTCCATTTTAAGAAAAGGATTGATCACTTGTATTTATCTAATTAAATCTGCTTCCCAAGAACCCACTAAAATGACAGCAAAAGATGTTTAAAAAGTATACGCACAAAAAAAGGGCAAAAAAAGAACAGCAGAGGAGAGAGAGGGAGATGAGATTTCAAAGACATTTGGAAATGAATGCAAGGGACTGAAAACCCCAGTCTGTTCTAAGGCCTGTCGAGGCTCACAGGAGCCTCCACCACCCTGTACATCCAGGCAAGCATGCGGTTAGGCAGGAGGGCTGAGGCTTAGTCCATGCATAATGTCAATGGATTCTTACACTCTGGAGATAGTGAAGGGCTAGAGCAAGGAGCATAATTGAAAATCTGAGGACCAGTGAAAAGACCCTGCTTAGAAAGAATGGGTGCATTAGCACACTTCCTACTTCCGTGCTCTTGAGGAACAAGATGGATGAAGAGAAAACTATGTCACGTATAGACATTTGTGGGTCCCCAAATCAAATAGGCTACATTTCCCTCCATCTATACCCACTATCTAATCCTCCTAAAGCAAAGTATATCCGTAGACAAGCCCACTGTCCCCATATACAAATGTTTCTCTTAAATCCTATCATCCAAGATCACCCATGTTTACATGAAGAAATGCAAGAAATCCCACAACACAAATATAAGGAAAAGAAAACTATAAACAACAACAACAACAACAACAACAACAACAACAAACTTGCTGGTATCCTCAGAAAGATAAGATTAAGAATAGGATTCTATAAAAAGAATAGAGTGCTTTGAAAAAGAAATAGCACTAATATTTTGGATATTAACAATATAAAAACTAAAATTTAAAAAACAAGCTTGGAAAATAAAGTTGAGAAAATTGCATAGGAAATAGAATTAAAAGACAGTGATAAGACAATAAGCATTCAAGACGGTGATATAAAAAGATCCTGAAACTATCTCCTCCCACAGACACAACCAATCTAAAGCTACATATGGAACAATTTCCTCTGAAAAAGACCTGAGAAACAGTGTAACAGCAACTGCACAAGTATGAAAGAAGCACACTGAGATGGGTAGGAGAGACAGAGACATTCTTCCCCCACCCACAGAAAAACCCACTTCAGGTACAGGAACCCACAATACAGAGGGATTTCAAAAATATGTGACTTCTTCCTGAGAAGCAAGGAATTTGTGTCCCACATCAGGCACCCCAACCCTTGGGACCTACAATGGAGAGATAGGCTGCCAAAGCATCTGGCCTTGAAAACCAAGAGGGCTTAAATCCAGAAGAACCATAGAGCTGTAGAGAATGGAGAACCCACTCTCAAAGGGTATGTATGCAGATCCATTTGCCCCAAAATCCAGTGCACAAGTAGTATGAATAGTACATAGACCTTATGTGAAGAAGATCCACTTGCTAGTCTTAAAGCCTCTGCTGGAGAGACAGGAACCTATTGAGACTCTCTGGGGATGGAGCCATTGGCAGGTGCAATTTTTGTGTTATTCTACCTTGGTAGTACAAGTGGTGGTTGGTGCTATGTTGGTACTCTCTAACCTGCTAGCACTGGTAGGTATACTGCCACAGAACCATCAGGCCAAGTAGGTGAATTCCCTGCCCCTTGTGCCACAGCTGCAGGTGCATGCAGCCCACACATGGGATGCCCCTTGAGCACCTGGTTCTAGAAGCCAGGGGGGAAACACACATCTGGGCCCTCTGGGCCAACTTCCACACATGGCCAGTCCTTCAAGACTAGGAGAGGTAGCTATTTTGCCTAATATGTAGAAATTAACAGAGAAAAGTCAAACAAAATGAGGAAGCAGAGGAATATGTTCTAAAAGAACAAGGCAACCCCTCAGAAAAAGACCTCAATGAAATGGAGATAAAAAAAAAAAACTACTTGATAAATCAGAGCAATAGTCATAGATACTTATAAAACTTGAAGCATGGAAGAACACAGAACTTCAACAAAGACAGAAAACATAGCAAAATACCAAACTGAAGTCACAGAGCAGAATATGACAGCTGAGCTGAAGAATACACTAGAACTGTTCAAAAGCAGACTAGACTAAATACAAGAGTGGATCACTGACCCAGATGACAAGGCACCAAAAATCACCCAGAGCAGCAAAAAGGAAAAAGAATTAAAAAAAAAAAAAAGGAAGATAGCTTAAGGGTCCTACAGTACATAAGGAGAATAACATCTCCCTTACAGAGGACCCAGAAGGAGAAGAAAAAGAAAGGGGGCAGAAAAAATTATTTGAAGAAATAATGGTGGAAAAGCATGGAAACAATCTAAAGGTTAACAGATGCATGGATAAAGACACACACACACACACACACACACACACACACACACACACACTGACACTATACAAAGGAATACCACTCATCCATAAAAAAAAAGGAAGTCTTGTGATCTACAACAATGTGGATGTACCTTGAAGGTATTATGCTAAGTGAAATATGTAACACAAAGACAAATATATATGATATCACTTATATGTGGAATATAAAAAATAAGACGAACCAAACTCATAGATACAGAGAACAGACTGGTGGTTTTCAGAGGGGAGGGACTTGGGGAAAGGCTAATATAATGTTATCTACTAATTTTGCCTCAAAAAAAGAAAAAGAAAGATAGCATAGGATAATTTCCAAGACCCAAAGAGGGTATTTTCCACATAGGATGGACTTAGAGTGCTGAGAACAATACACTGAAAAAAAGACTCCAGGAAATAGCAGGTCCAAGAAGGAAGACAGGTAAGAGATTCTCAGAATCAGCCCTGCAACCAAATTAGATGGGAACAGAAGAAAAGGGGCCAAAGAGGAATCTCCCCAGAAATAAAGAATTGATAAATTATTTGAAAAGCTTTGAAAGGTTAGTGGATTTATTGGAAAATTTTTGCAGTTTGAAAAAATCTGCAGATAGGTTTATAGAAAATTATGTGAGTGAAAATGTAAGACACATAACATCTCACACATACACACATACCCTTATGTAGTCATAACAAGTCAAATATTAATTAGGACATCAACTAAACTTGTGATACAACACTACTGGGAGAAATTGCTCGTTGGAAGAGACAATGTAACAGCTAATTCTACATATTTCATAAGCAGAAGTGATGATATAATGTCTGCAAGAAATTAAGATATAACATTGTAAGAATATTCTCAAATGGAAGCAAATACCAAGGAACAGCTAAATAAATGAAATCTGATTTCCTCTAGGAAAGAATTGAGGACTTCCAAAGGGTGTGTAGGGGTTGGCTGGTTTTCCTTACTAGTCTCTTAATTTCATTTGATTTTTGTTAAAGAACTATATGCATCTATTACATAAAATAATTTTTTTTAATAAAGGAAAAATATGTCCAAGAGAATGAAGACGTATTTTAAGAAAGTAATAAAGTTATTTAGGAATTGGCATTTCAGTATTTGATTAATTTTATTGAAAGATTACCAAATCCAACTAGATTTACATCCCACCCAACACATTCACTACGCTTACTGTTGGAATCATGTGCCTGTTTTCCAAACACCTCTGTTCATGTAATCCTCTCTTCCTAGATTACACACTACCTATGGGAATTCTACCAGTCATCCAAAGCCCAGGTGAAGTACTACCTTCCTCTGATCATCTGTTTTAGAAGGGATCCCTCCCCTTCTCAACCCTACTTCTATTCCGTGTATCCTGGCTCACTATTACTTCTTCTATTCCCAAACAAAACTGGAAGCTCATTGCTGGCAGGACAGTACCCTAATTTTTTTTTTTTAATTTTTTTTTCAGCGTTTATTTATTTTTGCGACAGAGGGAGACAGAGCATGAACGGGGGAGGGGCAGAGAGAGAGGGAGACAGAGGAGAGAGAGGGAGACAGAGGGAGAGAATCGGAAACAGGCTCCAGGCTCTGAGCCATCAGCCCAGAGCCCGACGCGGGGCTTGAACTCACGGACCGCGAGATCGTGACCTGGCTGAAGTCGGATGCTTAACCGACTGCGCCACCCAGGCGCCCCAGGACCCTAATTTTTTATGGGAGCAATAGTAAAGCAAATGCCTTCACCTCAAAAATTGAGAAGAAATTTTTATTTGTGAGTGAGTGAGTGAGTGAGAGAGACAGAGAGATCATGAGAAGGGGAGGGAGCAGAGAGAGGGAGAGAGAATCCTAAGCAAGATCTGCACTGTGAGTGCAGAGCCTGAAGTGGGGCTTGAACTCAATGAACTGTGAGATCATGACCTGAGCTGACATCAGAAGTCAGATACTTAACCAATTGAGCCACCCAGGCAGTCCTAGAAGGAATTTTTTAATTGCCAATTTCTTTTTTTTTTTTTAATATTTATTTATTTTTGAGACAGAGAGAGACAGAGCATGAACGGGGGAGGGTCAGAGAGAGAGGGAGACACAGAATCTGAAGCAGTCTCCAGGCTCTGAGCTGTCAGCACAGAGCCCGACGCGGGGCTCGAACTCACGGACCGTGAGATCATGACCTGAGCCGAAGTCGGATGCTTAACCGACTGAGCTACCCAGGCGCCCCTAATTGCCAATTTCATATACATAACAGGCAATGTTTATTTGCAGGCTTCAATTTCCATTAAAATCATATAACAAACAAAATAAAAATTAACTGGCAGTCAATACAAAAACATTCCCAAGTCCATCTTGTGTGATTTGCCAACTCAACCAATAATCAAAAGTACAAGTAGTTTCAATTAATTTGGGTAAGAATTTTGAAATCCTTATTTGAACCCCAAACTGTGGCCTTTTGTTACTCTTTTCTACTCTTTCTTAATTATTAGGCAGGAAGTGTACTTATTCTTCTATAACACTTTTGTGATTTTTTTTTTTTAAGAGATGGAAAAGGTAGGATACAGAAAAGGTAAAGAGACCAGGGTTAAGCTTGAAAGTAAAGAAGTGGGGGGAACTGCACTAAATGGCTTGCCTTCTTATAATCAAGAAAACAAAAGGCAGAGGCACAGGCTGAGGATGAACTGGGACATAAGCATGGGGGAAGGAAGACTACTATGAAAATGTGGATTCCTACATCCCATCTCTATAGAGGATGATTTAATTGGCATATGACAGGACTTGATCTCTGGGAATTTTCAAAGCTTCCCAGGTAATTCTTATGGGCTGCCACAGCTTAACATTTATTAAATGGCTTAACATTTATTAAATATTTATTTATTTATTTTTGTTCTCAATTTTGCATGGATAATCTCAGTTTCCCCAATAAGCTCAGGAAGTAAATACTACTTTAAAGGTTAAGGAAAGGCTATGGAAACTAGGAGTGGTGGTTTTAAAATGTCCACAAAGCCTGACACTTTCCCTTTTAAAAGAGGGCACCAAATCCTCCTCCCCTTGAATACAGGCCAAATTCATGACTTGATCTTCATGAATAGAACATGGTACGAATGGTGCTGCTTGTCTTCTGAGGCTCAGTCACTGAAAGGATGGCTTTCATCTCTTTCGAGTTGGTCATACCAGGGGAAGCCAGCCAGCAGCCAACGGGAGAGATTGACAGAAAACGGAGCTGAGGCCTCTCACCAAGAGCCAGCACTAAACTGCCAGCCACGTAAGGGAATCACCTTGGAAGCACATCTTCCAGCCCCAGTTAAGCTTTCCGATAATTGCAGCCCTTGACGGTTCTGGACCACAACTTCCTGGCAGACTCTGAACCAGCACTGTCCAGCTAAATCACACCTAAACTCCCAACCCACAGAAACAGTGAAGGAAAATAAGTGTTCACTGTAGTTTTAAGCCACTAAGTTTTAGAACAATTGTTACATAGCAATAGATAGCTAATCACTAAGGCACAAGGTTCATTTGATCATATTCATGCAGCTAACAAAAGGCAAATGGAGATTTGAAACTAGTCAGAAAGGTTCCAGATCTTCTGCTCTAAGCCATGTGCTAGAATTTCTTTCTTCAAAATGAAGATTATCCTGCCTATACCTTATTAGAGCTGGTGCTGGAATCAAAAGATACTATATAAATAAAACATATGCAGCTATTAAACTGAATAGTGAGTAGGTACTCAGCATCTATTATTACCACTAAAAAACATAAATTCTTAAAGAGAATATTAAAACAGGGACAGAAAACACACAAGAAATTATCTATATAAAGGAAACATACCCCCATAAAAAGTTTTCCCATGGCAGATCATTTATTTTAAATTCATTTGTTACTTCTAGGTGTGCTAGTCCTTTAAAACTTCTAGAACAAAAACATCAATTCTGTAGTAATGTCTCACCTAATTAGCATCCACTACAGGATTTTGCTACTTTTTACTCATATACCTATCAATTGCCATACATTTTTAAAAACAGTGTTATGGACTAAACTTTGTCCATACAAAACACACAGGTTGAAGCTTTAACCCCCAAACTGACTGTATTTGGAGATAGGGCCTTAAGGTAATTAAGGTCAGATGAGGCCACAAAGGCAGGATCATAATCCAACGTGGTGTCCTTGTAAGAAAGGGAAAAGACACCAGGAGAGCTCACACACAGAGAAAAGGCCATATAAGGACACAGTGAGAAGGTATCATCTGCAAGCCAAGGAGGGAGGTCTTATCAGACACCACCCCTGTAGGCACTTTGATCTTGGACTTCCAGCCTCCAGAACTGTGGTGATAAAATAAATTTCTTTTGTCTGGATGAGTCCACATAGAGGACTATAAAATTCACATCTTTAGCCTTCATCCCTTTCTCCTAAGCACTGACATTCATTTTATTCATCTATTTAAAATAAGCTCCTCTTCATGGCCCAATAAGTACCTTCCCCTCGTGACTTTCATTATCTGTTATTAATGGACCAATTGTCAAGATGCCACACCAGGATCTCTCTTCCTTCTTCAATAGCAACAGCTGGATCTGAGATAGATGATTAATAAAGAGATCACCAGAACCTACCAAGCTAATAGCATTTGAGCCTTTGGCATAAGTCCCAGATCCTACCTGGAGATAGGGAAGGAGCATTAGTCAGCCACAAAATGTTCCTAGAAAGTTCATGTCTATGCTTCCTTTTGGGACAAAAGATCAGGTCTGACAGGCGGAAGCATTTTAATAAGTAAAGGACCCACCCTCGGTACAGACAGAAAAGACTGAATTACTGAAGACAAAAACAAAACAAAACAAAACAAAAAACAGCTGCCTTGGGTCTCCTCAAAGCACTGAGTTAGCAGGGAGCTCTCCCTGGTGCTACTTCAACCTAGTCTTAAAACTTTCTTCCTGATTTATTAGTTTCTATTCACAACAGTGTGACAAACTGGCCTTCTGGCCCTGTGGCCCTCCTCAGAGGTATGGGCATCAGGATCCAGCCACCACACTACCCCTCCCGTTCTTCAAGTCACATAAACTCAAAACCTTCTGGTTATCTTTGACCCCTTTCTTAATCTCATTATCTAACTATTGGCCACCCTGTTCTGTTTATGTTTTCTTTAAAATTCCATTACCAGTTTCTGTTGAGATGCTGAGAAAGTTCTGGAGATGGATAGGAATGCACTTAATGCCACAGAGGTGTGCAGGTAAAAGTGGTTAAATAGTCAATTTTATATTACATGTATTTACGTCAATTAAAAAAATTCCACTGCCAATTATTTGTCAGATACAGGTCCTTAGCATGGAGACCTCCGTTTCCGCCAGTCTTCTAGATATTCTTCCTGCACGCAGCCTCTTCCCATCCATCCATCTTACATAGCATCACTTAAAATACTGCTTCCATCCTACGACTTCTTTCTTCAAAAATTTACTGTTTGTAGGTTAATATTAATTCCTTAACCTAACATTCGATACGCTCTACCATCTAGTCTCATTCTACTTTTTAGGCAATATCATGTGCTAATCTCCTGCAGCTACCTACTGACAGCTCTGCCAGACATTTCTCTTTTCCACGGACAATGTTTTTGTGTTCGTGCCCTTTTCCTCGCCTGGATGATTTTCCTCTCCATCCAAAGTCATCTTATGCACCCCAGTTTACTTTTTCCACAAAGTGTTCTCTGACCACCATAATCCAGACTGATTTCCCCTCTCTTGTTACCACTGACAGGATATTCTTAATACTCATTTGAAGAACTGTAGAATGTATACCACACACATTCTACCTCCTCCAATCACATACTCCTTGAAGTCAGGATGTTTAATCTTTTATTTCTTGGTATCATTCTGTATCCAAGTAGAAGGTACTAAATAAATATTGATGGACTGATCCAATTCCAACTCACCAAGTAAGAAAAAAAATTTGTTGTGAGATAGAGATACTTGTATTTATATTACAGAAGATTTCTAACAGGGAACTTTCAGATAAAGGGGTTTCTAGTTAATCCTAAATGAAATGAATGCTATCCTAAAACCTTTTTATTGCTTGCAATCCACATCTATTCCCAAAACATATGTGCGATTGTTAAAATAAAAACTAGACATGTTACTGGCCCACCAAGATAAGGATAAGAAAAAAAAAAAAAATGGAACATTGCCAAGCTGAGGCAATTAAGCTAAAACCTCAATCAAGAAAAGTGAGTGGTCGCAGTGGGAGGGAAGTTTAACATGGCAACAAGAAAGGATGATCACTCAAGTCCTTTATGGCCTCTCTTCAGTGTGAATTGTCTAAACCAGGGCTTTGACTCAAGCAAAAGGTTCTGGAAGACATCAACTTTAGTTGGAAGTTTTTGATAAACATCTGGTATGCAGAAATCTTGGTATGCTAACCTAAAATAGAATCTCAGAACTTCAGACCTCAGTCAAGTCTAAAGTTGAAAATCTGTTATTAGTGAAAGAATCTCAATGGTGTCCTTCCACCCAGAGGTCATTGTTGGTTTACATGATCAAAAGATGACCTAGAGCAGCAGGGATGCTTCCATGCAGCATTCAGACTATCCTCAATGCAACTGTTGGTTTAGCTTCAACGTCTTGAAAAAAATACCTAGTTGAGGCTCCAGAATTCTGTAAAGCATGAAAGAGAGGATCTTGATCTGGAAAACTAAGTATATTCAATGATCAAATAGCTTGCTCTTTACACAGGATAGAACTCAAAGGCCCTTAACACTTTTTAGAAAAGAAATCTGGCAGAGGGTTGTGACAGAATCTAAAAGCTGCTTAATCTGTTGTCATGAGGACTGGAATATAAAAGCAGGGTAGTTTTTACTAAGGAAGTTTTATCAAAATAATGTCTAGTGAAAAAGGGGAGAGGAGAATATAACTGGCCAAGTGTAACTTCTGCCTTTACTGAGTCTGTGAAGAGCCTTGCCGCTTCCAGCTTTCGAGTGACCTGTTGTCACGTGTACCCTCTTCTCTAAGAATACCAAATACAGCAGAAACCGACAGAAGCACCACTGCTTTTCTTTCTTTTTCCACCACCTGAATTAGGAAAGAAAAATTTATTTTCAAGAGGCTATACTGTCTGATACCTAAAGCATACTTTATTTCCTCCCCTCACTTAGCAGCTTATCCCTAGTAGGTACCTTCATTAATATTTCCTTTATTGAACCTATCAGATGTAGCCCCAGAGGTTTTCAGGAAATGAGAGACTACCACCACTAAGGCAAATGTTAGGGTCTCTGCCCCATTTAGAATTTGTTATTTGTGCATAATCACACAACTGCTTGAGTATATAGCCAGTCTTACGTTTAAAATGACAGCATTTGCTTTTTGGCCATCAGGGAAAGAGGTCATGAATGAAAACATATTGTACAAAGACCAAAATTATTACAAAATATCACTACAATGTAATTAATAAAAATAAAACAGTGCATTCTCCTAATCAAATGTAAGCTGTTCTAAGAAACGTGATAAAACCTTTTAAAATTCACAAGTATTCACAAGTATTAATATTAGTATCTAATATTAATAGTATCTTAATATTAGTATCTAATATTAAGACATAATATTAATAAAGATTCTTAATACTATATATTTGATTCTTAATTATTTTGTATAAAGCACATATTTAAATCTTCAACTAGCTTTTGTAGCAATTATTTTTAAATGATTTTCAGAAATTTATTTAATTATTTAATCATTTATTTTTATATTTATCATTTATATTATATTATATTATATATTATATTATATATCATTTATATTTAATCATTTAATTATATTTAAATGATTTTCAGAAATTTAATATCTCCATGACAAAGATAATATATTCCTTACCAGAATCATTTAGGGAGTAATGTTTACCCCCTTGAAATCCTCACACATGTAAACGTGAAAAAGTTGTTTGTTTGTTTGTTTTTAGTTTTTTTTTTTAATGTTTGTTTTTGAGAGAGAAAGACAGAGTGCAAGCTGGGGAAGGGCAGAAAGAGAGACGGAGACAGAATCTGAAGCAGGCTCCAGGCTCTGGGCTGTCAGCACAGAGCCTGATGAGGGGCTCGAACTCACGAACTGTGAGATCACGACCTAAGCCGAAGTAGGAAGCTTAACCAACTGAGCCACCCGGTGCCTCAGAAAGTTCAGTTTCTAATGAACAAGCCTCCAATATGTCACTTGCACTTACTGATATAGAAAGCTTAAAATACTGAAATAACCAGAACAAATGGTTCTGTATTTTGTACTTTCATATATAATCATGATTTTTCAAATAGAATACAACGTACAACATGGCCTTCTAGCATACCCATTCTTTAGTACATATACTACATGAGAATAATTACTCTGCTACTTTAGAGGAATGTGGCTTTAAGTAACATCCTTTTTAATCTGGCAATTAACCCTCTTACAAATATATTTTCTCTTTTTCACTCTAACTTGGCAAAAATAAGAATAAAATGGCTTTTCAAGACTAAATCATTGTTCTTACTATATTTAGGAAGGAGAACTAAATAATGATTATGCCTATAGTTACTACCTTGACTTCACTCATATGAGGACTTTAAGATACAAAACAGATGAACATAGGGGAAGGGAAGCAAAAATAATATAAGAACAGGGAGGGAGACAAAACATAAAAGACTTAAATATAGAGAACAGAGGGTTACTGGAGGGGTTGAGGGAGGGGGGATGGCTAAATGGGTAAGGGGCATTAAGGAATCTACTCCTGAAATCATTGTTGTGTATATGCTAACCAACTTGGATGTAAATTAAAAAAATAAATAAAAATACCAAAACAAAAAAAAAATGAAGTTTCTTCACTTAAGATCACCTCATCATGCAATCAAAAATCAATTTTCCTCCAGTTGTGTAAAAGGAACACAATTGTTTTAGGACTCAATCTTGCTTAGGCGAGAAACACAGCCCACTGTTGACCCTCCAGTCTCAAAGGTCACTAACCAAATACAACTTAATTAATATCTCCTACAGAATTTAATGCCTTATTTCCACTCCTTCTATGATAGCTACTCGCCAGAAAAGAATTTCTCTGGCCCACAAACATTAGAGTTTTTCAGTATTAGTACACTTAATGGTGGCATTTCATAATCCGTTTAGTATTATTTTAGGGTAGAAAATGAGGGCCTAGAGTAAAATAGAAAAATGGATGTTGTGGAGAAACCACTAATATTTAAAAGTTTCTCTTAATATTTGAAATTTAGGTGTTTAATATTTAAAGGCTTAGTTTTAACCAAAACATAAAGCCGCCTGAAGTGCTGGACGTATTTAAGTGCACTAACCCTGGAAGAGTTGAATGAATCGAGGCTGTAGGGCCGAGGTGATCACGCGCTCTGGCAGCTCCCTCAGGAAGAGCTTTAACAGACTGGCTGCTGAGCAGACGTCCCCGTCTTTCCCGAGCTCCACCGGCACTCCGCTCTCAAACTTCCATCGGAGCTGTTCCACCACCTTTACGTTGCCATTCACCCTAAAAAGGCCTTCCTGGGTGAGTCCTGGGGCAGGTGAGCAGACATGCAAGAAAAGAAATAGAGGTCTCTCACAAACAGACACTAAAACTCTAAAGAACCATAACAACAACAGAAAATAAATTTCAGTGCAGGATTTTCCAAATAATTATCACCTACTGGGAGATGTTCATATTTTATAAAAATGCTTTGTTAGAAGAATAAATTTTCAAATCTACTATGTATCAACTAAAAAGATCATATAGGATTGTGATAAAAGCTGACCTCTAAAAATAAGGTTAGGACACATAGAAACCTAGAACAAATGCTCTTCTACAAAGAAACTGCATTTATAACCTTCTGTAGTACATAACAGAAACTGACCCTGGGCTCCAACAGCACCTTAGCATTTTGAAAACAACTATGTGAAAAAAAAAAACAAAAACAAAAAAAAACAAAACAACTAACACATATGTGAGAAACTTAACTGTATGTGATTACCTCTGTAATAAATAAGAAATATTTCCTTTGTAATCACTAAATTCAGAGGATAACACTCTATGAGACTATAAAGTAGTATAAGACAAGATCCTTGCCATCCCCCAATTGATGGGGGATCTTATTGTCGGCTGGAGCAGCAGAGAAGCCTCCATAAAAGAGCCTTTGGCTGCTGTGCACCATCTTTGGCGAAAGCATCAGGAAGACTGGGGCTGATGAACTGTGAAGCTAATGCAGTTTAAGCTTCAGGGTCCCTCATTTATTTAGGCTCTTTCCAATGTTCTGTCCCTAATTCTGTATTCTTAATTTTGTATTCTTTTTCCTAAAAAGGGCCCTCAAAGGGTTAAGCAGCAGGACACAGAAGACCGTCATTCATCCTTGAGAAGGAATGAATATATGAATTGCATAGACAGGACAGCATAAAGGAAGATAAACAGATGAAAGTGTGGAGAGTTTTTGTCAAAGAGTGATAGGGTAATAAAATGGAAGAAATGGGATAGAGCCACAAATATCAAGTTCAAGAGTGAAGACATGGGGCTCTTGGCTAGCTCAGCTGGTAGTGCATGTGACCCTTGACCTCAGGGTCATGAGACTGAGCCCCACAATGGGCATAGAGCCTACCTGAAAAACAAGCGAAGACTTTATCATGAGAGCATTAAGGAGTAGGGGGAACATGATAAAATCAAGGGGTAAGGAGGATCTTGCTAGCTAAGTAGAGAACGGAGAGGGCAGAAAGCTTGCCTTAAGGAACCACATTTTACTCTAAGGCAGTAAGACAGATTCTGGTGGGAAGGAAGTGAAAAGTAGAGAAAAAAGATGATTTGGTAACTTAGTACAAAAAGGAAATAAGGAAGAGTTGAAAGGTAATTTTAAGGTTTACAAACGAGGAATCCAGGAAAAAGCACTGTAAAGGATAAGGTGAAGTGGGGGTGAGAGACAGTACCAGGTTCAGGGGAAAGGTAATGATTTCCAGCTCAGTGTACTGGGGTTTAAGGAGACAGAACACCATGTAAGAAAGTAAGCCAGCCTGTGGAGGCATGCTGAAGGTATAAGAAACAATCTTTCTAGTAAAGAGCAACCCAAGGACTCAACTGCACCACTCTTCTTTTGAGAGTCTAATGGTGAAATTTAGCAATGACTTAGGGCACTGAAGCCCATTAGAATTATTCAGATGTGAGCTGTTTGTTTATATCAGCTTTCGCTTCTTTCTCTTACATGCTAGTTGTATTGTTCTTTCTAAAGAAAAAGAAGAAAGCTAATTTCATTTTAATTTGTAATTTGATAAAAAATTTTATGAACCCTTCAACTTAAAAAATATTTAATGAGTACTTAGCATTGTGTTAAGAAACTTAAAAAAAAATCTTTGAAAAAATAAATTCAAACACTACCATTATCCTACAGAGTTCATAGGCTGGTAAGATGTTTGCATTTATTTTATTATTTCTTTATCAATTTTTTTCAATGTTTATTTATTTTTAAGATACAGAAGGAGACGAAGTACAAGCAGGGGAAGGGCAGGGAGAAGGGGAGACACAGAATCCGAAGCAGGCTCCAGGCTCTGAGCGGTCAGCACAGAGCCTGACGTGGGTCTCAAACTTACGAACCATGAGATCATGACCTGAGCCACAGTGGGAGGCTTAACCGGCTGAGCCACCCAGGAGCCCCAAGATATCTGCATAATGTATATGTATGTATATTTATACCTATATGTGTATATACATATATGCACATATTTATACACGTGTGTGTGTTTATAATTTGGATATCAAAAGTTGACATGAATTTTAGCTCCAATTTTGACAAAAGTTTGGGAAACCAGAGAGGATATTTGAAGTATTTTAACAACCAATATGACCAGGGCACCATGTAATGAGAGGAAATACCAGCCAGTATGTGTGGTAGGCAGCTTCTCAAATCACCCTAGTGATGCCCATCTCCTGGTTTCCACACCCATGTGTAATCCCTTCCCCTCGCCTGTGATCTGGATCTAATGACTTGCTTCTAACAGAATATAACAAACAAAATTATGTTAAGGTTCTAATCTTGTGTTTGAAATTAGGTTATAAAAGACTGATGTTCATCTTACTTCTCTCTCTCTCTGGCTTTGCTGGCTTGCTCACTCTGATGAATCAGCTGCTTTTTATTTTGTTAGCTATTTTATGAAGAGGTCCATGTGGCAAGGAACTGAGGGCGGTTTCTGGACAGCAGCCAGTGAGTAACTGAGACCCTCAGGTCAACAGTCCACAAGGAACTGAATCCTGCTAACAACCATGTGAGTGAACTTGGAAGTGAACCCTCTCCTAGTCAAGTACTATTATGACTGCAGCTTTATAAGAGACCCTAAGACAGAAAGCACAACTAAACCGTGCCCAGATTCCTGACCCACAGAAACTGAGATAATAAATACTGCTGTTTTAAAGCTACTGTACTTTGGGGTAATCTGTTACACAGCAACAGTTAACTATTATGATATAACATTCTCTTGAATATTGAAGAATATCAGTTATTGAGAGACTTCCTGTTTAACTCATTTTTAAAGCTTTCAAGGTTTATTTCTTCCATTCTACCAGCTTTATCTATAACTTCACAATTGTGTACTGCCATCAAGCAGATAGCACCCCCAAAAGAGAATCCTATCCCAAGGCCCAAATCATGAAAATTTAGAGTTTTGCATCCCAGTCCTGTATCTACCCAGCTCTGCAGCTTTTTCTTGGCCAGCAAATGCCTCTTGGACCTGATTTCACAGTGTTTTTCTAGCTTTGACCTTAAGGTTTTCTTTTCCAACAAGGCTTTTTGACCCTTCCCTCAAATAAATATTTCCAGTTATTCGAAAATAACTACCCAGCTCCAAGAACTAGCTTTAGTTTTCAAGGTCCCTGATCCCACTGGCCTTTACTGGTGGAGAGATAAGGTATAAATGGAAGTCACTTAATACTTCTCAGTTATTTTTTTCTGACCCTATTTCATTTGTTTGTATGACCCTCTCCCCTCAAAAACATCTCTCACCCAAACAATTCTTATACCCAGTGATTTTCAACTAGGTACAATTTACCCTTGGACAAGGCTCCATTATACTCTGGGGAAAAGATCCATACAGTTTCTTAAAAAGCCTCTTATGGATTTATAATATATCCAGTACCCATGAGGCTTATCAGATTATGCAATCTTTCAATTTTCCTACTCTAAATTCTTAGGAAATGATGATTTTAAAAGAAATGTCCAGAGGAAGGAGATGTTAGAAGGCTTTGTGGAGTTACTCTCCTATATTTCTGGGATTCCTTTATATTCGATTTCAGGAGTTATGGGATAAACATCATGAAGCAATAACTTAATTATTGGTTTAAAAATGAAAGAATTATATAAACTAAAATGTATCTACACCATTGATTGTCACTTTTCCATACAACTGAGATATTTATTTCAAAATAGTATGCATACGTCGTTAGAAACTAAGTGTGCCATAAGTCAGAATTTGCTTAACTGGCATGCTTTGTAAAATAAACATAAAAAAAATTAAAAAAAAAAAAAAGGGGGCGCCTGGGTGGTTCATTTGGTTAAGCATCAACTTTGGTTCAGGTCATGTTCTCATGGTTTGTGAGTTTGAACCCCGCGTCGAGCTCTGTGCTCACAGCTCAGAGCCTGGAACCTGCTTTGGATCCTGTGTCACCCTCTCTCTATGCCCCTCCCCCACTCGTGCTCTCTCAAAAATAAAATAAACATTTTTTTTTTTTTAAAACTGGAACACTTTGGCCCAGAAAGTACTAGGACAGTACATGAGCATATTCTGCCACCTGGTGGTAGATGGAGAGTCCTACACTATTTAAAATGGTACATTCCACAGTATCTTCATGCTAAAGGAATCCAGTAACATTGTCAACAAGATTAGTAATTTTAAAATAGTGTGAAAATGATATGCCTTATAACTTGTAATATTTTCCTTCCAATGGGAAAAAATTTTTTTAAAGGCAAAATATGTAAAGAAAAAAAGTTCACAGTCTTTTTAAAAGCCTTCCTATAAACCTTAACAAACCCTTCTTGTCCTAAAATTCTTTTATAACAAAGAGTTTTCCCTCAAGTTATTAAAGGTCTCCATTTATATTAAACATCAAAGTATGACCCCAGCATCTACCTAGGCTTAAATGATACAACCAATCATTCCTGACGGAGTGCCTATTATATTGTGTAATACACAGTAATACACAGATGCACAATAAATATCTATTGATGTAAAAAAAATTAATGAAACTAATTGAAGTATCTTGCTCACAAACTTTATACTACCCTTCAAACTTATACAAGGGTTTTGGTTTATTAACATGGTAGTTTCAGACACAATAAGGACCTTTTAGTTGTCTACACAGTAATTAACTATGTGGCCTTTCAAAATATAGGGTAGGTGCCCTGCCTACCTTAGCTTGCCAAGCCAAGATTCAGATTCCATGGATCTAAACTATCATCAAGGGATGGATATTCTGAAAATATTCCACTAGAAATTCTATTTCCCATTTCTAGTTAAGAATAGATTTTCTATTTTACATTCCTAATTAAGAATGAATGATTTAGCCCATTAAAATATTTAGTTTGCATTACCTGAATACACCCTGTTAAGGTAGAACTATGGGTAAGATGAAATAGAATATCTAATTCATATTTTGTCAAAATTTCATACAGTGATGCTGTGAATTTAACTGGTTCAATGCTTAGAGTTGATTATAAATGCACATATCCTCTGACCCAGGAGTCTACAGATACACTCATAGTGCTTGAAATGACACATGTTAAAGTTTAGTCACTGAATCATTGTTTATAGATAGGAAAAGACTGGGTAAAATTCGATATTCATCACCATGTGACTGCTTAAAGAAATAATACATACATATAGTCAAACATTGTACAAGGGGAAAAAATAATTACATGAATAAAGCTCTTTATGTATATGGAAAGATCTCCACAATATACTGCTAAATGACTTTCTATAAAGATTCATAACAGTATGGATGATATGCTATATTTATGTTCAAAGGGAAAAAAGAAGATATGCATATATGATTATATATTCATAAAATATCTTCATAGGAATATATCAGACACTAGTGAAGCAATACTATTACTGGGAAGTAATACTGATAATGAATGATCAGGGGACAGGTTTTGGAGGGAGAGATTTTAAATTGTATGTCCTCCTGTATTTTGTACTACATAAGTATATTAACTATTCAATATTTTTTTAAAACTTAAAAACAAAAGTGTTTATTACATAAGAGTAATCCCAAGAGGTTATTAGTCATTGTTGGATGAAAGATCAGAACACTATGCTAAAACCAAAATATTTTAAGTAGTCACACTTTGGTATCCAAATGAATAATACTCAACCTTATTTAAGAGATTAAATTAATTACCTAGAGATCCTTTGTATCTAAATCAGGACACAGTTTTAATCAATACTGAGTGTTTGAGTCCTTCAAAATCCTAAATTAATATAACCTGGCTTCAAGACCCTCAGGCTGAGGTCCCATCGTCATGCCATGATGTCTATGGCACCTTTTTTGTTTAACCTATTTAAAGTATTGTTATAAACCCAGAGCTGTTCTCTAAGAATCCTACCTGTCTGTAGCTTATCATCCTCTAAAAATACAGAGATAGCTCCTATGAAGTAAACATGCAAGCCTGGCTCTTCAGTCTTCAGAACAAAATATCATTTTGGTATCTACATAACTAGTAACCTGGGCAAATAGCTGTTTTTCAGTTAACACAAACACCTGAGCTTCTGAGGTCTGAACTACGTGCCATACCATTCCTGTCACAAGTTGATTCACGTTCCTACAGAGGAACAGATACACTGTGCTTCTCACGTATTCCCAGTGAAGGATCTTAGCGGCAGGTGGGGGCTGGGGTTGGACTCATAATCATCAGAAGATAAGGAAGCAAACTGCACAAAGTACAGAATACCTCTGAAGTCTCAAGTTTTAACTTTAAAAATTCCAACTAAGTTTCAGCTCTACTCTGCAGTGAGTCTTTCATGTAGAAATGTTGCTTCAGTATAGAAAACAATGAAAATTCCAAGCTTTTCCCTCAGAATACATCCTTCTCAAAACTTCTAAAGCTTATTGATATTTATTATGCAGTTTGGGGTGTTCCCATAATACTGCACCCTCATTTGAAAAGCATGAATATCGAGGATATGAAAGAATTTCTACTTATCCAGGTTTTTACATCCTAGTTTAAATAAGATCATTTAAAAAAAGCCGTAAGATAGCTCTCAATAACAGATTTATCTTTTTATCATTCAATGAACTATGGTATTCTCCAATTGTTTTACATGCTTAATTATATCACTTCAAAAGTAAATGACCCCCCATAATAGGCTATATATCATACCTTTTTAAACTATCCCTACTGAGCTATGAAAGCAATCAAAGCATCCAGTAAGCTCATGATTGGCCTCAGCTGAAAAAGATACTCCAAAAGTGTTATTACACTAAAAATTAGTATCAGTTGGAATTTAATGAAATCAAGAGAAGTCACTAGTAATATTAGAACAGTGTATTTTAGAACTCAAAACTGGGATCGTTCCAAACTAGAAATCTCAACGATTAAATTGGTCCATGGTAAACTGAATAATACTTTCAAAATTATATTAAGCAGTAATAATGCTCTTAATGTCCTTTTTTAAGGGAAAAGATGTATTACATAATTTGTATCCTAATTAAGGTGTTTTATGGACTATTCTAATACAGTGTGAAGTAGTTCACACAAAAACATTCTTTTTGTATGCGAGAACTGTAAAAACACCAGAATTAAAACATAACTTACCATGTTTCGTCAAATACTCCACTATATTCCCCACTATTGCTGGAATGCCGTTCTCAGTGAGTCCCTGCTGCTGAAGGTCTTGGAGACTGACTCCAAATAGCTTTTTATACGTGGAACTTCTCTGCTCATTTAGTGGCACCGCCACTATCTTTTTCATGTCTTCTTTTAGCCGAACCGCTGCTTTACTTTGCTTAAAAGACCGTAAGAAAAAAGAGCAGTCAGTCATATTTACCACAGGAGGTTGCATGGTGACAGGGGAAACACCTGAATTGAAACAGAAGTGTCTGGAGACCTATAGTAGGGGTCTTTCCTTATTGTTACTTCGACTCCAATCAGAACTACTAACATCTCTCACATGTTGCTCTGTGTTATGAATGGCACATACTGATAGAAAGGTTAAAAGGAATGAAAAATAACGAGAACTCTAAAGCCACAACTTAACTGTAGCTAAGGTAGGGAGCAATACACCGCAGTATCTAAGACAGATTATTACAGTAACCAAGGGGTGGGACTCAGAAGTACCTGGCCAACAGGAAAATAAAACATTTATGAGATTACTGAAACTCCATGCAGATCCCAGAATAAGATTTCTAAAGATTAAAACGTATCTAGATGCCATTTTAAGGTAACTTTAATTTGGAGCCTTAGGAAAAAACGTTTAGGTAGAGTGAACATTCCTCTGATTTAATTATTCTGTGAATATACCTAATCAGCATTTTTTGACACATAAAATCAGTCCAATTCTCATTGAAGTTCAAAATATTCTATCTATGAAACAGCAACATTTCAGGGAGTCACAAACATTTTCAACAAGACTATACATAAGTAAAAAAATGCAGCTTATGTTTAATTCAAGTTATCACCACAATGAAAAATCCATATAAATTTGTTTCTTCCTTTTAATAGAAATTTGTACTACAAGGGAATGTTATATTAAACCATATTAAAATTTGTCTTTTATAACCGAGGGATTTTCTTTTTAAAGCATATGTACTATATAAATGTTAAGTATCTATGAGTCTAAACACTGAAAATCTGGAACAATGCAAACGATTTTCAGATTGGGGGAAACTTTCACTCTTTGAGAATGAATGTGGCAACCAACCAAAGTGTAAATATTGTAAGTGCAAGCTCATTAGTATCTCAAAGAAGAAACCTTACCTCTAGTTTAGAATTGAGGAAACAAAGATCAGAGTTAAGTAATCTGGCACAAGTCACAGGTGGTAAGAGAGTGTCATCCTCCTCTAAGACCATGTTCCTCTCCTTACAGTAGATTTATATTAATGTCCTAGTGTAGTTCGTATGAAATTACAGTAACATACTATGATAAATCCTATATACTGTATGACCCAAATAATGACACAAAGTTAATTCTACAATCTTGATTTTGAGTAGGGTCCCTGTATCCTCAATTTGAATCTATAACCTACAGAATCAAACCAACTTCCATGGAGATATATGCATCTTTTTTTTAAAAAGTATTTATTTAAATCCAAGTTAGTTATTTTACAGGGTAGTATTGGTTTCAGGAGTAGAACCCAGTGATTCATCACCTGCATATGATACCCAGTGCTCATACCAACAAGTGCCCTCCTTAATGTCCATCCCCCACGTAGGCCATCCCCCACCCAACACTTCTTCAGCAATCCTCAGTTTGTTCTCTGTATTTAGGAGTCTCTTATGGGGGCAGCTGGGTGGCTCCGTTGGTTAAGTGTCTGACTTTGGCTCAGGTCATGATCTCGGGTTCATGAGTTCAAGAACCACATCAGGTCTGTGCTGACAGCTCAGAGCCTGTAGCCTGCTTTGGATTCTCTCACTCAAAAATAAACATTAAAAAAATTATTAAAAAGTCTCTTATGGATTGCCTCTCTCTCTCTGTTTTCATCTTATTTTCCCTTCCCTTCCCCTATGTTCGTCTATTTCTTAAATTCTATATATGAATGAAATCATAGGATGTTTGTCTTTCTCTGACTTATTTCACTTAGCAGAACACACTCCAGTTCCATCCACATTGTTGCAGATGGCAAGATTTCATTCTATTCGATTGCCAAGTAGTATTCCACTGTGTATTTATACCACATCTTTTGTATCCATTCGTCAGCCGATAGATATCTGGGATCTTTCTGTAATTTGGCTATTGCTGACAGTGCTGCTATAAACGTTCATATTTGAAAGCCAGATTTTTTCTAGTGAAAATTCTGCATATGTAAAGTTACAATAGAGACTTAGTATCTATTAATATAGATAGCTAGCTACTATAGAGTAGTAGTATGGGCAATTATTATAATCTCTGTTACCAAGGAAATTATGAATTTATTAATTAAGCTAAATTTGTAACAGCTAGTAATTTTTTGTGTGTGTGGGTTTAAAAACCTATCAATCTCCTTCAACTGAACATAGGAGAAATTTCAGTCATCCAGGTATAGCTGGTGAGCAAGAAGCCAAAAAAGTAACCAGTATTTAATGAAAACTTTGAAAATACTCTCAATATGTAGCATTAAAAATAGCTGACAATATAAGGTTAAATCGTACACATTTTATCTTACTTTTGTTTTGTCTTCTTACAGAGACAATATAGCTTAGTGTTTATTTTATTTTTTTAATATGAAATTTATTTTCAAATTGGTTTCCAACAACACCCAGTGCTCATCCCAACAGGTGCCCTCTTCAATGCCCATCACCCACTTTCCCCTCTCTCCCACCCGCCCCCCCCCCCCCCCCCCCCCCCCCGTCAACCCTCAGTTTATTCTCAGTTTTTTAAGAGTCTCTTATGGTTTGGCTCTCTCCCTTTTTTTTTTTTCTTCCCCTCCCCCATGGTCTTCTGTTAAGTTTCTCAGGATCCACCTAAGAGTGAAAACATATGGTATCTGTCTTTCTCTGTATGACTTATTTCACTTAGCATAACACAGCTTAGTGTTTTAAAGCATGAACTGTGAACCAGGCTTCTTATTTCAAGTCCCATTCTTCTCTAATTAGCTGTGAACCTTAGACAAGCCACTCAACTTATGTGTGCCTATCTCCTGATCTATGAAATGGTGACACAAAGAGTTCCTATCTCATAGGAATATAGGACACTTAAATGAATTCATATACATAAAGGAATGAGAAGAGTATGTGGAACACTCATTAACTAGGGATTATTATAAATCATCACAACCACCATCATCATCATCATTCTTCTTCCAGGACATTATTATGATTTCTTCTTTTAAAAAATGGAGATACACTCGATTATTTCTATACTCAATGTGTGTCTAAAGTTTGCTGTTTAAGAAGGCATCATGGTCAGCTCATGCTTGGTTGGTAGTCTGATGATCTAATCATTCTCTCTATATTTCTCATCTCCTAAAATATGTAAGAATGACTTTTGAATGATAAAGATAAAATAATTTTGTATAGAGGCACCTGGGTGGCTCAGTCGATTAAGCATCCAACTCTTGATTTCAGCTCAGGTCATGATGTCACGGTTCATGAGTTCGAGCCTCATGTTGGGCTCTGCACTGACAGCATGGAGCCTGCTTGGGATTCTCTCTCTCCCTTTCCCTCCACTCCTCCCCAGCTCACACACACCCTCAAGATAAATAAACTTAAAATAATTTTGTATATATACAAAATTATTTTAAGTTTATTTATGTATAAGAATTCCTTAAGTTTTTATTAGACAGTCAAGACTTCCTTAGAAATCCTGTCTATGTTTAACACCTTGGATTAGTGCTCTTTCTGCTAACAACCCCTGCTCTTCATTCTGTCCTTTAGTTGGAACTACAGACCGTATGTTGGGTTTCCTGTTAATAGTGTAGATAAGCAATCTTGGCATTATAGATGAGAGAGTTTTCAAGTAAGAGACAGGCAACTGACCTCACAGACTGTGAAGTGACTTCAAACGAAGCTACCTGTTAACTCAATATAGAGCCATACCACATAGAAAGTTATATGTAATCATAATAAAGGAACCTCTGATTCTTGTTTTTATTTGATAATATAATTCAGGTTAAAGTTTAAAAAATAGTTTAAAAACAAACCCACAATGAAACAAAGCAGCTGCATTTCCTAAGTCATCAGAATCAATTCCTCAGCGATCAAAAATACATACTATAAAGTCTTGCTCATCTAGCCTAGTTGGTGAAGAAAACAGCTAGTAGGAAGCAATAAATAGTTTAGGCTGAAACTACTATACTACTTCAGTAGTTTATACCTAAAGTGTTAAAAAATATACAACAGCTTGTAACAAATATAATTACCCCTTCTGGTAAGTAAGAAATATTCAGTAGTCCCTTAGTCATGGAAAAATAAAATAACTGTAGAAATAAAGTCATTTATGATTAATTCTATTTAAACTGAAATTATTTTTTACTCCTAGACAATAATATATCATTATCTCTTTATAAATGTCAATATCTATGGAATTTCAGCTTTTGAAATGCACATCTTTCTTGATTTAATACAAGCTAAAAACTGTAATTACTAATTGAGTCAAACTTAACTGTTTAAACTTTGGTTTGTGTATATTCCTATTCATCACTTGAGTCTGGAAACCGGACCACATGGGGTGTGTTTATGTACATATGTAAAAGTAAATACATTCCTACATTTAAAAGGACAGGGAACTTTGAGATTTTACTGCTGGAATACTCCTTACGGGTCATTTAGTACATATACCATCACCTTAGGAATAAAGAAACCAGAACCCAAAAACCCGTGGTGCACTCCATGGAGAAGGGCTGAAACTAGAGCCCATTTCTCTTCAATTTTATACCAATATGCATTTTTTATAATTAAGAGTTGGTGATCTAGTTTTTATCCCCCCCCCCTTTTTTTCTTTTTACTAAAAAGTAATTTAGATAGCCAACAAAATGAACATGCTGTGACTATAGCAATATTTGTTAGTTTGGGGTCACCTAGTCTCCACTTCCCCCTTTTTCTGTAGTAACATATCCTGTCTTTTGGGGAATGACTACAGCCTTATGAGTAACTCTGTAGGGACTGCCACCGAAAAGGAACACCTTACCCTGTTCTTTAGCAAGAACTGGACTCAGGCTCCCTACCAGGTCAATTAGACTTTTTTCTCTTGCAGGACACTGAGGCCTGAGTGGACTGTCACAAGCACAGAAAAAGGCTGGAGCTAATTGGTTCCAGCTGCAGTGCTCTCACAAGATGTTAATTAACCATGAGATTAACTCTTGCCACCTGCATTGTTGGAGCTGCTGTGGTCCTTGAACTGCTCTGACACTCTGTTTCAGCTGTTCCCTCCATGTGGTGACTTTCTAGTAAAGTTTCTTTGTGCTTAAGGTAGCCAGAATCCATTTCTGTTCACGCATGTGCATGTGTGTGCGTGCGCGCTCACACTCACTCACACACACACACACACACACCCCTCCAACTGATAAAAGTATTTTGGAAAAAAAAAATAAAAGAATAATTGGAGCATATAGAAAACCAGGATTTTAGAAAAGAGAAAATCAGAAGGAGAATGATGGCTAATTTATATGGAGTGAGTTTTTGGACTGTATCAGTTATGGCTTCAGATACTTCAGAGAGCTTCATTCATTAAACCCTAGTAAAGAAACACCAGAAAAGAAGAGCCTTCTGTGTTCCCCATTTCAGAGGCACAGAAGATCTAAGTAGTGTGCTCTAGGTCACATCAAGGATGTGGTGTAGCCAAGAGTCACGCTAAGGCAATCCGAGTCCTGAGGACAGATGCTTAATTCTGCCTCCACACAGGAAGTAGTGAGAACAAAAAGCACATGCTGGACAGTCCACTGCCCTTGTTAGAAATGAGAAAATTCTTCTTCCTGTGAAATAGGAACATAGGATTATTTACAAGTTTCTTGGTCACCCTAAAATAAAGTCAGAGATACTCAAAAACAACATCAATATTTCTATTAGGCCTGAAAAAAGAATAGTTTCATCAATCCCATAAATGCACTGAGTTTCAGAAGCCTTGAGTTTTATAATAGCTAACATTTATTGGGTGCTGATTTTATGGCAGCTCTGTCGTACTTTAAAATTAACATCTCTAAATCTTGACTGTATCAGTAGGCATGTTTACTATCCCCATTGGGACAAGTCAATTAAGGCACAAAGAAAAAGGAACTTGTGTAAGTTTACAGAACTAGTAAGTGTTAGAGAATGTAACCCCCAGGTCCTCTGGCTCTAGCGTTTGAGCTCTTAACTATGACACGGTAGTTTATTTCCAGAACCTTTAACATCAGTGGTTCTTTTTTTTTTTTTTTTTTTTTTTTTAAATTTTTTTTTTTCAACGTTTATTTATTTTTGGGACAGAGAGAGACAGAGCACGAACGGGCGAGGGGCAGAGAGAGAGGGGGACACAGAATCAGAAACAGGCTCCAGGCTCTGAGCCATCAGCCCAGAGCCCGACGCGGGGCTCGAACTCACGGACCGCGAGATCGTGACCTGGCTGAAGTCGGACGCTTAACCGACTGCGCCACCCAGGCGCCCCTAACATCAGTGGTTCTATATGAGCCCCAAAGGGACAACACTACATGAAGCTCTTTGTTGGCAGAGCTTAATATAAAAATCAATTTGAGACTACTGAAGTCAATGGCTTGTAATTCTTTAAGGCAATCCTCCAAGAACTTAAGTACCAGGATTTTAAGGTACTTTGAAGAACAGTCAGATTACATCGCTGGTTAAATTCAGAACTGTGGGCTTAAAACTCTCTGGGGCTAGGACTAATAAATCTAACCATGTATGTGGACAGTAGAAAGCCACTCCACCACCAAATAAAAGGAGTGCAAGGAAAGCACAAGATAAACCTGAAATCTCTTGTTCCAGAAAGCAAAAAAATGGTCAAGGATGAATGGGATGTATCAAAAAGACCTGTGGGCTAGATTAAACAGGCTTCTATGGGCCAAATCTGAAACAGGTGGAACCCCAGGACTAACAACTATAAGTGCTAATAATATACTGTGGAAATAAAAAATGAGATTTAGGAGGAAAGAGTTTTTTTTTTTTTTTTTAAGTATAGGTGCTCCATGCAGAAAATGCTGCATCCAAATGTAGGAAGAGTAACAGTAACAGAATCATAAAATCACCAACTTCCCTAACTCATTTAACAAATGACCCTATTGAGGATTATCAATGGACACTAAAATGTCAAGTGAAAAGCTGTTGGATAACAGGATCTTCACAGCATCAAAGATGACATAGTATTTGCTAGAGAAAAAAAGTCCCTTACACTTGATACCTGAGTATATTCACCTTAACTCAAAAAATCAAATTTATCATCATTTATCCTAAGACATGACATTACATGCTCTTGATTTAATGTAATGCAGTGCAGAATATATCATTTATAAAGTAATCTTGCCAAAAATGTTTAAACTGATGAAAATCTAGCTTCTAAATCTAACTTACAGTTTACAGGAAATACAAGAGCCAAAAGAATAAGTGAAAGAGACCATGAGAAAACAATGCACACAAATCCAGAATGAGGAACATTCTAACAGACAACTGGACTCTTCAAAATATCAATGACATGGGGGAAAGACAGATTCTAGAGTTAAAAGGAACTAAAATACACAAACTTCAAATGTAATATATGAATCTTAATTGGTTCTTGGTTTAAAAAAAAACAAACAAAACCCTCATTTCTTTGAGACAATTGGGGAAATCTAACCATGTGTTGTATACTAGATGGAATTTTTAGAAGTGTTTTTAAGTAGCATAACATTGTGTAAGATCTAATTTATTTCACCTGTAGTGTGTTCCTTATTCTTATGAGGTGCATGCTGAAGTTGGGGTATAGTATCAGGTCTTCAAATACTTTAAAATTGAATACGAAGTGCATGCATACATGTATATCTATGTATATATGTATATATGCTATGTATATACACACAAAGACATAGAATGGACACAAATAGAGTAGAATGTTAATTTTTCAATTTAAGTATACAATATATGAAATGTTCATTTACTATCCTTTCAACTTTTATGAATACTTTAAAATAAAAAGTGGGAAAAATAGGGACATCTCAAAGAGACTGCCTACTAACAAGGAGAAACACCATTTCGACAGCACAATTAGGAGAGAAAGGAACATATCTCTTCAAATTCCAATTAAAAAATTAACAACATTGTGAGATTATACTTATATAGAGACATAGACAAACAATTTGGATAGGGTTGGATCACTGAGAAAGCACTCCATCTGAAATTAGGGTACCTAGGTTTGAAAACTTGTTTTGCCACTGACTTATGTTTCTCAACAGGAATGCCAGCCTCTGGTCAAATGTGCAGCTTTGGAGAGGGGCAAAGGCAACAATAAGAAGGATGACCCATGGTCTCTGTCCAGCCATAACAGCAGAGTCAACTTAGGGGTCACTGGGAGGACAGTACTGCAGCCAAATCATCACATTCAGCCTATTGACTATATAAAATTTTTCATCTACACCAACACTGGGTCTTCATGTTTTAAAATTTTTCCACCTAAACCAAGATTGGGTCCTCATCTATTAAATGCAGTAACACCTCCTAAAGTGTTAGGAGAGTTTAATAAGGTAACAAATGTTAAAGTACCTATCACACAACCAGAAAAGAGTCAATGATGAAAAATGTTAAGAATTTCTTTGGGTAGGGGCGCCTGGGTGGCTCAGTTGGTTAAGCGTCTGACTTTAGCTCAGGTCATGATCTCATACCCTGTGAGTTCGAGCCCCGCATCGGGCTCTGTGCTGACAACTCAGAGCCTGGAGCCTACTTCAGATTCTATGTCTCCCTCTCTCTCTGCCCCTCCCCTGGCTCGTGCTCTGTCTCTGTCTCAAAAATAAATAAAAACATTAAAAAAAATTTCGTTGGGTAACCAATTCTTTGAGAAGACATTACGGCAGAGTTTGTAGTTGCTTACTAATAGGTAATTTTTCTCCTCTTCCCCATTCATAGAACTCTAATTTTGTTTGATAGGGTGGGGAACAACGCACCCAGTTAAAATATACCACCTTGCAGCATTATTCTTATAGATATGGATAGTCATATATGTAAGTTTAACCAATGAGATATAAAAGGAAGTTGTTAGGACCACCAGAAAAAACTTCTTAAAAGGAAGGACAGCTCATGCTGATCCCCATATCCCTTGTTCTCTGCTTAGATGACAGATATAGTGCCTGGTATCCATCTTGTGACTATGTAGCCACCCAGAAAGTAGAAGCTAAACTCTAAGGATGGTAAAATAGAAAAAAAGAGAGACTTGCATTCTGATGACATTATGGAGTCCACTCAGAATACCTATCTATGAATTTATTTATTTATTTTCATGATACGGGGAGGGGGGAATCCCATCTCAAATAATGCTATCAGAATTTCAACATTTATTCAACGTATTGTTAAGTCAAGGAAATAAGCAACATTCTGTAAATCAATTTTTCCAAATCTAGGTCATTAATTTTAAAAGTCAAAGCACTTTTGGGGTATCTTATTACACAACATGTTGTAGCATCTAGCAGTATCTACATTCTCTGTAGATCTAAACAAGGATTCTTAAGCTAGAATCCATGGATAATGAATCCAACAAAGTACATGAAACATTCTATTTTTAGAAAGCATAAAGATAGCACAAATGAATAGAAAGATAATCTGTGCTTATGGATTGGAAGAATATTGTTAAAATGTCCATACTACCTAAAGCAATCTACAGATTCAACACAATCTCTATCGAAATTCCAATAGCATTTTCCACAGAAATAGAATAATTCTAAAATTTGTATGCAACCACAGAAGACCCAAATAGCCAAAGCAATCTTGAGGAAGAACAGAACTGGGGGCAGCACACTTCTTAATTTCAAACTGCATTATAAAGTTATAGTAATCAAAATAATGTGGTATGGGCAGTAAAAACATATAGATCTAACAGAATACAGACTCCAGAAATAAATCCACACATATTTGGTGAATTAATTTACAACAAAGGAGTCAAAAATGTACAATGGAAAAAGGACAGTCTCTTCAATAAGTGATATTGGAAAAACTGGACAGCCACATACAAAAGAATAAAACTATACTACTATTTTATATAATACACAAAAATTAACTCAAAATGGAGCAAAGACTTGAACATAACACCTGAAACCATAAAACTCCTAGAAGAAAACACAGGCAGTAAGTTCCTTGAAATCACTCTTAGCTTTAATTTCTTTGGATTTGAAAAGCAAAAATAAGTGGGACTACATCAAATTAAAAAGTTTCTACACAGCAAAGAAAACCATTAACAAAATAAAAAGACAACCTAATGAGAGAAAATATTTGCAAATCATATCTGAAAATAGGTTAATATGTATAAAGAATTCACACAACTGAAGAGCAAAACAAAAAATCTGATTAAAAAAATGGGCAGAAGATCTGAATCGACATTTTTCCAAAGATGACAAATGGATGGCCAACAGGTACATGAAAAGATGCTCAACCTCACTAATCAGAGAAATACAAATCAAAACCACATTGAGATATCACATCACATCTGTTAGAATGGCTATTTTAAGAGATATGTTAGAATGGCTATAAAATGAGATAACAAGTGCTAGCAAAAGTGTGGTGAAGAAGTAACCCTTGTTTGCTCCTAGTAGGAATTTAAATAGGTGCAGCCACTATGGAAAACAGTATGGAAGTTCCTCAGAAAATTTAAAAAAGAACTACCATGTGAACCTGCAATTCTACTTCTGGGTATTTATCTGAAGAAGACAAAAACACTAATTCAATAAGATATGTGCACCTCCATGTTCATTGAAGCATTATTTGCAATAGCCAAGTCATGGAAACAATCTAAGTGTCCATCAAAGAATGAACGGATAAAAAAGGTGGTACACACACACATGGAATATTATTTAGCCTTAGGGATGAACGAGATCTTTCCATCTTTGACAATACTTATGGACCTTGAGAACATTACAGTAAATAAAATAAACCAGACAGAGAAAGACAAATACCGCATGATCTCACTTTTATATGGAACCTTAACCAACAACTCATGAGCTCATAAATACAGAGAACAGATTGGCGGTTGCTAGATGTGAAGGGAGATCAAACGGTACAAATCCAGCTATAAAAATAATTAAGTCATGGGGATGTGAAGTACACCACGGTGGCTGCAATTAATAATGCTGTACTGCACATTTGAAAGTTGCTAAGAGAGTTTATCTTAGAAGTTCTCACCACAAAAGAAAAATTTTATAACTATGTATGATGACAGATGCAAACTAGACTTAGTGTAGCAGTCACCTGGAAAGTTACGTAAATATTGAATCATTCCATTGTATACCTGAAACTAAAGTGTCCTATATCAACTATACCTCACTTAAAAAAGAAAATCTTCATGTCAAAGGAGGTCTCTCATGGGAGAAATTAAGACTCAAAAATATTTAACATTTATAGAAAGGTAAGGCTTAATCCAGAAAAGTTTTTTTTAACTGATTATGAAAATAAACCTACTTAAAAGTATCTTGTATCATCTTGTGTCTCACAAATAAGTTCAACTAAAGCCTACAACTTAGGCAAAAAAGATTAAAAAGATAAGTCCTTATATTATCTAAGGATTATATTATACTATATTACATTACCGAAATGTTCAAAAAAGGATTTAAAAAAACCCAATAAAAATCTTGTGAATTTTATCACTTCTGAAACCACACAGACTAAGAAAAGGATGAAGAAAAGTAACAGAAGACAGAAAACCTGTAAACTTCAATTTGTATGTAAGTGCTGCTGAAGGGGAAGGTGGGGCAGGAAGTTTACTGCAGACATCACACCAGTACTGTGAGGAGGCTGGAGAGGTCCAGTGGGGATGCAGCAGTGAAAGGTCTTTAAAATCTCTTACAGTTTTTGTTTTAAACATATAGTACACTTTAAGAGGGAGATGAATAGAACTCAATTGCTTAAAGAGGAAAGAAGGTGCAGAAAGTGCTACGGTAGCTACAAGGACATCAAAGGGGCAGATACCAAGAAGCACAGAAAAATACACTATCTATAGTGAATGCATTCCCTTGGAGAGCAAGTTTATGAAGAAAAGACAGCAGAGCCTTCCTAATGCAGGTTGGTTTATGAGAGGCAAAGGAGAGATGGGCAAACAGAAGCCATGTTTAAGAAAACAGTCCTTTTGGCAGCAATAGAAAGAGTCCCAGGGCTGTGTAACTTGAAAAGCTGCCTTAGCCCTGATCACTACACCCCACAGGAGCCTCTTGCTACTGATATCACAAAAATCCATCTCATTGAAATATGAGTAAGAAAAAAGGAACATTACCAGCAACTATACAGAGACAGTACTTGAAAAAAAGTATAAAAAAGCATGACTTTCCTAAAATAACTCATCAGAAAAACCTTGCCAAGAAGCAGATGGAAATTGTAACCTAACAAACAGAACAAAATAGAATAAGGAAATGACACTAAAAGACAAGCAATAATAACATATAAATTTGATTTTATCAAAATTAACGACTTAAAAAGACAACCCACAGAATAGGAAGAAATACTTGCAAATCTTGTATGTGATAAGGAATTAATATCCAGACTATGTGAATTATTTCTAGCACTCAGCAGTCAAAAAACCAAACAATCCATTTCATAAATTGGGAAAAAAGCTGTATAGATATTTCTTAAAGACAATATACAGACGGTCAATAAGCACATGAAAAGATATTCAATATAATTAGGAAAATGTCAATCAAAACCACACTGATCACAAGCAGTAACCTCTGGCCATAGCAACTTCTTTCAAATAGGACTACTGAGATGAGGGAAACAAAAGCAAAAATAAACTATTAGGACTTCATCAAAATAAAAAGCTTCTGCTCCCAACAAACAAGAGTCCAGGGCTGGAAGGCTTCCCAGGGGAATTGTACCAAACATTTAAAGAATTAATATCTATTCTTTTGAAGCTGTTCTTTTGAAATGGAAGGAAAACTTCCAAACTCATTCTATGAGGCCAGCATTACCTTGATTCCAAAACCAAAACCCAATTAAAAAGGAGAATTACAGATCAGTTTCCCTGATGAACATGGATAAAAAAATTCTCAGTAAGATATTAGCAAATCGAATCCAACATACATTAAAAGAATTATTCATCACGATCAAATGGGATTTATCCCTGGGCTGCAGGGCTGGTTCAATATCCACAAATCAATGTGATACATCACATTATTAAAAGAAAAAATAAAAACATGATCCTCTCAATAAGTGCAGAAAAAGCATTTGACAAAATACAACATCTTGTCTTGATAAAAACCCTTAAGAAAGTAGGGATAGAAGGGACAAACCTCAATATCATAAAGGCCATATATCAAAGACCCACAGCTAATATTATCCTCAATGGGGAAAAACTGAGCACTTTCCCCCAAAAGTCAGGAACACGACAGGGATGTCCACTCTCACCACTGTTCAACATAGTATTGGAAGCCTTAACCTCAGCAATCAAACAAGAAGAAATAAAAGGCATCAACAAGGAAGAAGTCAAACTTTCATTCTTCACAGACAACATGATACTTCATGTGGAAAACTCACCAGCTAGAACTGATACATGAATTCAGCAAAGTTGCAGGATACAAAATCAACTTACAGAAATCTGTGGCATTTCTATACAATAATGAAGCAACAGAAAGAGAAATTAAGTAATCAATCCCATTTACAATTGCACCAAAAACCCTAAATACCTAGGAATAAGTCATAGAAAGTTTAGAAAAGAAATTGAAGAAGACACAAAAAAATGGAAAAACATTCCATGCTCATGGATTGGAAGAACAAGTATTGTTAAAATGTCGGTATTAACCCAAAGCACTCTACAGATTCAATACAATCCCTCCAAGTAACAGCAGCATTCTTCACAGAGCCAGAACAAATAATTCTAAAAGTTGTATGGAACCAGAAAAGACCCTGAATAGCCAAAGGAATGTTGAAAAAGAAAACCAAAGCTGGAGGCATCACAATTCTGGACGTCAAGCTATAGTACAAAGCTGTAATTATCAAGACAATATGGTACTGGCACAGAAACAGACATGTAGATCATTGGAACAGAATAGAGGAACCAGATATGGAACCACAAATGTATGGCCAACTAATCTTCGACAAAGCAGGAGAGAATAGCCAATGGAAAAAAGTCTTCTCAGCAAATGGTGCTGAGAGAACTGGAAAACAACATGCAGAAGAACAAACCTGGCCCACTTTCTTACACCACACACAAAAATAAAGTCAAAATGGATGAAAGACCTAAATGTAAGACAGGAAGCCATCAAAATCCTAGAGGAGAAAACAGGCAACAACCACTTTGACCTTGGCTGTAGCAACTTATTACCTGACATGGGACCTCATCAAGATAAAAACCTTCTGCAAAGTGAAGGAAACAATGAGCAAAAGTAAAAGGCAACTGAAGGGGAGAAGATATTTGCAAATAACATATTGGATAAAGTGTTAGCATCCAAAATCTACAAAGAACGTATCAAACTCAACACCCAAAAAATACACAATCCAGTGAAGAAATGGGAAAAGACATGAACACTTTTCCAAAGAAGACATTCAGATGGCTAATAAACACATGAAAAGATGCTCAACATCACTCATTACCAGGGAAATACATATCAAAACCACAATGATGTAACACCTCACACTATTCAGAATGTAAACAGTAAAATTAACAACTCAGGAGACAACAGATGTTGGCAAGGATGTGGAGAAAGGGCAACCCTTATGTTCTGCTGGTGGGAATGCAATCTGGTGCAGCCACTCTGGAGATCAGTATGGAGGTTCCTCAAAAAATTAAAAAATAGATCTACCCTATGTCCCAGCAATTGCACCACTAGGTATTTATCTAAAGGATGCAGAAATGCTGATTTAAAGGGGCACATGCACCCCTGTGTTTATAGCAGCACTCTTGGCAACAGCCAAAGTATGGAAAGAGCCCAATGTCCATCTACAGATGAATGGCTAACGATGTGGTATGTATAAACAATGGAATATTGCTCAGTGATCAAAAAATGAAATCTTGCCATTTTCAACAACATGGATAGAGCTAGAGAGTATAATGCTAATAAGTCAGAAAGACATACCATATGATTACACTTGTATGTCAAATTTAAGAAACAAAATAAATGAGCAAAGGGAAAAAAAGAGAGGGAGAAAAACCAAGAAACAGACTCTTAACTATAGAGAACAAACTGATGGTTACCAGAGGGGAGGTGTGGAGGGGTGTTAACTAGGTGATGGGGATTAAGGAGTGCACTTGTGAGGAGCACCAAGTAGTATATGGAAGTGATGAATTACTATATTGTACACCTGAAACTAATATTACACCGTATGTTAACTAGAATTTAAATAAAAACTTTAAAAAGAAAGATGCAATGTTAAAAAAAAATAAAAACATCCTTCAAAAAATATATCAGGATCATTCAGCAATTTAACAAAAATAAAACAAACCCACAGTGAGATGTTGCTTCACATCCATTAAGATGGCTATTATTAAAAAACAAAAAACAAAAACAAAAACAAAAAAAAAACCCAAAGGGGTGCCTGAGTGGCTCAATCGGTTGAGTGTTGTATTCTTGATTTAGGCTCAGGTTATGAGCCTAGGATTGTGGGATCTCGCTCTTAAATAAAAATCAAACAAAACAAAAAAAAACAAAAAAAACTCAGAACAAGTGCTGACTAGGATGTAGAAAAATTGGAACCTTTTTTCATCACTGTTGGCAATGTAAAAATTGTATAGGACTATGAAAAACAGTGGGTTCCTCAAAAAAGTTAAATATAAAACTTCCATGTGATTCAGCAATTTCACTTCTGGGACTATTCCTTAAAGGCAACGACTCAGATACATGTACCCCTATGTTCACAGCAGCATCACTAATAATAGCCAAAAAGTAAAAATAATACAAATGTCCATCAACAGATGAATAAACAAAATGTGGGATGTATACACACAATGGAATATTACTCAGCTTTATAAAGGAATGAAATTCTGACACATGCTATAACACTGATGAAGTCTGAAGACATTACCAAAGTTAAATAAAACAGACACAAAAGGACAAAAAGTATGTTTTTACTTATGAGATACCTAGAATAGGCAGATTCACAGAAATAGGAAGTAGAAGAATGGTTACCAGGGGCTGAGGGGGGAGGGAATGGGCGATTATTTAATGGGTAACAAGTTTATGTTGGAGATTATGCAAAGTTCTGAAAGTGGATATGTTGTTAAGGAGAGTTAAGGATTGTTACACAACATTATGAATGTACTACTGCCACTGAATTGACATCAAAAAATGGTTAAAATGGTAAATTTTATGTTATGGACATTTTACCACAATTAAAATAAAAGTTAATGAATTTATTACAATAATGAAAAGATACCACAAAGCAGAAATGCAAAAATGTAGGGAAGAGATAATCAGTCCAAGGAGAAATGTGATATGGAAACTGGCAGAATCATAAAGGGAAGAAAAAATATTTCAGAAATGAAGACTAAATTATAAAGAGCACAACAAAGGGGAACAGAAACCATTAATGGCCCAGTAAGGGATATAGAGGACATAAATGAGAAAAGTAGATATAATGAAACATTAAGAAATGAATGACAAGGATTTAAAAGATAACTACAGAAAATCAGTTTAATGAGCTCCAATATATGTGTTATTAGAGTCTTCAAAGAAGAAAACCAAATAATGGAGAATATTTAAAGAAATAATTTGGAGGGGTGCCTGGGTGGCTCAGTTGGTTAAGTGCCCAACTTTGGTTCAGGTCATGCTCTCACAGTTCAGGAGTTTGAACCCCACATAGGGCAGAGCCTGCTTCGGATTCTGTCTCCCTCCCTCTCTCCCTGTCTGTCTCTCTCTCTCTGCCCCTTGCCTGCTAGTGCTCTTTCTCTCTCAAAATTAAATAAACATTAAAAAAAGTAGTAATTGATAAAAACTTTGTTTCAATTGAAGCCTTGAATCCACAAATTGAAAAGGCACACCTTAGACCCAGAACATTCCACATGAAGATGTATTCTAGGGAAATTACTAGAATAACAATAAAGAGTCCTTTGGGCAGCCAAGTAAAAATGTCATAATAAGGAAAGAAAATAAGAGTGGCCTCAAACTAACAGACTGCCGTATTTAACATCAGAAGACAGTGGAATAAGACCTAAAAAATATTTAAGGAAAGACCACATGCGCCAAATTTAATAACCAGCTGTCCTTCAACTACAAAAGCTATAGTTTGAATATACAAAGGCTAAGAAAATATTATACACTTGAACCTTACTTGAGAAAACCATCCAAGGACAAATTTTAACCAATTAATAAAGGACTGGGAAGACTTTGATGAAGTGACAAGCAAATAAATTTTTAAAAAGAAAAAAATTTTAAATTTAAAAATTAATAATTTAAAAAATATAACCATGTTATATGAGGAAGGAATGAAGAACCTGGTATAATTACCCTCAAATGGGAAAATTTGAGGTCAAAACATTTCTAGATTTTAAAAGAGCTGCCATGTAGTTCAGAGGACAAAACTAGAAAGTGATAACTTAAACCAGTTATCTGGAGACAGGTTTTAAGACAAAAAGAAGAAATGATAGTCCCTTCTAAAGACAGAACAGATTTTCTCAGGAGGTGGTGAAGATCCTAACAATCAAAGATAGGCAAAAACAATGTGATGCTATTTGTCATCCATTTTACTAATGCAAATTTCTTTGAAAAGAGAAAATATTGGTAAGAAGCAGTGGATAATAAACTGGTTAAAATATCTGGAGGGCAATTTGGCAATGTTGAAGAAAAACTGGGACCTCCTTCCAGCCTGTCCTCCCTCTAGCCTGGTCTCCAAACACAGGGGAGTGGCAAGTAACAGTGAGCAAGACTCCTATCTTAGACAAATGGGACCTCTAGATATTCACAGTATATTGTTACTTGGGAGAAAAAAGAATTCTATGAAACTAATGTCAAGTCTAATCTGTTTTTATAACTATAGGTTCATAGAAAAATGAACCTATAGGACATAAGCACACATAGTACGTGTTTATTTCTGTTACAGAATCTTATTTTTTTTTACTTACTTCTATTTCCTAAATTTTATACACTAGACATGTATTTATACCAGGAAAAATGAAGGTTATCATAAAAAGTTAAATTCTCTATATAAAATGAAGTCAAGACCCACTGCTGACTTCCAGTGATAAAATACAGGGATCTATCTGCAAATAATCTCCCAAACAAAACAATACGAAGGTAAACAAAATTGCCAGAACAGTCATTTTAGGGATCTAGAAACTGACCAAAGGCAAACAAACAAATTGAGAGACACTTATTGTGAAAAACTGGTGAAATTTAGTAAAGAATAATGGGAGTTTGTGGCACTCTTGCCTGGGCCTACACCCTACTCCTCCTACCCCTCTGGTGGGGTTGCCACAACAGTAATGAAACCATCAGCTTTGGTGCTGGCTGAATTGATCTGAAGGACAGGACAAAACCCTTCACTCCCAGTAATATATCTGATAAAGGACTTGTACTGATAATATATAAAAACTCTCTTACAACTCAAGAAGAACAACCCAATAAAGAATGGGCAAAGACATGGATATTTAACCAAAGAAGACATACAAATGGGTAATATGTATATGAAAAATGTCTAGCATTATTAGTCATTAAGAAACAGCATCACAAATTCACTAGAATGACTAGGAAAATAAAAAGATAACAATACCATATGCTGGCAAGGATGTGGAGAAACTAGGATTCTCATATAGACAATGAGAATGTAAAATGGTGCAATCATTTTGGAAAAATTTTGGCAATTTCTTAAAACATTAAACATAAATTTAGAATATGATCCAGCAATTCCACTCCTAGGTCCCTGAGAGAAATAAAATACATTGTCACACAAAGACTTGTGTACAAATGTTCATAGCAGCATTATTCATAATAGTTGGAAATAACCCAAATGTCTATGAACCAATGAATAAGTGAACAAAATGTGATATGCAATAGAGTATTATTTGGCACTTAAAAAGGAATAAAATACTGATGCTTGCTACAACATGGATGAGCCTCAAGAATATTATGCTAAGTGGAGTGTCTGGGTGGCTCAGTCAGTTGAGTGTCCAACTTTGGCTCAGGTCATGATCTTGTGGTTCATGAATTCCAGCCCTGCACGGGGCTTGCTGCTGTCAGTACAGAGCCTGCTTCAGATCCTCTGTCCACCTCTATCACTCCCCAGCTTGCGCTCTCTCAAAAATAACATTAGAAAAAAAAGAATATTATGTTAAGTGAAATAAGCCAGTCACAGAACATATATTGTATGATTCCATTGATATGAAATGTCCAGTAAAGGTAAATGTACAGAAATATTTAGTTAACATTCAGAAAATAGTAAATTAGTAGTTGTCTGAGGTTTGGGTGGGGGCAGAGGGGCAGAGGAAGGGAGGACAGATTGTGGGAATGGAACTAATTGTAAATGGGCACAAGGGATCTTACTGAGGTGACAGAATGTTTCAGAACTAGGTTGTGGTGCTACTCACACAATTGGTAAATTTGCTGAAAATTATTATATTGTATATTGTCTTTTTTTATTAAAAAATTTTTTAATGTTTATTTTTGAGAGAGAGACAGAGCGTCAAAAGGGGAGGAGCAGAGAGATAGGGAGACACAGAATCAGAAGCAGGCTCCAGATTCCCAGCCACCAGCCCAGAGCCTGATGCAGGGCTTGAACTCAAACTGCAAGATCATGACCTGAGCCGAAGTCAGATGCTTAACCAATTGAACCACCCAGGCATCCTTGTATATTTTCAATAAGTATACTTTATGGTATGTAAATCACACTTCAAAAATGCTGTTAAAAACATAGAAAACAAAGTGCTTAATAACTTTTTGCCAAAATAAGTCTGTGTATCAGTAGAAAGGATATACTGACGTCAAAATGCTTTTCCACATTCTTCATTTTATTTTTTTAATAATTTTATTTTTATTTATTTTTAAAAGTTTATTTTTTTAATATGAAATTTATTGTCAAATTGGTTTCCATACAACACCCAGTGCTCATCCCAACAAGTGCCCTCTTCAATGCCCATCACCCACTTTCCCCTCCCTCCCACCCCCCATCAACCCTCAGTTTATTCTCAGTTTTTAAGAGTCTCTTATGATTTGCCTCCTTCCCTTTTTTTTCCCCCCTTACCCTCCCCCATGGTCTTCTGTAAAGTTTCTCAGGATCCACATAAGAGTGAAAACATATGGTATCTGTCTTTCTCTGTATGACTTATTTCACTTAGCATAACACTCTCCAGTTCCATCCACGTTGCTACAAAAGGCCATATTTCATTCTTTCTCATTGCCAAGTAGGATAAATGTCTTTATCCATTTGTCAGTTGATGGACATTTAGGCTCTTTCCATAATTTGGCTATTGTTGAAAGTGCTGCTATAAACATTGGGGTTCAAGTGTCCCTATGCATCAGCACTCCTGTATCCCTTGGATAAATTCCTAACAGTGCTATTGCTGGGTCATAGGGTAGATCTATTTTTAATTTTTTGAGGAACTTCCAAACTGTTTTCCAGAGCGGCTGCACCAGTTTGCATCCCCATCAACAGTGCAAGAGTGTTCCCATTTCTCCACATCCTCACCAGTATCTATAGTCTCCTGATTTGTTCATTTCAGCCACTCTGACTGGCGTGAGGTGATAGCTCAGTGTGGTTTTGATTTGTATTTCCCTGATGAAGAGTGACGTTGAGCATCTTTTCATGTGCATGTTGGCCATCTGGATGTCTTCTTTAGAGAAGTGTCTATTCATGTCTTCTGCCCATTTCTTCACTGGATTATTTGTTTTTCAGGTGTGGAGTTTGTGAGCTCTTTATAGATTTTGGATACTAGCCCTTTGTGTGTCCAATATGCCATTTGCGAATATCTTTTCCCATTCCGTTGGTTGCCTTTTCGTTTTGTTGATTGTTTCCTTTGCAGTGCAGAAGTTTTTTATCTTCATGAGGTCCCAATAGTTCATTTTTGCTTTTAATTCCCTTGCCTTTAGAGATGTGTCAAGTAAAAAATTGCTGCGGCTAAGGTCAGAGAGGTTTTTTCCTGATTTCTCCTCTAGGGTTTTTATGGTTTCCTGTCTCACATTCAGGTCCTTTATCCATTTTGAGTTTATTTTTGTGAATGGTGTAAGAAAGTGGTCTAGTTTCATTCTTCTGTATGTTGCTGTCCAATTCTCCCTGCACCATTTGTTAAAGAGACAGTCTTTTTTCCATTGGATATTCTTTCCTGCTTTGTCAAAGATTAGTTGGCCATACTTTTGTGGGTCCAATCTGGAGTCTCTATTCTATTTCATTGGTCTATGTGTCTGCTTTTGTGCCAATACCATGCTGTCTTGATGATTACAGCTTTGTAATAGAGGCTAAAGTCTGGGATTGTGATGCCTCCCGCTTTGGTCTTCTTCAATATTACTTTGGCTATTCGGGGTCTTTTGTGGTTCCATACAAATTTTGCCTGGAACACCCTTCTCCTCAGATTTGGCTTCTAAGGCTGCTGCGGCCTTATCCATCTGGAGTTTGTAATTCTTGGCCTGGTGAAGAATGGTGTTCCAGTGCATGGTCTTTGCATATGGGTTCACCTTCAACACGATTCTCAGGTTTTTCAGTGGATTCTTCTTGAAGACTCTGCGATGCATCTTCTTGCGTGGTGCTCGGAGGGTTCTCTGGATCTCAGGGCTCTTCAAGATTCTGCTAAGGTCTGTATTAAGCATCTTACGCATGGGAAGGTTGTAGTTACTCTTGAGGAAGGCAGCCTTATGCCATGTGCCATAGAAACCATCCAACTTGCGGAAAGAACTTTCAGTCCAGATGCAGAAACGTCCCACATGCCCCCCAGGATTAAGTTTCAAATGTTCAGTTTGCTTACATTAAGCAAAGTAATTCTGGGGATGTTTCTGAAGGCCTTGATGATACCATTGTCCTCATTATAGATGATGCAGGGTCCCCTACGCTGGATACAACAACGGTTTCTCATTTTGCCCTTGCCAGCTTTCATTCACTGAGAGGCATAGACCTTTTTGATATCATTCCAGGCTTTACGTTTCTTAAGAAGCAAAATGGCTCCTTGGTCTTCTTGTAGCCTTCAACTTTATCTTCAACCACCAAAGGAAGTTCTAGAACCTTCTCAATACGATGACCTTTAGACATGACCAGTGCTGGTAAGGCTGAGGCAGCCAGGGCAGAGCAGATGGCATATTGCTTCTGTGTTGTCTTCACTCTGTGGTGCCAATGGCTCTAGGTTTTGGTTGGTGCGAACATGCGGCCCCCCTGACACATATTTCCAAAAGCACCCTGGCCAGAATGGTGAGTCCCACCACCTCGAACTCTAGGAATTCGAGCCATGGCTCTGCCAGTACCCCAAGACTCAGCACTGGTTTGATGACCTGCTATTCACTGACAGCATATGGCTGTTGTTTTTGCACAAGCTGGTGTGAACAAAGTTCACGATATCTGGCTGAATGGGAGCCTTGAATACAGCAGGCAGAGTAACATTTTTGCCAGATGACTCCCCCTTTTTGGAGTACACGGATATCAATGGATGAGCACACGCCATTGCGGAGAGAGAAGAGGGCCACACTCCTCGACATTTTTCATTTTAATAGCACACATTATCGCTCTTCAGTAATTCTAGACAAAATAGGTAAATTCTGCAACGGGTCACTTTTAAGTAATTACTGCTTCTATACCAATATATAAAAAAATCTGAAAGCACAGAATCATTGTGGTGCTTAGAATCCCTTGGTTATCTGGGGACACTTGTCTGGCTCAGTCTGTGAAGCATGCAACTCTTGATCACAGGGTGGTGAGTTCAAGCCCTGCATGCGTGGAGCTTACTTAAAAAAATAAATATATTTGGGGCGCCTGGGTGGCGCAGTCGGTTAAGCGTCCGACTTCAGCCAGGTCACGATCTCGCGGTCCGGGAGTTCGAGCCCCGCGTCGGGCTCTGGGCTGATGGCTCAGAGCCTGGAGCCTGTTTCCGATTCTGTGTCTCCCTCTCTCTCTGCCCCTCCCCCATTCATGCTCTGTCTCTCTCTGTCCCAAAAATAAAAAAAAATAAAAAAATGTTAAAAAAAAATAATAAAATAAATATATTAAAAATAGAAAAGAATTCCTTGGTTATTTGGAGAAAGAGGGGACAGTTCTTAACGTCACTAATATTAAACCTTTTGTTCATCACTGTTGTCAGTCTTAGCATAGCCAAGGAGGATTTAAACAGAAGAGAAGGGTCTTGCAGGAGATTGCTGTGAGTCTAATTTGAAAAATGCTCTTGCAAAGGCTATTCCTGCCATTGTTTCTCAACAAGTTTAGTGAAATGTAAAGCCAGAAACAGAAGGATGCTTTTTAAGAAGTTACAAAGACTCAACTAAAGTTAAAGAAGTAATATGATAAGAACTATAGTGTTAAAAACATTTCATTTTTGGAAAAATTAAGACCAAAACATATAGCTTCAGAAAATCCAAATGGGCTTAAAACCAATGCTGCATATTAGTATTTGAAGGCCTACCTGAATTATTTACAGTGTAAAGCACAGAAATAAAGATTTGTGTATAAGATCATTTATTTACATTTTAACTAAAACTAGTTTCTTAAATATTAAAGGAATCTCTTGAAATTAAGACCAAAAGTAAATTACTATCATTGATAAGACAATTTTACATCAAAATTCTCCTTGAACTGTTTTTCTTTAGCTTTTCCACTGCTATTCTACATTTTTTCTAGAATGAGCCATTCAACTGAGTTCTATTGTAGAATTTCAATTTATATCTTTTTTCATAGTAAAAATTTAGCAATCTTGTAATAATATCCTCTGTTTCATTTATACACACACACACACACACACACACACACACACTTAACAGCTTATTAAGACTTCATTTACCAGTTAAAATCTGGGACCTAGCCTTATTATCAAGATCATGGAATTCTGCCTTCAGCTTTGGACAATCACCCAGTCCTCCACATAGAGGAAGCCCTAACTGAAAGAAGGATAAGGGTTAAAAGACCTATGTGTGCTAAATTTCCAAAAGTCTTACAAACTGGCTGAGAGCTACCAATTCTGGGAAGTACACACTGATTCAGAGAATCCTAGGACATTGCAAAGATACCTCACCTATAACTCTAATTCCATGACTTTCCTATGACAAGTCAACCCATGACTACTCATCCTCTTCTTTCTTACTTGTGGTGATGGAGCACTGATCACCTCATGAGACAACCAGCTCAATTTTTAGATACTGCAATCTTTAGACACTTCCTTCTACTTGGTCAAACTGTTTCATTACATTCTACCCAGCTCTAGTCTGCCCTATGATGTGCAGGGAAAGTCTATATCCTTCTATATATTAGACAATTTCAAGTAATTTATATATTTCAAAATGTATCTGTAAAAAAACTATAGACATTCAAATATTCAGTGCCTTCATGATTATAAACTAATCATTATTTAGTCTAGACAGCTACCATTCCATTTTTTGAGTAGTCTTTATTCTTATTATTTTTTTTAATGTTTATTTATTTTTCGAGAGACAGACACAGAGCACGGGCAGGGGAGCGGGAGCGAGAGCGAGAGCGAGAGCGAGAGCGAGAGCGAGAGCGAGAGCGAGAGCGAGAGCGAGAGCGAGAGCACGAACCCAAAGCAGGCTCCAGGCTCTGAGCTGTCAGCACAGAGCCTGATGCAGGGCTCGAACCCCACTGACCACGAGAGCACAACCTGAGCTGAAGTTGGGATGCTTAACTGACTGAGCCATCAGGTGCCCTGAGTCGTCTTCATTCATAATAATTTAAATATATGCAATCAAAACTCAAACATGAGAGTTTAAACTAAAAAGTCTCCCTATCCCAGTTACTATGTTTCCTTGCAAAAGTTTTCTATGCCTAATTATGGATATGCATATTATTTTTAAAAAGGAAAATATAACTATACACTATTGTGTATTTATGCACCTAGTTTTTGTTACTTGATCAATTTGGAGGTCTTTCCAAACACATACAGCTGTTTAATATTATATTATCTAGAGATACTATACTTGATTTAACCCATCTTATTTACTATAATGTTTAGGTTATTTACAGTTCTTACTATTACAAGTATTTCAGCAATGAACATTCTTGCCAATATTTTTACATAATTGTACAAGTTATCTGTAGGATAAATTCCTAGAAGTGAGATTGCTAGATTAATAGGTATACAAATTATACATTTTGACACATACTGCCACAGTGTCCTGCAAAGATGCTCCACTGGTCTACATCTTGATCAAGAGCATGTAATGCTTCTGTTACTTGTGAACGTACCATTCATAAGCTTTGGTCCATTTTTAATTTTTATTTTTTTTTTAATGTTTATTTTTGAGAAAGAGTGTGCGAGTGGGGGAGGGGCAAAGAGAGACAGGGATAGAGGCTCTGAAGCGGACCCTGTGCTAACACAGCACGCTAACGCAGTGAGGCAGTGAGCCGGATGCAGGGCTTGAACTCAAGAGATTATATGACCTGAGCCAAAGTTGGATGCTCAACTGAGCCACCCAGGCGCCCCAACTTTGGTCCATTTTTTAAAGGCCAGTTTTCTTTTTCTTACTGACTTGTACGAACTTTTTCTACATTAAAAAAAAAAAAAGTAAATTTTTTTAAGCCTGTGTATTATAAGTATCTGTCCTAGTTTTGGCATTTTTAAATGTTATTTGGGATTGTGCAGACATTTTAGTTATTTGTCAGAAAAATTCACCAATATTTGTCTTTAGGGTTTCTAGCTTGGTTCTTCTTTAAAATTTTTTTTTTTCCAACGTTTATTTATTTTTTTTGGGACAGAGAGAGACAGAGCATGAACGGGGGAGGGGCAGAGAGAGAGGGAGACACAGAATTGGAAACAGGCTCCAGGCTCTGAGCAGTCAGCACAGAGCCCGACGCGGGGCTCGAACTCACGGACCGCGAGATCGTGACCTGGCTGAAGTCGGACGCTTAACCGACTGCGCCACCCAGGCGCCCCGCTTGGTTCTTCTTTAGAAAGACACTCCTTGATCCAAAATTATTGTTTTATGGTTTTACTTTGGTATTTATATCCTTGATCCATCTCTAGTTTAAAGAGCAAAGAAGAAATCCAGCAATTATTTTTATTCAACTGGCTAGCCATTATAATTTCAAATGTTTTATTTCTGTTAATATCTGATGTGGCAGACGCTCCAAATTTAACAATCTTAAAGAAGTAGCTGTAATAATTCAAAGTTGTTGCAGCATCTTTTCCCATAAACCAAGCTCAGAATGACAAATTTTTAAAAAATCTCGAATCTGCCTGCTAGTTACAAAACTTATATTTAGTTATATAACTTATAAAAACTTAATTATGCTATGATTTGCTACCTCTTTATAAACCATTGGAAATCCACAATTACAGATAATAGCTCAAGTAAGGTTTCTTATAGTTTCTATTTCAGAAACTACTAGACACAAGCTTCTTTATCTTTGGAATTTCAGTTGCGTAAATCACTTTAAGAGTTAGATTGGATTAATCTAATTTATTACCTTAGCCTAGTCTTCTTTACCCAGTCACCCCATTCTTCCACTTTATATGCTTCTTCATGCTCGTTTGCACTTTTCACCAGTCACTAATGCTTACTTACAATCTTCTGCACAGAGACATTAAACCAATATACACGACTAACTGTGCTTCAAATGAAACTGAAATTAGTAACCTAGATACTAGGGACTTTACCCATGATCAGATTCTAGACACTAATTTTGACCATATTTTTGTTTGATTTTTGAATTCTGTATGGCAGAGATGAAAATTCTTCTTGCAATACAATTCAGATTTCCATAGGAAAATTTACATGCTTTTGTTTGCCTGTTACTAATCTTGTCTTCCTCTAATACCTCATCAGTTTATTGTGGAAAAACAAAAGATTAAAGGCTTAATCCTGTTTAAAATTTGGTCCAAATCCAATAATATCAATAGTCCCTTCAGAAGTATAATCCATCTGTAAGGACAGTATTAAGGAAATCACCTTTAAAAAAAAGACATAAAGTAGACTGCCACATAACAAAAGTAATTTTTTATGAAGTTTTCAATGTATTTTTACATTACTGTTTTATTTGATTCTCACAACAATCCTGTTTAGGCTGTTGTTACCCCTACTTGATAGGTGCGGAAAGAGAGAGGTTAAGTTTATTGCCCAGGGTCACAGCCAATAGCCAATAAGTGGTTGAGCCAAGATTCAAACCCATGTGTCCTGCCTCAAATCCTGCCTCATTCCAGTTCATGACAAGCTTCCCAAAACCATCGCAAAGCAAGCCACTGCATGATGAAGTTTATCAATTAAGATGTTTTGGCTGCATGTAATTGAAATTCTAGTTCAAACTGGCTAAAATAATAAGGCCATTTATTATCCCATTATACTAATACAAAGGAGTTCAGGGGAAGGAAAGATTCTAAGCTGGTAGATTCAGTGGCTCATGAATGTCACCACTGTTCTGCCATTTGCTGATGTATTAAGATATCCTTAGGCTGTCTTCCCTCTTGATCCATAGATTAGATATCTGTCAGCAGCACCTGGGGTGTGTAATTCCTTGTTTACATTCAGTAGGAGAATTAGAGACAGAACTGCTCTATCCCAATTATGGAGCATACATCTTTCTCTTTGATTTGAGCATTTTAGGTTATGCGCCAGAAATAGTGTTTATAAATATTCCATGAGGTACTTCTCTACATTTCCAAACCACCTTTGCATCACATGGGAACATACGACTAGTTCAAAGAAATGAACTTTAAGAGAAATGAATCACTTCCAGAATGAGGCAGATAAAAACATGTGTACCTTCTCTATTTCCTTTTATCCCTGATATAAACTAAGGGATATATGGTCAAATGCTGAAACAGCAAATATCTCACAGAATGGAGGCAGTCTGGACACTAGAGTCACCAGATGGAAGAGAGATTCAACCTGCATCAGACTGTGAGTAATCCACAAATTTATCTGTTTCCCCAAGCTACTGAGATTCCAGGGATTTCCTGTTGGGACCCTTGGTATTAATTACCCTGATTAAAGCAGATTACACTTCTACCTGAAGGAAAGCTATGCCCTGACCAGCCCATATATCATCTGAGATGGAATGGATGTGCAGAATTACTCGCATTGGCTCGATGCAGTTTTGTAGTAAGAGAATTCATGTGTTATTCAGCTGGAGACTCAAATGATTTTTTAAAGTACAAAATATTTACAATTATACTGCTCATTCTCATAAATGGCAAATTGTGCCATTTTCACAAAAAGTACCGTCAAAGATTGAATGCTTTTGCAGGCATGCCTTTAGCTTTATGAGGGTCTTCAAAAGACCCATTTAAACATAAAATACACTGAAGTCAGGCATTAGGTTTTATAGTTTCACCTACCATTTCTGTGCTAATATTTATTGAACAACTACTACTGCCTAGCCCTGAACAATAGGTAAGAGATACAAATAAGAAAGGACACCTGTGTCCAAACTTTACTGTCTGCTAGTGAGACAAATATGTAATGTCAAGGAAGCTGAACAGATGGTCAAATGTTCTTTAAATTATCAAGAAAGCATACTTTTTAATAATGTCTAAGGTCAGAGTAAAGTAAATAACATAACCAAGATTTAAGATCATGTTTGCCAGTTTCCAAAATGAGCCTACATTCTAAACTCCAAACAAACAAAACAAAACAAAGACAGAAAACACAGAAGATGGAAAAAAAATGAAGAAATCCATCATGGCATTTAAGAAATGTAAATGTAGTCTGTTTGGGATGAATTTGGTGCCAAACATCAAACTAGAAACAACAAAGATAAATAACCACGATGGGTTTTGAAACTTGAATTTGCAAAATATTTGTTTGTTGTATTACTTAAGACAATTCAGTTCAGCCAAATAGAGAAGGGAAAAACAATGAGGAGAAGTACAACTAAGTTTCAACAATATGTAAGGAGATAGTGTGGTGGACACAGTTGACATAGATAATTAAGTAGAGATAGAAGAAACAAGTTAAGCACCCAACAGTTATGAGACATCAAATATTCATCTCTTAAATGAGTCACCCATTGATTATACCCTTGCTGGCCCCATGTGTTATCTGCCTGAAATATGCAGATAAAAATCCATAGCCGTTCAGGAGTCTATTTTAGCAAGTTAGAACTATACCTAGGCACACTTGTCTCTGATGATAGAGCAAGCTGTGTTGGCTCAGTCATGTTCCATCTGCTGAGCCCCCTGCACACACTCAACACTGGTCCTCAAAAAACCCACTGTGACCAGGAAAGGTTGATGTGGTAGAGAAGACGAGAAACAGAACAGACAAATATCATGTAACACAGGACTCAGAATGTGGGCCTTTCATCCCACTGAAACCCTTTCTATGTAGGTAAGCCTAGCAGATCTTTCCCTCCTTGCTTTGTGCTGTGTTTTAAGCTGTTCAATAAATCTGTGACTAGAATATCATAATATGGTTTGTGAACCTTTCTGTACTAGGACCACAGCTCCTGCTTGCACTATGGGATAGACATAAAGGTAGCTGAGGATACACAGTGATGAGGCTACAGGAATGGAGGGGTCAAATTAGGGACAAAGGCTACAAGGCCCAGGACATCCTTAGAATTGTTCCCAGCACCAACAAAAATTGGAGTTAACTCAGGAGGAGTGGACCGCAAGGCCTGGAGAATACCAACAGAACTTACCTACAAATTCACCGAAGGTTTGCTAAACACACCAGAGACCAGAACATCCACAATATAAAAATCGACACGCATGTATTCTGGGCCCCCCTTTCTTCAGCCATTGGGATATGGCAACTCCTACTTGCAAGCCCACCTTCCTCTAAATACCCAGATGCCACGTTGGACAGAACAGCAGGAGGTGCAAGAGGTCTGAAAGACTCAAGATTTCACCTGAGAGAGCTGGAGTCCTCTCAAAGTGACATTTAAAGCTAGAAGAGACTAAGGCAATATTAACTTGCCTTAGTTCCCATTCCGCCTGGGTGTAGTTTATTGAGGAAAAACAGATGTTATAGTGAAGAAGCTGCAACTTCTTTGTAAATATGAGTAGTAAGTGAAATTTTGAGCCACTTTGGCTTTACTAACAGTGCTAGTAATATGGGAAGTGATGAAAAGAATGAGGAAGAGAAAGGTGGTTAGTCAGTGGACATAGAAATGGAGGCTCTCTGAACTCCAATGAATGGAGTGTTCCACTTCAACATGTGTACGTATGCACACACACACACACACACACACACACACACACACTACAAATATCTAGTATTCTATTATTCTCTCTAAACAACTATCTTCAGTATCAGGATATCTGAGCCATTGCTACATATAAGATATGTCTAGGTAAAGAGGTCCCAAACTAAAAACAAGTATGCCAGCCCCTATGCTTACATTTACATAGTTCTTACCTTTCTGCCACAAACATGAAAAAAATTTTTTTTCTCCTTCAGCTATGTTTTTCCAGAAATACTATGCTAAAAATCCTAAAAACATAAGCATTTCCTATAAGTAGAACTGGGATAGAAAAAAAAAAAAAGGCTAACCTGAAGTTAAAGAATAGGAATGACTGAGAATTACTCCTCTACTAGAGTGAATAATCTCTTATATAGTATGATTTTCATGTCAACTTTACATGAAATTTTGCATATACTTTGGATTAAACTAAGGAAAAATATTCAGTTTCATACATGGGTCAGTGTGCATTTCAATCAAGGTAGAGATCAATGCATGCAGGCCACAGGCAAGAAGTAAGGGTCTAATCAGAGATGACTGTCTCAAGCCAAATAGGTTGATCTGCTGCTTCATACTCTACACATTTCCTGTCCTAAAGTATTTGTTTTCCAAACTTGGAAAGATGAAGTGAAATAGAAGGTCAGTATTTTACAATAGAAAAAAAAAATCAGATTTTGAAGAAAACTCTTGGGAATGATAAAAAGATAATCACCTGGATACCTGGATGCTACAAGGCTCAGGGCTAAGAAGAAAAGAGACAGACAGGCACACAGGATACCAAAAAGTTCCAAGCACAAAAATGAGGGAGTTTTACTATGAAAATTCAATCTGTGGGGCTGATTTACCATGTGGTGACCATTTTGGGCATATGTGTAAAAAATTGCCCAGATATCTCTAGATGTTTTAGGATGCCATCACAACCTACCACAAATCGCAGCTTTTTCTGAAACTTGAAAAAAAAAAAAAAGAAAAAAGATGTGACCTGTGATGATACAGAAGTCAGCAGATAAAGTTGATAATAAAGAATATATATTTCTCATTTAGCTCTTCTAGGGACAAACAAAATGCCCCCTTGGAAGACAATACCAGTTTATAAATACAAGTATGCTTGATATATATGCATTTTCTATATATTGAAATAAAAACTTAAATCACAGCATTCTGTAAATTGTATAATTGACAATACGTGGTTATTGCAAAAGTAGCATCAACAGAACTGCTTTTGAATTTATTAATTCAGCCCTAGAAATACATGCATTTTCTCATGGATTTTACATCAGTGGTATTTATTGATGCTACTGTATTGTAACCAGAAGTTTCTATACTCCATTAAGGTTTCACAAACATTTATCAAACAAGCTCTTTCTCTGTCACTTTCAGCAACCATGCTTCAACAGAAATTCTAGCATTACTAAAAGAAAACAAAAATGTGAATAGAAAAAGGTCATACACATACCCAGAAGGAACAAATTCGTGGCTATTTTCATTCGTTCTCAGTCTAGCCACTAGACTTTTCCAGTAACTACAATTAAGCATTCATATTTAACTCATCTATAATAAGGAAGTCTGAAATGCTCGAGAATGCTTTACTTTAAATCAAGTTGTCCTAACCGCATAAACTCCGGCACACTTATTCCTTCATCTTTTTTGGAAAGGCAAACAGACAAAAATGCTGAATGCTGCCCCAAACACTGTTTAACGTCCATTTGAATAGATAGGCATTTAAGTAACAAACCTTCCCCCACCTCCTAGAAAGGAAAAACAAAATCGCACAAACATCGCAGCAAAACCAGGAGGGCACAGGCCTCTCCTCAGCCCCGCCGTGTCCACAGAAGACGGGGGCGGCCTGTACTCACACAGATAGCGAGAGCGCCTGCCCCCATTCTCGCAGGAAGTGCCTGGTAGAAGTGATGAAGACCAGATGAAAACATCAAAATGACAGCAAAGTACGAGAATTCCATTCAGTAGATATGATTTCATTTGAAACACAGTTCCTAATCCAGAGGCCTCAGAGGGAGCGAAGAGCAGCTCCTAACATTTTCAGAAGCATGGTTTTGCTTCTCACTCGGCTGAACCCACATGGCTGGCAGGACTGCCTGGAGTTGAAATCTGATCCAGAGCGCCTAGTATTGGCAAGTAGAGGAGGTCATGTGACAGGGGCCTTAAGCTGCTGACATCTTTTTCTTAAACCTGACTTGCCAGATGCCACACACAGGCTTTCTCCGGTCAGAAAACACCCATCACCTGGTGGTATTCATTAATAGGAGGACTAAGTGCAAAACAGTGAATATGCAAACCTGATTCCTAGTTGCTACTCCTAAGAAAAATTCACATATTTACACTCAGGTTTCAATCTGCAGGCACATGCCTCACTTTTCTGAGACACTTTTCACTCCCACTGCCCCTTAGAAACTAGTTAAAGTCTATCAAAACATTCTTCCCTCCACCTTTAGTCTATCAGAATTGTTTTAAGTGAAAATACTTTATTTTATGCAACTCTTACCACTTCTCATTACTTTTGAATTATCTTATTCACAGACACTGGTGATCAACATAAAACAACATGTTTCTAGACTTCCGCAATTCAACATATGTGATTTATAGTGTGGAAAATCAGCCTCTGGTTGACCTTTCAACAATGTACTACTTCACATGCTGTGTCATTAGAAAATGTGACAGACTTTACAATTTCCAAATATTTGAACTGATAGCTAAAATATCCATTTCACATAAGCCAGAAGGACACTGTCCTATTTTTTTATTACCACTTTTTGGTCAAATCCTTTTTAGTGGCACATTTAAGAGAATGCTGACTAATACTGCGTGAGAAGTTTCCCTTTACCCAATTTTAGAAGACTTAAATTGCCCTCAACAACAAAACATAATAAAATTGTATCTTAAAGGCACAGGGTGGGAAGACCAGGGAAAGTGGAAATCAGTTCCCATTTCGGTACTTCCCTTCAAATGTATATTTCCAGCCAATCAACAGTGCCCACAGCAAAGCCAGAGGACATGACAAAGTCCATTTTATTTCCATGCATGCATTTAGAACATTGCAAAGACACTTCCACAAGGTGCACTAACACAATCCCAAGGCCAAACAATGGAATGGGAGTGGGCAAATGGACATAAACCCCTCCACTGAAAAGTAAAACTTTTTTCTGCTTCCACCTAATGTAGATTTTATCACTTCTGCTTTCCATTTACCCATTAGAAAACTAGACTATTAAAGAAAATTATTATAAAACAGACTTTTTCCAATACATTAAAATTTTGTCTTCTTTTTCTGAGGATACAAGTACTGCCAGTCTTTGGTGAAAAATAAAAGCCTAAAGATTAGGTCAATTTTTATCACCTATACTGGTTGAGGCACTATGCAACAATATACAATGATCAGAAAGACATGATATGTTCTCTTATGGATCATTCAATGGGAGGAGAGAGGAATGAAAATCAATAAGGCTTTTTAATTAGTCAGCACAGAGGCAGTAACAAAGAAGCAGAGATGAGGTAGTGAAAAAATAACAAAGGACACCCAAAAACATTTAACATATTTCGATTCTATTTTTTGTTTTTGAAAAACATAATTAAATCTAATTTGTGAGTTTTCCATCCTAATTTTTTTCACTTAACATTATATCACTGACATGCTTCCATACTGTTAACACTATAAACAATTTTAATCACATATAATATTATGTTCTGTATATATAACGGTTTTTTTAGTCATTCTCCTATTTTTAGGCATTTACATGGTTTCTGATTTTATGTGTGTATGTGACTGTAAGTAATGCTTTATCCTCATTCTGATTATTTTCTAGTCAAGACTCCAGAAAGTGAAATTGTTGGATCACGTTGAATATTAACATGTGCTAAGGTTGTTGACACACATTGACTCTGGCAGTTTATAATCCTCAATTCACGCTACCCAAGTTTGAATATTTTGTAAAATATTTCATAACTTAATAAACGAAAAGGACTTCTCACTTAAAATTCAGATTTATCATTAAAGATAAGAAAATTCCTCATTAGTCATTTGTATTTTCTAATCCATGTGTGGCATTGTCCATTTATCAAATCGTTACTTAACAAGTCTCTTTTATAAGCTCATTTTAAGGATTAAATGATATATAATCTATAAAAAGCTCTTAGTATATTACCTGGCAAATAGTAATAAAAAAGCAATTTTGGATGCTTATCATATGGTTGGATTATTTATCTATTTGGAATATTTTTTGAAATATAGCAAAAAATGAGGATCTAAATTGATTTGATTTTTATTTTTCATTTAACTACTGTGGCCCACATGGTTAATTCTTTCCAGGATGCAATCTCTCTTTCTGATACTATTAGAGCTTCTTTTCCCTCTTAGTTGGGGCTGAGCCCATAGTTGTTCATCTACAGATTACATTTCCCAACCTTTCATACCAGTAGATAGGGCCATGACTCATTAACAGAGTGTGAATCGATTGGGTATGTACAACTTCTGTGTCGCATGATTCATAGGATCCTTCCTCTTCATCACATGTTGGAATGTGAATACACCTCACTTGGATCATACAGGAGAAAGAGTCCCAGGGGATGAAAGACTGAGCAGATGGAAGGAACCTAGACCTCTGAATGACCTTGTGGAGTATGGCTGCATTAACATGCCTGTATCAATTAGACTCCCATTGGAGAAAGAAATCAAACTCTCAAATATGTTACCATATTTGAAAGTCCTGTGTGTAAAACAAGTTTGTTTTTCACCTAATATACTAACCAAATGACTCCCATTTATTGAGCAAGTTTTTCATTTCCCATGTATGATACTATCCTTACTATATATTAAATTCATATACGTACACATACACAACCAGGGTCTTTTTCAGACTAATATATTCTATCTAGGTTTTTCTTTCTTCCATAGTTTACCTAGTTTTATTCCATATCCATATTTGAATAACTGTATCTTTATAATTGACTTAAATAGCTGATAAAGATAGCCTTCTCTAATTATTTTTTCAAAACTTTATTGCTCCTTCCCAATTTTTCATGATGGATTTCAAAAACATTAAGTAATGTTAGAACAAGTTAGAACATCAAAATATTATACCTTGCATTATTGTTCCTAATACATATATAATAATACTACATAAGGATGACAAAAATCTAGTCCTTATTTTCACAAGTACTTGTACACTATTATAAAGTGAAATTAGTACTGTGCTAAACTTATCCTTATTTTTGGTAATGACTATATTTCACGGCAAAAAGATACCCTGAATAGGCCATTTAACAAACAGAACTAAAAACATTCTTCACATCAAACAATGTCTTTCCATGGAATAGATCTAAAATTGGAGTCCGAAATAATTTTCCTCACCCCTAAAGAGATGCAAGTGATAGTAGAGTCTAATTCCAGAAAGTTCTCTGAGCTGACAAACATAGATATTCCTAAGTATTGATTTATAAAGAATCTTAAGATATACAAGCCCCAGCCAAGAGAGTTGTTTATATAAAATATGAGCTATCACTTTTTTTTCCCAGAAAGAATAAAGAAATTGTAACAAGTATTTTTCAGAATAGTTCACTCTGGTAGGCTAATTCCATGACTACTCCCAGAAATGCTGAAATACCAGGTCAGAAAAGGATCCCTATTTTCAAGATCTGTGGGCTCCCTGGAGGAAGGAGTCAAGCTGACTTCATAAAGGATGGTCAGATCCCTAGGATGCTTCATTCAAATGACCCTGTAACCTGGGGAAGTTTGATGAAGGGATCTAAAAAGGCCAAGTTGTCCTCTAGCCACCAAAGAAGCTAAAAATCCTTCAAAGTCGATCTCTCTGATGTTAACTGGCAGAGCTACCAGTTTTCAAAAGACAAAATCTCTTCAGCTGGAGTAGCAATAACAGTTGTCAGAACAGCAGCGGTCAGCAGTTACAGTACTGCTGGCCACATAGCAGAGACCGGCGAGTATCATGGGGTGTGGTGGTGGCGGCACTGACAGCATCAATCACCTGATGCCCATTGGAAATGGGACATTGGAGGCTTTTCCTCCCAAACTCAGTCTGCCTATACTCCAGCTCTACCTCTATCCCAGCTACTACTCCAGGAGTACACTAGCCTGGACCAGAATCAATGGCATCCAATCAGACAGGGTATCAGTAGTCAGTCAGCAACTATTTATTGTTTATATACTATCTCTTGACCAGAGAGGTTCAGATATTTGGGGTTTTGAATCTCTAGCAGCATGTGCACCTGAAAGATTATTTGCTCTAGGTCAGCAGTCAGCAAACTACAGTCTGTGAGCCACATCTGGCCACCACAGGCCCCTTCCAGCTACTCTAGATCAACTCCGGTTGCACCCATCTGTTTATATAACATTCCTGGCTGCTTTGGTACTACAGTGGCCAAGGTTAGCATCTGCAACAGAGACTGAACCTATGGCCCACAAGGCCTAAAACATTTACCATCTGACCCTTTACAGAAAAAGTTTGCTGACCCTTACTGGTTGGCTATTCAGTAACATTACTGGGCATGAAAATCCTTATATATCCAAAGAAAGACTCTTCTACGGGCCTTGGTTCCTTGGAAAATAATGGGAAGTAGGTCTTTCTTGGGTTTATTAGTCTATTTGTTACCACTGCTCCATTACCTGGCCTTGGGACTATTCTTACCTTCTTCTAGTTATTTTCTGAAGGATTTTCCAGAAAGAGGTCCAGTTCATAATCTGATCATATTTCTGTTCTGCAGTCTAGGTGCATTCTCATCCCATTTGAGGAAAAAAAAATTACAATACTCCTAGGAAAAGATCGAATGTTCTGTAGCCATGGAAACAAATAGCCAATATAACTCATTTTAAACCTGTTCAATTGATCAACACCTTCCCTCAGTAAACCAAGTAATTTTGCAAGCCAACCTATCAGTAACAGCCCAATTAAGAAGGGGTTCAGTCTAATAAGTATGTCTTTGAGTGTCAACCAATCAATAACTGTCTCATTTGAGTAACCACTCTCCTTCCAATGATGTCACACTCCTGCAAACCCACCTGTATAATTATCATCAGTCTGCTCTGCTCAGAAAGACCATGCCTGACCATCAGAGTTTTCCCCCACTGTGACAGTAAGTTCAGCTTTGTCTTTTTGTCAGGTACATAGTGTTGATCTCGTCATTCTTTGACACATCCTTAGTTTAGACATCCCAATTCTGTGGGTCATTATTTAAGCCTTATTGTTTGACCTGCATTTCTATTATTTCCTCACTTGCTTGCCTAATGTCCCTTTTTTCCAGTTCTGTTTATGGCCCCACTTAACGCTTGGCATGTCACTTGACTAAGGCTAGACTGGATACTATTCCCTATCCCTTTCCTGGAAGCCAAAGCAGATCCACTTTGCCAGCGTCCACAGAAGGAGAGAATCAGGACCCAGTCCTGTAAGAAGTGGACAAGACTACTGATGGGAATGAGAGGTTCCATTCCTCAGTCCAGGAAAACTAGACAAGAGCTGCATTTTCTTTTGAAAACAGTTTATTTTCCCACTAAGTTTGCTAAAACCATAATTTAACTTCTATATTTCATAAGCACTTATATAATAGACAATGTGTACCTATTAGTATTCGAGGAATTATGGCTAAGAGGAGGTATGAATAATGGTATAGTACTTGAACTATGAAGTATATGTAAGAATTTTTTTGAGGACACTATTTGCAAATCTTGAGAAGGTATTCTGTTTGGCCATTCTGTCTCACCAGCATAGTGATTTGAAAGGCCACATACCTAGGTGGGAATTACTAGCAATCAACACAAACACTTTAATACCCATTGTTCCTTACTCTGCCTGCTTCACAGTTTATGATTACTTCACAGACCCTGAAGGCACTTGAGTCTTAATCCTTCAATTAACAAATACAATACACGAAATTGTATAATCAAATTTGAAATGTGTGCCCTTAGGACTTAAGAATTTGAAGCCAGGGGGCGCCTGGGTCACTCAGTCAGTTAAGCATCCAGCTCTTGATTTCAGCTCAGGTCATGATCTCATGGTTCCTGGGACAGAGCCCTGCAGAGCTTGCTTGGGATTCTCTTTCTCTGCCCCTCCTCCATACTTGCGCACTTGCTCTCTTTCACAAAAATAAATGTTAAAAAGAAAAGAATTTGAAGAAAGCAAAAAAAACAAAAAAAAAACCAAAAAAAAACAAAAAAAAACCAACAACAACCCATGATGGATGAAGGTCACTGGAGCTAGAGCTGCAAGAAGGCAGGCGTTGAGCGGACTTCTACAGAAGTCACTGATTATGAAGGCAGGGGAGGGAGAAGGCATTCTTATGTGGGTCTTTGTGATGGGCAAAGAGACAGACATTAGCATGAAAAGTAAGGGACTTTAAATAGAAGAATAAGAAATCTAGGCAGGACCTCAGCCATGAACTAACTACTGTATGTTCTTAAATAAATAGCTTGACAAAAGTGCTGCCAGATTAATCTGAGGTCTGACTAAAATGTGCTAAAATAAAAAGGAAACTTCTTATAAATAAATGGACCCTGTTAACAATTGCCCAGCTGAGAGGATAATTTCTGGAATTTATATACTGAAAGATAAATCACAAACTTTGTAGACAGAACTTGTAAGACTGATAACTGACTTTATATATGAGGCAAAAGAGGTGTCACGTAGTCAAGAACAGCATGAAGGAAGACTCTAAGATTTGTTTGCCAGGACAATGAAATTGTGCCAAGTAGTGTATCTTAAACTCCAGTCTGCCTGGCAAAGTTCCAATTTATGCTTGTTGATTCAATGCAGTTATTAATAGCATCGCTTTTCACTCTTAAAAGTGTTCTGGAAAGGTGAGGCTGAGGGAGGTGACAGCGAAGGGTGCTGCCCGAGTATCAGGACTCGCTCTACCAGGATCCTAAGAAGGGAGAGTTCAAGACTTCCATCTTTATATGTGGAATCTGAAAGAAAGAAAGAAAGAAAGAAAGGAAGGAAGACAGAGGAAAAGAAAGGAAAAGAAAAGAAAGGAAAGGAAAGGAAAAGAAAAAAAGAATGCCACTAATATGGAGGATAATATCATATAGTCTAATTAGAATCCTAGGAGGAAATGAAAGATTGGACTAGAAAAACATTTTTGAAAATAAAAGCTGAAAAATTTCAAAATTGATAACAAACATTAACCCTTAGCTCTACAGACCTCTAGAAGGATAAAGAAAACCACTCATATTTTTAGCAGTGCTAACAATGAGAGTTAAAGACCAAAAAAGCCTTTAAAGTAAACCAGAAAAAGATGCTTACTTTTTTAAAGTTTATTTTGAGACACACACACACACACACACACACACACACACACAGAGAGAGAGAGAGAGAGAGAGAGAGAGAGAGAGAGCAAGCAAGGGAGAGACAGAGAGAAGGAAAGAGAGAGAATCCCAAGCAGGCTCTACACTGTCAGCATAGAGCCCAATGTGGAGCTTGAACCCATGAACTGTGAGATCATGACCTGAGCCGAAATCAAAAGTCACTTAACTGAGCTACCCAGGCGCCCTGAAAGATGCTTACCTTTAATGGAACAATAGGAGTTACAACTTAGTTCTCAGAAGAAAAAATGGAGACCAGAAAATAATGGACTGATATGTACACAGGGTTTTGAGGGGGTGGGGTGAGTCAAAGAAACTCTTACAAAATTAAAATTACATATCCAGAGAAAATGTTCTTCATAAGATGAAGGTGAAATAAAAACATTTTCAGAGAGAGGAAAGCTGAGTGAATTTGACGTTAGTGAGTTCACACTATAAGAAATGCTAAAAGGAGTTCTTTGGGTGAAGGGAACTGATACCAGATGGAGAAACTGGATCTACTAAAAGGAATGAGGAATGTTGTAAGTGGCAAATATGTGGAAGCAGGTTTGATTCCCAGCAGAAGCTGTGGGTGTCTTGTGTGATTTGCTGTGATTCTGATGGACTTTGGTGTCCTGAAGGGACTTTAGGCAGCCTCATCATTTGGCTTCAGCATCTCCTAAAAAAAAGTTACACAAGATTATGGGAGCTGAAAACATGAATTCCAGTCCTCTTCACTTCCGATTTCCTTGGGGGGTGATGGCATGGTCAATGATCCTTGGATTTGTTCTCTCATCTCAGGGTGAAGTTTTCACTTAATATCAACTCTATACAGAAAGGAGAAAAACCTAAGTGTACAACTTACCAACAATTTGAAACATAAAATTCTTAAAGTTTAACTATCTTAAGAGAAAGTTGGAGGACCTAGAATCATCCTTAAGAGATAATGGCCTTTGTAAGGAGTTATCAAGAATGGCAAGAAGGGAGGCAACAGATGAAAAGCTAAATGGGTCCAATTCTGTACTTGAGGGTGAAACACATTTTAAAGAAAAAGAACAGAAGAAAAATCTAAATATTCAGACCTAGATGAATTGATCTCTAACTTTACAAAGAGGGCAATCCCACTAGAATACAAATCAAAGTCTATGATATCACTAGGGACTTTTCCAACTAGAGCTCACAGCAGATGGCATTTGGATATGGTCCTTCACTAAAAAGTCTGTCTTCATTGGAAAGATCTTTTCACTGCCCTCCACATACATTTTCACCTTGGCAACCAGGCTTCATTCCTCTACCTCTAATGCCGGTGCAAGGTCCTGTGGGCCAGTTTATGACATCAGGACCTGAGAAGGCATATGCTGACCAGGTCAAAATATCCCACCAAGGGATATTCTAGAGCCACCACAGCCTATAAGGAAGTTTTACAGAAATCTAAATTTCAGGTTTTATAAATAAGTTCTGTAAGTAAGATTTATTTGAATATCTTTAAAAATAGTTATAAATAAATCACTGTCTCAGTTTAGACTATGTATTATATGGCTACCCTACTAATAGAAGGAATTAATTAGTTGGGGAACAGAACATGTTTGGATAGAAAGTTGCATTTGATTTCAGGCAGATTCCAGAAATCAGTCACACAGTGGGAGGAAATTTCAGTAGGAAGTATACATTAGGAGCCTTTTCATAAACATCTCAAAGCCTGCTTCAGTCTCCCCTGGCTTCTTTAATCATCATAGCCTATTTATTCTACCTCTGAAAATTTTTCAACTCAATTTTCTCTCCGATATTGCAGCTATTCTTTAAAATTAAAAAAATTGTTAAATGTGTGCCTCATCAGCATTCCTTTGGTTCAAGAACACCACTAGCTACCCTTCTGAAACAGATTTGATTGTTACTTTCCTGCTTATTTTCTTCCTCTTCAGGCCTAAAGGCTTCATATATTGGCTTCAAGGGATCTGTGATCATGCAAGTAATTATATTTGAATTTTGAGTGTATGCACATGAATCAAGCATCTATCGTCATACTTTCAACTTTTTTAAGGAATAAAAACTGCTGGCCTATAGATTAAGTTCCAAACTCCTTAGCACAGCTTTCAAAGTTTTTCAAAATCTAATTTCATACTAGCCTCACCCCCATTATGTATCTTAAATTTTAGCTTTCTTGCTGGTAGTAGGCTGAATAATGGTCCCCCAAAGATGTCCACATCCTAGCTCCTAGGACTTGTGAATATGTCTCCTTGCATGGCAAATGAGATTTTAGGATGTATTTATGTTACAGATCTTGGGAAGGTTATCTTGGATTATCAGGGCTCAATCTAATCATATGGGTCCTTATAAGGAGGAGGAGCGGTCATGATAGAAGCACCAATTGTAGTCAAAGAGATCCCAAGCTGCTGGCTTGAAGATGTAGGAAGGTCACAAGCCAAGGAATGAAGATAGCCTCTAGAAGCTGGAAAATGCACGAACTCATTGAGGGTACCAAGAAGAAGCTTGATTTTAGCCAGTAAAACTGATTTCAGATTTCTGATATCTAGAACAGTAAGATCATAAAGTTGTGCTGTTGTAGGTCACTAAGTTTCTGGTAATTTATCAGAGTACTAATAGGAAACAAATACATTGTTGTTCTTTTTTTTTTTTAATGTTTATTTATTTTTGAGACAGAGAGAGACAGAGCATGAACGGGGGAGGGTCAGAGAGAGGGAGACACAGAATCTGAAACAGGCTCCAGGCTCTGAGCTGTCAGCACAGAGCTCGACGCAGGGCTCGAACTCACAGACCGCGAAATCATGACCTGAGCCGAAGTCAGCAGCTTAACCGACTGGGGCCACCCAGGTGTCCCTGTTGTTCTTTAAACTACTTAAGTGGTACATTGTCTGACTTCAGAATCTTTATGATCTTGTATTTGCCAGACATGCGTCTCCCTTTTCTTATTTAGGGAACTCATACACATACTTCAATGCCTAGCACCAAGGTCTCTAGCATTCCTAACACTGCTCCTCTGTGTGCGCACATATGCCTGCTTTAAACCACTTGTAAAATATTTACACACGGCATTGTTATTGTTTGCAAATTTATCTTTCTAGATTGAAATCCTTTGAGGACAGAGTAACATAACATTTCCTTTCAGGCCTCACAATATTCATATAGTTACTGCATTAAATGTGTGGTGATAAATCTTTGGTTGTTCCTGGCAACGCTTTGGGACTCACTTAAAAGTCAGGACAAGGAGTGCCTGGGTGGCTCAGTCGGTTAAGTGTCCGACTTAGGCTCAGGTCATGATTTCATAGTTCGTGGGTTCGAGCCCCATCAGGCTCTATGCTGGCAGCCTGGAGCCTGCTTCGGATTCTGTGTCTCCCTCTCTCTCTGCCCCTCCCCACTCACATTGTCTCTCTTGAAAATAAACATTAAAAATTTAAAAATTCAGGACAAGAAACAGGGATCACAAGAAAAAGAATTGAAATGTGTAAGCATAGACATGATTTGTAAGGAATTTTGGAGAAAAAAGTCCAGAGTTCTAAAAGAAAAAAAAAAAGAGAGAGAGAGAGAGAGAGAGAGAGAGAGAAAATATAGTGTGGAAAAACAGGTGAAGGTAGTCAAAAGGTACAAACTTCCAGTTATAGGATCAATTAGTCCAGTGAATGTAATGTTCAGCCCAGTGATTACAGTTAATAGTCACTATTAACTATGTATATTTGTATATATGTATTAATATTTATATATTCACTGTATATTTGTAATCTGCGGAGATCTTAAAAGTTCTCATCGCAAATAAGAAAAATTTGTATGTAAAGTGATGTGAGGTGATGGATGCTAATTAAACTTACTATAGTGATCATTTATCAAAATTATACATATATATATAATCAAATGTTGTATACCTAAAATTATATTATATGTCTATTTTACCTTAATAAAACTGGAAGAAAAAATAATGATCTAAAGATTTGTATTTCTGTAAGAAATCTGAATATAAAATTTTAACCTACAATTATATTAAGAATATAAAATCTGTAAGACAAAAGGACTATGTAGGAATATAGTGCTCATGGAAAGATATGTTCATAGTCCTTAATATTTGAGTTCTTCATTTGCAACATCTTTTTGCCAGGAAGATTCCTTTTTTTCAAATCTCGTCTCTAAATAAAGGTTAAGTTGAAATTCTTGAGGCAATTACTTTTGATTTTTTTTAAATAAAAATCCACTTGTATATATGGATTGTATATGACTTGTGGTTGGCATAGTCCCTCACCTATTGCAAGACTGTAATAAATAATACAGCATATATAGTTTTTAAAAATCCAGCAAGTAAAAAAATACTTTGCTATATATAATATATATATAATTATGTATATATGTATGAAAAATGAGAAAATATTCCTATTAACTGAATAACAATTCCCAGAACTAGAATTACAAGATGTTTCACTTTGTGAGGGGGTATAGGGACGAGTCAGTAACCATTGTTTATCATCCAAGGCTTTCACTTGTGTTCTCATTTACTTATTACAATTCCACAGCATACGTATTATTCATGTTTGTCAAATGAGACCGCAGCTCAAGGGAGGTTGAGCAGCCAAACCTACGCTGAGACCTAGGTTTTCACAAATGCATTAAATTAAGATAGGTTAAATCCCCATTTGGAATGCACCTGGTTTCTAATTGTGACTAGGCTAAGGGTACTCATGTTATGAATATCACTGTCAATTACAAGATATAAACAGTAAACCAATATTTCAACTGAGAAAAATACTAGAACAAGAGGTACCTTGAGAGTTTTTTTTAAATATTAATTATAAGCACATTTACCTATATTATCTCATTCAATCAACATGAAAACAAGCTAGGATATAAATGGCAAAATTCCCATTTTGCAACAAAAAAAAAACCACTTGAAATTCATAAATCAAACTACTTGCCCAATCACACAGCTGGTAAGATGTATACACAGAGAATATAAATTTAATACTTTGCTTATTTATTCCCTTAACAATCAAATATTTAGTAAGATAATACCATGTGCCATGCACTATTGCAGACTATGTTCCTCTCCAGTGGATTACTTTTAATGGATAGAACTTCTACTCCTGGAAGCCTTAAAATTCATATATGAGTTATAATGTGCTAGGCTGCCATGGACTTTAGGAAAGATGGAGGGGTGCTGCTATAGGATTCTTGTACATTCATGTGGCAGTTAACTGTTTAATAACAACATCTCACATGGCTACAGCTGTAACAGTTTATTTTGTACAGACACATATTGATACTAAATATCTATTTTATGTATAACAATGTTTGTTTCTCTTCATTAGAACTATTGCAAAACTCTTAGTGGTCAAGGACTTAACTACCACAACCTGAGACAAATCAATTTCCTAATCATTTATATCAAAGAGCCTCACACTAGGGAGGCTGGGAAGATGGCAGAGTAAGAGGACGCCAAGCTCACCTCAGCCCACAGATACAACTAGATAACACTTCCATCAGTATAAATAACCCAGAAACTGACCTGAGGACTGACAGAACAAAATCCACAACAAAAGGTGGAGAAGAGGGCACATCAAAGAGGGTTGGAAGGGTGGAGACACAGGAGGAAGCAAAATGGACCAGGGCACAAAACAGGCTATCATACCTGGAAGCCTGCACAGGTAAGATGAATCCCCATGGCATTTGGCTTTGAAAGCGAGAAAGACTGAATTTCAAGAGTTCTTACAGCAAGAAGGACTTAAATCCTGGAATTTTAAAAATCAGCAACTTGGTCCTGGAAAGGCCCAGAGAGCAATAGGAAGCCTAGTCCCTGCCCTTAAAGAGACTGCACCACAAAAAGCCCTTTGGAGTTACAGCAGAAAAACACCTGGAGCATATGGGAGAAAGAGCTATTTACTCGTCTCAGAGCATGTCCCAAAAGGGCAGAGATCCTAGGAAGACTCCTCCAAGAACAAAGAGGCTGGCAGGTACCAATTCCCTACCCCCTACCCACCCATCGTCTCTTAGAATAAGCACAGAGCCAGCTGCAGGAACCAGAATGCTGACATTCACCACCTAACTTGTTTACATCAAGTCCACCCCCACGTTCTTCAGCAGATCAGCCATTTCCAGTCACACGTGCTTCAGTCCCATTGCTGTGGGTCTCCTCATCCAGAAGACTAGTACAAGCCTCTGCCAATACCACATCTCCTGATGAGCATGCTTTTGGAGGCTTTGGTCTGATTGGGGGTAGTGGGGTGGCAGCAGCATCGGTCATGCAGAAGCCTGAGGCACACCTTGTTAAAATCGCACCTGCCCCCACCACACAGCCCTGGTCGGTGGTATGTGTCAATTCACAACCAGACTGGCACGCATGTTGTTAAAGCTGCTCACCCACGCTGGGGACCAAACACTGCTGCAACAGACAAAGACAGACTCTGCAGATGACTGGATTGAAGGCAAAGGCAGCCAGGACACAACAGCAGGGCACACGTAACACACATAGGAGAGACCCCCTGAGACACCAGGTTCTGGGGAAGAGGCAACACTGTACCGCAGGGCACTACAGGAACTTTTCTTCATACAGCCACTGCTTTCAGGAGCAGGAAGCAGAGCTGACTTCCCTAACACAGAGAAACAGAGATTTAGACAAAATGAGGAGACAAAGAATACATTCCAAATGAAAGGACAGGACAAAATCACAGCAAGAGACCTAAGTGAAATGTGGGTAAGTAATATGCCAGTCAGAGGATTTAAAGTAATGATCCTAAAGACACTCACGGTACTTGAGAAAAGAGTGGAGGACATCAGTAATACCTCTAACAAAGAGATAAAAAAGAATCAGAGGTGAAAAACACAATAAATGAAATAAAAAATATACAAAACAGAATAAATAGTGGGCTAGTGGAAGCAGAAAAATGAATCAGTGAGTGACCTAGAGGACAGAGTAATGAAAAGTAATCAAGCTGAGCAGGTGAGAGAAAAATCATTATGCAAAATAAGAATAGATTTAGGGAACTCAGTGACTCCATTAAGTGCAAGAACATTCGCATTACAGGATTCCAGAAGAAGAAGAGAGAGAAGGGAACATAAAATTTATTTGAAGAAATAATAGCTGAAAACTTTCCTAATCTGGGGAAGGAAACAGGTACCCAGATCCAGGAGGTACCGAGAGTCCCCAACAAAATCAACCCTAGGAGGTCCACACCAAGACACATACAATTAAAATGGTAAAAAGTAGTGATAAAGACAGAATTTTTAAAGCAGCAAGAGAAAAGAAGGCAGTTAGATACTTCGAAAACCCCATAAGGCTATCAGCTGATTTATCAGCAGAAAATTTGCAAGCCACAAGGGAGAGGCATGATATATTCAAAGTGCTGAAAGGGAAAAATCTGCAGCCAAGAATATTCTATCCAGCAATGCCAATATTAGGAATAGAAGGAGAGAGTTTCTCAGACAAACAAAAACAAAAGGAGTTCATGACCACTAAACCAGCCCTCCAAGAAATGTTAAAGGGGATTCTTTTTTTTTTTTTTTAATTTTTTTTTCAACGTTTTTTATTTATTTTTGGGACAGAGAGAGACAGAGCATGAACGGGGGAGGGGCAGAGAGAGAGGGAGACACAGAATCGGAAACAGGCTCCAGAGCCCGACGTGGGGCTCGAACTCACGGACCGCGAGATCGTGACCTGGCTGAAGTCGGACGCTTAACCGACTGCGCCACCCAGGCGCCCCTTAAAGGGGATTCTTAATGGAAGGGAAAGACCATATGTATGAAAAGTAGGAAACATAAAAACTTATAGTAAAAATAAGAATATCTGTAAAAATCAGTCAAAAGATTCACAAAATTAAAAGATGTAAAATATGACACCATGTACATAAAATGTAGGGTGGAAAGGAGTAAAGGGGTTCAAATTTAAGTTAATATAAGCTGCTATATGCAGAAGATATTATATACAAACTTAATGGTAACAACAAGTCAAAAACCAGTAATAGATAGGCAAAGAACAAAGAGAAAGGAATCCAGTATATCACTAAAGAAAGACAATAAACTAGGAAAGAGAGCAAGAGAAGGGCAGGGACAAACTAAAAAAACAAAAAACAAAACAAAACAAAAAAACAAAAAAAACAACAACCACAAAATAAGTAACAAAATGGCAACAAATACATCTCTGTCAATAATTACCTTGAATGTAAGCAGACTAAATGCTCCACTCAAAGATCTAGGATGATGAAATGGATTAAAAACAAACAAACAAAAACAGAACAAGACCTAGCTTTATGCTGCCTACAAGAAACTCATTTCAGACCTAAAGACCCTTGCAGACTGAAAGTGAGGGGATGAAAGAAACATTTATTAAGCACGATGAGGTAAAGGAAAGCCAGAGTAGCAATACTTAGATCAGACAAAATAGGCTTTAAAACAAAGATTGGCATGAGGGACAAAGACACTATATAACCATAATGGGGACAACCCAACAATAAGGTATAACAATTGTAAATATTTATTTATTTATTTATTTTATTTTTTTTTTTAATTTTTTTTTTCAACGTTTATTTATTTTTGGGACAGAGAGAGACAGAGCATGAACGGGGGAGGGGCAGAGAGAGAGGGAGACACAGAATCGGAAACAGGCTCCAGGCTCCGAGCCATCAGCCCAGAGCCCGACGCGGGGCTCGAACTCACGGACCGCGAGATCGTGACCTGGCTGAAGTCGGACACTTAACCGACTGCGCCACCCAGGCGCCCCAATTGTAAATATTTATACACCCAAATATGTAAAGTGGTTAATAAAAACATAAAGGAACCCTTCAATAGTAACACAATTATAGTAGGGGACTTTAACACCTCATTTACGTCAATGATCATCAAAACAGAAAATCAATAAGGAAACAGTGGTTTTGAATGACACCCCGGACCAGATGCGTTTAACAGATATATTTAGGACATTCCATCCTAAAACAGCAGAATACACATTCTTTTTAGGTGCACATGGAACATTCTCCAGAACAGATCACACAGTAGGCCAAAAACAAGTCTCAACAAATTTAAAAAGATCAAAGTCATATCACGCATCTTTTCTGACCACAACACTATAAAACTAGAAATCAACCACAAGGAAAAATCTGGGAAGAACACAAATACAGAGAGGTTAAATAACATGCTAAATAAACATGGTTGACATGAATGGTCAACCAAGAAATCAAAGAAAAAATAAACACTTACATGAAAATGAAAACACAACCATCCAAATGTTTTGGGTTGCAACAAAAGTTGTTCAAAGAGGGAAGTTTATAGCAATACAGGCCTACCCCAAGAAGAAAGAAAAACCTCAAACAACCTAACCTTGCACACAAAGGAGCTAGAAAAAGAACAACAAAACCCCAAAACAGCAAAGGAAAGGAAATAACAAAGATTAGAGTAGAAGTAAATGATTTAGAAACTTAAAAATCTCTATAGAGAAGATCAATGAAACCAGGATCTGGTTCTTTGAAAAGATCAACAAAATTGATAAAACTCTAGCCAGACCCATCTTTAATTCATTAATTAATTAGAGAGAAAGCGCACGCACAGGAGCGCACATGCACACAAAGTCATCAAATGGAAGAGGAGAAAAAACTGATACCACAGAAATATAAGTGATTGTTAGGGATTATGAAAAATTATAAACAAATTAGACAACCTAGAAAAAATGGATAAATTCCTAAAACATACAACTTACCAAAACTGAAGAAGGAAGAAATACAAATTTGAACAGACTGATTACTAGTGAAGAAATTGAGTCAGTAACTACAAAAACTCCCAACAAACAAAAGTCCAGGACCACACAGCTTCACAGACAAATTCTACTGAACATTTAAAGAGTTAATACCTATTCTTCTCAAACTATTCCAAACAATGGAAGAGGAAAAAAAACTTCCAAATTCATTCTATGACCAGCCTTACCCTGATACCAAAACCAAATAAAGACACCACAAAAAAAGAGAACTACAGGCCAAACTCTGATGAACACAAATGCAAAAATCCTCCACAAAATATTAGCAAACCAAATCCAACAATACATTAAAAAAAAAAAATCATTCACCACAATCAAGTGGGATTTGTTGCTGAGATGCAAGGGTGACTCAACATTCACAAATTAATGTGATAACATCACATCCGTAAGAGAAAGGATGAAAACCATATGATCATTTCCATAGATGCAGAAAAAGCATCTGACCAGGTATAGCATCCACTCATGATAAAAACCCTCAACTAATTAGGTTTCCAGGGAACATACCTCAACATAATAAAGGCCTTATATGAAAACCCACAGCTAACACCATACTCAATGGGGAAAAACTGAGAGCTTGTCTCCTAAAGTCAGGAACAAGACAAGGATGTCCACTGTCACCACTTTTATCCAATATAGTACTGGAAGCCCTCGCCACAGCAATCAGACAACAAAAAGAACAGAAGCCAAGTTGGTAAGGAGGAAATGAAATTTTCACTCTTTGCAGATGACATGATACTATATATATATAAAACCCTAACAATTCCACCAGAAAACTAGAACTGATAAATGAATTCAGAAAAGTTGCAGGATACAAAAATCAATGTACAGAAATCTGTTGTATTCCCATACACTAATAATGAAGCAACATTAAGTGAAATTAAGAAAATAATTCCATTTACAATTGCACAAAAAAATAAAATAGGAATAAACTTAACCAAAGAGGTGAAAAACCTCACTCTGAAAACTATAAAACATTGATGAAAGAAATTTGGGATGATGAACAGAAATGGAAAGGAGTTCCATGCTCATGGGTTGGAAAAATAAATATTGTTAAAATGTCTATACTGTTCAAAGTAGTCTACAAATTCAATGTAATGCCTATCAAAATACCAACAGTATTTTTTCCACATACCTAGAACAATCCTAAAATTTGTATGAAATCACAAAAGACCTCAAATAGTCAAAGCAATCTCAAAAAAAACAAAACAAAACAAAACCCTAAACTAAAACAAAACAAAAAAACCCTGCAAAACAACAGATACCTCCAGGTTTTGGGTTTTTATGCATCACAATTCCAGACATCAAGTTATATTACAAAGCTGTAGTAATCAATACAGTATGGTACTGGCACAATAACAAACACATAAATCAATGGAACAGAATAGAAAGCCCAGAAATAAACCCACAGTTTCATGGTCAGTTAATCTTCTACAAAGGAGGCAAGATTACACAATGGGGAAAAGACAATCTCGTCAACAAATGGTGTTGGGAAAACTGGACAGCTAAATGCAAATGAAATGGACCACTTTCTTACACTATACACAAAAATTCAGAATGAATTAGGGACCTAAGTGTGACATCTGAAACCACAAAAATCCTAGAAGAGATTACAAGCAGTAATTTCTCTGACATTGGCCATCAGCAACATTTTTTCTAGATATGTCTCCTGGGGCAAGGGAAACAAAAGTAAAAAAAACTATTGGGACTACATCAAAATAGAAAGTGTCTGCACAGCAAAGGAAACCACCAACAATTCTAACAGACAACCTACTGAATGGGGGAAGATATTTGCAAATGACACATCTGATAAAGGGTTAATATCCAAAATATATGAGTAACTTATACAGCTTAACACACTAAAAACCAAATAATCCAATGGAAAAATGGGCAGAAAACATGAACAGTCATTTCTCCAAAGACGACACACACAGATAGCTAACAGACACATGAAAAGATGCTCGACATCACACATCATCAGGGAAATTCCAATCAAAACCACAATGAGATACCACCTCACACCTGTCAGAATGGCTAAACTAAAAAACTCAAGAAGCAATACGTGTTGGCGTGGATGTAGAAAAAAGGAACCCTCTTGTACTGTTGGTGGGAATGCAAACTGGTGCAGCCACTGTGGAAGACAGTATTGCAGTTCCTCAAAAAATTAAAAATAGTACTACCCTACAATCCAGTAATCACACTACTGGGTATTTACCCAAAGAATACAAAAACAGTAATTTGAAGGCATATATGGACTCCTAGGTTTATTGCAGCAGTTTTTACAACAGCCCAACCACAGAAGCATCCTAAGTGCCCACTGATAGATGAATGGATAAAGAAAATGTGGTGTGTGTGTGTATACACATACACAAATATACAGCCATATATATAATATATATATACACACACAGGATATACAACCATAAAAAAGAATGAAATCTTTCCATTTGCAACAATATGGATGGAGCTAGGGAGTATAATGAAAAAATAGAAGAGGAAGGAAAGCTTCCATATACATTGCGCAAGGTTAGCAATACCCTGATACCAAAACCAGTCAAAGAAACCACAGAAAAAGAAAACTACAGGCCAGTATCCCTGAAAAACATAGACGATACACACATACACACGGGAATATTATGCAGCCATAAAATGGATGAAATCTTGCCACTTATGACAACAAATACGTCAGACTGAAAAAGACAAGTGCCCTAGGATTTAACTCATGTGTGGAATCTAAAAAACGAATCAAATTAATAAACTAACAAAAAGCAGAATCAGACCTATAATTACAGAAAACTGATGAATGCCAGATGGACTGGGGGTGGAGGAATGGGCAAAGTGGATGAAGGGGAGAGGAAGATACAGGCTTCCAGTTATGGAATGATTAAGTCATGGGTATAAAAGGCACAGCATAGGGAATATAATCAATGTTATTATAATACTGTCGTTTGGTGACAGATGGTAGCTACACTTGTAGTGAGCATAGTATACATATAGAGATGCTGAATCACTATGCTGTGCATCTGAAAGTAATGTAAAACTGTGTTATCCATACTAAAAACATAATTAAAAAAACTTATCTAAAAACTTTCTCTTGAAAGTCTCTATGACTGTAACAATGATAAACTAAAACCACCTATTGATAAAAAAAAAAAAAAAAGACCAACAACTGAGGAACAAAGAAGGTCAGCACAAAGTTAACTCCTGTATTGTAGTAACAGATATCATTGTTAAATAGTCTGTTTCTTTTCAACAGTACTGGAAAAAAAATTGAATTGAGAAATTTTAAAATTCCAGTCAGCTTCAAAATATGGATTTAATAGTCCTAGAAGTTTCTCCTCAACAAGCAATCATGTAATTGTACATCAATTTCAGTACATTGATAGGGACTTTTCAAATTGTTAGCGAGTTTAACTATTACAACCCCATAGGAAAAGAACACGATGTAGAAGATAAGGGAAAGGGAAAAACAGAAATTTTTGAACACTACAAGCTTAAATGTAGAGAGAAATAAGTTGGGAAAAAATACATATGTGGGTGTTGGTGGGTGTGGGTATATAGGTTTATTTATAGGTACATATGTATATACATATATGTGTATATATATACACACAATCATATTATATACATATACATATATATATAATAAAAGAGGGGGAAATATGAAACACCAAGAAGATAACTATCACCTACCACTACCTTTTGAAGTTGGCCATGTCAGGGTTTAGGTTGACGGATACACTAAACTAATAAGGGCAGGGTTAGACCCCTTTCTCCAATTTCTGTAGTTTTTAAACTATATAAGAAGAAGATAATAGCATATACCTCAAACATTTTCTAAATGGATGACTATTTTAAGACTGTCAGTTGCACCTTACCCACATTTTGTATCTTTACCATTCCCTTCGGATGCCTAAAATCAGGCTAAAAATCTGCCCACACCACAATATACGTAATATGCTATGATTTAGGATTCAAGCAAAGAAAGAAAATGTGCATCTGTTTTGGATTAATGAAATGAGAATTTTCAATAGATAATCCTGAGGTAGTTTTTTGAATTTCCATAGACATATAATCCACCTTCACAAAAATTCTACAATATCATTATATGTGTATGAATTAATCTGGCCTTTCCCACTATACTTGTCTTTTAGCTACCTAGAGCTCCTTTCAAAGCCTCCTTTCTTAGGAGGTTAAGAGAATGTGGGTATTTCCTTCTAGTCAAAAGATGCAGGAAATAACATCATAGCTAGTATTTACTTAGGGCTCAGTGCAGGGTGTTGGGTACTCTGCACAGCAATTTATATATACACTTTTAGTTCATCCTTATAACAAAACTAAAACAGTATGATTTTTATTCCAGTTGTCCAAATGTGAAAGATTTTATAGAACCAGTCAGAGATTCCATGGCTGGGAGAAGTACCAAACAGAGGCTGTTTCCAGAACCCATAAAGTTTATCACTAAGATGTACTGCCTGTCTGGTCTAAATTTATTGTTTAGTAAATTTCCAGAACAATAGTTGAGGTTACTGTAACATAAAAACAGAATTGCATTAAAACATTAAAATTTTAAAAACACAATTAACGGATAAGGAAAAGACAAGTACGGGAATTCAAAATGAATTAACTATGGCAATGAAGCACAAACTTAAACTCAGAGATTTGTTGCAAGTCAGTGCTAAAATGGACCTATCTAGTTCTTTCTTGTGTCAGATAAAAGAAAGACAAATTTCATCTGGAAGTTGCCTTTTTTCCTGACATTAAAGATAGTCCAAATTTTTCACGGGAATCCTTAAGTAAAGAAAGGGACAGTGTATCACAAGTAGTACTTTCAACATCAGTGGGGCTAACAACGGAGATATTCCTCAGGAGGTTATTTCTTACGTCTCTCCTCTAAGAAAGCCAGTGGAGGAAGAGTAAATTGGATCACTTAACACTGTAACTTTGTTGTAACCCAGTTAAAAACTGGGCTAAGGATCTGAATCGCCATTTCACCCCAAAAAGATACATAAGTGATAAATAAGCACAAAGTGATGCTGGAGATAGCCATCAGGGAAATGCAAACCCAAACCACAATGCAATACGATTTCACACACACTAGGATAAGGAGAAAAAAGATAAGAACAAGTGTTGGTGAGGATGTGGAGAAATTGGAGCATGCTACAGCCTGAATGTTTATGTCTCTCCATAATTCACATGTTGAAATCTTAATGCCCAATGTGATGGCATTAGGGGGTGGTGCTTAGGTCATGAGGACAGAACCGTCATTTAGGGAATTAGTGTTCTTACAAAGGAAACCCAGAGATTCCTTCTCCTTCCACTATGTGGAGACACAGCAAGAAGGTACCAGCTATGAACCAGGAAGTGAATCCTAACCAGCCATCACACTGAATCTGTTGGCACCTTGATCTTTTACTTTCCAGCCTTAAAAAAATGTGAGAAATAAATTCCTGTTGTTTATAAGCTACCCAGTCTGTGGTGTTTTGTTGTAGCAGTACAAATGGACTAAAACAAAAGGACTAGGAGTCCTTATACACTGTAAAAAAGTAACCTGCTTTAGAAATAACTCCTCAAGGAGCACCTGGGTGGCTCAGTCGGTTAAGCATCTGACTGGCTCAGGTCATGATCTCGCAGTTCCTGGGTTTGAGCCCCACATCAGGCTCTGTGCTGACAGCTTGGAGCCTGGAGCCTGTTTCAGATTCTGTGTCTCCTCTCTCTGCCCCTCTCCTGCTCATTCTCATTCTTATTCTCTCTCTCTCCCTCTCTCTCCCTCAATAAACACTAAAAAAATTTTTTTTAAAAAAATAGCCCCTCAAAAGTTTAAACACAGACCTACCATATGACCCAGTAATCCGAATCTCAGTTATGTACCTGAGAGAAATGAAACCATATGTTCAAATGTCTGTATGTACAAAAACTTGTGCATAGATGTTCATACCAACATTATTCATAAAAGCCTAACAATGGAAACTTGAATGTCCATCAACTGATGAATAAATGTGGTACATCCATATTACAGAACAGTATTCAGCAATGAAAGAATGTGATGTACTAATGCATGCTAACATGATGAACCTTGCAAACTTTATGTTCAGTGAAAGAAGCCAGTCACAAAGTACACATATTGTATGATTCCATTTATATGGAATGTCTAGAATCTGCAGATCCATAGAGATAAGTGCTTGCCAGGAGCTGGGGAACAGGAGAGGGTTGGGGGGGGATGGAAAGTGACTGCTAACAGTATGGGATTTCTTTCTGGGTGATGAAAACTTCTAAAATTGATCAAAGCTACTTGAGAAGCACTATCATAGGAACTTTTTAATCTAGAAGCATGGAAGCCAAGTATTAATAACAATCTTCCTCAAACATGAGAGAGTCTCACTAAGGTAGAATTGCATTATGATATTATCTACACAGCTAAATTAGGGATAGTTTCAAGGCTGAATGAGCTTATCTATCAATGATTATCATTTAAGCTTTTTTGGATCCTGGATCCTTTAAGGATGTGTTGAAAGCTTTGAAGAAGGTAGGCATGGTGTTACCCCAAGGAGTCTAAATAACTTCACAGACATTAGAGGAGGACTCTCCATGATTGTAGTAAAATAAGACAAAAACAAGAACATTGCATAATGCTGCTTAAATGGAAATGTAATAAGTGAGTGTTGGGGGGGGGTGGAAAGCTGGGTAACCACAAAAATGATCAAATATCCCCCTCTCCTGGCTTGCAGGACTGACTACCACTGCCTCTGCAGTGAAACTCTAGCCTGTCCCTGTAGCTTCCTGGATAAAAATTTAAAGACCCAATAGTCAATTGCTCCTGCTTTCTGGCAGCACTTAATCCAGAATAGACTCTTCACTTTCTTTAAACCTCCCTAAAATCACCTTACCCAAGTCCTTGTGCCAAGCTCACCTGACTCCCTCTTTTTGAGATATTCCATGGTTTTTCAAGGTATGGCTCCCTTACTGCAGCAGTAAGCCTAATTTTGGCAACAGGTTGTGTTCCTAGTAATATTTGGCTGATAAGAAGCAGTATCATAAAATATAATATGCTATTAAGAGTATGTATATAAATTTTTATGTTTATTAGGACTTTATGGTCTCATTTAAAAATGTGATATAAACTATACTATATAGGAGAAAATTACATTGATAAAAGACAATGGATATACCCTAAAATGTTTAGTGTTATTGTGTCTGAATGCTAGTTTATTTTCCGTTTTGCTTTTCTGTATTTCATATTTTCCTTCAAAGATGGCTTATAATTTAAGAAGAGAGGGGGAGGGGGAAGAAGAAAAACTCCCTTCCAAAAGAATATGAGCGAAGAACTTCATATTCAAAATGGTGGTCAGTGGGGCGCCTGGGTGGCTCAGTCGGTTAAGCGTCTGACTTCAGCTCAGGTCATGATCTCGCTGTCGGTGAGTTTGAGCCCTGCATCAGGCTCTGGGCTGACGGCTCAGAGCCTGGAGCCTGGTTCCGATTCTGTGTCTCCCTCTCTCTCTGCCCCTCCCCTGTTCATGCTCTCTCTCTGTCTCAAAAATAAATAAACGTTAAAAAAAAAATTTAAAAAAAATGGTGGTCAGTATGTAAGGTTTTCAAACTTTACCATATTATAATTTCTTGGGGTGCTTGCCAAAAATGAAAGGTTTCTGGGTTTCATCCCTGGAGTGAGCCCCAGAAGCTACAGTTTGGACCCCAGGTGATTCTGACCCATCAAGTCTGAGGAGCAACCTTGGGAGAAGCAGTTTTTGGACAAACTAGAACAGAATAATGTACAGATTAACAGAGGAAGGATTGGACTTGTTTAGGCTAAAACAGCAGCAAGCAGAGCCTTAAAGCATGAAGCTGCATGTGTTGGGCACAGGGAGCATGGGTGGTCTGGTGCACAGTGGCTTTCAGGGAGGTGGATTTCATCAATCTAAGGGAAACTGAGGACTCCTTTAGAGAACAATTTGGAAAGGTAAAGTGGGTCTAGATTTGACTCAAGTTTCCAACCCATACTGTGGCTACCAATTAGCAATTCACTGGTTTCTTCAATTTATATCCACATTTTTTTTAAGGAAGCAAGTCTAATTTTTCCTTAAACATTTCCACCAGTAATTTTCATTTTTTCAACCCTATCAAATCTTTTTTATCTTCCTAGGAACTCATTGTCTTAGCTTTGCCTATGCTGCCAGTCAATTGAAAACGTACTGCCAGCCAACAAGGAAACACAAAAAACAAAATTAAGTTTAAAAGCCTCCTACTGGGCATCTATAGAAGACTCAAGAATATGAAAAAAATCACTACCTTTCAATATCAGGTTAAAACCCTTCTTAAAAAAGATAAGGGATTTTCCAAAGAGTAATCTGTTCTGTCATTTCTGTCCAGAAATTTTCAAGTGGAAAAGCATTTCTACCTTTAACTATATAAAAGGGATTTTTTAACACTAAAAATGAATGATTTGGGCTTTTGTCTAAAATACAAGGTGAAATAACTTTACAGCTAAAAGAGACTTCAAAGAATAGGTTTTCATTTTGAAGATAACAACTGTTTTATATCTTGTTTGCCCTAACACACTCCAAAATATATTATATTTTAGCTACAAAAATCCCCTCCATATTTTATGTCAAAGTAGGTGACAAATGGTCTTTGGAAACCATTTGCTGCAAGTCAATTGGCAATATTTTTCAATCATTAAGAAATACTATTTGATATTAAATCAGTTTAATACAAATGGAATAATAGTATCAGGTCTTCATCTTAAGCTTACTGGAGTAGCTAATTTGGGTAACTTAACCAAAAATTTCCAAGTAAATGAGGATCAGTGATAAAGTAAATGAAATCAAGAAAGCAAGAAAGCAGTTGCTTTACAAGAATTTACTCTATCTAGAGATGTACTATTCTATTACAAAACTATCATGCATGAAACATACTACGGAAAATGAGGCTGTAAAATGTATTTGCACTGAGATTATCTTAGTAGAAAAGGGAATTCAGAACTTTGAATGATGAGAAACATAAGCCATTTCAGGTGATTTGGAGTAGCCTTCAGCAAACCCACATTCCAACGAACCAAATGCCATGTCTGATGACACTGCTACAGACTTAAGGTACCCTCACAACCGGAATGCCACTTTGGTAGGTTAATGTCGAAAATTACATTTTAACAAATGGCCACTTTAATTATGCAAAAATAAATACCCACAATGTACTTTTTCCTCTTTTTACATCTTTGAGTTAAATATTTCCATTGTGATGGTGGGCAGAGCACATTGCCTTTAAAACCAAATAGTTCTGGCTCAACTCTTTATTCTGCCACCTACGTTTAATAGATTCACACACCTTTTGGCTTTTGATTCACTGTACAAAAAATAGAGGTACCGTTGACCTCATAATACAAGGATTAAGGGATACCACATACAGAAGGAAAGAAATCCTGGTAGCAGCATTCCCTCAGGAGTGAACTGTCTTCTAATTAGAGAATAAACCACAGTGAATGGTAAGGGACAGGTAGAAAAAAGACACAGAATAGAAAACTTCCCTGTGTCATAAGGGAAAAAGAATCTAAGATCAGAAATAGCTCAGAGGGAAGGTTGGGGGGATGCTGAGACAGAAGAATGTTGGGGAGAGGAGAGGATGGCATGTCAAGACTGAATGAGGTGGTGACCCAAAGAATGGACAGTAAGAAATGCCTGTGGTCAGCCTGGCTCCTAATAAAACCAGGAGGACACACGCTCTATTTTAAGGTCCCCCCCCACTCTTGTACTTGAATACAAATCTTCCACAACTAGTAACCCCTCCCCTCAACAAAAAGGAAAAAGTCTGTTATAGAAAACTAGCTTGTGTAAAGACACAGCTGTCTTGGGTAAAGTCAAGTCTTATTAATAAGTCTACTAAATACAACTGCCTTGTGGGAGGTGGTGTTTTGAGGCAACCAAGGCATATGGGCTGTGTTCCAGATTTAAACTCACACAAGGTGATGAAAAGGGAACAGTTCTAAGAGACAAGACACGATCAAGCTGGAGAATCAGCAGAAACGGAGAAATGATCCAAGGGGTATCTGGAAAGAAATTAAACCTCAGAGATATCGGGCAAGGGAGAGAAGAGTCAGGGGTCACTTTATTTAAATATATAATAGGACCCAGTGACCCCAGTAGGCTGGCGGGTGAGGGAGAAGGCCAGGGGGCTAACATCTGGTTACATGCCACCGCCAATGCTTGGTAGTCGGTACATATCGGCTCTTTTTCCTTAAGGAATGGATACCATATCAGATACAACTGTTTTCACGCTTCTGACAACTATGGGGGAGGGGGGGCAAACTTTTAAAAGTGATCTAAAACTTGCATGAAGTTGTACTTTACCTCAAATAGTCAGCCAAACTTGCAGAAACTGCTTGGTTGATAGTTGGGAGGACGGGTGGGGGGAGGAGGGGGAAGCAGGTATTTGTCTAAAACTACTTCACAGCATAACTAGGAGATCACAGATTTTCCATCATGCCAGGTAGAGGAAAGCTGCGATTTTCAGGTAGGCAATTGAGCAGTTTGGGCGCAGGAGTCAGATAGTTAGAAGCCTTACAATCATCTCTTTGCTGCAGTATGAATGCTCAGGTCAGTTCCCTTATGAAACGTTTTAGCAACAATATGGCCTTTACAAATAAATGACGAATTACCATGCTACTTTATGTTAACGAAAATGACTAGACATTTATGTTAGGGTACTGGAGAAACTTTAGCCTTTTCCATTTTTCAAAGTATTATACACGCACACACACACACACACACAGAGAGAGAGAGAGAGAGAGAGAGAGAGAGAGAAGGCTAAACGCGTTTCCTTGGTAAACAGGTGCTGCAGGATGGAGGTGCAGCCACTCCCTTCCCCTGGGAAGGCTCTGAGCAAACCTCCCCCCCCCCGCGCCCGCCATAAGGAACGGAGTTCGGGAAGGGGGAGTTGGCATGGTTCAACGCAGAGGTTATTAGTACACAAGTGCTGGCATTCGGTCCATTTAGAATTCCAAAATAGAAACTAATGCTACCTCCACTTAAAATAAACCAAGGGACTATTTGTCAAACTGCAAATTTCCTCATTACTACCGAGAAGCAGAAGGAGAAAAGGGGCGGCAGGAAACTCACGAGGGAGTCTCCCACAGGCTCACGCGTCTCCCAGGTGCAGTCCGTCTTGCACAGGGTCCGCTTCTATGGTGACTGTGACTTCAACCCTGGAGCATCGCAACCAGGGAGGGAATACTCGATACCCAGTTTGACCAACCCCTGCTGCACCTCAGGAACCCCGGGCTTGCTCAGGTAGGTTATGCAGAATGTAAGCCCAGCTCCTCTCCTGAACCCGGTCCCCAAAGGGAGCTAGCCTTCCTGCCCTCGGCCAGCAACCGCGTCAGCTCGCTTCTACCTTTGCTCATGATCCTCGCTCCGACTCCTCCAGTCCCATGTGACGGGCGCTGGAACGCACGGGTGCAGCGGCCGCTATTTGTAAACACGCTCCACGTGCGCTCGCCCAGCCCCATTCGCAAGCCGCTCGTGGCACCTGAGGATGAGTAGCTTTCTCCAGAGCCCTCAGAGGGTGCGATTTTTATTCCACCTGAGAGAGGAGGAAGCCTCGCCCCCAGAGGCGAGCCACTGAAAGAAGGGCCAAGACAGGGTGGACTTGGACCGCCCCCTGCTGGCCGACTAAATAGTCTGCAGGCTAGAGCAGGCAGGGCTTTAGCCAAACCCACGCCGCGCCTAAAGAAGCTGCAGCGGCCGGCCCCGCCCCCGCCCTCTCGCCGAAGACCCCGCCCCCGGGCCGCGCGCACTCGCCCGCGCAGGCCCCACCCCCTTGCCGACACAGCGTTCTTGCGGGGGCGCGCGCGTGCACCCTAATCCCCCGCCTTCCGGCTCCGGCGGCGACGCTCGCCGCTTGCCGCTGCCGCCGCGCCACCAGTGTCAGCCTCCCTCTAGAGACTCCATTTGCTTTCAGGGCGGTCTGGCCCCCGCGCGGGCTGGCGGAGAGCGATGCCCCCGGCCCGCTGACTGGCGTCCCCTGGGCCAAGCGCTCGCTCGCTGCGGCGGTGACACCCTGGTCGCCGGCGTCCACGGAGGAATCCGGGCTCCCTCCGCGTGAGCAAAGACGTCCCGCGCTCCGGAGCTCGCCCTGCGGGGAGAGGCCCTCGCTAACGCGGCTTGTCTCTGACCTCTTAATTTCAGGAGGTAGGCAATTCAGGTCCCGCTGTCACTCCAGATAATGCCTAAAAGCATTATTTGTCGGATTTTGCCATCACACTGATAGGAGGCGTTAATTTTCTCAATATAGTTGCAGGATAGATACGAGTAATGCCACAGACCCTGATATTGAAAAAAAAAATGTTTTTGGTATTTTCCTTTAGGTTTCGGAGGCACCGAGTGCTTATACAGCTCCCCACAGGAACTACTTCTGTTGGCCCATCGAGGATCATCTTTCACCAGGATTATTTTAACATCTTCACTGAGCCTTCCACTCCATACCTTCTACCATGAGTTCTGATTTCTACCAATGAAGTTTTTGATGCTTGCTTTAATCATGTGACACCACCTCTTGTCCGCCTTTTGCCTTTCCAGTTGCCAAATACATTAGGTATAAGTTTGTGTCATGTTAAAGTACAAAGTTTTCTGCCTGTCCATTTTCACCTTATTTGCACTGCTCACTTCTGTCCAGCTTGCCTTATCTCGCCTGCCTGTGATTTCCATAACCACTCACTTGAATAATTAATCTCTAGCAGTCCTTGCCTAGAAGAGGCTGGGTTCCATACAGTACATTGCCTGACAAAGACAGCGTAAGCGGATGAGTTTTTCCATTATATTTTCCCATATGTCATGTCTACAAGTCCTCTCTTAAACTATTTACCCCTGGCACATTTCTCAAAGTACTCCCACCTGAGTCTTAGTTCCTTTAGCAAAGAGTCTCTACCTGTAATGAAAGAAGAATTAAATACACAATAGGACTGTTTTAGAGACCTTACTGGTACAGATTGGTTGCAGTCTCCTTTGAGATTGCAGTTCATGAAAAGACCTTAAACTAAGTAAGGAGGAAGAAAGAAGATAGGTTTAGTTAAAACTAGTCCTTGTTGAAAGAACTTTGTAGGCTTTAAACAACAAAGTGAAGAGAGTCACATAGGCCTGGCCTGGAAATTGGCCAGCATACCATCCATCTAGGTCCTGCGGAGAAGGGAAGGGATCTTAAAACCCCATTTTCTAGTCTCATTGTATTCAAATCTAAGTTGTTAAATATCTTGTTCTAGTAATTGCTTAAAATATTGGACATTTAAAATGTTGGGGAAACGTAAGCGTGTGGTGTTGACAATTAAGGACAAGCTTGACATTATTAAGAAACTTGAGGAAGGCATATCTTTCAAAAAGCTTTCTGTAGTGTATGGAATTGGTGAATCCACAGTTCGTGATATTAAAAAGAACAAAGAAAGGATAATAAACTATGCAAACAGTTCAGATCCTACAAGTGGGGTGTCCAAACGTAAATCAATGAAGTCATCGACATACGAGGAACTTGATAGGGTTATGATAGAGTGGTTTAACCAACAGAAAACAGATGGGATTCCAGTGTCCGGAACAATTTGTGCAAAACAAGCCAAATTCTTTTTTGATGCTCTGGGAATGGAAGGTGATTTTAATGCATCATCTGGCTGGCTAACTCGATTTAAGCAGCGCCATGGTATTCCAAAGGCTGCTGGTAAAGGAACAAAATTAAAAGGAGATGAAACTGCTGCCAGTGAATTTTGCGGTAACTTTCAGGAATTTGTCGAGAGAGAGAATCTACAACCGGAGCAAATTTATGGTGCTGATCAAACTGGATTGTTCTGGAAATGTCTACCATCAAGGACATTAGCTCTTGAAACTGAACAAACTACTTCTGGTTATAGGTCAAGCAGAGAGAGAATCATTATTATGTGTTGTGCAAATGCCACTGGTTTACACAAACTTAATCTTTGTGTTGTGGGAAAAGCAAAAAAACCCCGTGCGTTCAAAGGAGCTGACCTTTCAAACCTTCCTGTCACTTACTTCAGTCAAAAAAGTGCATGGATAGAACATTCTGTTTTCAGACAGTGGTTTGAAAAGTACTTTGTGCCACAGGTACAGAAGCATTTGAAATCCCAGGGGCTTCTAGAAAAAGCAGTGCTTCTTTTGGATTTTCCCCCAGCACATCCAAATGAAGAATTATTGAGTTCAGATGATGGCAGAATAATTGTGAAATATTTGCCACCAAATGTCACAAGTCTAATTCAACCTATGAGTCAGGGGGTTCTAGCCACAGTAAAAAGATACTACCGAGCGGGACTTCTTCAGAAATACATGGGTGAAGGAATTGACCCAAAAATGTTTTGGAAAAATTTGACAGTGTTGGATGCAATTTATGAAGTATCAAGAGCTTGGAACATGGTAAAATCTAGTACCATAACCAAAGCATGGAAAAAACTGTTCCCTAGCAATGAAGAGAATTCAGGCATGAACATTGATGAAGGAGCCATTTTAGCAGCTAACTTAGCAACAGTTTTACAGAATACAGAAGACTGTGAACACGTTGACATTGAGAATATTGATCAGTGGTTTGACTCTCGGAGCAATGACTCAAGCTGTCAGGTGCTAACAGACAGTGAAAGTGCTGAGGACCAGGCCAAGCCTGCTGAACAAAAACATTTCAATAAGACTAGAAAAGCAGAACTGAATCCAGAGAAGCATATTAGCCATAAAGCTGCACTTGAATGGACCGAAAATTTACTGGATTATCTAGAACAACAAGAGGACATGCTTCTGTCTGATAAACTGGTATTACGGAGACTTCGAACAATAATAAGAAGAAAACAGAAGATCCAAAATAACAAAAGTCATTAATAATACTCTTAAGTGTATTTGTATCTTTGTGACTTTATCTGCAGTGGAACTTCATTATCTTCTTTGAAGTGCTGTGGATTTTAAAGCTAAATACATTTTATAAATGATTTTAGGATTAGATGCCATTTTGGATTACTTAAATTACTGCTCTTTAATGTTGATTCTAGTACGTGACCATTGCCATCCATGTAACGTTTGTTTACTCTTTCTAATCTGTATTTTACTAGTTAGATCATAAGGTACCTGAGGCCAGATATCTTGTGTCTGTTTTGTGCCTGAATTTCAATGTGTCTAATAGAGGACCGTGCACACTATAGGCAATCAATAAATCTTACTTAAATTAAATTTTTATGACTTGCTCTGAACTCCAGTTTCCAAATGAAATATGTTGGGGGTAAGTTTCCATTTCCATGATGTTTCCACCTGGTGAAATTTTTAGAACTTAGCAAAAATTTGTCTGTGCAACGAGAGCACTGAAGGAAAATAGTCTCAAACCTGAAATACGGGATTCTATATCAACAGTATTTGGGTAGTCAGCAATTCAGATTGGCCATCTCTGAGTATAATGAAGGAAGAAGAAATATAAAATGTCTCCAGGGAGAGGGCTTGCGCTTCACTTTTATTCCAACTGACAGCAGAGAGAGTTCCTTCAGAGTTGTAAAAAGAATGCCATCCCCATTTAAGAAAAAATAGTTTTCAGTTCCCAAACCGTCGTAATCAGAAGAGGTAAGAGTTATACTTTGTTGTCTTTCATTTCAATTCTTCATTAGAATAGATATATCAATAGTTCTTGTTTTTAATAAGCTGTTTGATATTTATGTAACACTTCAAAGCTTACAAATTATGTTGTTTACTTATAGCATATTTTTTTCTGACGATAATTGAGAACATAAGCATGCATAAAATTTGTGGAACCATCCACCACATGAACAGTGGACTAACATTAAGTAGAACATGAGAAAGATTATTATAGAAGCGTATGGGCTGCTGTGTGACCATGGGCAAGTTATTTAACCCATATGTAAATTAGGAGTAATACCTGCCTTAGAGAGTTTTTGTGAGCAGCATATGATTTAATGTATGGATTTTAAGTATTATGGGCTTAGAAGAGGACCTGACTCCGCTTAAGTCCTCTTTGAATGTTAGCTACTGTTACTGAGTTCCTGAAACTATGAGTTTCAAAAGTTATGCTGAACAGACCCGGTGTGTCTGTTGAGTAACTGTGAGGTTGCTGTGTTAGGAAAACCTTTTAAAGGGAAGTGAGATAAAAGACAAGTAACTAGCTTCAGTTGAAATAGAATAATAATTTATTTCAGTGAAAACTGAAAGGTTAATCCAATTTAGAAGTCATTTCCTGACCATCTATTGCTAGGCACAGTGAGGTCTGTGGGCACATTTAAGACATCTTAGATTGAATTATAAAATAAATGGGAATGGAATTACAATTTCTTTGCTCCCTGGCCTGCTAATAAAATAAATAGATGTTACCATTATTCATAGAAGAGAATCTATATTACTAGTATTGGCATAATTTACTGAAATAATAAAATACCTTAAAAGATAAGATAATAAGCAGGACATTTGAAATATTTTATTAAATTACAGTAACAGAATCAGTAGAAAAATTCAGAGCAAAAGAAACATGACAAAAAACTCTGGTTATAGCAGTTAAGCCCAGCCATATATAGGGAGCTTTGTTGTGATTGATTTGAGATTTTAGAGACCCTGACAATTCTTCATGAGGCTATCATTAGAGTGCAGGGCTCTGCCTTTTGAGCTGAGGTTTTGGTTTAGGAAAGCCTATTTCAGAAAACCACTAAGAGTCCACTTTCTTTGGGAGAATTCACCTATTAACACACCTTTCTCAGTTTACACAGTTTCAGTTACTGGATGGGCCTGAGGAAATGAAGACTGTACATGGAATAAGTCCTGAGGCTATTTGGCTTCTTGGAGACTAAGAGATTCAAAGCTGATAATGGTAAAGACATATTTGAATGTTGCTTTGCATTTTTCACAGAGTCTTTTGCTAACAACTCTTCAAACTCCTTTCAATTACGATATTGAAATGGTTTAATCCTGTGTTTTATCATAGATGCTAATATAAACTGTGCATTCTAATTCCATATTTAATTGTAATACAAAAATCTTTTCCCTTTTCCAAGTTATATGGTAATTATATTTTCTAGTTTGAGAAGCACAGAATTAATGTGCTCTCATTTGACTTTGTGCACTTTATTTGTTTAAAAAATTTTAAGTTTATTTATTTATTTTGAGACAGCACGTGAGCGGGGTTGGGGCAGAGAGAGAGGGGAGAGAGAGAGTCCCAAGTAGGCTCTGCACTGCCAGCACAGAGCCCAGTGCGGGGCTCGAACTCCCCAACTGTGTGATCATGACTTGATCCAAAATCAAGAGTCAGCCGTTCAACCGACTGAGCCACCCAGGCACCTCTGACTTTGTGCACTTTAAAGAAAATAGTCACAAATTCTAACTTGGTCACCATTTACACAAGTACATATTTTTTAGAGGATTTGAAAGACTAACAAAATTCACACCAAATGGAAAGTGTTTGGCAATTAAGAGTATACTATTTATTTATTTATTTAAAATTTTTTTTAATGTTTTCTTATTTATTTTTGAGAGAGAGAGGCAGAGCATGAACAGGGAAGGGCAGAGAGAGACAGAGAGACAGAATCCAAAGCAGCTCCAGCCTCTGAGCTGTCAGCACAAAGTCCGCCGCGGGGCTTGAACTCATGAACTGCGAGATCATGACCTGAGCTGAAGTCAGACGCTTAACTGACTGAGCCACCCACGCCCCCCCAAGAGTATACTTTTTAAAAAGAAAAAGTATAGTTGGGATATTTATTATTTCATAATTCAATCTCAGAGAATAATACAGAGGTTGATTGGAAAACTTTGCTCAATCAATATAGAAGAATTGGTAGGGCCCAGATCAATAGCCACAGTCAATTTAAGCGAATTATAGGATTATAATGGCAGTCTTCTTCTGGTATTCATTTTGTTTTCACTCTAGCTTCCGGCTGAGCTGTACAGTCACTTCATCATGAATTTTCTGGATTCAGGGAGGATCACAGTGGACTAAATGGCACAGCTGACTTGAAGCAGGACACAGCTACTTAAGTCACAGGCTCAGAGACACTAACCCTCCAGTGATATGACTAAAAGCCACCTAAATCAAATTTAGAACCTGTACTCCTAGTTTGGAACTCTTCAGGAAGGCTATGTCTACTTATTACCTGGATATTTTTGCAAAGTTGACCTTTCCTGATTTAAATATATACTTTATCTACATCCTAAGCAATGATACCTGTAAAATCACAGGTCTTGTGTGCCAATTGTGGTCTTTTTCTAGTTTAAAGTAAATACAAAACAATTTTTTTTAAATAATTTGACCATCTGTAACCTAACATCATCTTGCATACCTCATTGGCACACTGAGAAACACTGGCCAAACAGGGTTGCTGAAGGTGAACAGACTGGAATGCAAACACCAACTTCTCTACTTTCTCCTTAGATAACCCTGGCAGCTTTCTGGACCTCTCTAAACCTGTTTCTTCATACGTAAAAGGTTGGTGGGTTATACGGGTACACTCCAAGGTTGCACAAACACCTGGTTTCCAGGCTCGGCCCAGGGAATGAGTCACAGCTGTTCTCTCACAGTGACCCTGCAGACTTACAGGGGGCCTGGGCACCCCTGTTGAGGTCTAAGGCACTGCCTCACCACTGGTAATGCTGGCTGGGGTGTCTGTATGAGTCAGAGGGCATTGCAGAGTCGCCAGGCTCCGGGGACCACAGAGTGTGCCGTCAATCACCACGGGGGCCCATTAGCAAAAACCAAAAAAACACAGGTGGGGCTTGCTCTAGCTGCAGTCTCAGATAACAGGGCTCAAAGAGAAATGTGTTCTTTCAAGCAGCTGAAGGCATACTCGTGAGATGATAAGCTTGTATGCTAAAAGCAGAAATGCAAACTGCCTGTGCAGATTCAGTGGGGAAGCAAGGGTAGATTTGGACCCAGTCACAAAGCAGCACTAGCATTACTAGTAACAGCACCAATAGCACTGTCTCCCTCAAAATGACGAGTCCAGGGGTCACTGGGCCCAGTTTGCCCTGCACCATCCTGGTTTATACTAGTTCTCTCAGAGTAAGTGTTGTAGTGCTCCTTTTAATCTCAAGTGTCCCAGTTTAGGTGAGAAATCAGACGATTTCCCTACCGATGACCCAGAGAAAGGAGTTGATCTGCCCAAAGTCACACAGTGACCAAGAAGGAAGTAGAAGTTGCTTCTCTCAACTCCAGACAATGTGGCCTAGTAGCCAAGGATATAGGCTCTGTCTAGACAAGCCTCCAGGAGCTGGATTGTAATCTCTTTCACACTTCATCCTGGATCCCAGCACTGCACCTGCCTTCATGACACAGGCAGAAGTCTCTTATTGAAATTCTGCCTCTCCTGGAGGACAAAGAGTGCTCCCAGGTCACGTGCTGAATGTCTGCTATGTGCCAGGCACAATGCTGAGTGTTCCACAAATCAACATATGCTTTGTGATCCTCAACACAAATCCTGTGAAGTGTAATAATACACCTGTTTCAGAGGGAGCCCCCAAAGGGAGCTGGCAGAGACCCAACCAAACATTCCTGTCCAAGACAGGGCCAGAGATCTCAGCCCATGAGGGAAGCTGTGGTCCTTGGTTCCCTCTTGGGCATCCATGCTACAGGAATCCATGAGGCACCAGCCAAAGCCTTTTGTAAAACCACATTTAGCACCCAGAAATGTGCTGGCTGTGTATAATTCCAGAGAAAGCTTCCACCAGTATTATTCCCCAGGTGGTTGAGTATCATTGTAAATCCATCGGGCTCAGAAAATCCTTGAATGAAGCTCCATGCAACTGACAGGTGCAATCGTCATGAGGGCCCCTTTTCAATCCCCTTCTGATCAAAAGATCAGGCCTGGGGCTGGAGGGTGGGTCTAGCCATATCTCTACATGTCACCAGGGTGGCCAACATCACTTGGATGGATGGAAATCACTTGGGGGGTGCTGGAGCCCATTGCTGTTTGCAGCTTCTCTTTCTTCTTGTTCACATGACCCCAAGCCCCTAGCCTACCTACCTCTCACACTCATGTCAAGAATGTACTTGTTTAGTATAATTTGGAAAGCCAGAAACAAGAAGTATTATAAATGCATAATTAAGTATGTAGGAAATAACTGTCATTTACATTTGTAGCCAACCTAAAGATGAATATGAACATACTTAGTGTAGTTCCTTTATGGAGCTTTACATATGATTTATGAATATCCCTACAATTTTGAACATAGACCAGAATAAAAATTTCATGGGGATTTTTATTTTCATAGTGACCCTATAATGAGATTATCAGCTATTACCAGTAATAACTAATTAAATCACTGAGGGATATAGTAGAGTTACTGTACAGATATCAAAGAAAATCCGTGAGATTTTGGAACTCTTAACTTTTTTTTTTAATAGAGAAAAACTGTAAAGTAGTCTCATTAACCTATGAGGTAACCTCTATCAAAGTGCTTTTGTTCTCATGGGGAATCTTAACCAAATCACATCTAATTTCTTCTAATTAAAAATGATACCTAATTCTTTGCTCCATTTCAGAATATGTTGATCTTCTGGAGTTTATTTACAAAGAAAGCACAACTACCTTTGAGCCTAAAAAAAAGACAAAGTAAACTTAAGGCAAATAGTTTTTCTCATTTACTGGAGCAACTTTTTCTTGTCATAAAGTTTTAAAGATACCTTTTTCTTAATGAGAAATGTCTGAGGTTATGCCTGTAAACTTAGTGTGTTAATTTGAGATGATAGAGAGCATAGATATTTTCTTTAATTCCCTTTTTGGTTTTAAAAAATTAGCTTCAAAGTTCAATTCAATAGGAACTTTAATAATCTGTGTGATCTAATACAAACTAATATACTTTAAGCTCTTTCAGAATAATCACAACACAAAGCTGTCTCACAAAGTATAGTCGTATTTTTAAAATAATTGTAATTTTGGGACAATAAGAGATAGCATTTCCATTTTCTGTTAATCAGCTTTTGGGGCCATTTACTGATTGACTTTAACATTTAGGGAGTTTGTGTCTCCCCTGTGTATTAATAATAAGATATTTCACTGATAGCACATAAAATACTTAATTACTTTTCTGTAAAAACTAGAGAATGCAGACACAAACTAGAGCTTGTGTCTCCTCTGTGTATTAATAAAATATTTCACTTATAGCACATAAAATACCTAATTACTTTTCTGTAAAAACTAATAGAGAATGCAGGGTTTTATCCTGCACTGTACAAATATTCAGTACTATAGATTAGGCTCATGTCAGCTAAATGGGCACATATATAATAAATTCATTTCTACCATGAGAAAAAAGACTGTATTTTCATTGATCCTAAGATACACATTTTACTGTTTATGAAATTGGCGTAATTCTTACAATCAATAGCATTTTATAATTATAGTTGACAGCATTTTTGTGTTTTTATTTTTTTTTATTTTTTATTAAAAATTTTTTTTTGATGTTTATTTATTTTTGAGACAGAGGGAGACAGAGCATGAATGGGGGAGGAGCAGAGAGAGAGGGAGACACAGAGTCAGAAGCAGGCTCCAGGCTCTGAGCCATCAGCCCAGAGCCCGACGCAGGGCTCCAACTCACGAACCGTGAGATCGTGACCTGAGCCAAAGTTGGATGCTCAACTGACTGAGCCACCCAGGCGCCCCCATTTTTGTGTTTTTAAATGATACCTAATATTGTTTAGATTTCATAAAATATGATAAAAACTTTTTTGTGTGTGTTAATCTTGCCTTCCTTTTTAAAATAGAATAATGGTGTACATAAAAATTTTTCATTTAGATTTATATTTATAAAATAATTATATATATACTACATATATACTATATACTATATATACTATATATGAATATGCAAAAGTTAGATATTAAAATAATCCAGCTTCAGAAGTCCTATTTTGTAATACCATCAATTGCTCACACACACACTTCTGTTTTACACACACACTTCTAATTTGGGAGAAAAGGTAGGGTATTCCTTTTAATTACAGAATGTTTTTAAAAGATGTGTAGCTTTATTTTATTTAAATATATAAGATAAATTGTAGAACTAAAAAAGTGTAGCTAAGTAGTGGTTTTATGGCCAAATAATGATACGTTATTTGATCCATTCTAATGATACATTTTAATGATTCGTATGTGAATTAAACTTGGTAAGAAGTTTCTAGATTGCTCAAGAATAGCATGTTTTCTTGTTTATATGTTCTATCCGTATGACATACATAATAGTTTTTTAAATACATTTATTTAGGTTTCCTTAGTTTTTTGTTTGTTTTTTTGTTTTTTTAAAGTAAGCTCTATACCCAATATGAGCTTGAACTCATAAAGCTGAGATCAAGAGACACATGCTCTACTGACTGAGCCAGCCAGACACCCCAACATTTCCTTAGTTTTAGCCCAACATCCTTTTTCTGTTCCAGGATCCTATTCAGGAAGACACATTACGTTTAGTTTTCATGTCTCCTTAGACTCATCTGGGCTGTAACAGTTACTTAGAATTTACCTGGTTTTGATGACCTTGACAGTTTCGAGGAGTACTGATCAGCTATTTTGTAGGATGTCCCTATATCATAATTTTTGTTGTTTTTCTTTGTGGATTCCTTACCTACCCTAACATAAAGGAGATTGTGAAAGTGCTATGATTAGAAATACATTATACAAGTATGAGAGAGAGAGAGAAATTTTGATGAGGATCAGGGAAGGCTTCTCATCACAGGTAAAGCACAAGCTTGCTCTTGAAGAAATTAGTTGTGTTATGGTGGGGTAGGGGGAATGAATATGAACAATGCAAGTCATATTGTAGTGACAAACTGATATGATTTCAACATGTTTATTAAAGGTGTAATTAGAAGTAACAGTGTAAAGTTTGATAGCTGGCTGAAGGCTCCCCCCCCGCCCCCCGACACCAAATGGCTGTTTTGTAATTCTGACACTAACTACCCAGAGTTAGATTCTACAAGTTTAAGGGCTCCATTCCACAAGACTGTCCTCACTTTAGATGCTAGTTGCTGGTACCAGGTCCCCACTAACTTTACCCACACTTCTGTCTGACGGTTACAAAGCTGGGGTTTTTCACACCCACACCATTACAATTATAGTTTATTATAAAGGATGTGACGGACTCCCAGATGTAGGGATACATAAGGTGAGATCCACAGGGGCCTCTTTCCCTGAGGAGTTTGGTGTGCCAACCTCCTAGCACATAGATACACATTTGTGGGAGCTTTCTAATTTCTCTTCTTTAAAATGTTTTATGAAGGTTTAAGCATGTAAGTATGATTGACTAACTCATTGGCCATTGATGATTCATTCAATTTCTAGCCCTCTCCCCTCTCCAGAGGTTGGGGTGGGGCCAAAGCTTTCAAGCTTCTAATCAAAGCAACCAGCCTCTATCCTGAAGCTATCTAATGGCCCATCAAGAGTCATGTCATTAGAACAACTACCACCATCAATTCCAAGTTAACCTAGAGGAAAAAGTGGAGAATGAGAAGACACACATAAGTGGAGAACAAAAGTGTAAATGTTTGAAGGAGAAAGAATAAAGAGGGAGATTGAGGTGCAGAAAGAGATGAGCAGGTCCCTATCCTTTGAGGGAGAAGTTGGAGAAGGAGAATGTGCTCCTCAGAATCACTGTCATCATCTTATCTGCCAATGTTCTTAAATGACATATGTACACACAGCTGTCATAAAAAGCAAGATATTCCAGAACACTGCAAGTCTTGGTGGAGGATTGTTTAACTTCCTATTTCTAGACTTCTCTACCCCAGTTAAGCCAATTTATTCTCATCTTGGGCTCCATCTGATACTCTGAACCTAGATTTGGTTCTAAAATGCCCCCCTTAAGCAGCTAATTTTAACTCTTTTGGTCCTTTTTGCTATTTCTATAAATATAATCTTACTCTCTTTTGTGGCTGACTATTGTCTTCTTTCCTCTTGCTACTTAGCACTGGATCATTCATCTATTTCACTAATACTTTTTTAAACACCTACAATGTACTTTCATAAATTTAAGCTTCAGGAGAGCAGGGACATTAAATGCCTGGGCAATCCAGGACAATCCAGTCCCTGAATAGTTCTGGTACAAATGTCAATAAATATTAGTTGACAGAATGAATCAGTATTATATTGAGCACTATATACATAGTTAAGATAAAAATTCTGTTCTCAAGGATTTTATAATAAAAGAGTGGGGGGGAAATGGGGGCATCTATGTGGCTCAGTCAGTTAAGCATCTGATTCTTGGTTTTGGCTTAGGTCATGATCTCATGGTTCATGAGTTTGAGCCCCATATTGGGCTCTGTGCTCACAATGCAGAGCCTGCTTGGGATTCTCTGTCTCCCTCTCTCTCTGCCCCTCTCCTTCTCATGCTCTCTCACTCTCTCTCAGAAATAAATAAATAAACATTTAAAAAACACAAGAGTGGGAGAACATAATTTCTTCAAATGATTACAGTAAACAATTGTTTAATGAAAGTCAGAAAGGAGAAAATCTCCCATATGTTTTGGACCACAAAAGACTACATCTTTAGTGAAAGGGAATTGGAAATAACCTTACAGGAGGGGCAGTAAGAAAACTTTATTGTCCAGACCTTGGCTGTGAGTGGGAGGAATAGAAACATTTTTCTTGAGAATTTATTTATTTATTATTATATTTTTTAATGTTTATTTTTGAGACAGAGAGAGAGACAGAGTATGAACGGGAGAGGGGCAGAGAGAGAGGGAGACAGAATCTGAAGCGGGCTCCAGGCTCTGAGCCGTCAGCCCAGAGTGGGGCTCGAACTCACAGACCGCGAGATCGTGACCTGAGCTGAAGTCAGACGCTTAACCAACTGAGCCACCCAGGCACCCCAGAGAATTTATAAACACAAGCTTGACTTCATAGGTTTGCAATATGAATTTACTCTATCTGTGGGGTCCACAGACCATCAAACTGAGGGTTTAATTTAAGGTGGCTAAGCTTGTAGGACCTTGGTAGGAATAACACAAATCCTCTCTGAAAGAATACAACTTCAGTGCAGGCCTCAGAAAAAAACTTCCATGGATAAAGTTCCAAAGATCAACAGCTCACAGAGAACAAGAGCTCACAAGGCACCCTGGTAAGAGCCAGCAGAAACAACTGAGAACAGTACCAGACTCCACTTAGACTCTACCTATTGGAATTATTAGGTATAGAATTCAAACATAGCAGTTTAGTTTGTATACAGAGACATCAAAATATGAGCAAGGAATAGGAGACTTAAAAAAAAACGATCAAGAAGATTTGAAAAGTAAATAGAAGTTCGACAATAAAATATAGTTATGAATATAGTAATTACAAATGGGTCACTGTGACCTCTGTCAGAGCACAGTGATTTGAGGGATGGGAGCAGAATGAAGTTAATAGTCAGTTGAAGCATTAATAACAGTAAATAAACTATACTTATATTTTTTGTGCTTTTCCTGTATGTGTGTGATATTTTACAATTTTACAATATTAAATAGAAGTTAATAAGTGATGAAAAAATAAGAAAGGTAAGCACAGACTATTTCTAGTACCTTTCAGTGGTGACAAAACTGATGGTGATGAGGAAAGACAGGGAATCCCTTCCTCCTTCAGTGGATAACAATCCTACTTCCATATAACAATCCTACTTCCTTCTCTTTAACTAAAGGAAAATGGGAGATGGCATAAAAAGGGAGGGTGGGAAGATGAGGGAGAGGGGGAAAGAAGATTAGGAATAAGAAGAAAAGGCAAAGTAAAAGGGGAAAGAGGGAGGGGAAAACCCATATAACTACATCGAGGGATCCCCTGGTTCCTCTGCTGGATTTTGTGGCAATGGAGAAAAATACGAAGGTGGGAGAGAAATGGGGGCCATGTGAAGCACATTCTAGGTCGATCAGCTTGAAAATGAACATTATATTAAGATTTAACTTTTTGACTGTCATTAATTACAATTAAAAACTTAGTGCTAACCTAATCCTCTCTAATTTCATTTTCAACCAGAAGAACTGGATTTGAATCTAACCAAAACCTACAAACTCCATTCTGCAAACCTTGAAACATCACTGCTTCTTAAAAACAAAAAGTGTAAAGTAGGACATTCAGTTGTCAGCTTGAATTTCCCTTTTTTTTATAAACATGGTTAAATCCTCTCAGAGAACCAGGCCTAGGGCAAGGGGAAGGGCATGAAGCCCACCCACTATTGGATTTCATAGATCTACAGAAATGTAATTCATCTTCTTGATTTTGTAGTACTAAGGATTAAACATCTATCCAACTCCTTTGAATGAAGTTAAAAGTCAGGTAATATTAAAAAAGCACAATATGATTTTCAGACAAATAGAACAGTATGTCCATTTTAGTTCTTTTCAAAATGGCAAGTCAAAGCAAATTTTATTTCAAATACAAAATAATAGCATAATTATATAATTAGAAACATTTCTCAATTCTAGTCACTGTTCTCTCATCTTATTTTACAAAGTACTTTAGAATGACCATTACATTTTCTCCACATGATGCTTCTATTTGAAAAGTAACCTGACATTGGGATGTTGTATTCATTATGACTCATTATAATGCAAATGTTATAATCCAACCTATACTGGTTTAAAGGAGGAATGTCAAAGTTCATTGAGCACTGGACTCCACAGTTCAGAGGGAAACCTGGAGTTAGGTGTGGCTTGATTGAGGACCTAGCTATGTTTTTAGGATCCATCTCTGGTGTCAGCCAGGCTGGCTCCTCCCATCACATAAGGGTATTGTTGAGCTCTAAGCCCCATTTTCTACTCATACCATCAAATCCACCTCCAGCAAATGTCTCCTCATTCCTTCGTGGCTCTGATAACTAATGTATGCCGTTAGGCTGGAGCTATAGACAGTGGGATGGGTCTGACTGCCTGGCTTAACTGAATCAGGGCCCAAAGCTGTTAGGGTTAGAGCAGGGAATTGTCCCTTCTAAGCAGCATTGCTGAGAATGAGAGAGGGGTGGTGTCCAAATAAAACTGGAATTAAAGTATATAAGCAGATTTTACTTATTTGTGGATTTTGATCAAGACACTATGGCCAATTTCTCCCTTCCCTTTGCCACTCTCTTGTTACGTATTTATTTAACAATTATTGAGTATCTTCTATATCTCAGGCACTGTTTTACGAGTTGGAAATATAAGATTAATGCTTTATTATATCACCCAAAATGGAAACCCAATCATATACTTGCAATACAATATTGTTTTGATAAATTATAGAGTGGAACATATATATGTAAATCAATATAAAATTATGATTATTTCTGGTGTGGCAAGGATAATACTCTGGCTTCCAGGAGGAGGAACTTTTCTGAAAGAAAAGTTTCTCTGGAACTAGAATTGTGTTCAAGGTTTTCCCCATCACTGTCCTTTACCCTAATGGAAATTGCTCAAACTGTTAGTTGATAGAAAGAGGATATGCAGCATCTAAACAGGGTTTTCCTAAAATGTGGAACAAGTTTGTAATTTAAAGAAAAAAGAATTCTATCCCTTCTATTATTTATTATTCAAGCTTAACCATTAAAATAAAAATTAACACATGTGAAACCATCCTATATTAATACAAATGAGAAGGCAAATATATAGTTCTTTTGGTTAATCTATTTCCCCACCCTGGGATATTTGAGGTCACAAAACCAGGGCCTGGGAGAACCAGATTTTAATGAAATTCCTACAAAAAGATGTCTAGAAGGCTTGTTGCTTCAGATGTAGCAAAACAATATCTGATTGGCAAGTGGCCACTTTGAGTTTTCTCCCACTTAGCCAGAATCCTAAAATTAATTTTCACAATGTTCTGTCCCCGTGTAATCCTTATGCTGTAGAGAGGTGGAACTGTGAGGTGGGCTGACTGGATTCTGACTGCCTGGGTTGGAATTCTTGCTCTGCCTTATCCTAACTGTGTGATTTTTTCTCTCTGTTTCTCTTTCCTCATCTATAAGATGAAGATAATAACAGGACCTACCTCAGAGGATGGGTATGAGGATTACATGGATTAATATATGTAAAGTGCTTAGCATGCTTGGAACATAGTAAAGGGTATGTGTTTGGTTAAATACACACTAAACACACACACCCCATGTGCACACACACCACACAAGCACACACAGAGTAATTTCACACATGTTGGATAGTCAAACTGGAATTATGATTTTATAATTCCCTTATATAACTATAAAGGAGTATTTTATTATTCGATTTGGCTTATTCACTGAAGACTATTAAAACTTGAAGGATTAGATTGGATATCTTGCATACACATGAACTTTCTAACTCTTCCATTGAAGATGGCTATCACAAGTACTTGTATTTAATACGTGTTTTATAGTGTCATAGTTGTATGTGTTCCACAACAAGTCTGCAATGGGTATAAAAATTCACAAGTATCATGAAAATAAAGGGGGAAAAAGGTCTCATTTCTAGTTATAGCTTCTTGGTGGTGTTCATTTTTCATTTCTTTCTTTCTTTCTTTCTTTCTTTCTTTCAAGAGAAAGAGGGGGGAGGGGCAGAGAGAGAAGAAGAGAGAGAATCTTAAGCAGGCTCCACACCCAGCATGGACTCCAATACGGGGCTCAATCTCATGACCTTGAGATCATGATTGTGAGATCATGACCTGAGTTGAAATCAAGAGTTGGTTGCTTAACCGACTGAGACACCCGGGTGTCCCAGTTTTGCATTTCTGAACATATATTGGCAATGGGAATATAAAGACCAAAAGGAAGCTTTTCCACTTAGTGTCAAAGAAAAGCCACAGCATACTTAAGGAATTCAGGAATGAATGCAGGAAAACTATCTGGGACACTTATTCTTCATCATTTGTGAAATATGTGGTATTTCTTAACCAGGGAAGTACTGTGCTTCTAAAAGGCATTCAAGAATGTGCAGATACCTTATACTTACATAATATTATTTGTCATCTCTCAATAAATCTGTGGGGGGGGTGGGAAGGAATGTGCAGGTGCTACCAGCATTTAATAGGCTTGGAATAGGAATGCTAAATGTCTTGTAAAGAGGGGGAGAGTCCTGCAAAATGAAAAACCGAGATGCTCAAAATGCCAATGGCACCTGGTCTTCCTGCACTGATGATCACAAAGAATGCTGTAAGACAAACAACTGGCTTGGAACATGGGAGACCTGTGCTGTGGACCTGCTTGACTCCCCAACTAGCTCTCTGACCTTGAGGGAGTCCTGGAATCGCTCTGGATTTCAGTTTCCTCACTTATAAACATAATGGAAAAAGTCCCTTTCATCACTACTTGTTGAGTTAAAAATCTAAAGATGGTTACTTTGCTTTTTTAACAATAACTTTTCAGCAATATCCTCTCCAAGGACGTGATAATCTATTTGAAGCCACAACCTTGCACAAATATTGTCCTAAAAATATTCTAATAAGTCTTTAACAAAAATATTTGGTTTTAATTGGAGTAAAAAAAATTGAACAAACTTGAATTCAATTTTAACGTGAAATTATTATTTTCTAATTTAATATATCTGTACTATATTTCAATTTATTCCTATTCAATTTATTCCTAGTCCACTCTAGAAAGCTGCATCTAAAAAAATGAGAGTACATAAAAATTCACTTATGAATAATATCATCATAGTTCTCCTTCTCAGAAATAAATATCAAATAATACACATAATGAGAAAAGGCCTATCTGACCAACAGAGCTAATGATCTCCCTTACAGAGACAGTTTATCAGCAAATTCTGACCATATTTAGAGTTGGCCAATTTCAGTGTTTGTCTCTTGAACCTAATAATAACTGTAACTCACCCAAAATTGTTATATTAAATTTGCAACTTATAATATAGGGTTAACTGATGCAGAGCATATTTTTTACATTTACATGGTGAGCACCTAAAGTTTAGTTCTTTCATTTTTATTATATAATTACTTAATTTTATCATATGACTAGACTCTTATTCTATATAAAGTGAACACTATTAAATATTGATGTTAAAGGATTGACAAAGAAATCCAATCCAATATACTCTGCCTTTGCTTTGCTAAAACCCAAGGATGGAAAGTTTCTCACATAACATTTTTCCTCCTAAGGAAAGCAGTTTGTTGTCAATATCACGCAAGCCCCTGTGTGAAAATGAAGTTGATGCGTGCCACTGAGAGTAGCGGAGACCACCTTCCTTGTGAAAATATTTTAGCCATTTTGAGTCAGGAGAGGTGCTATTTAATTGTGTTCTGCACGTGGGCATTCAGTCCATTCTGACTGATTCATGGATCTGCTCTAAGCTGTGCAGCTTCATTTTGAGACCTGGGATAAAATACATAAAAGCCATTACTGGATAGCATTGGCAAACTCCAGATCCAAAATAGATTTCTAAAAACAAAAACTCCCTAAATCTCTGAGCTCCTGATGGGAACACAACAACAACAACAACAACAAAGTGAGCTTTGTGACACATGAGCTAAAATAAGTAAAATCACTTCTTCACCTTCCAAGAGCCTTTTTTATCCATGTAATTGTTTAAATATACCCTTATCGTAGGAGATAAAAAGACATGTGGGAGGATTTTTCTGTTTGTTTTGTTTAATTTGTAGGAAAATAAATTACTTTTTATTTGAAATAAAATGTCTCTTCTTTACAAATCTTTAAAACTCCAATTTCTAAATAATTGCTTATGTCTTATATCAATAGTTATTGCTAACAACTGATAATATCAGTCATATCCTTGGCTGGAAAGGCTAAATGATATTTTAAAAATATTTTCTTGGGAAACATAAAAATATATTCTAGTAGTATATTCTAGTAGAATAGTAGGGTTACTATTCTAGTGGTATGAAGCCACCTTAGCTTTTAAAGTACTTTTTATACAGAAGATATGAACACATGGCCATTCATTCATGTTGTGAACAGAATTCATTTTGAAAAGTTAAAAATTCTTTAAAACAATTTTTTTAATGTTTATGCATTTTTGAGAGAGACAGAGCACGAGTGGGGGAGGGGCAGAGAGAGAGGGAGACACTGAATCTGAAGCAGGGTCCAGGCTCTGAGCTGTCAGCACAGAGCCTGACATGGAGCTCGAACCCACAAACTGTAAGGTCATGACCTGAGTTGAAGTTGGACACTTAACTGAAGGAGCCATCCAGGTGCCCTGAAAAGTTAAAAATTCTATATTTTGATGATAGTTAATTTTTTCCATTATAAAATGATTGTGTGCTTATTATGAATTATGGATAATAGTAATGAAGGTAAAAATTAAGAAAAATATATATCACAGTCAAAGAAAATTATAGTTAGCATTTTGGTATATATACATCTAATGTTACATTAGATACATTACATGTTAATTAAATACATTAATGTTTTTAAATTAAATTATAATTCATGCTGATTAAATGAATTAACATATTTATGCAAAGTAAAACATAGGCATAGTTTAAAATCAGAGTACTGTAAGATTTATAACAGTAATCCCCTCCCTTTCCTACCCCTGAGCCTCTATCCCCAAATTCAACAATTATTTTCAATAGTTTGTGTGGATTCCAATATTGTCTCCACATCCAAAGATATCCACATCCTGATCTCCAGAACCTGGGAATATGTTACCTTACTTGGTAAAAGGGATTTTGCTGATGTGATGAAGTTAAGCCCTCTTGAGATGGGAAAATTGTCCTGGGTTATCTGGGTAGGACTGATGTGATCCCAAGGGTCCTTATAAGAAAGAGGCAGGAGGATTGGAATCAATAGTAGGAAGTATAATGATAGAAGCAGGAGGTTGGAGTGATGCAAGGAAGTCCAGTTAACAGTCCATCTGAACACCTAGCAAACAGGCAACATCCTCTGCCAGCCAAGTGAGTGAGCTGTCTTAGACTTTAGCCCTGCAAGCCAAATAATGCAGGTGGCCTCTGGAAGGTGACAAAGACAAGGAAATGGATTCTCCTTGCACAGCCTCCAGAAGAAACTAGCCCTGCTGACCTTGACTTTCACCCATTCTAATTGATCTCAGACTTCTCTACAATAGCTATAAGAAAATACATTTTGTGTTGTTTTAAGCCACTAAATTTATGATAATTTTTATAAATCCTGTTACATTTTTATAGAATCCTGTTCTTACTTTTTTCCAACGTGCAGATTACTTTTTCATTTCTCTGAAACTATGATTTTTTTTTTAATTTTTTTTAACGTTTTTATTTATTTTTGGGACAGAGAGAGACAGAGCATGAACGGGGGAGGGGCAGAGAGAGAGGGAGACACAGAATCGGAACAGGCTCCAGGCTCTGAGCCATCAGCCCAGAGCCTGACGCGGGGCTCGAACTCACGGAGCGCGAGATCGTGACCTGGCTGAAGTCAGACGCCTAACCGACTGCGCCACCCAGGCACCCCACTATGATTTTTTTTTTAATAAATTACGTTTCCTTTTATTCTTGTACATTGCTTGATTTTTGGAGATCCTCTTTTCTGGTTTTTCTCATTCTATTGTTTTATTATTTTGGATAGCTATTTATATTTTAACAGTGAAACCCTGAAAAGCTGTGAGGAAGCATTGTCTAAGTGGATAGATTTATCCCAGGATGTAGAGGGTAATTGATGGGCATATGGCTATTTCACTGAAATCTCCCTGTTTCTGTTCCTGTGCTTCATAATAAGTTACCCTAAAGTTTTGTGGCCTAACATAATTATTTCATTTTGCTTGATCCTTTGGTGGGTCAAGAATTCAAGAGGTTCAGCTGGGCAGTTCTCAGATGGGGTGTCTCATGTATTTGCAGTCAGATGTCAGCCGAGGCTGACAGACTCATCAGAGCTGGAGTCGAAGATAGCTCACTCACCCGGCTGGCAGTTGATGCTAGCTATTGACTGCCTGCTTGGATGGATAATAAACTGTATCGCCTACATGTGGCCTTTAGAATATAGCAGTCCCAGGTAGTCAAACTCCTGTCAATCCCAGAGCAAGCAGCCCAAGAGAACAAGGTAGATGCTTCTTGATCTTTTCTGACCAACCTATAGAAGTCACACAGTGTTATTCCTCTTCATTCTATAAGTTGAAGCAGTCATATGCTCACCCAGATTTAGGGGAACTGGATATAGATCCCACCATGCAATTGGAGAAGTGTGCAGATTTTGGAGATTAATTATTTATTCTGTTCCATCGATCTATTTGTCTATCTTGACACCAACACTATAGTTTTGTAGTAAATCTTGAAATCAGGTGGTGTTATTTCTCCAAATTCGTTCTTATTTTTCAAAGTTTGATTTGGCTATTTTAGGTCCTTCGTACTTTCATATGAATTTTAGAATCAGTTTGCCAACTTCTAAAAAAAGGGGGATGCTTCTGAGATTTTGATTCTGATTGCATTAAATCTATAGACCAGCTTGGGGAGGATTAACATCTTAACAATGTTGAGTCCTCTCGCCCTTGATCATGGTATATCTCTCCACTAATTTAGGTCCTCTTTAATTTCAGTCTGCAATATTTTGTTCTTTTTCAGGTCTAGGTCTTTCACATCTTCTACTAGATTTATCCTTAAGTTTTTCATATTTTTATGCTATTGTAAATAGTATTGATCTTTAATTTCAATTTCCAATTGTTCATTACTAGTATATGGAAAATACAATTGACTTTTGTATATTGATCTGTATCCTACAACCTTGCTAAACTCCTGTATTAGTGCTAGTAGCTTATTGTAAGTTCCATTGGATTTCCCACATAGACAATCATGTCATTTGTGAATAAAGACAGTTTTACTTCTTTGCTTCTAATCTGGATGCCACTTATTTCTTTCCCTTAACTGATCATACTGGCTAAAACCTCCAGTACACTGTTGAACAGAAAGGGTAAGAGCAAACATTCTTGTCTTATTATCTGTGAGTTTAGATGGAAAGAATTCTGTCTGTTACCATTAAAGTATTAGCTGTAAAGTTTTAATTTTTTTAAATGTTTATTTATTTTTGAGAGAGGGAGAGAGAGAGAGAGAGAGCGAGCAGGGGAGGGGCAGAGAGAGAAAGAGAATCTGAAGTAGGCTCCGGGCTTTGAGCTGTCAGCAGAGCCCCACACAAGGCTCAAACCCACAAACTATGAGATCAAGACCTGAGCCTAAGTTGGACATTTAACTGACTGAGCCACCCAGGTGCCCCAGATGTAGGGTTTTATACCTATGCCCTTTATCAGGTTGAGAAATTTCCCTTCTTTTCTAGTTTTTTTTTTTTTTTTTTTTAATCAGGAATGAATGTTAGGTTTTGTCAAATGGTTTTACTAAGTCTGTTGAGATTATTGTATAGTTTTTCTTTTCTAGTCTGTTTATATGGTGCTTTATATTGAAGGATTGCAAATATTAAAACAACATTGCATTCCTGAGATAAATCCCATTTGGTCATGAAATATTACCCTTTTTTATATATAGTTGTGTTTGATTTGCTAACATTTTGTTTGGAATTTTTGCATCTATGTCAAAGAGGGATGTTAGTCTGTATTTTTCTCTTGTTTTAAATGTCTTTAATGCTGATCTCATAGAATGAATTGGGAAATTGTCCCTATTTTTCAATTTTCTGTAGACTTGGTGTTATTTCTTCCTTAAACATTTGGTAGAATTCACTGGTGAAACCATTTTGGGCTGGAGTTTTCTTTGTGGAAATTTAATTTTAAAATAGATATATGACTATTTGCCTTATCTATTTCTTTTTGAGTGAGCTTTGGCAATTTGTGTCCTGCAAGAAATTTTATCTATTTGTTGAATTTATTGGCATAAAGTTAATAATATCTCTTCTTTCCCTTTTAATATCTGTAAAATCTCTAAAGATGTAACCCTTCCATTTCTAATATTGATAATTTGTTGCTTTCTTTCTTTTTTGTCCTTATTAGTCTGGCTAGAGGTTTGTCAATTTTAATGATCTCAAAGAACTGGCTTTTAGTTTTATTGATTTTTTTCTATTTTCTACTTCATTGATTTCCATTTTATTATTTTTTTCTCCTGCTTACTTGGGGTTTAATTTGCTCTTCTTTTTCTATTTCCTTAATGTGGAGGCTGAGGTTACTGATTTGGGAACTTGTTTTTCTAATATAGGCTGTAAATTTCCCCCTAGCCACTGCTTTAGTGGCATCCCAGAAATTTTAGTATGTTTTCAATTTTCATTCCATTTAAAATACTTTCTTATTTCATCTTGACTTATTTTTCTTTGCTTTATGAGTTATTTAGAAGTGTTCTAGTTTTCAAATATTTGGGAATTTTGCAGAGATCCTTCTGATTTCTAATCTGATTCTATTTTTTTCAAAGAACTTACTTTGTATGAGTCAAATCATCTTAACCTTATTGAAAATTGTTTTCTGGCCCAGAATATGGTCTATCTTGGCAAATATTCTGTGTGTACCTGAAAATAATGTATATTCTGCTGTTGGGTGGAATGTTTTATAAATGTCAGTTAAGTTGTTTGAAAGTATTATTTGCATTTTCTGTATCTTTACTCATTTTCTGTCCACTTATTCTATCAAAAATTGAGATAGACATATTGAAATCTGCAACAATACTTCTGGATTTGTCAATTTATTTTTTCACTTCTACCCATTTTTGCCTCATGTGTATTAAAATTCTGTACTAGGTACATAAATGTTTAGAATTGTTATCTTATTTTGATGAATTGGTCCCATTATCCATAGGAAAACACCTTATTTTATCCCTGGTAATAGTTTACTTGTTAAGTTTGTTTTCTTTGTTATTAATATAGCCACACCAACATCCTTGTCATTAGTGTTAGCATAGTATATTTTTTCCATACTTTTAACTTGTTTTTGTCTTTATACCTGAAGTGGGCTTCTTATATACAGCCTATAATTGGATCTTATTTTTAATCCAATCTTACCATCTCTTTTAATTGGAGTATGCATATAATTTTCCAATATAGTTGGATTTGAATATATGATTGTACTATTTGTTTACTACTTGTCTACTGTGTTTTGCTTACCTTTTTTGCTTTTCCTAACTTGTTTTGATTAGTTAGATATGTTCTGATTCTATTTTATCTCATTGTTGCTTATTAGCTATAACTCCTTGCTTTTTAGTTTAGTTGTCACTTTAGGGTGTATAGTATATATATATTTTAATTTATTATAGTCTATCTTCAAGTTATCATACCACTTCATATACAGGATAATATTTCAATAGTTTACTTCCATTTTTCCCCTCCTTACTTTTGCAGGTATTTTTATAATACATTTTACTTTCTCATATGTTATAAACCACAGGCTACACTGTCATTAGTTTTGTTTAATTACAGATATTAATACTAAGAAACTTAAATAAAAAGAAAAAATTATATATGTTTATGATAACCATCGAGTTACCATTTCTACTACTCTTACTTCTTTCTGTAGATCATATTCCCACCTAGCATCATTTTCCTTCTGACTGAAAAATTTCCTGTACCATTTCTTGTAATGTGGGCTTGCTGCTGATGAAATTGGTTGGCTTTTACATGTCTGAAAAGTGTTTTGTCTTCATTTTTGAAAGATACTTTGGGAGCTATAGTGTTCTGGGTTGACAGTTTTTCCTTTCACTACTTTAAAGATTTTGCTCTACTCTTCTCACTTGCATTGTTTCTGATGAGAAATCTGATGTCATCCTTTCCTTTGTTCTTTTGTATGTAATGAGGCTTTTTCTCCCGTTGCTAGGATCTGTTTCTCACTGGTTTGGAGAAGTTTGATTGTAATGTGCTTTGATATAATCTTCTTCATGTTTCTTGTGCTCGAGTTTGTTCAGCTTCTTTGATCTAAAGCTATTACAACATAGTGCTTTATTCAGAAGAGGTACTAATGTCAAAAATTCATATAGATGAAATGAAAAAAGCTCTGAATGACACTACAAAATTGTTAACTTTATTAAGTAAAGACCAGCTCATTTTAGAATGTTTAAAATTGTGTTGTCATTTGGATAAGGATCATGTAAATCTTCTGTTACACGTAGAAATCTTGTGGCTTGGCTTAGCAGACAGAGTTGCAATAGTATGTTTTAGGCTAGAAGGTGAATAACAGGACGATTTGCAAGAAAGTAGTATAGGCCACATTCTGTTGAGTGTTTTGAAGAGGAAGGCTGCAACTACTAGCTACTAAGGTTTATTTTTCATCACATGAACCAGTTTACCGAGTATTCACAAGACCCTAGAGAAAGTAGTTTGACTTCAAGTTACAAGAGTCTTCAATTTATAACAATCTGGCCCTTTAGGAGAAATTATATTGCAGTCAGAAATCTTGGTATTTCCCCACTTGGGAGTGAGGAAGGTAGCACGAGTTAAGCTTATTGAAAACCACCTGGAAGAAATCACCACATAAAATGGAAGAGTATTGCCTCTTTCTTTCAATACAAGGTCGAGAGACCCTTTCTCTGAATCTTCTGCTCAGCCTGAAGCAGAAGAGCCAAGACTGACAGCTGCAGTCTGATCATGCAGTCAAGAGGAGGTTTACTGATCTGTCTCTGGACAAGTTGTGATTTCTGTGAAAGAAGAGTACCTTGCTAATCATAGGAAAGCAGCAAACATTTCACTGGCACTTTCTTCTACTCATTACATATGTGAGCAAGCTGTGACTTGCTTAAGAATCATGATCAGGAATGAAAATCATCTCATTTTCATTGAAAATGAAGTTTTTGCATGCTTATCTCAAGTTTGATCTAGAAGTGGATAATTGTGGAATAGCAAAACAAGCACAAGTTTTATGTTATTGTGTTCTTTATTTCTAGTTTCAAAAATAACAGTTTTTATGCATGAGTAGGGATATAAAAGAGATTTTAAAAAGCTAACCTATAATAATTTCACAACTGCGAGGCCTATAGTTGAGCCTAATCATGTTACTCAGGAAGAAAATGATTTTTTCAAAGCTTTGTATAAAACTACATCTTAAGATCTATTTTTATTCATATTCTAATGGCTTATGGTTTAGTAGCTGCACTAACTGCAATGTCAATAATTTTTTATGTTGTAACTTTTAATTAAATCAATTTGAAACTTATTTAAATTAAATCAGCCAAGTCTATTTTCAGAAAAAGTAAATTATTTTTTTTTCTTTTTTGGCTTCAGCCACTATTTAACGGAAATTTGTTAGGTTGCCTTAGGTTGTTTTGATATTTATGAAGAGGAAAGCAAGACATTAATTTCAAGACAAGTAAGTCTAATTTCTTTTTTCAAGAAAATTTGGGTAAAAAATCATTTTAGTTTTCAATAGAGAAAATATCACAGCTTACCTTGTTAGCCACTTGTAGAGTAGAAGTTTATGATACACATTTTGGCCTTCTTAGGTGTGGCAACCACAAGAATATGCCTTGCAGACCCCCAGCTACAGGGGATGTGACTGACCAACGATGCTGGGCACTGAACTCCATCCCTGTGCTGGTGCTGAGGCCACAACTCCTGTGAACTGCTCTCAGCTGGGGACTGAGTGTGGTAGGAATACTGAGGCAGACTCATTCCTGGATGTCCTTAGTCTCTTCTGATGGCTGAGTTGGGCTCAGAGACTCCATGACATCCTGGCTGACCCTTCCTGGGGCTTCATGGCAATCTAGGACACTGTCACCCAACTGTCCTTCTCTCTCCTTCACATAGGTCATTCGTGCTTGGCTGTCTGATGGTTTTACCAGTCTTCCCTGTCTCTTTCTCTCAAAGGTGCTTCCCTAGTAGAATCTTTGCATATGTAATCCTGTCTTTGCATATGTAATCCTATCTTTGCCTATGTAATCCCTAGTAAAATCTTTCCATATGTAATCCTGTTTTAGGACTAGGGCTAACATCCTGGATCTGGTTAAAAAATCAAGTAGGAAATAAAAATGAAAAGGAAACCTAAATTTTCTTTGCCAGCGTATGTTAGAGTTGTTGTCTTTTGTGGGGAGAAAGAATCACAAAAAGATTAGACTAATAATAAATTATCCACAACCATTGACAATTGTTGTTGGATTATTATATTTATAATTTACCAAGCACATTAATGTCCTATGACTTGTAGATATAAGAATATTTATATAGGAGTACCCTGAGACTTGACAATTATTTCAAGAATCCCTCCACAGTTAAAAGATTGAAAACCAATATTCAAGGCTGTTCATGACCTGCTTCAACTCAATCTCATCTCATTCCATGATCCTCTGGGTGTTATATTTTGTGTTGAAGCTGAAATATTCTGCTCCCACTCTGCAGCTCAAAGTAGCTGAGTCCAATTCCTGTCAACACAGAAGCCCACCCTAAAAGCCATTTCCTGCCTGTTTCCTTTTACCTCTTCCTTTTGTGAGTTGTGGTTTCTTTAATAGAGTCTAACTGGACTGCAGTTAAAAGGCCAGATGCTAGTCCTGGAGGGATTGCAAATTTTTGCAAGATTTTTAAGACATAATTTGTGTACAGTGATAATATGAGGCTAACTGTTCACAGATTTAGGGGAGAAAAATCAGCATTTTGGTATTAAACACGGCAAAAATCCCAATTGCTACAACAGGCTGTCACAATCACAATCAGGAAAGGGGCAAAGTCTAGTATAAGAACATTCTGCATTGGAATCAATCTTCTTGAAACCTGTCTCCTTCACTGACTAACTGTATCACATTTGGCAAGTTACATTAGTTTTCTAGTTTTCTTATCTACAGAAATAGGAATTACAATGCATACTTAGAAGAATTAAATACAAAAATATATGTAAAGTGCTAGCACAGTGTAATCTTTGTTAAAGGAGAGCTCTTTTTTTTTTAAATGTTTACTTATGTATTTTGAGAGAGAGGGATAGAGAATGAGCAGGAAGGGACAGAGAGAGAGAGAGAGAGAGAGAGAGGGAGAGAGAATCCCAACCAGGCTGGGCACCTTCAGCACAGAGCCCAATGTGGGGTTCGAACCCATGAACCATGAGATCGCGACCTGAGCTGGAAGCAAGAGTTGGATGTTTAACTGACTGAGCCACCCAGGAGCCCCAATAAAGGGTAGCTCTTATCATTAGCAAGGATGATTTAATATAATTTTTTATCTGAGTACTACACTATGTAGTCATTTTGCACCTCACACTGAGATCACATTCTTTTCATATGTTAATTTTTATTATCACCAAACATAGGAACAAATTTTAAAAACCTCAAGGATACGGAGGCTCCCATAGTCCAGCATGTACACTCCCCTTGTATGTCCCTACTTGAAGGCCCTCATCTCACTCCTGCTCTCCATGGTGTCTTTAAGTCTGGAGCCTCTCTATTCATCCTTTCCAGAGAATAAATGCTTGAGGGGAGAGGAAGGGATAGGACGTTGTGGGACCAACCAGGGGTAAGAGAGGGGCCCTGGCCATGCAGGTATTTTGTATGGAATGTTCCAGCAAGTCCTCCATTTTTAGACCCTGGCCTCACAAGATCCTGAATTTGTTGGTGCCTCTGCTTGCACAAGGCAGATGCCCTCACCTCCCATGTGGGGTGACCTGTCTGCAGTTTCCAGGTTGTCACCTCTTGAGGTTGTCACTCTGGTAAATTTGCTACCACTCCTCCATCTACTTTCTGTCTTCTGAGAATTTGTTGAAATATGTTTCCTGTGGTTCTCCGTGTAGGACAGCCCACAATACTGACCATCTTTAGCCCTCTTTCTAGGGCTTTGTTTACCTCCATCCATTCACTGATGCCCTGGGGCTACGTGTTCTAGGCCCCTTGGAGGTTAACATACCCACCAAGGCTGGGATGGGGGAGGCTTGACTCTGGCCTTGTGTAAATTTAAGGATAACACAGTCTCTCCCCTTCTTAACACACAGGTGGTGCCATGAGATCTAAATGTTAGATGTCAATTAGGTGTGTGTGAACACTTTGATCTGACTACAGTGAGCTCTGCAGGTCCCCTCGTCCTATAAAATCTGTAGATTAACATCCAGGCTTTGTGGAGAATAACTGCGCAGCTGGGGTGTAGCCCATCTGATCCCCCATCATTAGGTTACCCTGAGTAAAACTGTGTAAACTGTATGGAGCAGCCGGCTCTGTTTTTCAGTCTCAAAGTACCTTCTCAGTTTTGGGGATCCCTTCCCCACCTTCTAACATCCCCCTACAATCCTTTTGTCCTTGTGAGTTAATACTTTTAAAAATCCCTTTCATATCATTTCAGAAAGATTTGGAGGATTGGGAAAGAAGACAAACACATGTGGTCAATTACTGTTTTTAAACCTGAAGCGGATGTCAGATTCTAACACCAGCCCATATGACGAAAATTGCATTTGGACAAAATTTACCTTGAACCCATGTAATATGGAAAGAAAATTATCTTTAAACATTAGAGTTCCAGTCAGCTTGGTGAGATACTCTGTGAGAGGCACATGGAACCTTTGGCGCGGGAGGACGACTCCCATTGCCCACCTAATGCTGTCCTCTGAACATGACCTCCTCTGCTGACACCGCAAGTGGAGTTTGTTATTTAGTCCTATGCTATTATGAAAATTACAGAAATATAAAATATAAATGTATGTAAATATAAAATACACAATTTTTGTGGAAATATATAATATACAGATATAAAAATAATAAAAAGCAATTATTTTTTGCTTTGTTTTGTTTTTACTTCTAAGTCTTCGCATAAATAAAATGTGTACAAGATGCTACGTGTAGCTCTGGTAGTTTCTGAAATCCCTCGGTAGAGAGTTTGGTATAAAGGAATCTAAGCTGAACACGTAGGCAAGGTTAGGAAGTCGTGACAGAGGGAGGAGTTGGTAGGTACTGACTAAGGCCGGACAATGGCTAAGCTGACAGCACCTGAACCAGAAACACTCTCTTCCTACTTTGCTCTTTGCACTTTTTTTTTTTTTCTCCTTAAGGTTTATTTATTTTTGAGACAATGTGAGAGACAGAGTGCAAGCAGCAGAGGGGCAGACAGAGGGAGACACAGAATCCGAAGCGGGCTCCAGGCTCCGAGCTGTCAGCCCGGAGCCTGATGCCGGGCTCGAACTCACGAACCGCGAGGTCATGACCTGGGCCGAAGTTGGACACTCACCCGACTGAGCCACCCAGGCACCTCTGCTCTTTGCACTCTTACTCTTTGTTCGTCCCGGGCTGCGCACCCCACTTCAGCACACTTGGAATCAAATTAGAATTGTGGAAAGGCTTTGAGCGAGGGTTGGTTTGGCTTTCCACTGCATATCTACTAATGAATTGTACTTTTCACTTTTATTCATATAATTTGAAATAAAAACACATTTAAAATGAGATAATGTATTGTGTAAGCACTTTACGCTTTGATTAATTCAGTTTCTTTACTTCAGTTAATCTTCACAGCAATTCAGTAAAATAGATACTGTTATTACCCTAATTTTACTGATTAGTAAACTAAGGCTTAAGGGAGTTGAGTAACTCCTTCAGTTCCTACGGTGGCAGGCCAAGATTCTGTGATTTTATTTACTTATTTATTTTTTTACCATGGTATCTTGAGTGGTGGTGGTGGGAGGAGGCGGGTGGGGGGGGTGGGGAGGGAGTCTCTGTTTATTTAATTCAGACACTTAAGGGAACATGATCACAAGGGCCAACACTTAAAAAATCTCTGTATTGCCTCTAAAAGTCAGTTCCTAGCTCTTAGAATAAACAAAATTTTAGAAGTAACAAGGAGAGGAACTGGAGAGAAAAATATTTTGTACTTGCCACTCACTCACCATAAAAAGGTGATTGATTATGATAACCGTGAACTCAAAGTTTTCTGGACATCTAGGTAAGAGTTTGTTTCAAAACATATCTGGATTCAAGAATCAGGCTGATCTAATATTACTGTTTTCTACACTGAAACTTGGAGAAGTAGTTATTAGAATTATCTTTTAAAAAGTGTCCAGTTTTATTTCAACTTTATAATGCAACTGTAAAAGTTTTATTTTAACTTTAAAGTAAATCTGTGCTAATTTACTCGTGCTAATGAAAGCCTTTCTGCACACTGGCAATCTATTCTAAAACTGCTTATCTGAAAATGTTACGTCTGCCAATGATGACAATATCATCTGTAATCAATTTTGTAACTTAAAAAAAAATAGCCTCCCTCCCTTATGATACAGCATTACTTTTACGATTTATTTTAGTTTGTATTTTCAGACTACATCTGCTATCAGCCATAGAAAAATGACAGACCCCAAACCTCAAATGATATCTGGACCAGCTATTACATCTAACGAACACATTTTATAAGCTGACCTTTTTATATTTATAGTTGAATAAAATTGTTTTATGAACAAGGGCATCATTTATTGAAAATATAGATCTACACAAAGACTTTCATAATAAGCCTTTAATGTGATTACCTAATGCCTTTAATGTTAATAAAACAAAATTTTTTCCTGAAATAAAAGAAAATGGCATTTATTTGGGATCAAGTAATGAAGCTCTTTTACTCAGGAGATCACTAACTGCCTTAACTAGGTATGCAGTAAAGTTATAATGATCAGTTTCTTTTTATAATACTTTTCTTGACAGGGGTGCCTGGTGGCTCAGTTGGTTAAGTGACATACTTCAGCTCAGGTCATGATCTCACACGGTTCATGGGTTCGAGCTCTGCATCAGGCTCTGTGCTGACATCTCAGAGCCTGGAGCCTGCTTTGGATTCTGTGTCTCCCTCTCTCTCTGCCCCTCCCCCACACATGCTCTGTCCCTCTCTCTCAAAAATAAAATAAACATTTAAAAAATTTATAATACTTTCTTGACATGTAGACATGTTTTAAAAAGTTGTCAATGTAACAATTGGTGGAGCTTATTGAAAGAAATCTGCAAAGTACAGTAGTAAGTATTTCCTTTAAAATTGGATTTAGAAATCACTTGTGGGCTTAAAATATGGCTTCTCTAAAAATATTTCTTATTATGTGCATTCTGTTAGTAAAATGTTATGAACAGTTTGGTGACTTTGACAAGTTCCAGTTCCTAAAAATAATATCTTCCAGTAATATTTTAGTTCCTTCAAAAACAATGGTCACTGAAAGATTTCTGTCTTTGCCTATAACATTACCAGTGCATGCAAAATTTCACTGCCTTCCACTTAGGAACATTACTTTTTGGACATGAATTATAATTGCTTATAAAACATTTCTGAAAAAGAAATAATAGCATTACAATGAAAAGCAATATCCTATTTACCATAAAATAAGCAATGAAGTTAAAGATTAGTACAATTAAATTTAATCTAGGAGGATCTTAAATTAAGACACAGCAGTTCGGCAATGTACCTTACAAAACAGAATCAAGAAACCAGGCATAAACTGGTGATTACAAGGAGAATACATGCAATTCAGTGCATTTGGGACTCTCAACTTCAAGGGATGGATATGACCTGTAAGGATATTGGCTTAAGGTTGACTCCAGCATTATCAATGCTAAGGCTTTTTATGTCTCAACATATTTTTGTTTCATTTAAAAATAATGGCCCAATCAGAGGTGCCTGTGTGGCTCAGTCGGTTCAGTGTTAGACTCTTGATTTTGGGTTGGGTCATGATCCCAGGGTCATGGGATTGAGCCCCACGCTGGGCTCCATGCTGAGCTTAAGATTCTCTCTCCCTCTCCTTTTGCCCTTTCCCTGCTCATGCACATGCTCTCTTTCTCTTTCTCTCTCTCTCTCTCTCAAAAATAAAGGCCCAATCAGAAATTCTATACAAGCTAAAAGCTCAACAGAGTTGTGATTGCAATTTTAAGATTTGATGATATTTTTAAAGCATTAAGGTTATAATGATACATTCATTTATCAGGACCATTAAAAAGGAATATTTAAATCAATAAATATTAATGCTTATGTTTTATTGTATCTATATGTCAAAAGTATATATTTTTAAATAATTTACTTTCACCAGAAGGACTAGACAGAAATTTTTGGCCAAATGAATTATATTCTCTAGGATAATACAAATCCACTAAAGAAAAAAAAATTATTTAACATTTTTAGGAAATGCATGTTGAGTTTTTCTAATCAAGAAGTATAGTTTATATTTATAGTTAAACAAAGATTCTATGGCAATTAAATATTAGGTAACCTTATATTAATATGCCAATAGCTTATTGCTTTGCTTCTCGGGTGCTTAACATCCTTATTTCTAATTAGCGTTTTTTCAAAACATAATGGTCTTTTAATGTCTTTGATATAAAAAAAAAGCTTGTCAGACTTACTTTCTTGATAAAATTTGCTTAAAGACCCATAAGGAATAAAATCTATTACTAAATGTAACAATCCAGACTTTTACAAAATAACTTGTAGAGTCCTTCGTTTTTTTCTATCTAACAATTGATCTCTGATCTTCACAAAGACTATTTGCTTGTAAGTGATTTCATAGCGATGTGTCTTGCTCCATCACTGAAGTGTAAACGCGGGGACTATTCATAATGAATAGGAGCATAGCTTTGAGACTCAGACTCCTTGGCTTCAAATACCAGTTTTGCCACTTAATACTGGTTGTGAGGCTTTGATCAACTGACTTCATCTCTTTGTGTCCCAGATTCCCCAACTATGACATGGGAATAATAATACCTCTTTTTTTTATAAAAATTTTTAATGTGTTTATTTATTTTTGAGAGACAGAGAGAGACAGAGAACGAGTGGGGGAGGGGCAGACAGAGAGGAAGACACAGAATCCAAAGCAGACTCCAGGCTCTGAGCCGTCAGCACAGAGCTGGCACGGGGCTCAAACTCACTAACTGCAAGATCATGACCTGAGCCGAAGTTGGACGCTTAACCGACTGAGCCACTCAGGTACCCCGGAATAATAACAATAATTCTTATCTTGAAGGGTTATTGAAGGTATTAAATGTATTAATACGGGTCAAACATTTAGAACAGCATCTGGAAACTAGTGAGGTTGAAAAAAACTCTGAGCCATTATGAACATGAATATTTATTTCTACAATATTTTATTTCCCAAGATACTGACTCTGCCAGCTAGGCAAAAATGAATCTTAATCAATATCTCTAAATTTCCTGATGGTTCCAGTAAGCTGTATCTTTTTCATACAAGTGAAAAAAACTCTGTATCTTGTGTACTCACTGATTTTTTTCTTTTTTTTTGCAAGGGGAGACATAATGTTATTAGTTAAATTCTGTCCCCCTAAAAAGATCCATTGAAGTTCTAACCCCAGTACGTCAGAACATTATCTTATTTGGAAATAGGGTCTTTGGAGATTTAACCGGGTTAAGATGAGGTCATTATGGAGGCCCCTACCCCAGTATGACTGATGTCCTTATAAAAAGAGGAAATTTGGACACAGACATAGAAGGAAGAAGTGTGAAGATAGCTGTGTGACTGGAGTCATGCATCTAGAAGCCAAGGAATGCCAAGGATTGTTGGCAAAGACTAGAAGCTAGGAAGTGGCAAGGAAGGTTTCTCTTCTGAAGCCATTGGAGAACATAGCCCTAGGTTAGCTTGATTTTGGACTTGTAGGCTCCAGAACTGTGAGACAATCAACTGTTGTTTTAAGCCACCCAGCTTTTGGTACTTTGTTATAGCAGCCCAAGGAACTGAATACAAGTGACAGAGATTTATCTACACATCTAATGAAAAACTGAGGTGGCTACAATTAATCATTGTCCCCCACCTTTTTTTTTCTTGAGGATCATACACTCTGGATTTGAAGAAATGAATACCTAATTTCTAGATTTAAATGAATTAATAAAATTATTTTTGATCAGTGAATGAAAAACATTCATTTCATTCCTTTCATTAATTCACTGTATTAGTCTACAGAACATAATTCATTTGACCAAAAATTTCTGTCTAGTCCTCTTGGTGAAAGTAAATTATTTAAAAATAAAACATTCAGTGATGAGTCACAAGCAATGCCACAAGGTGCTTGGGCATTTTGTATCTTCTTATTAATAAACTTTTCAAGGACTATATTTGTTGATTTTTTTTTAAATTTTTTTTAAAATGTTTATTTATTTTTGAGACAGAGAGAGACAGAGCATGAACGGGGGAGGGTCAGAGAGAGAGGGCGACACAGAATCCGAAACAGGCTCCAGGCTCTGAGCTGACAGCACAGAGCCTGACGCGGGGCTCGAACTCACGGACCGCGAGATCATGACCTGAGCCGAAGTCGACCGCTTAACGGACTGAGCCACCCAGGCGCCCCGATGTTTTTTTTTTAAACTCACATTGCTATAAAAAATTACCTGTTTTTATATTCTGAGAGACAAATGAACCTGCAAATTAAGTTTTCCTTAGCTTTTTAAGTGCCCACCACAGTTGTAGACCCACACAGTGGTTGAATTAGCAAGAAATTAACAGATCGGGTAGTTCAACTAATTTATTTCTCAGAAGAAGAAACTGAGGTCAAGGGAGGTTAAGTAATTTCGACTTCTAGCTTTCTTTTCTGCATCATATCACTGAGGATTTAAACATAATTTAGATCACATTTAAAAGGTCAGACTTTCTGGAACTTTCTGTATTCTCTTCGTGGCTTCAAGCATAGTGGGCTACTAAAGAGATAACTGTTTAGTGGGGACAATGCTTATTTATCACTTATCTTGAAGCTATAAAAAAACTTGCTACTAATGGTTATATAGAATGTGGTTGTCCATGGTTGACCTGTCCTTGTTATAGGCATAATGTCTTACAGCCAGTGCTTGTGAACTCTATATTGTTTTCTAAAGGCAAAAGCCTTCCTTAGGGTGGGTGAGGGAGAAGAGATATTTCTAAATGAGGCACCAAGTCGAAACTGTTCCTGAGGTTTGGAAGCACATGGGCATTTTTTGTATGTCCTCATATCCCACCATAGCTGACTTTGGAGGTACAGAGTGAGGAGGTAATGAGAAAAATCAACAAACCAAAACAAAAAAGAATCTAGGGTAAATTGCCAAGATTTAAAAAAGAGAAAAGGCATAACATCTTTAATAAATGACTTTGTCTAGAGCTATCAGTCAGTTAATAGTTTACAGATTCTCCCTATAGTTAATAGTTTCATTAATACTTACTTATCTACAGTTACTTAGAGATCTCTCTTCATCTTCAAATAGTATTCACTTCAAGTAATATCAGATTTACTTTCTGCAAGAAATCATGCTAATCACTTTACAGATGTTGCCTTTTTTAATGCAACAAAACAACATGAAACTACCATTAATATCTTCATTTTACAGTAATGAAAATGAAGTTCAGAGAGTTTAAACAACTTGCTTAATGTTGCATTGCTAGCAAACCGTGGCCAAGATTTAGACTTAGCTGTAACTCCAATGGGCATTTCCATTCATTATCTAATCACAGGGTTGATAGAATCCCTGACTGGGCGTATTTCCCATCTCCCTTCTGTAGGTGACATATGGGCCCTCCTGCTGGTTAAGCACTTGGGTCATTCTCTTCATCTGGGGTCAGCTTTCAGTATAATCCTTTCTTCCTGCAGGCCCCAGAGATTTGGTCTGCTTACTTTTGTTTTTTCCAGCTGTCACTACTGATTCTCCCTCCTGTGATTCATCTTCTACTAGAATTCTGGAGTAGAATACAGATCCCCTCTTTTCCTCTTCCTGTTATTCCTGATTAAAAAAACAACCCTCCTAATGGGAATCTCACTAGCAACTTCAAGTTGTAATGTACTAATATTAGTAATTGCTGCTGTGTTTCACTAATATAAGCTTACTTTTGCTATTGCTGTTAAACTTACTGTTCATAATTATTTTTGTATATGTTTTTAGACACTTCTATGGCAATGAGTAGAGTTTCAATTTGACTCATATTTATAATTTCTTAACCCTTGCCCTTTCTGCAGACTTGAAACTGCCCTGATTTATCTTGCTAGGGCTTATACTTGAAAGATAATAAAAGATATTGAACATCACATGTCTCAAGATTTGCATTTTAAGAAAGAAGCTGAGAGGAGAGACCTGAATATTAGGTATTTCAGAAAAAGCTCTCATATTAGCCAATCTTGCCTTTATTGAGACTGATATTATTTAATGTTCTAAATGCTTTCCATATGCAAATTCTATGATGATGATTATCCACATTTTACTGATGAAGAAATTGAAGCACAGAATCTAGCCAAGAATACTAATAAGTGATGAACCTAAGCTTGAAACCTAGGTCTGTATAAAGAGATACATTAAGTGGCTTCTCACAAATGTAGTGTAGGAACACAAATCATGAGTAAAGAACACATTTCATTTTTTACATTTTTTATCCTATAGTTCCCTTGAATCTTCATTTGTTTTCATATTTGTAGTATTGCTTGATGCTTTTGAAAAATGCATCTCTTTTTATTCTGAAAAATTTAAGATTAAGTAATAGATGAAATGTTTTGTTAAGTGTGAATTTTATAATTTAGTTTTTGTGAGGCTAGTTGGTAATTCTTTTGAGGTCCTTGGTTTAAATTAGTTTCTCTAAATTTAAACTCTTAAAAACTTACATTTGCCATTTGTCCTCTGAATTCCTTGATAAATATAAGTATGTAATTCACATATAATAAAGCCTTAGCTACACCATCAATTTCACAGTCCCGTTCTTGTAAGCTTTACCAGCTGAAACCTTCTTTCTACAATTAAGTGGTTTTGTTTTTGTTTTTTATGTATTAAACTCTTAAAAGACATCAAGCATTCTGAGTGAATTAATAGTTTCTATGGGATTTGTTTTTTTCTGTTGTCTCTTTTTGAGGGAAAGAGCAAAAATAAAAATACCCTTCCCTAGTAAACCGCCCCCCCCAAAAAAGCTAGCATTTACTTCAAAACCCAATTATTTGTGTTTAATAGACAGTTTAATATAAATGTGTTTAGTAAATCATGCATAGTTATTTTAACAGAATGGTTCTGTAATCTCAGAAAAAAATTTTTTTAAAGAAAAGATTAAAACAAAGATTATTTATCTAACAATAGTATGGTCACTTTATAGTAAATGCACATTATACTCCTAAAATGTCTCCCCATTTGTAGTCATAAACTTTCCTGACAGAACTCCTATGAGCTTACGATGCAGGTAAGCTTATATTTTATCTCACTTTATTAATCCTTTAAGGAATTTCTTTTTGTTAATTTTTTTGATGTTTATTTATTTTTGAGAGAGAGAGACAGAGAGAGAGAGAGAGACAGAGCATGTGCAGGGGAGAGGCAGAGAGAGGGAGATACAGAATCTGAAGCAGGATCCAGGCTCTGAGCTGTTAGCACCAGAGTCCAACAAGGGGCTCCAACTCATGAACCACGAAATCGTGACCAGAGCCAAAGTTGGATGCTTAACTGACAGAACCACCCAGGTGCCCCATGAATTTCTTAAGATACCTTAAAAATGGAACAGACCATACAATAAGGGAATGGGAAACATTTTAAAGGTTATTAGTAACAGCCAAGAATCAATGATACTACTGAACTCCAAGGCCATTTTTGGGGGGGAAAAGATTATCTTACCAATATCTATTCTTGGTGAAATTATTTTTCCTCTATTTCTAGAGTCAGTTCAGGTTCAGAAAGATGCCTTTCAGAGGGAAGAAGCTGATAGAGCTTTATCCATGACATTTTTAAAAGACCCAAAGTCATAATATAGATTAACCCTGTGGACGTGCCTGCATATTGGCAAACATCCAGAACTATGCTGACCACATTTCAAGTTCATAATAGCCACAACTGCAGGAAGTTCTACTGGACAGCACTGATTCAGAGTCAGAAATTGTAGTAAACATATTGAGGGTCAGATAGATTCGCAATATTGATCCAGATAGTCGGTAACACACAAAAGTAATAGAGACTTATTTCTCCTAAGCATGGCACATTTAGAAAAGATAAAAATAAGTTAAAAATTTATTCAACAAAAGTTGAATAAAACTCATCAATATGTGAGGTAGTATTCAGGCAAAGCTGAATAAAGTGTTATTTCTGACCTTGAGATAATTATAGTCTGTGGATGGCTGGGCGAACATCCAATCACTAGAAACTTTGAAAATGTGGGTTTTGCCGTCATGATATCAGGTGCTAAACAAAGAAGACATTAGTCCTGTCTAGAGGAATTGAGGAAGACCTTAAACAGGAAGTGATAGTTGAATTATTACATTAACGAATCTGTTTGGTAAGGACATACAATAGGAATATGAAATAAAAAGCTCACCCTTTCTTGTTGCCTGTATAAGTAAGTTTGGGCATGGCCCTAACTCTGAGGCAGTATACCTCATCAACGTTCTGTAGCATTCCCTTGGGAATATCTGTCCACTGCATACTATTCTAAAGGCATATACTGTATTTTATGTCTATAACTTGGCCTACTGTGTATACTTTTTGGAAATGCAGGACTAACAACAAGAGCTGCTATAACCAACAGGATGATAGGTAGGAAGGGATTAAATAGTGAAGAGCCCAAGCATTCCCTTGCTTCTGCCACCAGGCCACGATTAATGGTGTAACACGTAACACAAGAATGTCACGAAGGGCTGCAGAGTGGGTGGCTCCACCCTCAGGGTGACTCTTTTGGGTTTTCATTTTTTAATTTTTTTCAAATATTTTTTAATGTTTATTTATTTTGGAGAGAGAGAGAGAGAGAGGGAGAGAGGGAGAGAGAGAGAGAGAGAGGAAGTAGGCAGAGAGAGAGGAGACACAGAATCTGAAGCAGGCTCCAGGCTCCGAGCTGTCAGCACAGAGCTGACACGGGGCTCAAACTCACGAACCGTGAGCCAAAGTCAGGCACTTAACTGACTGAGCCACTCAGGCGCCCCTCTTTTGGGTTTTTAAATGCCTCCCCACACCACAGCTGGAGAAAACTGGTAATTAATGCCCAAGAGAAAACTGGACTAGGACAATAAAAGAATGGAAGGCCCAGGTTGAGAACACTGAAGATTACTGTCTCTGAAGACATTCTGGTGTGGACATGGTAGGAGAGGAGCAATAGAGCACATGGGGAATCCTGGAGTGGGGTTGAGCGGTCCAGATAGGATCAGAGTGGAGACTAGCCTGTAACTATGCTGTAAGCACAATCATGACTTCCTTAAGTGAAAAAGATAGGAAGTTAATTATAGAGACATTGCAGTATATTAATAAATATGTATAAGTCTTCATATAAGTCAGGGGTCAATCAGGGCACCATTAGGATACATCTGTAACAATCAGATATTTGTTACTGGAATTTGATTCTATGCAATTCTGGGAACTGGTAAAATAGCCTCTCTAAAGATGTCTTGGCATCTGATGCTGGAATTTAATTTTTTTTTTAATGTTTATTTATTTTTGAGACAGAGACAGAGCCTGAGCAGGGATGGGGCCAGAGAGCAAGAGGGAGACACGGAATACAAAGCAGGCTCCAGGCTCTGAGCTGTCAGCACAGAGCCTGATGTGGGGCTCAAACCCACAAACTGTGAGATCATGACCTGAGCTGAAGTCGGACACTCAAGGTACTGAGTCACCCAGGCGCCCCCCAGATGCTGGAATTTAAAGTCCACAGGGCAGGCAGTTGGGGAGAGAAGATGGATGGTAAGCAGGGGAGCCCCCAAACAAGCTAGACCCAGAAGCATGAGCTGGATCCCACAAGGAGAGTCAAACCTCTGTCAGTTCTGTGACCTTGAGGGTATGGATCTCCTACAGAAGTTGGGACCCTTTGTCATGTGGCTAAATACACACCAGGGTCAGGAACTGGAGGAACTGAAGGAGGGTGGAGAGGAGGGTTTGCAGGCCTGGCCGCTGCTTCACACCAGTGGGGTGAGGATAAATGAGAACGTATTGTATGTGAGCTACAAAAATGACTGCCACTTCACTTTCACCATCCAAATCTCACAGAGTCTCTCTTGGGTCTCATCCCAACTAGAAACATACCAGGAGAGTTCTGGGAAATGTAGTTCAGCCTGGCCACGCCGCCACATTGCAAAGCTACCACAGCTTCATTGCAGAATACAGGTTCTGTCATACCCAATGATCTTTTTTTTAGCTTCCTAGAACCATGTGTTAAAACAAACAATGATTGATTTAGGTATTTATGTAGAGAGATACTCAAATGGAGTGGATTCTGGCTATTCCGCTTTAGAGTTTTAGCCAAGTGGGCAAAACCAAACAAGTATCACTTCTTAGAGAATTTTATCTTGGTGAAGATATGCCTATGTAATGTCAACTTTCACAGCCACATACACTTGGTTACTACCTTCCTGGGAGTTAAACCCAAGAATTAAATGTAGATTTTTTTTCAGAAGTGTGCAAAAATTAACTAGGGAGGTAAAAATGATTAGATAAAATTCTTAAGTTTTTTGGCTGTGTAACCATGAGGCTGAGAAACTCCTCTATGAGTGAAAATGAGTAAGAACCACATAAATATATCTCACTAAACCCAAACTACACATATCCTCTACTCGTTTCTGCTTAACAGGATTTGGAAACGCCTAGGTACCCTAAAAGCAATACATGATAGGAAGTAGGAATTGAAAGAGACAGTGGTCTGAAATGGTTGTGATTTAAATTTCTTATTTTGCAAACTCTGCAGAATCATATAAACGTGTGAAACCATTGCCAAGCCTTTTTAGAATCACGAAAGTGAAGTATACAGAAACTTAAGCTTCTTTAGGTGTGTGTGGTAAATCTGCCTGTGGGCCGTGCTTAATTACGATTGACTGTGAGGTCCCTGAGATCACTGCCCGCACTGCTTAGCTCAGTTGTGAGCACATTTTCAAGTCTTATTAAATGTATGTTGAGGAGAGAATAAAATGAAGGAGAGAGAGGGGAAGGGGGATGGGAGAGAGAGAAGGGGAATGGCAGGTGGGAAGAAAGAAGGAAGGAAGAGACCAAAGAAAAGAAAGAAAGGAAGGAAAGTAGGAGGAGAAAGTGAGGAAAGTGAAAGAGAGAAATGTACTGGGTAACTGAGTTAATCAAAGACAAATCTTAGGGGCACCTGGGTGGTTCAGTCTGTTAAGCGCCCGATTATTGATTTCAGCTCAGGTCATGATCTCATGGTTTGTGGTTTCAAGCCCTGCGTCCTGCTTGGAATTCTCTGTCTCCCTCTCTGTCCTTCCCCCACTTGCTTTCCATCTCTCTCTCTCTCAAAAATAAATTAATAAACATTTTAAAAAAGGACAAAAACTTAGACTAGAATCCAGATAAATAAATAAAACTATACATGTATTTTGCAGGCTTAGACTTGGACATTTATGATTATAAAAATATTAGCAATATCTTTTATCATGTAAATGTTCATTACAACATAGTGTAGAAAAGTAATGTTTGTGTTGCTAAAATTAGTGTTTTGTTCTTCAAAAATACCTTATTCAAAGAACATGTCCATGGATCTGTAGGGTCTTAGTGAAGATTTATTTTTGAAAATTTTGATGTGTACTACTTCTTTGTTTAGTGCTCAAATATAAACTACGTTAGGGGTCAGGAATGATCAGTTTTGAGTCTCTGGATCCCAAAGAGCCCATGGCTAGAATCAGGTGGTCCATGAACTTAGAGATGAAAAAATTTAACCATTTTCCACTAATTTCTAGCTGTAATTTACCATTTCTTTCACTTTACTTTCACTTTAAAATATTATATTAAAATATGTCCATAGTTTTCCAGAATTTCATGGACACAAAAAGCATTAAGAAACCTACATTTTGCAAGGACAAAATGTCTCCCTTCATTGCAGTACTTTTTTCTAATTAGTATTCTAGAGAAGCTGATGGAAACTAATGGTGCTTACAGGCATAGTACACAAGGTGGCAGCACATCATAGCTTATTTTTCCCAAATCAACTTGCCTCATTCTTGGCCATAACTGAGTGTTAAGTGGCAGCTCTAAGATAATTAGAATGTAATACATTTTTTAAAAATAGCTTTTGAGGGGCGCCTGGGTGGCTCAGTTGATTAAGTGTACGACTTCGGCTCAAGTCATGATCTCGCGGTTCGTGGGTTTGAGCCCTGAGTGGGGCTCTGTGCTGACAGCTCAGAGCCTTGGAGTCTGCCTCTGATCTGTGTCTCCCTGTCTCTCTGCCCCTCCCCCACTCACATTCTAATAAGTGGCAGAGGTAGAATCTGAATCAAAGACGTCTCTAGAAGCTGTGCTCTAAATGGCTACTTTATACTGCTAGGAAGAAATGAGCGTGGCAAATGAAGGCAGGAAGAGAAAGAGGGAGGCAAAAATGATGTACAGGGTGAGCCCAGGGCTGGTCGTCAGAACCTGTTGTTTTTTTCTCAGGGAAGCTTTTCCTGACTCTGAGGGTTTACTCGTGAGAGATACATCTCGAAGCAGGGGGGGTCTCTGGGGCCCCAGCTCAGTTAGAAAGCTTGGCTATGGAGATCTGCACAGGACTTTAAAACATGTTCTCAAGTTTTTCTTCCACCATTCTCACAGACAAAATTGCAAAAGCTTTTCAGGACCCCATAGGCCCCCAACCCTGAAGCTGGTTTTGGGTAGAAAGACAATCAAGTCAGCACCACCAGACTTGATGATAAATTCTGTGTGGTCCGGTACATGATACACTGCCACATATGGCATTCTATTTGTTGAAAATATGGATAGGCATGTTTAATATAACAAAGCAAAATTCTATGTACACTTATAGGCATGAATAAAATGGTATTTAAAAGCATTTATCTAGCATTGCTCCGTATTGAATACATACAGGATGAATCTGCAAATTGCTCATGTTATTAATTCTACCTATAAGGTGGAAGATAAACTTGATGATGATTAGGTTTCCAATACTTAATTTGCTAAGGGAAACATCTGGAATATGACTAGGACTCCTCCTGGCCAGAGCAGCTGCTGCTGTCTTCATATAAGCAAGAAGGTATTGAAAATTCTTTAGCACTCTGTCAGGCTGGCTGGAGAAGAGACGACTCACTGAGCAAATTAGCCTCCACCTCCCCAAGGGCCCTTCAGCCCCAGAGCACATAGAAGAGAAGCAAGATAATTTTCATACTCAGTGAGATGTGTGAGGAAGGTCTGAGAATTGAGAGCCACTACTTACAGAATGGAAAGACAACAAAGAGGGGAAATAATGACAACTAATAATTGTCCAGAAGGTCCCTATTTTTAGGAAGAGAAGGGATGCTGTTGTAAGGCTGCAGGGTCACCTGACAGTATGGCAGGGTTTCAGTGGATCACCAGCCTGAGTCAAAAGGAAGGGCAAACTGGGAAGAGCACAGTGTGGAAAGTGAGAAGACCATGAACTGACTTACAAGAGAATGGTTTCCTTGGGTCACACCAACCTCAGATGCCTCAGTAGCTAATGCAGTGCAGACAGCATCCCAAGATGAGGTCAGACAAGAGCAGCCCAAAGAAAGTTAATAAAGATGAGAGGCCAATGCGCAGATCAGATGTGTGCCCTACCACCATTTGAAGTCATCATGTAAACTTCTTTCTGGATCTAGACGCCATTCTGGGAAAAATGAGGGAGGGGAGGACATGTAGAGGGGCTGCTGTCCAGAAATGATGTTTGGAGCTTGAATGGACGGACTGCATTCTCAAGAACTAGGAGGTAGCCAAGGGGCGCCTGGGTGGCGCAGTCGGTTAAGCGTCCGACTTCAGCCAGGTCACGATCTCGCGGTCCGTGAGTTCGAGCCCCGCGTCGGGCTCTGGGCTGATGGCTCAGAGCCTGGAGCCTGTTTCCGATTCTGTGTCTCCCTCTCTCTCTGGCCCTCCCCCGTTCATGCTCTGTCTCTCTCTGTCCCAAAAATAAATAAATGTTGAAAAAAAAAATTAAAAAAAAAAAAAAAAAAAAAGAACTAGGAGGTAGCCAAGAGGTGATTACGTTGCTTTTATTTGGCTAAGTGTCGATGTTCTCATTTCCCACATCCCCTCCTCATGCCCATTCGAGTGAAATAAGGAACGTGTGGACAAACTGAACTTCATTATAGATCAAAGAAATTTCTTCCCTAGCGACTTGTGACTATACACAATAAAGCTTCTATGTGTCCAAAACACAAGTTGCTTGCCTACCAAGAATTTGGTGTGCTACACATTAGCATCATGTATAAGTGCTGCAACATTTCTCTGTTGTTATAAATTCCCTCTGCTGTTCACATTACACAATACTGACATAGATTCCGGTAAGAGGAAAAGGAGTATGAAAATAGTCATGTCAAAGTCAGCATTTGAAAAGATATCAGTATACTTACATTATGTTTAATCTATTCATACAGTCATCTATTGCTATGTAACAAATCACTCAGAACTAAGTGGGTTTGAGTCTAGTTTGGTAAATATTAGGATATGTGGGTGCCAGTGCCTCTTTGCTGCTAACTGCCCATGATCCTATATAAGGATGCTCATGACCAAGCTTTTTTTATTGTCATTACTTGGACTACAGAATCCTTAACTGGGTAGCCCTGAAAGAGTCAAGAATCACACCTATTCATGCAATTTATTATCAACCTACAGATGGCACTTTTGTATAAGCAGAAGTTCAACATGCATATAGAAGCTCAATTTCCAAACTTATGCCAGAGACAAGCATATCAGAAAATTAAGTCCTCACACATTTATTTATTTATTTATTTTTAATTTTTTTTTTAACATTTATTTATTTTTGAGAGACAGAGAGAGGCAGAGTATGAGCAGGGGAAGGGCAGAGAGAGCGAGGGAGACACAGAATTCGAAGCAGGCTGCAGGCTCTGAGCTGTCAGCATAGAGCCCCATGCAGGCCAAAACCCACAAACTGTGAGATCATGACCTGAGCTGAAGTCGGATGCTCAACTGGCTGAGCCACCCAGATACCCCAGTCCTCACACATTTAAATAGCACACCATTGTCGTGACTATAGCAAAGTAAAAGGAAGGAAGTAGCCATATCATGTAAGGATTTTCTAAGTGAATTCTTATCTAGTCATATAATCCACCCACTGAGACAACGTAAAAAAGATCCTTTATACTTAGGCATACCCTCAATTTACCAAATATTTAGAAAAGTCCATTTTGTGAAATACCAAATTTCTATCCAAGGAAAAGAGATAGAATCATTTCTACTATCCTTCCCCCCTCCCACCCACTTTCCTTTCTTCCTATTTATGTCTAGAGTCTTTTCCATAACAAATACTCATATCTTCTCCTTAATTGATTGTTTTGAATAGTTCATTAGTAGATCATGTCTGGAGAGTTGTTTTAATTTTCAGTGACCCTATTATATCCTCATACATTATCCCATCTCTAAAGTAGTATCATATGACTCAGGGTATGTAGTTGGAGGTATCCTGGAAGGATTGTTATCAAGGAAAGTGTGTCCAGAGTTAACTACTTCAACTTGAACACAACAAGTAAACCTGATGTGCATCACGGATGCAATGCTGCATATAAAGGACATTACTAAACAATGTATCATTTAACCCTGGGCTTCTGTGTTACTAGGAGGGGTGGGGTACCTTATCCAGCACATTTTAGAGTTTTAGGTGTTAAGCCCAATTGATTGTAAGAACTCCAAAGTTAGGCTGAATGTTTCAAAGCCGAATGTTATGTGGATCTGTCTTCCTAGTGTGGGCCGCCCATGCCTTGGGTGCCTGGTGTGGGGTTTGCTCCTGTCCCCTCTCTGCATTCATGGTGTCCCACAGACAGTCTCTTGGGGCAGTTTGGCTTGACTATGTCTCTGCCCTTCCTACCCTCTTCAAAGTGGCCTCTTCTCTGCATTTAGCTGTGGAGAGTCTGTTCTGCCTGTCTTTGGGTCATTTTCTGGTTTATTTACACTGATGTGGGTGTTATCTAGTTGTATCTGTGGGAGGAGGTGAGCCTAGGATCTTCCTACCCCACCATCTTCCTATAGCCCTACATGTTTCTGGCACATTTAAACAAATTTTAAAAATATATATTTTTTCTAATGTTTATTTATTTTTGAGAGAGAAAGAGTGTGTGAGTGAGAGAGGGGCAGAGATAGAGGGAGACACAGAATCTGAAGCAGGCTCCAGGCTCTGAGCTGTCAGCACAGAGGCTGACACGGGGCTTGAACTCACAGACCGGAGATCATGACCTGAGCCAAAGTCGGATGTTTAATCAACTGAGCCACCCAGACGCCCATAAAATTTTTTTTTTAAATATTTATTTTTGAGAGAGACACACACACATACACACAGGCTGAGTGGGAAAGGGGCAGAGAGAGACGGAGACACAGAAACTCAAGCAGGCTCCAGGCTCTGAGCTGTCAGCACAGAGCCCAACACGGGCTTGAACTCACAAACCACGAGATCATGACCTGAGTCAAAGTCAGATGCTTAACCAACTGAGTCACCCAGGTGCCCCATGTTTCTGGCACACTTTAAAGAAAACTTCATAGGTAGTCCCTCCTCTCTACTGCCTTGAATTTTGCTGATCCACTTAACAGATCATAGTTTTAAAAAGTTTATATTTCACTTTTGTACAGTATTTTTTTCTTGTTGATTCATCATTTTCAGGCACAGATTATTTCCTTTGTACATTATTCATTCATCCACTCACGAAACACAGAATGAAGACCTAATACCTATGCAGAATGATGACCTAATACCTATGCAGAATGACATTAGCTACTGGTGCAGGGTCAGGGCTTCAAAGATTAATTTAGCATAATTCTCTTCCCTCACAGGTTCATAACAAGGATGGCCCATTTGTGGCAAGAGTGCCACCTTTGCCTTAACCCTTCATGCTCACGGCAACACTGGACCATCGGGCTCCTTCCAATGACTTCAAAATCCTTTTTAATATACCACTCACAGCAACTACTCCCAAAAAAGAGTTTTGCAAGGGATAAGATTGAAACATTCAGATATTTATCATCTGATAGTGCTACAAGTACCACCCTGTCTTTGACACAGCCCTCATCTTCCGAGACCTTGTGACTCAATGGGAGAGTAATGGTTCCTACCCTTGAAGGGTGGAGGTTCTCAGTAAGATGAAATATTGGATGCTCACATGTGAAGGAAGGCTTAAGAACACTGAGAGAGAGAGACAAACAAATATAAATGGGTAAAATGCTATATTCATCTCATACTTGAGAGGTAAGAAAGGAAATTAATAACTGAAGTCTGCCTAGAATGCCCCAGCACTCTACTAGATTATTTATATATAGTATGTCACTTCATCCTTGCAATGACTGTGTGAGGTTGGTGTTAATATCCCTTAACAGTTTAGATAGCTTACTGATGTTGCACATTGGACAAGAGATGGGGGTCAGATTTCAGACACAGGCTCATGTAACTCCTAAAGCCTCTCTTCTTTGCGTTGCATTGAGTGGTCACATCAGTCAGATAAACTTTTTGGTTTTAAAATGGGAGAAATCCAAATAGTTTGGAAAAACAAAGTGTGGCTAAAGCACAACTACATTTGCTTAAGTATTGGAGAAGCAAAGTCTCAGCATCCATGCTTTTCCAGCTATGTCTTCGACAAAGAAATGGGTATCCAAGGTCGATCCCAGATTCTACTGGCTTCTTACCAGCTCAGATTTACAATACGAATTATTGCAGCTCTAAAATATTTGATTTGCAATAAATCCAGTCTTTGACTAAAAAGTGGCACAATTTACACTTCCCATATGCTAAAATCTTAAAAGGCAGGGTAGTTTAATGAAGGGGAAATCTAGTGATAATGAAATCAGGTAAAATCTTCCTTAAACACTTGACAACTAAGAGACTTTAAATAAATCATTTAATATGTTGGAAAAGAAGGATATATAGTACCTGGCTTTTCTTCCCACCTATAAATACATTTTCTTGTTTCTTCTTTATTTGAAACTGGGGAAGGAGGAAGTTAGCATTGACACCTAAGGGACAGGAAAGAAAATCTAAACATTGATTAATTTACTTACTCATTTGACAGACATTTATAGAGCTCTAATAATGTGCCAGCCACTGTGTTATCCGCTTTCACATGTTATTTCATTTGATTCTTTTAGGAAGGCCATGGGAAATGATTTTTATCCTCATGTTATATGAAAAAGCAGAAGATCCAAAATGAAGATGGAACAGAAAAAGTATTGGACTAGGGATCAGAAAACTTGGGTTCTAGATCCCTTTGTTACTAATTAACTGTGGAACTTGGGAAGAACTTTACATTCTCTGTGACTAATTTTCTCTTGTAGCGAAAAAGAGAACAGACACAACCCTAAAAGCAACGTATGTCCCTTTCTACTCTTGAATTGTGAACTCAACACCTGTATTTGCCACTTGCTTTGGCTTTTTCCCTTTACATTTAATTCACTTTTTTCCCCCTATTTTATTTTACTATTATCATTACTACTAAATTTATCTAAGCCAAATTTTTAACTAGAGGTAAGAAATCTAGGGTATTTGAGTCAGAAAGAGTTTCATTAGCTTTGGACCAGAGTGCAAACTTTTACAGGCAGGTATGTGCCTCATGTTTAGCTTCAGATATTCCTGTAACATGATGTTCTTGTTGTTGATGCTAAACTTAGGGGAAACTATGCCTCATGGAAAATTCCAAATTAGTGTTAGCTTAGGAAACTTTTTTTTATCAGATACATTATTGGATTGACAATAGGAAACACACGGAGAACCATTAACAGTATTTCAGAAACTGGTACTGAGAATAGCTTGTGTGTGTGTGTGTGGTGTGTGTGTGTGTGTGTGTGTGTGTGTATCATATGGATATATAGTATATATATTTAATTAATATGTAATTTATTTAATATATAATGTATAAAAATTTTATTAAGATATTGTTCACATACCTTAAAAGAACTCTTTAAAAATGCACCACTCAGTGTTTTTAGTATATTCATAGATTTGTGCAACCATCACCACTACTTAATTTTAGAACATTTACATTATCACCCCCAAAACCGCACACTATTTAGCAATCACTCTTTCCTTTACCCTGCTAGCCCCTGGAAACCACTAACTATTCTCTGTCTCTATGGATTTGCCTATTATAGATCTTTCCTATAAGTGAAATAATACATTATGTGGTTTTAAACTGGCATAATGTTCACTTAGCATAATGTTTTCAAGGTCCACTCATATGGTGGATCAGTGTCTTTCTTTCTTTCTTTCTTTCTTCCTCTACAAATTGTTTTATTATTTATTTATTTGTTTGCTTGTTTATTTATTTATTTAACTACATTGTTTTTTTGTGGTTGAATGATATTCCATTGTATTTATCCATTCATCTTTTTTTTTTTTTTAATTTTTTTTTTCAACGTTTTATTTATTTTGGGGACAGAGAGAGACAGAGCATGAACGCGGGAGGGGCAGAGAGAGAGGGAGACACAGAATCTGAAACAGGCTCCAGGCTCTGAGCCATCAGCCCAGAGCCCGACGCGGGGCTCGAACTCACGGACCGCGAGATCGTGACCTGGCTGAAGTCGGACGCTTAACCGACTGCGCCACCCAGGCGCCCCTATCCATTCATCTCTTGATGGACATTTGGGTAGCTTTTATTTTCTGAATATCATTAAAAAATGCTACTCTGAATAATTGTGTACAGATTTTGTATTTTGTATGGACGTACATTTAAATTATCTTGCATATATACCTAACAGTAGAACTGCTGGGTCATACAGTAATCCTATGTTTAACACTGTTAAACTCTTCCAAAATGGCTGTACCATTTTATAATCTCACCAAGTGTGAGTTCCAATTTCTTTTTATCCTTATCAAGACTCACTATTGTTTATCTTTATTTTAGCCACCTTAGTGAATGGGAAATGGTATCTCATTGCGGTTTTGATTTGCATTTCCCCAAAGGCTAATGCTGTTAATCCTCTTTTGATGTGCTCATTGGCCATTTTATATCTTCTCTGGAGATGTCTATTCCTTTTTTTTTTTTTCTTAGCCCATTTTCTGATTTGATTATTTGTCTTTTCAATATTGAGTTGTAAGTGTTCTTTATGTATTCCAGATTCAAGTACCTTATTTGACATATGTTTTAGAAATATTTTCTCCCATTCTTTGGATTATCTTTTCACTTTCTTGATTATGTCCTTTTTATTTAATATTTAAACAAATACTTTGGGAGAGAGAATAAAGGAAAAATGCCAAATTTCAAATGATATTAAAAGTTATAAACAGTGAAATATAAAAGAATGGAAGATGTAGAAGTAGGTAGCAAATCACCATACTAAAGTCAATACTTATAAAATGTATCCAGGGAAAGAAGCTCAAATAAAAAGTTAAAATAATAGCTATTAGTTTTTGAAGAACCAGGACTATATCCCACTAAATTTTACATTCAGGGACGGTTGCTGCTGGTGTCCACTTCATGGTCCAAATTAATATTTTGGCTCCTTAAAAGACCAGGATGTTTCAGTAAGAAAGACAAAAGGCAAAGGAAAATATGATCACACATATGAAACCATGAAAAAGGAGATAGTGGAAAATCTTTACTTTTTTGAAAAATTCTAGAATGTAGAAATTTGGAGTTCCTTAATGGTGAGAAGATAGCTTAAATACAGATAAAATAAATTATATATATATTATATATATTATATATATGTATATAATATATATATATATATATGATAGAACTTATTACCACCAAATCTTATAAATAGTAGAAATAAGATGTATTATAAAAAAGATTTTTGGAAAGATTTATACAGACTCAATGATGATCAGAGTTTTAATAGGTTGTAAAACCTCCAGTCTCTGAGGAGAGTGTCATAAAACAGAGGCACTGTAGTTTATCATAAATATCTTTTGGAACTACTGTTACAGGCAAAATTAAAGGCCAGATGGAATACTGATGATCCAATTCCACTAGGCACTTCTTATGTTCTAATAAATAAGTAAAGTATGTACTTAATTCATTTCAGGTTAGAGGTTCTTCCCTATTTTTCTTTAAATAGCTACTGACCTTTATTCTAGTTAACTTTTCTGGTTCCTTGGGAGAAAGAAAGCTAAGGAAAAAGAGTAGTAAGTTTGGTTGATACAGCCAAAATTTTTAAAATCTCATCTTAGTCTAATGAAAGACATTATTTATGAATTGATTAATTGAATTTCTGGGTTTTAAGATAATATTGTAAACCATATTTTCTTTTGTATTTTTTAGTTTGACACTCTCCCAGCCTCCACGTAGGAAGGTCAACTAATTATTAGAAAATGAATTTGTAAAATGACCTTGAAAAGGCTACCGAGTTTGGAACCTGGAGATTTGTGTTTGACGTTCTTTAACATCACTATGTACTCTGTAATATGACTTTGGCCCAGTGATTTTGTTTCTACATTGTTTCAACCGGGGATGAAAAAAATTTCCTCAAAGGGAGACTGTTTTGAGAAGGCAATAGGCTAATGTATATAATGGTGAATTGTGACCTGTAAAGTTACTCATGTGTTAATTGCACATATTTATGATCAATAACATTACAGAAAAACACCTGTCCCCTTCTTCCTCTACATCTTAGACTTTGAGGGGGCAATAATCTACTAAAAGTCCTTCAGGATGCTGAAACTTTTTCCTTAGGGGATCTTTACTGAGATCTAGACAAGGGTAGATCCAGGCAGAGAGTGTTACTCAATCCATTTAAGTTGCACATCAAAGCAGATTATTCACCTCTATCTGCATGATTCCTGTATCTATCTCTCCACTGGTTCCAATAACCCAATAACAACATTAATTCACACTAATTTTATATATATATATATATATATATTTATTTTTGAGAGAGAGAAACAGAGAGAGACAGAATGTGAAGGGGGGAGGGACAGAGAGAGAGAATCTGAAGCAGGCTCCAGGCTCTGAGCTGTCAGCACAGAGCCTGATTGGGGTGGAGGGGTGGGAAGGGTGTGCTCAAACTCAAGAGCAGTGAGATCATGACCTGAGCTGAAGTTGGAGCTTAACCAACTGAGCGACCCGGGTGCCCCTAATTCACACTACATTAATCACAAATTTAAGATGCACTTAATTTAACTTACTAAATATCTATTGCTAAGTATGTATTATAATGAGTAAAGTTCTGGAATGATTATGACATTTATCTATTTATCTATCTATTTATTTATCTCCATGCCCAGCATGGAGTCCAGTGCAGAGCTTGCTTGAACTCATCATGACCCTGAGATCAAGACCTGAGCTGAGATCGAGAGTTGGTAGCTTAACCAATTGAGCTCCTATACTATATTAAAAGATTTATAATTACATATGATTATTATAGATTGTGTTATGATACAAAAAATTTATACTGATAAAACAGATTTGAGAACAAGTCTTTATATATTTTCTGTGGGGCTACCAAAAGTGATTTTTATGGGGCTCAAAATTAAGATTGAAATTGGTTTTTAAAAATTAATTTTTTTTGTTTAGCTATGCATAGAGAGGCCCTATCCTAAGAGATGATCTCTACATTATTGAAACATTTGGAGATAAATAGTCCTGTTTAAGGAAACCTTAAGACTGCACCAGGACACAGACATATATACATAAAAACGAACATTATAAAACGGGACAAACCAAACCTCAAACCTAATAGAGTAATTTATAACTAAGTTATCCACAGAATTGTGTTAACATTTTGTTCATGTTCAGGAAGAAATGAGTTACAGCTTAAAAATATGCTAGTAGTTTACCAGTGTTATTCAAGAGGCAGTATTCTTGACCAGTGGACGTATGCCTTGGGCTCCTTTACAAGACTAACTCTTGTAGTAAATATCAATGCTTCAGATTTCTAGATTAACAATAAGTACTCAGCAAGTGTATATAGCATAGAATCAATCTACTATCAGTTCTCAAAATTGAATTTTTTGGTCCTGTAAAGCCAAAGGCCACATCTAGACCCATGGTTATTAAAGTACTTTCTTTCCCCTGTGAGCAGAAGTGATATTCACATTATCCAGCATGGCATGTGTAATGACCACTAGGAATGAAATCACGGACTGATTCAGAGTCCCTGGGAGTGAAAGACCAAGATAGTCTGGCCTGTGAAGATCTCAATGGTTCATGAGCATTAACATCAAGGAATCATCATCTAGGAATCAAGCATCAAGAAATTTACATCTAATGCTTTTATTTAAATAATATTATTATTAAGTTTATTTATTTTGAGAGAGAGAGAGAGAGAAAACACAGAGTGTGAGTGGTGGGGAGGGACAGAGAGAGAGGGAGACCCAGAATCTGAAGCAGGCTCCAGGCTCTGAGCTGTCAGCCCATAGCCCCACATAGGGCTCGAACTCATGAACCTGAGCTGAAGTCAGAGGCTAAAATGACTGAGCCACCTAGGCGTCCCCCACCCCCTTAAAAAAATTTTTTTTTTAATATTAAGTTTACATCTGACCTTTTTAAACAAGGTGATCTTTTTTCAGAGAATGTAAGATTGCCAAAGAAAACCAACATTAGCAAGTTCTGACTCCAGTAAGTAGCTGCTAGAGAAGTATGCATTCTATTGTCTTGAATATTTCTAGCGCATGCCAAATGAAACAAAACTTTAAGAAATAATAATCTGTGAAAATGGATAATGACTGGAAACTAAATGTTAAAAGAAGCTAGTAAATTCCAATCCATCTGAAAAAAGGATAATAGGACAATAATTTCATTATTTTTTTTCTCTTTTGAATTCTGTTATGAAGTTTGATAATTGAACTTTAGGACATTTATCTTGGGGACATCATTGTTATTCAATAAATTATTAAACTACCAAATCTCTACTGAATATTATTATGTGTAAGATTTTCTTTTTCTCTTTGTGTTTATATATGCCTTATCACTCACACAGCACTCAATTATGAATAAAACTGAATTTTGAAAACAAAGGAAATTGCAGACAGTACTTCACATAGTATATACTATATACTACACTAATGTTTTTATTGTGCAAAGTCTAATTCATATTGTTATACTTCTTTTTTTTTTTTTTTTTAATTTTTTTTTTTCAACGTTTATTTATTTTTGGGACAGAGAGAGACAGAGCATGAACGGGGGAGGGGCAGAGAGAGAGGGAGACACAGAATCCAAAGTGGGCTCCAGACTCCAAGCTGCAGCATAGAGCCTGATGCAGAGCTCGAACTCACGGACCAGAAGATCATGACCTAAGCTGAAGTGAGACACTTAACCGACTGGGCTACCTAGGTGCCCCAATGTTTCCTTTTGTATAAAAAGATAGACATGTGAATATATGTTTGTATTTTCTTATTTACGAATAAAGAAGTTCTGAAAGCATAAACAAGAAATTATTTGCACAGGTGGTTAATTGGGTGCCTGGGGACAAGGAAGAGAGGAAGATTTTTCACTCTTTATTATTTATAATTTAAATAATATATATGTATATAATCCAAGTGCTAATCCAAGGTTTTCTTGTTTTCTAAGTTAATTTTACTGCAAGATGTAATCTACATGAATCTCCTAGAATCTGCAGAATTAAATGGGACGGGACTTGTAGTGTAGACATCCAGTGAGCTAATTCCAAGAGAACAGTAGAAATGCCCATGGAAAATATCATTATTTATCAACTCTACTTCTCAGGCTCATTTCCTGAGTTTATCAGACAGAAGCTCTGATTTGAAAATATATAGGCTTAAAAAATTGAACTGAATTCATAGTGGCTCACTCATGTTAATAGAGAAAGAAGCTAGAAGCTGCTGAGGGACTGTATATTATGGTCATGCACATGACATCTGAGAGTCACAGTTCTATCTGACTTTGGCATTTCACAGGAAATTAGGGTTAGAATTCTGTCCTCAAGTCTTAAGACCTGAGTTTTTTTTCTTGCCACATTTACTATTAAATACAGGTACAATTCAGCTGAAAGGAATTCAAAAGAAATAACCCTAGAAACAGCAAAATTGCTTCCTTTTTATAACAGAACATATATAACAAGAAATGGAGCAGAAAATCAGTTTTTGTTACCTTCAGAAGCCTAATAACACATTTTGGAATGACGTGGTGATACCAAATACAGACTTTCTATCTCCTTGTGGGGCCTTTGTCTCATCTAGAAATTTGTCCAGTAAGAACTCTGGCATAACAAGTCCACTCTCAAACAGATGGTTTCGAACTGCTCTTTCGTTCTTGAAACTGGCAATTATTTTGTCCCTGAGTGCTTGAGGTTTGGATGGGAGTGATTTTTTTTTTTCACAACTATCAAGCACAACATGAATGAACAGAGGCCTTCATTTACAGGAAATAGATAGCAACAGTGGAAACCTCTATTGCACATATTTCAATGTTGTCATATAAAGCAGTGTTTCTTTTTATCAACAAGTGGTTTATAAATGTCGACAGCCGCCCCCCCCCCACCCAAACAGCCTGGTTTCTAACAACATATTTGATTATGTATTCACTTTGTAACATTCGGTGCCCAGCATCAAGTATTCTGCTCCTGTTTTAAGCAAACTGTTTAATTAAAGCTTCAACAAGGGTCTCTAGAGCTTTAATAGCAAAGCATTACATTTGAAAGCAAGGTAATGCACTTCTGAAAAATTAATTGAGTATGGCCTCCTTATGCCAAATAAATAAAAATATACAAAGTGTTGCCTGGTATCAGTCTTGCCTTCTGAAAATCTTGTGAAAATACTAACTTAAAATCATGTTATATGATTATATAACATATAAATCATGTTATACACCCTATTGACTTACTTATGTATTCAGTCAACAGCATATAACCCTTAGGGCCCAGTCCATGGTAGGAGCTGGTGAATCCTACTTGCCCTTTCTCTTCTGGCAATGGCACACTCTCCCTCGGCAGACACACCAACCCAGATATTCTAAAGAACAAACTGAGGGTTGTGAGATTGGGGGGGGGGTGTGGTTGGAGGGATGGGCTAAATGGATGATGTGCATTAAGGAGGGCACTTATTGGGATGAGCACTGGGTGTTATATGTAAGTGATGAATCACTGGGTTCTACTCTGGAAGCCAAGACTACACTTATGTTAACTAACTTGAATATAAAAAAAAATAATAATAAAATAAATAATAATTTAAAAAAAAGAAGCCAAGAGACTTGGCGAAGAAAACAGAGTGCCTAAATGGAGCAAGTAACTTTCCTTCAGCTTCTGCAATCTCTATAGCAAATTTGCTATTAGCTACGTCTGAAAGTCTAGAGAGAGTAAGTATTTAACTCAACAGAAACGCCTTTATGCCCATGGCACTAAAGCCACTCTGGGATATCTATGTAATACCAAGAAGAGAATGAGTATGTATCTTATGTAGTTCTTTAATTTGATCATCTTATTCAGCAAATTGTGAAATTTCACCAACTCATATTTTAATTTCTCTCCTTTGAAAGAGGGTATTGCTGTGGAGGGAAAGGACTATATTTGGCTTAGGGCAGACTCATGTGTTCTGCAGTGAAAAGCATTGGAATCAAAGTTTGATATTTGAATCTTATTTGCCCGCATATTATCTATGTGACCCTTGTGAGCGATCATCAGTTTGTGAGCCTTAGGTTTTCATCTAGAAAATGGGCTGCCCACCTCACGGTGTTGTGAGGATGAAATGAGATGATATGTGTAAAATTGCCATCTCATTGACTTTGGCATGATAAGTACTTAAGGAAGCAAGATGTTACTATTCTGAAGTATTCCAGACATTAGTTTTAGTCAAAATTTCCAGCTGTTGGCTTTTCTTTGCCAGTTTTTCAGGTCCATACTAGAACAAGACCGTTTGGTGAATACTATGTGCCAAGTCTGAAAGGTGAAGGAGAGGTACTTTTAAAATAAAAATGAGAGGTGCAGGAGAAATGATCCAGCTTGCATATGATTTCTCTTGATAGGACTGACACAACAAAAAGGCACTTATCCCTCGCTTATCTAAATAGACAAATTAAATTTCCAGACCATCCCAAGGTCAAGTTCAGAAAGTCAGCAGTGGGAGGTTGAGGTTGGAAGCTACATGTGAGCATCAAGAATAAATCAAGTGCACTCACCTTTCTGAAAACAGAGAAAGCACAAGAGGCCTTTGTTAATCAGACAGGAAAATCATAGCCTGAAAATGCTGACAGTGACATTTCAAAAGTCTCGATTCCTTAGTAATAGGCAAGAACATGTGAAGAAGGAGGAAAAAAAAAAAAATCCCTGAAGTTATAAAAAGAAAACAAAAGGATCAAATATCTATTAGATGTGAGAACTTTATCTTGCAAGGTTACTTCAGTTCACATTTCCTAAACGGGGACACCTCTGTGGAGGGAACACGAGGCCCCACTTGTGAGGCACTGTGCTGATAATTTGTGCCTCTGACAAATGCCATCTGATTGATGGCCCCACCCATCCCACTTAAGGCAGTCAGCCACATACTGAAGACAGAGAGTCATCTAAATCCAAGTTCATTTATAAAATACCAAAGGGAACAGAACCTCTCATGCCCTCCAGATCCCCTCCCACCCTGGTGCTCTCAGAGGCTGGAGACTCATGGAGACGAGCCCCGTGATGAGAGACTAAGGGGACCAGCAAACATCCCAGGTTCAACCCAGACACAGAAGCATATAGGATCTTCATCAGCCTCAAGTAGACACAAGATGTCTTCTGTCTCTACCCCACCTCCTTGATCAACCACTCCTTCACTTTCTTTTCCATCTCTCACTGTCTACCCACAAAACTTCTGGAGGCCTTAATAACTGAGTCCCTTGCCTAAGAAATTCTTCCTGCTTATCCACTCACCCTTTCTCCCAACCTCTCTCCTTCCATCTAGACCCTGAACCATAAATAATTTGTCTGTCAGTCTAAACTCTGGGGATTCAAATAGTGAAATGCCACCTAAGTTCAAACGATGATTCTCCCAAGCTATAAGCTCCATTGTTCCAGTTATAATAAACCAAAATGCCACGAAAGGAGCACCAGTCTATATTCTTAAATCTTAAGAAAGAAAATCAGGTAAGTGATCAATCAGGCAGTGGCCCTGGGAGAAATCAGTCTCTCCTTGTCACAGCCGCCACGTATCTGCCATTGTTGTTTCACATCTTTGTTTACTGACAAGGATTAGAGAAATCTCCAGGCCCAGCAAAGGAACAGGCTGCTTCCCGCATCCAGTCTCTCCACCCAGACAAGAACACTGGGTCAAGGTACAGAAGAACATGGCAGTTGGCCCAGAAATGATTGGGAACAGGGAAGCAACAACCTCAGAATCACAAAGGCTAAAGGGAGGAGTTGGAGTTGAGAGGTATGCAGAGAACTGGCATAGAAGTGAACTTGGGTCACACAATGAGCGGAAGAAAAGGGTGATTGTTCGAAGTTAAATCTCTTTTCTTCCTTTTGTTGAATTAAAAATCACAACTAAAAGCTTAGAGGATTTATAGGCTTTGTCTAAGGCGCATATCTTTTTTTCCTTCAATAAAACAATATCTTGAGAGATGAATAGGACTGCAAATGAATTTTTTTTTTTAAATCCAGGATGAGACATTAAAAAGCAGGAAACAGTGTAAACATAAGTATTTTTATCTAGTCATTGAAAATGTTTCAGCAAGCATGAATAAAGTGACCTTTAAGCTACCATAATACAGCCAAAATAGATCATTCAGCAAAGGAGGGAGACTGAGTTCCACACAGATAACAAAAGTATCTTAGAAATAGATACAATTGTATCCACTTAAAATACAAATTGCTGTATGAATTGAGATGCACCATGCCGAAAAAGTGCCCTGGGATTTTGGAACAAAGCTTGAGCTTGGATGGTTCTGACTTTGTATTTCCATGACTTTGAGAGAGTTCTGGAGCTACTCTGGGCCTCAGATCCTCATCAATAAAAGCAGAGGGCTGGGACTCAAGTTGCATCAAGGTTCTTCCTGCTTTGGAATTAACTTCACTATCAAGATTTATAGAAAGAATGTCCTAAGAAACACAATCAGCCTGTAGTCTGGGCATTGTTTCCCCTGTCCCTTCATATTTCACTATGGGGTTCACTGACCCCTTTCTTAACAATTAGTTGCAAAACTCTTTAGTGAAGCTGTTACACTGTGGCCTTTGGGCACGGCCAGACCTGGGATGGGTCTTACTGGCAATGTGACAATGAACAAAGGACTGTGACTCTCTGGACCGGTTTCCTCCTCAGTTAAATGTAGTATTTATAGGTTTGTTAGAAATAAAATGACATAAGTCACATAAAGAGCTCAGCACAGCACCTGCCACCCAGTGAGCACACGACAAGTGATGTATTATAAACTGCATGGTGCATCTATAATATGCAAAGTGTGTGATAGAATCAGTATAACATAACCGGTAAGTACATGTGCTCTGGGCTCTGGAGCCGGATTTCTTAGGTTTGAATTCTCTTCTGTCATTTCTTAGCCACGTGGGCCTGGGCACATTACTTAGATTCTCCATTTCCTCATTTGTACATTAGGGATCGTGATAGTATTTACCAAGTTGGGTTGTTGTGAGGTGTAAATGAATCAGTATGAAAACTCTTAGAACAGTGTCTAGCTCAGGGGAGACGCTATTAATTAAAATACTCAGATCACCTTTTAATTAAAGGCTGATGCCCAGAACATATTTAAGCAAACATTTTTTTTTTTTTAATTAGCAGCTTAAAGTGTAATTACTTGTATTCACTTTGGCCACCTCCTGCTTAAAACCTTTCAAATAAGTATTGTCTTTTAGAGGGCAATTGAATACCATCAGGATTATAGGTGGGAACAAGGTGTATCTGTAGAAAGTTCTTCCTCTAATTGAGTCCGAGGTAACTGGCTCTAACCCCTGGCTGGCAAATTTTGTCTCCTAAGTATGCATTTTTCCAGCATGACAGTAGAAACTATGAGATGCCTTTGTGTTACTAAAATAATAAATTAAATAAACCAAATAAATTTTGTGTCATTTCACATACAGTCTTCGGGTCAGGGCTTTTTTTCTTAAAAATTTTTTTTTTTCAACGTTTATTTATTTTTGGGACAGAGAGAGACAGAGCATGAACGGGGGAGGGGCAGAGAGAGAGGGAGACACAGAATCGGAAACAGGCTCCAGGCTCTGAGCCATCAGCCCAGAGCCTGACGTGGGGCTCGAACTCACGGACCGCGAGATCGTGACCTGGCTGAAGTCGGACGCTTAACCGACTGCGCCACCCAGGTGCCCCCAGGGCTTTTTTTCAAATGAAACTGTCTTTTCCCTCTCACGTCTCTTTGGAGATGCTCTTGATTTTCCATTTACTTGAAAACACACATGACTCACACAAGCCAGCAGAGCTCTAAACCTCATTATCTGATCCTGTTTTATGGTTGAGATAGAACAGTAGGTCAGCTGTATCTGGTATACGGTAAGGCTTTTGGGGAAGAACATTAAATTCAAGTATCACTGATTAGTGAAATAATTTCAACAGCTGTGATTTCAGGAGATGGAGATTCATAATATGGATTAAAAAGTCAAAAGTCTTTTGTGATAAACTTATTGAATGCACTTATCTAAAGTTGTAGAAGGTGATGTCAGGCTTGTGCAAAATAGTTTCCAGTTAATGGATAGTGAAATGATGAGGCATTATTTCGCAAATTATAGAAGTTTCCTAAAAACTCCTGCTTTGTGCCCCAGAAGGCACATTTTCCTCTGATGGTAATAAATGTATGAAAATTCTCTTTGCTAATGTATGCTCTCCATGTGTTTTCAGAAGGGAATAATGTCAATCATCATCAGTTACTTTGATCTCAAAGGTCCCTTTCATCTGTAAGATTTTGACTCTGACTTATTGAACACCCACACTATGTGAGCACTTTATCCAATGTTGGCTTTTATTCCAAATGTTGAAACAGGCTCCAGAATCTCCCCAGAGATCTTCCTCCACACAAGAATGCATGTTCTCTCCAATCACTGCAGTGTTCCCCAAGTAACCATGTATCTTCAAAGACAAATGACTTTTCATTATGAAGTTGCTACTGAAATAAAAATTTATTGAAACACTCACTGCCAATCCTTTTAACATTCACAAGTCTTGGAAAAGTCTCTTTTGCTGTATCTTGTATCCACTTTATTATAAACCATCTAAAACTTAAGAGGGTCTTGACATCATGCAAACTACCATATACAGGAAGTAGCTTGATGGTTATTTTCAGAAATATGAAAAGCCTTGTGCTTGGTACTCAGTAAATGCTCAGTCAATAGGATTTGAATAATTAATGGGTAAATTAAAGTTTTGTAGATCTAGAGAATATATTAAATGTAATAAAAGAAAACATTACTGGAATAAGTCACAAGTACCATTTGAGATACTAAAGGAGGAGCATTCATAGTTAATGGTTGCCAGGAAGGAAACTCTTCAAACTGAGTGCATTTTAATGAAAAGGCTATAATTAATGTATAACCTAATTTGGCATAAGTAGATAGAAAGTGTCAAAAGTGAAAGTATCTGCTTTTGCTTTACAGATAAAGTAAATGGGAGATTTTCATATTAATTTTCTATCCTTCACATATAAATCTTTGGATTCAATTTTTTAAAGTTTATCCATTTATTTTGAGAGGGAGGAAGGGAGAGAGGGAGAGAGACACAGAGAGAATGAGCACTAGTTGGGGAGGGGCAAAGAGAGAGAGAGAATCCCAAGCAGGCTCCACACTATCAGTGCAGAGCTCAATGTGGGGCTTCATGACCTTGAGATCATGACCTGGGTCAAAATCAAGAGTCAGTGGTTCAACCGACTGAGCTGCTCAGGCGCCCCAGATTCAATGTTTTTGGCAAGAAACATAAATATGTTTTATCTTTAGAGACATCTTAATTTTTTTTTTTTTTTTGTCCATGATAATGTACTTTCTGGGATTCAAGGTGCATTGGCCATATTCGAATGATATCTGCTCAATGGAGGATAAAATTCTAGGAATACGTCAAGAACCTTTTCATTTCTATTGATTAGCTATCTGAATGAAAAAGGTAAACATGAAAATAGAAATCCCAGTGTTGCTTTCCTAGGCTCTTGCACCAGTGCTGTGTCTATAATGCTGCTCTGAGGACACTGTGGCCTAGGGGAAAGAATAGGAGCTTTGGCAGCTGACAAAATACCTGGAATTCTGGCCAAGCCATTTTCTAGCAGACCTCAGACATGTTACTTAACCATCTCGGGCCTGCATTTCTGTTTTTGTGAAATGGAAATAATATTTATACCATTTGGCACACACATTGCCTAGCATATATTTTTTTTATTGAAGTATAGTTTACACACAATGTTACATTACTGCCAAGTGTAGAGCACAGTGATTTGAGAAGTCTGTGTATTATGCTATGCTCATTACAAGTGTGGCTACCATCTGTCATCATACAATGTTATTGTAATACCATTGAGTATATTTCCTAAGATAGATAGATTTTTTAAACTTTTTATTTTGAAATAATTTATACTTCTAGAAAAGCTGCAAAAGTAGTACAAAGTGTTACTATATACGTAGGTTTTTAATGAATGTTACTATTTCCTTCTCTTCCCGTGCAATGTAAATTCGGTCTACATGTTTCTATTTCAAAAACAAAGGAAGAGCTTCAAATCTTTCCTTCCCTTTGATTTGACCTCGCTGGCAATCAAATATTTACATATTTTTTTTCAGTAGACTTTATTTTTTAGAGCAGTTTTAGGTTGATAGCAAAATTGAGTAGAGAGTACAGGGCATTCCCAGTATACTCCCTATTCCCACACGTGCATAGCCTCCTCAATTATTAACATCCCCCATCAGAGTGGTACATTTGTTACAATTGATCAATCTATACTGACACATCACTATCACCCAAAGTCCAAAGTTTATATCAGGGTTAACTCTTGGTGTTGTACATTCTGTGGGTTTTCATATGTACCCACCACTATAGTAGCATACAGTATCATGCAGGTTCACTGCCCTAAAAATCCTCTGTGCTCCACCTATCTATCCTACCCCCTCCCTACTCCCTGGCAACCATTGATCCTTTTCCTGTCTCCATAGTTTTGCCTCTTCAGGATGCCATACAACTATGATCACACAGTATGCAGTCTTTTCAGATTGACTTTTTTTTCACTTATTAAGATGCATTTACATTTCTTCCATTTATTTTCATGGGTTTTCATTTCTCTTTAGCCCTGAAAAATATTCCATTGTATGAATATACAGTAGTTTATTTATCCATTCACCTACCAAAGGACATCTTGGTTGCTTCCAATTTGTGGCAAATATGAATAAAGCTGCTAAAGACATCCAAATGCAAGCTTTTTAGAGTTAAACGTTTTCAACTCATTTGAGTAAATAACAATAAGAGTGATTGCTGGATCATGTGGTAAGAGAATACTTAGTTTTGTGAGAATCTGCCAAAATGTCTTCCAAAGTATGTGTCCCATTTTGCATTTCTACTAGCAATGGAGGAGAATTCTTGTTGCTCCCCATCTTTACCAGCATTTGGTGCTGCCAGAGTTTTGGATTGTCAACACTCTCATAGGTATATAGTGGTGTCTCACTGTTGTTCTAAACATATTGTTTAGGTGCTTGAACTGTTTGGGAGGTTAGAGTTAAAGTCTTTTTCTCTAGGAGACACTTGTATAAGTCTATGTATCAAATTGATAAATGAAGAGGGGATTGAAGTTTCAATTTATATTACTCAATGGGGTGCCTGGGTGACTTGTATAGAGTTGTTGGTTAAGCGTCCGACTTCAGCTCAGGTCATGATCTCGGGGTTCATGATTTCGAATTCGAGCCCTACATCGATCTCTGTGCTGACAGCTCAGAGCCCAGAGCCTGCTTCAGATTCGGTATCTCCCCCTCTAACTGCCCCTCCCCTGCTCATGCTCTGTCTGTCTTTCTCTGAAAGGAAAAAAAAAAAAAATTATGTTACCCAGCAGAGTCACTTGAATACCAGCTTCTGCTGGCCAAGAAAACTAGATCCACAGTGAACATCATTTTGGTGGAGTCTCCTTCCACCAAAACTTCACCCTAGTGTGGGTACATAAGAAAGGCATACTTACAGACTCAAATATGATTCAAGAAAAAGCAAAATCATTATATGACAATGTAAAACAAAAGGAAGGTGAAGGATCTAAAGCTGGAGAATTTAATGCCAGCAAAGATGGTTTGATAGTTTTAGAAAGAAGTTTGGCTTACAAATGATAACAAGAGAAGGAGCTTCTGCCCACCAGGAAGCAGCCGATGAGTTCCCAGACTCACTTGGAAAATCATTAAGGAGAAAGAACAGTTTTGCTGCGTTCCAAAGATCTTAGACCATTGTGTTTTAATTTTCATTTGTCTCTATGTATTTTTTAAGTTTCCTGTTTGATTTCTTGGTTGACCCATTCATTGTTTAGGAGCATGTTATTTAACCTTCATGTGTTTGTGCTCTTTCCAGATTTTTAATGGCTGATTTCTAGTTTCATAGCATGTGGTTGGAAAGAGACATGGACCAGCACGAACCTTGCTAACACTGCAGGTCTGCTCCCACATGCTTCTGCAGATTCAACCTCTTCAATATACTCTTGGATGGAGCCCATCAAAGAAGTACCAGAAGCCTGGCAGTGTGCAAGTAGCCCCCATAGGAGCCAGCACCACTCCAAAGTGACACCTACTCCAAGGAGAGGGAAAGATAACCACATACCAGTTAGACCGCAGCCCCAGCAGTGGGCTGGGCTCAGACAGCTGGTCTGACTGCAGGCTCCACCCACCAGTGAAAGTTCAGGGTACAAAACAGGGAAAGCTACTACCAGCAGTTCAGTGCTACTGCCTCTCTGGCAAATGCCTGGTCTGACTCAACTCAAGTCCAAGATGGCCCCAGACTGGCCCACAAATAACACAGGGGACCAAACCCTGCCCACATAAGAGGCAAAGAGAGCCCACATAAGGCCCACATAAGGCCAAGAGAGCCATTGCAGATTAGTGAACTAAAGCCAACAGTGGCTCAGCCTTATATGGGCAAAGAGAGCCCTTATAAGGCCCACATAAGGCAAAGAGAGCCATTGCAGATTACTGAACTAAAGGCAACGGTGGCTCAGCCACAACAGCAGGGTGCAAACAACACACATCGGAGACACCGCTGAAGTGCCAGGGTCTGGTGAACAGGGAACAATTCACCACAGGGCACTACAGGAGCTCTTCTTCATAAGGCCACTACTTTCAAGAGCAGAAGACATACCTGCCTTTCCTGAGACATAGAAACAGATACAGAGAGTTGGATAAAGTGAGGAGACAGATGAATATGTCCTAAATTAAAGAAAAGGACAAAAATCACAAGAGACCTAAACAAAATGGAGATAAGTAATATGGCTGATAGAGAATTTAAAGTAATGGTCATAAAGATACTCACTGGACTTGAGAAAAGAGTGGAGGACATCAGTGAGATTTTCAACAAAAGAGATAGAAAACATAAAAAAGGATGAATCAGAGAAGAACTCAGTAATGAAATTAAAAAACACTAGATGGGGGAGACTGGGTGGCTCAATCAGTTAAACATCTGACTCTGATTTCAGCTCAGGTCATGATCTCACAGTTCATGAGATCAAGCCCTGTGTTGGGCTCTGAGCTGACAGTGGGTAGCCTACTTGAGATTCTCTCTTTCCCTCTTTCTCTGCCCCTCCCCTGCACTCTCTCTCTCTCTGTCTCTGTCTCTCTCAAAATAAATAAAACATTTTTTATTTTTTTTAAATATATTTTTTTTAATGTTTATTTATTTTTGAGACAGAGACAGAGCATGAACAGGGGAGGGACAGAGAGAGAGGGAGACACAGAATCTGAAGCAGGCTCCAGGCTCTGAGCTGTCAGCACAGAGCCCGACGCGGGGCTTGAACCCACGAACCGCGAGATCATGACCTGAGCCGAAGTCGGACGCTTAACCGACTGAGCCACCCAGGCACCCCTAAAATAAATAAAACATTTAAAAAATACACTGGATGGAATAAATAGTAGACTAGCAGAAGCAGAAAAACAAATTGGCCACCTCGAGGACAGAGTAATGGAAAGCAATCATGCTGAACAGGTGAGAGAAAAAAAAATACAAAATGAAAATAGACTTTGGGAACTCAGCGACACCATCAAAACGAGTAACATTCACATGATACACATTCCAGAAGAAGAGAGAGAAAATGGGACAGAAAGTTTATTTGAAGAAACAATAGCTGAAAACTTCCCAAATCTGGGTAAAGAAACAGAATCCAGATCCTGGAAGCAGAGTGCCTCCAGCAGAATCAACCCAAGGAGGTCCGCACCAAGACACACAGTAATTAAAATGGCAAAAATTAGTCATAAAGTGAGAATTTTAAAAGTAGCAAGAGAAAAAAAAAACAGTTACATACAAGGAAAACCCCGTATGGCTATCAGCTGATTTATCAGCAGAAATATTGCAGGCCAGAAGGAAGTGGCATGATATAGTCAAAATGTTGAGAAAAAAAAAAATCTGTAACCAAGAATACTCTACCTAGCAAGTCTATCATTCAGAACAGAAGGAGAGATAAAGAGTTTCCCAGACAAACACAGATTTAAGGCATTTATCACCAGTAAACCAGCCCTACAAGAAATGTTAAAGGGGACTCTGAGTGGAAAGGAGAGACCATAAGTAGTAGTAACAAAGGTAGGAAGCACAAAGTAGTAAAATTAAGTATATGTATGTATGTATACATATGTATTGTATGTGTGTCCATATACATATGTATATTTATGTACATGTAATAAATACATAAATCAGTGAATGGACTCATGAAATAAAGGATATAAAGTATGACACCGTATACCTAAAACATGGTGGGAAGAGGAGCGAAGAATGTGTTCAAACTTAAGTGGCCGTCAACTTTGATATTTTTATTATTATTAGTTAAAAACTATGGAAAATTTATCAGAAATCTTGGTATGGAATGTATATTGCTTTTAGCAAGAGAATTCCTAGGGAAATTCAGTACTTCCTGAATGTGTTGGGTTACTTTTCAAAATGTTCTACCCTCAAACTTATATAGTAGCAATTTCAGTTAAGCTGGGCTACTGTGAGGTTGAAACTGTGAATGGTTGGACGCCACAATGTAAAGTGTCCCAGAAGATAGCAGCCTTGGCCGTGGTTCAAAACACAGTTCATATGCTAAGTCCAGCAGTCAGCAAATGACTTTAAAATTTTTATAAGTTTGCACAGATAGTGAAATTTGGAAAAATCCACATCATCTAACTAAGTTAACATTATGATGGTATCTACTCAATTTCATGTCTTCTTTACACCCCACATATTCATAAAATATTATACAATACAAAGTTAGAAAAATCTTTAGTTTCCCATCTGTACATTAAAACAAAAAATACAGCATATCATGTGATGGAAAAATAAAGTTTGATTTTAGGAGGTGATATAATTTTATGCCACTGTTCTTTTCTTTTGGAGAAAGGGAAGAAATTAATATTTCCTAAATTCTCACTTTATATGGACTGTCTCTGCCTTAAGAGAGTAATTTGGGTTTGAAAGCCCCTTCACAGGACAAGATATTAGAAGGTTAAACCTTAATTATTATTAAAAATATTATATAATTTTAAAAAAGTACTTCTGAATCTCAAAACCAAAACTATTTGTATTAAAAACACTATATTCCATTAAAATGGAAAGAGCTCATGGGGGAAGGTGAGATACCCTTGAGAATTACAAATGTAGGAGGACTAGAAGACACTGGAAAAAGATATTTATTTATTTATTATTATTATTATTATTTTTAAAAATTTTACCAGAGCCCAGGGCAGCAGCCTCAGCAACTGGGACCCAGAGAAGATCTTACTGGAATGGCAACCTCCCTTTTCTCCTCCTGTCACCTTTTAATCTTCTCTCTGCGCCTCTCAGAGTCTGAAAATACCCAGAAGCCAGTTGGCATGGGAATCTGGGAAACAGTTTATAGGGATTAGTTCTCTGTGATATGAAGCAGAGCCAGGGGGAGAAGGTAATTTATCTGAGAACAAATAGGTGGATGACTGGCATAGTCATATAACAAACCAGTTCCCCAACTGAAACACATAAAGTACAAAATAGTCTGTTTCCATGAGTTTGATTTAATTTATTTATTTATTTATTTATTTATTTATTTCTTAATGTTTATTTCTTTTGAAGGAGAGAGAGAGCATGAGCAGGGGAGGGGAAGAGAGAGAGGGAGACAGAGAATCTGAAGCAGGCTCCAGGCTCTGAGCTGTCAGCACAGAGTCCAATGTGGGGCTCGAACTGACCAACTGTGAGATCATGACCTGAGCTGAAGTCGGACGCTTAACTGACTGAGCCACCCAGGCACCCCTGATTTTTTTCTTTAAAGATTTCACATGTAACTGGTACCACACAGTGTTGTCTTTGTTTGTCTGCCCTATTTTACTTAGCAGAATGCCCTCAAGGTCCACCTGTGTCACAAATCACAAATGGCAGAATTTTCTTCCTTTTTGTTGTGGAATAATATCCCATTCTGTGTGTGTGTGTGTGTGTGTGTGTGTGTGTGCGTGTGTGTGTACTTTGTTATCCATTGATGACACTTAGGTTGTTATCATATCTTGGCTATTGTGGATAATTCTGCAATGAACATGGAGGTGCAGGTATCTCGTCAATACCCAGTTAGCATTTCCTCTGAATGTCTACCAGGAAGTGAGACTGCTGGATCATGAAGTAACAGGAAGGAAATAGGAACAGGTTCGTAAAAGGGTACCAACTTTCAGCTCTAAGATGAATAAGGTCTAAGGAGCTCATGTAATACATGATGACTACAGTTGATGACACTGTATTATATAATTGAAATTTGCTAAGAAAGTAGAACTTAAATGTTTTCACCCTTTCTGCCCTGCAAAAAAAAGAGATAAATATGTGAGGTGATGGATGTGCTAATTAACTAGCTGGAGGGGATCCTTTCACAATATGTATGCATATCAAATTACCACAATGTGCACTTTAAATATCTTATAATTTTACTCAGTTATACCTCCATGAGGCTGAAAAAAAAACCCAAAAATAGTTGTTACAAATGAAAACAAAAAGTGCTTATTAAGCCAAAGTAGGAGTATTCAACAGAATACTTCAAAAAATACAATTCTCATAGCCCAATTGAGTATTTTTCAGGATTTTACTGCATTACATATTGAATTAATTACTTTGCATCTGCTAAATCCTTTAATCTTCAGCAAGGATTTAGGCACTCTTATTCATATAAAACAGAAATAGTAAGGCTCAGAGAGATTAAATAATTTTCCCAAAATTACTTAATTAAGCAAGAAAACTGAGGTTTGAACCAAGCACTGCCCGATCCCCATACCATTTCCACTAGATCATGATATAAACATAATTAGGTAACCACTAAACAAATGAAATGTGCCAATCAACATTATATATATATATATATATATATATATATATATACACATACATATACATATGTATATACATACATACATACATACATACATACTGAGAATTTGGGGTTTATCACCTAAAAAATTATAATTCACTTAATCTAAACTAGACAAAACTGATGTAAATTTATATTTGGTCTCAGACTCGTGTTTTTTGCTAAACCAGTATTTCTCAATATGTTCTCTGAATCATCTGGAAGCCTTGTTACAAATTTAGATTTCAGAGGCTCACTGAATAAGATTCTCTGGGAGTGTGGGGAATAAGCTTAGGAATTCTCTGAGCCTGCACTGATGGGTTAACAAGGCATAAAAAATTACAAAGCCCTAGGATGCTCACACCCAAATTTGGGTAAACAAGATTAACTAAATAGATATAGAGAAGGTGGGGCCAAAGTCCCAGTATAGAGAGGGTGGGGCAAAGGTCCCAATACAAGGGTATATGAGGTAAATAAGATTAGGTATTCAGGATGGATATGCCACCCCCCCGCACCCCCAATTTAGTACTATAGTAGAAAGCTGCTTTCACAGGAAGGAAGGACCAAATTAGGTAAACAGGTAAATAGGGCTATAGGCCTCTGCAGGGTGAAGTTGCCCAGAGTGGAGCTAATTATCAAAAGAAAGGTGCCTTGTTGACCCTGAGGTAGCATGCTTTATCTGTCCTATCCCCTAGGCTACCTAAAATAAACAGACTTGGCACCTGATGTCTGCTGTTAACAACCATCTTCCCTGTGCCAGGATTTTGTTTTATATTGACGCCAAACCCCTAACACCATATATCTTCAAAACCCCCTTTCCCTCATGCCCATGAGTTAATATTCACAGCTTTATGGTCTCTTTGTGCACATCTATCACCATCTTTGTAAGCCTTCTGATCCTAATAAATATGGAGCAAGGACCCTTAATCGGGGCTCTTGTCTCCTACCGGACATCAGCCATCTCTTGCATTTTAATCCTGTGTCCCACTTTCTTGCTAGACAAGAAAAAGCTCTAGACCCAGGGCTATGACATGGGAATGGTGCCTGGGAAGCTGCGTTTGAAATAATCTCTGTCATGGATTCTTCAGCACATGAAAGTTGACAATTCCCAAAATGACTCTATTTGGTCATACTACTTCTTCTACCAAGAGTTATTTTTAAAATAATTTTCCTTACAAAAGGGAAAAAAAAAATCAAAACAATCAAAAAAGACCAGAAATAGCAAGGATGTGGAGAAAAGGGAACTAAGGAAAATTTGGAGGTCCCTCAAAAAAAAAAAAAAAAAAAAAAAGGAACTACCATACGATTTAGCAATTCTGCTTCTGGGTATTTATACAAAGAAAATGAAAACACTAACTCAAAAAGATATCTGCACGCTGCCTCCACTTCACTGCAGCATGATTTACAATAGCCAAGATGGGGAAACAACCTAGTGTTTGTTGGTACATGAATGGATAATGAACCAAGTTCAGTCTTCAAAAAGAATGAAATCTTGCCATTTTTGACAACATGGATAGAACTTCAAGAGCCGGTTGATAAGTGACAAAAAACGAGACAGAGTAAGGACAAACACCATGTGATCTCTCTTATAGTGTGAAATTAAAATGAAAACAAAAACAAAAAAACAACTCAAACCATAAAGCCAGCTCATAGATACAGGGAAGAGACTGATGGTCACAGAGGTGGGATGGGGGGGGGGTAGGTGTCTGTGGAAGAAAAGGACTAAAGGGATCAAAATGATAAGATAAACAGGTAGATAGATAGATAGATGATAGATAGATAACAAAAATGACCAAAAGGAACAACAAAACAAAAACTGCACAAAACCAATCTACTACCTTATATATAGAATCTTAATTCAAGGCTGATTAAGCCTATTCAGGTTGGTAGTATCTTTAAAGAGTATTATGTGATATATAATTTAGACATATGACTTCTGAGAAATTTGGTCAAGTTACAAACATCTCAGGCTAAGTAGTAACTCTAAAATTTGATAATCCAAAAATGTCATTAAAAGAGAAACTCCAAGGTACAAGATTTTATTTATTTATTTATTTATTTATTTATTTATTTATTTAATGTTTATTTATTTATTTTTGAGAGAGAAAGAGACAGAGACAGAGCACAAGCAGGAGAGGGGCAGAGACAGAGAGAGAGAGAGAGAGAGAGGGAGGCACAGAACTGGAAGCAGGCTCTAGGCTCTGAGCTGTCAGTGTGGAGGCTGATGGGGAGCTCAAGCTCACGAACTATGAGATCATGACCTGAGCTGTAGTCGGACACTCAACTGACCGAGCCAACCAGGCGTCCCAGTACAATATTTTAATGAACAACTTAAAATCTTCGTTAAAGTATCAACTGATTAATTATTTCAAGGATGATTTTTACTATCAAAAGCAATAGATGCCTAGTTCTACTCACATTAAAATTAATTTAGTTACCTACATCAAATTTGCTGTTACTTAAATTCGATATTAAGATTCCACTTAATATGTAAACAATGGGGACTTTGTCTTCAAATATATACATTTCATTTTTATACTTCTGATACTGCTTTCCCCAGTCTTCTAATTTCTGAGGTGATCTCAACAGGCTATAAGCTGGTTTTATGATATGGAATCATATAAGGCTTATGATACATGTTGGGCAGTTAATGTATCATACATACATTATATATATCATCTAATTCAAATCACAAAGCATTCACTTATCCAATCATTCTTGACCACCTACAATCCGCAAGCAGAGTCCCAGACTCCAGTGATGCATTGGTGAAAGAAAAAAAATCACTGCCCTATTGCAGCTTGCATTCTAGCAGGGGGGGACAATATACAGTAAGTATAATAAAGAACTAAATTACACAGTACGTTAGAAGATAACAAGTGGGTAAAAGAAAAAGTAAGGCAGAATAAAAAAAAGAAAAGATTTAGTGTGAATTCTCCTAATCTAGGTTTTCAACACAACAAACAGCAACAGCACAAAACTCCAAAAATCCTTTCTCAAAGAAATTATTACTAATTCCTTTCTTAGCATAAATTTAGACAGCCCATGAGAAGTCTTGAAAGCTAGTAAACACTGACTAACATTTTGTACTTGGTCTCCATCTGTGAGAATGCTGAAAGCAAGTTTAAAATAAAAAAGGTGCTACAGAAGTTTCCAGGCACTTTGGTATCAGTGCTGCATGGTACCAGCAGGAACCAATTTGATCTTCTGGATGTGTTTGACACATTTGATGTGTTTGACACAGCAAATCTTGGAATATGTACAGAGAATCTTTTTGAGAACTTTGTAGGAAATGCCTTGCAAATTATCTACATTAACAATTTCAGTCTATGCTGACCAATCAGATGCAGGCACTGAAATGGAGAACGCTGTCAGTGCTACCTGGAACTCTAGAGGTCTCCACAGAGCCAAGGAAGAAGGATTTTCCCACCCAGACTGGAACCCAATTTATGAAAAGTTAATGAACAGCATTAACTTGTATAATTTACAGGCCTTCTCCCAAGAGAGTACAAATGAATAGAAAATTAAAAGAGCAAGTGTCTGCTTTTCTTTTTAGTCTCTAACTTTAAAAAAGAAATTACTTATTTTTTTAATGTAAACTCTACCTCTAACGTGTGGCTCGAACTCACAACCCGAAGACCAAGAGTTGCATGCTCTACTGATTGACCCAGCCAGAGGCCCCTTTACCTTTTTTTAATATATAAAATTATCAAGTTTTGTTTTAGTCTTGTCAAGAGATGAGTCCTTAATAATCAAAAAGGGGAATAAAAGAAAGAGCTACCACTAGCAAGGAGTCACTTCGTGTCTTTTTTTCTCTCTGTGAATAAACAAAATCCTCACTTTATTGTATAGTGTGCAGGTAAATATAGCTTTGCACTCAGTTCTGTTTCCATTCTGACCGGTCTTTGCAGTGACCTTTGGAAAATGATTCCTTTTTGTACTCCTCTTAGCAGCTAAAATGAATTTACAGACAATCTTTTCACACTTGGTTGATGATTGCAAAGGTGCTCAAATTCCACAAAATGTTGTGTTATATAAACTTTATATTGTCAGGTTGTTCTCTGACAAAATATTTTTTGGGTACACTCTTTTTGGGAATCTTTGAGGACATTTTAGGAAAAATAAAATTGTGTTAAGAAGGCATTGTTTACTTATTACCGAATTGGTGTTTTTTGAGCATCTTTTATGAGCCAAGCATGTTTTTAGGAGCAAAATTTTATTCCAAGAATTATATAATATATCTGTTAAAGAGGCTGTATTTGTGGTAGTTAATAATATGGGGTCTAGAATCAAGTAGATCTGTTTTAATTTAGGGTTCATCATTTACTAGCTATCTGTCCTTGAGCAGGATACTTAAATTGTTTAAACCTCAGTTTGCTCATTTGTAAAGTGAAAATAAAAATTGTACCACCTCACAGGGTTATTATGAGATTTAAACGAGATAATATATGTGACACTAATTTTATATTTCATTTTCCTTATTGTATAGAAATCAGCAAGAATGGGACTGTTACAGTTTTATTTACTTCCCTTCTTCCTCCTCCCCCCTCCATCCTTCTTCCTCTCCTAGGTGGCTTCAATCAAATTCCTCTATTTCTGTGGAGAGTGTGGGATAGGTATGAAGACAATTTCTTTTTATGGTGATGGGGCTCAGGACATGCTGTCCCCAAATATGGCACCTTTGCATACTGAATATTTTAGGCTGAAGGAGTTGGGAATAATGGTAGAAGGTCATTCTGTTCTCTCTTGACCCTGTCCCCCTTAAACAGGTCATAAAACCCTCTTGTGGGAAGTACCCTCCCTATTCCCAGAAAGAAGGAGATCCTTATCTCCAAGGACAAAGGGACGCCATGAAAAATCTGAACAAACAGGACTTGCTAAGTTTCCCCCCAGTTACTACACTTTATCTCTTATATTTCTTCAGAACCATGCATTCTTCCTCAAACCTAGCATAAAACAATCAGGTCTGTTTCTTTGGGACGTCACTTCCTCACAAAGGTTCCCTGTCAGGTAAAACTTAGTGTATGCATATGCTTTTCTCTGGTTAATCTGTCTTTAGCAGTTTATTTTTAGGCCCAGGCAGGGAACCTAACAGATTTGAGGAAAACTTTGTTGGCCTTTTTTATGTGTGTAAACTGGAACTCATTGTGGGAAATACATTAGGAAGGGAAAGCAGAAGTAGCAAGGAGAGAGATTTTTTTCCCCATGGTGGGAAGGGCCTCTAGATCTTTGGGACCCAAGAGGAGCAGGAAACTGAGCCCAGGTCCACGGTGGTGGCTGTGGCTGGAGGCGGCATGAACTTGGTAGGCCCTTCCGGGGCACTCCTCCTCATAGGCTGGACCCATACACTCAGACTCCTGGCTGTGAACCGTCCCCACAAGCAGGCTTGGCACAGACATGTGAGGGCTGCCTGTTTACAAAAGACCAAAGGGTTTGAGCAATTTTATTAGAGTTTATAATAGCAGCAATAAAAATGGGCCAAAGAACAGAGAAGCTGTTCCCCATTTTCTGGAAGTCACATAAACTGTACTCATTGTTGGGTGACCCCCCCCCCCCACACACACAGGGAAGAAGAAGTGTACCTCACTAATGACTGAAATTGAATTTCCTAATCAGTTTGGCAGGATTGGGTTTGGCATGTAATTTGATATGAAGACTATAGACATATAACTTTTCTTTAAATACCAGGCTCATGTATATAGAACATTCAACACAGTGCCTGGCAAATGGTAAAGCACTTAATCAATGACATCTACTATTATGGCATCTTTAATTTGTGTGGAAAAACATTTTTATTACTTTAATCTTTCTAAGTATTAGCTGTTTGGAAAGCTCGAAAATTTTCTGTGCAGCATTAGCCACCAATATCAGAGCAGTTCACGTGCTTCAACATATTGTGGAATGGACATAACATCCGGGTCATAGAATAGCACGAATGCAAAAAGTATCATGTTGAGTTTAAATAGGGTATTTTATGTACATGAAGGTATGGAATGGGAATTGTCAAATATCTGAAGTTATCACTCACTCCACCGTCAGCTAAGAGTCCAATTCATGTGCTGATGTTAATGAGTCAGAGTTCTTCTGAAGGTTGCAGGGAAGGTAATGAAGAGATCTTTTCTGGTCTTTCTGGCCATATTCTTGAACTTTGAAGCCCATGCTGGAACAGACGCTATTATCTGGGGAGAATGGAATAAATCCCCAAGGGTTCTTACCAACTCCAAGTCTGAGCCAGCAGCAGGAAAGCTCGCTTAACTTGAAGATCTTCTCATTGGCTTCTGACAAGCTACTTCCTTCCTGAGGAGTGTATTGTTAGCATTCATCCCTCACCCTCAACCAGGGAATGACACTCTGACAGGTACCCAAGGAACAGAGAAACGCAGAAGTGAAATCAAATGGCTCTGGCACTACTAACATAGAATCACCAACAGTTCACACGTCAAAATTCTCAAAAAGAAATTTAAGAACTCTATTTCCATTACTACTCAAATGATTACCTTTGAACACTTTCATCTCTATTGGACCTGATTAAAGTAAGAAATGTGATTGTGTCAAGTATTTCAAAGTTAGTAAATGCTCTGAAATGAACGTTTGAAAAGCATTGTGTTAACCAAAAATCTTTTATTTCTTCTGTAGAACTGAACCTTAATTTAAGAAAGTCCAGCATGGGCAAATCTGACCTGAACAAAGATGTGAGAAAGTGGAGGCACAAAGAGGCAAGTAACTTGCCCAAGGTCACATGGTTAAACATTGGCAAAGCACGTTGGGACAGTATGTCTTCAGAGCTCTGCGCACAATCACTGTGCTATACATCTGTTTGTGACTGTATTTCACTTCCCCGAGTTGCTTGTTTGTGTCCTTTGCTTATTGTTCTCACATCCTCATATCCCCAGATATATGTGAAGTTCTTGCTATGTTAAACTTTTGCCAAATACTTGTTGCAAACATTTACTCCAGATCGTTCTTTATCTTTTATGAAAGTGTTTGTGTTTTGAGAGTTTTAAAAATACTCTGCAATTTAAAATTTTTTTAAAGTCAACGTCAGCCTTTTTACACATTTAGAAAGCATTTTAATTATTCTTAGGATTTAAAAACTATTATTTGCTTTTTGCTTTTGTACACTTCTTTCTTGCTTTCTACTTTAATTCTCTAATCTCTCTGGAATTCATTCTGATAAAAAGCAAAACTCCAACTGATTTTTTCCCCCAAATGGCTATGCAGTTATCCAAAAATAAGTATTGTTAATAAATCTTTTAACACTGATTTAAGCTATAACTCGTATTGTAGATTTAATCTTCATATATAATTGGGTCTGTTTTAATACTGTCTCTCCAACTAAATCTGTACCAATACTGTGCTATTTTATATTTTATTTTTATACACTGTAATATCCAGTATGAAAAGTCCTGACTTTATTATCCTTTTTCAGAAATAGCTGCCTTTTCTGCAAGTTTATTATTTCAAGGGAATTCAAGAATAGCTTTATTAATAATCTCTTCCAACTCCCAAAATTCCGCTGGAATTTTTATAGAGATTGTATCCATTTTGTAAATTAACTTGGTGAAACTGAAATTTTCCAATTATTCAGTTTTGTGGGTGTCTCCATCCACTCAACTCTTTTGATTGTTTTAAATCATGTGTTACAACTTCTCAATTTATTCATAGATTTTATCTTGTGTAGTTGTTGTGAATAGTTTTTTTGCATTTTCTAATTCATCGTTGTTTGTCCAAAGTCAAGATTTTTATTTTTTGTATATTTATATTTTATCTGTGTTACTGAACCCTCTTTTTTTATTCCCAATAATCTTTCAGTAGCTTTTCTTGTGTTTCTTGTGTTTTCATATATTACCTGCAATAATGTTGCTTTGCTGCTTATATAGGTTTGTGGGTTTTTTAAAAAAATAATTTTATTGATTAGCATTTCCAAGTCCACCATAAATAAGCAGCCTTGTCTCTATTCTGATTTCAATCAAATTCTACTTTTTTTCTTCCAATGAAAGTTCACTTTTGGTTGATCGTTGTTGACAAGTCTGAGTTGGTCAAGCACCGAATGTCGTGGGCAAGCAGGGGACAATTAGACCATTATGATAGACTCCTCACAAGCCCAGGATGACTGTGGCCCTAGGTCAGAATTTCCAGGGCTCCACCTGATTGAGTCCAAATAGTCATTGCTCAGTGGACAGAGGATGATGCTGCGGACATAGTACTTTGAAGAAAGAAACCCAATCTTAGGAAGATCTTGAGAAGTCTCAGAGGTGTATCAGAAGCTTGGTGGCTTGCATGTTAGTTCAAATTATATGGTTTCATCTGATGGAGCTTGGGACACAATAACTACCTCAAAATATGGCACCTTGGAATATGAAACATTTTAAGCTGAAGGAATTTGAGAAAATGGCAGAAACAGGAAGGTCACTCTGACCTGAATCAGATCATAAAACCCTCATGTGAGAAGTGCCCTCCCTACACCCAGAGGAAAGGAGCTTTTCACCTCTCAAGATGAAGGGATGCCAAGAAGAATCTGAATGAACAGGCACTGCTAAGTTTCCCCCACTTACTACTCTTAGCTCATACTCCTTAACCTATCATATTCTTCCTATTTCATCAAACCTAACATAAAACAGGTCTGTTTCTTTGTGTCTTCATTTCCTCATGAAGCCTCCTGCATCATGCAAAACTTATATTAAATAAGTGTGTATGCTTTTGTCCTGGTAATCTGTCCTTGACAGTTTAATTTTCAGACCCAGCCGGAGACCCTAAAAGCATTGAGGAAAACTTCTCCTCTCTTCTACACCTTGATATCCTTCACATCTAAGTAGAGCTTTTTGATCTTAAACCTCCTCTAAGAGAAACTGCTTTCTCATCTCTCCTTATCAAGAAACAGTGCTGCACACAAATGAGCAATAAGAGCTCTGACTTCTTCCGTGTTCCTCCGCTCTTTCCAAAGACACCATTGAAGGTAACTGGGTTGGGGTAAGAGGGTGTGTTTTGTTGTACTGACTTAAGGAACTAAATTGGAGTGGTATCTGTAGAAAAAAAGTTTTTCTTCTGACCCTGCTATGCATCTTCTTAAATCTTTTCCTGTCAAGAGTGAAGCTTGTCCTTGTAAAAACAGGATTCTTGCAATATGGCTAAGCTGGTGTGACCTTCAATGATCTGCCAAGTAGACGTCTGTCTCATTAGGCAGGTTAGTTGGCCTGAAGGCAAATACGTTACAGTATTATCTGCTCATGTTGAAAAGCAAATATAAAATGGGTGTCTGTGCATATGAAAAAAGAATAAAAGGAGGCTTTGACAAGGCAACTACTTTATTAAGCATTCTGCGCTACCTACCTTTTCTGCATTTTTAGGTGCAGAAATCTGGGTTTCCAGGGCTTCTGATAGTGTTAATAAAATATAAGTTGTCGATGCATGTTTGCTTAGAATAAAATGTAAGTGTTTATGCATATTTTCTTAAAGCACATTGGAGAAAGGGATCCTTCTATTTAGGTTTTACTAACACTTTCGCAAACAGTAGTCCCCTTTTATTTTTTTTTACTTTTAAAGTTTATTTACTTATTTTGAGACAGACAGAGAGAGCAAGCAGGGGAGGGACAGAGAGAGAGAGAGAGAGAGAGAGAGAATCCCAATCTGGGCTGTCAGCACGGAGCCCCATGTGGGGCTCGAACCCGCAAACAGGGAGATCACGACCTGAGCTGAAACCAAGAGTGACGCTCAACTGACTGAGCCACCCAGGTGCCCCAACAGTAGCCCCCTTTTAAACAAACTTACTAGGCAGCACAACAGTAACTGGCAGCCTGTGGCACCACTTCTTTGTCCACATATTGTCTGGTTTCTTGCACTATTTTTTGTGCTTCCTGACACAAACTTGGATTACAGTAACCCAAGCTGGGATTAGTTTTGACTAATTTATTATAAGGCCGGCCAGCTTATAATAAATATTGAAATACTACTGGTGCATTACAATTTCCTGTAAAATGTAATGAGATGGAGAAAATGATATCATCAGAATTCTTCCTAGGGAGGGTTCTGTATGCAGTTGGAAAAAATATGTTGATGCTACATTCTCTGGTAGAAATGCACACTTGGAATTGCCAGGCTGCCTTTCCGAAGGGTGGCCCTGGTTGGATGCAGGATTTTATTTTGCTGACTTAGGTATTAGTTTGGGGCCAGCGTGAAATTGTTAGAGATAATAAGAGAAAGGCCACCTGCTCTCCATGAAGCTTTTAGCGTCACTTCAGTATGACGATCAATGAATATAAAAAAATATGTAGGCCTGATCGAAGTATGGAGAAAGGATATTGAATTGTTAGATCCAAGCACAGGGAACCCAAACAGCAAGTAAACACATGAAAAGATGCTCAACTTCACTGGTCATTAAATAAATGTTAACTAAAACCACAGAGATGTTGTTTTGTATTCATTATATGACCAAAGTTAAAGCTGGCAATATTAGGATACACAGAAGTTCATTATGTTATTCTCTAAAATTTGGGCGTTGTGAAACATTTCAGTGTAAATGGATTTGAAAAAATAAATTGATCTGAAGGGGTTCCCACAGTGCCCATGGGTCTCCATCTGGCTCTGTGTTAACCACTTGTTTCTTTTGGCCTTGTATCAGGTCATGTGAGAAACCTGATATTCTAGATCTCGGGCAGGATATACTCTCACAAAATGCTCTCACTGGAATTCCTTTAAGGCACTAGTATTTTGGGTTCCAGGCATTTTGTAATGAGCTGGGTTCTAAGGCTAAAGTTGAAGGCGCTACAAATGGAAGGAAGTTCCCAGTAGGAGACAAAATGTTTTCTTGTTTTCTGTGAAATTCAAAAGAGAAAGTTAGGCATTTTATGGTGGCTTGCATGTCTTCATGATTCTGAAGAAAAAGGGCAGACTTATCAAGTATCTGCTTTGGGCTTAAGTGAGATGTTAAATGAAAATATATTAAAGACCTCATAGGAGTTTATTGCATAGTGAACACTATTTTTTCACCAAATCATTTTTTTTCCTTTTGTGTACATAGGAGACTATATTTACTCCCTTCTTGCTAATTACTTGTGGGCATGTGTCTGAGTTCTGGTTAAAACAAAGTAGGTGCAGATGATTTCTGCCACTTCTAGACCTGCCCATCTTCTACCCTATTTCTCCCTGTCCGTATGTCTGAAAATTAAGGACTGTGAGACAGTGGAACAAACACATGAAATAAATCTGAATCGTTCAGTCACCACTTGGAGTAGAGCCACCCAGGAAAGCAAGATACCTGGGGACACCTGCACTGGTACTGGGTGTGTATGAGGAAGTGCATCTTTATTGTGTTAAGCTGCTGAGATACTAGGGGCTGTCGCAGAAATTAGCCTATTTTGACTTACCCAATCAATTTCTTACAGTAAGATATAGTTTCTTAAATGTCTCATTTATATCATTGAAGGAAGCTCTTCAAACGTGCCATAACATGGGGAGGCTGGGTGGTTCAGTCAGTTAAGCATCTGATCTGGATTTTGGCACAGGTCATGATCTGTGAGATGGAGCCCTGTGTCTGGCTCTGTGCTGACAGTGCGGAGCCTGCCTGGGATTCTCTCACTCTCTCTGCCCCTCCCTTGCTTGTTCTCGTTCCCTGTCTCTTTCAAAATAAATAAATAAACTTAAAAAAAAAAAAAACAAAAAACCAAAACAACAAATGTGTCAGGACAGCTATCAGCTAACTTGGGATTATTTTACTATTAGCTAGACATTGAAATAAAGGATTTTGAAATGACTCAATCTGTTTTCCTCTTGGCATGGTCTCTCTAGAGGAGAGACAATGTGGGAATTGGACATGCTTTATGAAGAAGTGATATAAAAGCTGGAGATGAAACTAGACTTTTTTTTTCAAATATATATTTTCTATTTATATAGAAGTAAGCAGCAAAAACAACCAAGAGTACCTGATGCACGTAAATGTTAGTATACATTCTTTAGAATACACGGGAAATTTTATTTATAAGAAAAGAGAACCTGTACGAAGCTGTTGCATTTCTTTTGGCTAAATTTTCTGGCACTAGAGGGGATTCAGTCTTTCACTTGTGACCTCTCCTTCTTCGTTCGGTTTCTAGAGAGTACCTCTGGAAGAGGACTGGACAAAGGAGCCAATCTGAACTATTTTGGAGGAAACTTGATTTTTGAACTCTGCTGTACACACGTCAACGTTTGATATTAGTATAAACTTCCAGTTTCCTTTGATGTGTTCTGTGCAAATGATTTCCTGCAACATGCAAGGGTCTGAGCCAGCTCCTTGTAGCCCTGGTAGCTCAGCCAAATACATTCTCCCTGATCTGACTTCTTAGATTTTACCAGTATTTAATCTTGGATTATAGTTGTGACTAAGAGTTGGGATTTAAGTTATATTTATATGGGTGGGCTTTTACTTTTCAAGTGAGGTGACAAGATTTGAGATATAGTGAAGTTTTAAGGACAGATCTAAGCAAATCACACCAAAGTTTGATACTGAGTGCAGCATAGGTCACCTGAGACCAGAAAGGACTGACTGTGTGTGGGAAGATAATAGTATCCTCCACACAGTGAAGCCATGACTTACATAGCCAGCTGCCTCCCCAGCACCTACTCATGGATGCCTAAGAGTCATCTCAACACTGACATGTTCAAACATGAAATTTGGTTCCCCCTCCCCCATACTGGTAAAGGCCACTCCATCCAACTCAGCATCACTCTTGACTCTTTCTTTGTCCCTTCCCATCTAGTCTGTCAGGATATTCTGTGGTCCTTCTTTTAAAATATATCCTAAATCCAACCCTTTCTCAACTATCCCTACCACTATTTCTTTCCTGGATTATCTCAATAGCCTCCAGACTATTCTGCCTGTTTCTACCTTGCTCATGGTTTTTTCCATGTCACTTAGATAAAGCCAATGCATTAACAATGCATTTTTAACAATGGCTTCCAGGTTTTACCTCATCTGTGCCCTTCTCTCCCCCTAAGCCTTTTCTACCTCATCACTGATCCCTTGCCCTGCACTCACTTTGTTCCAGCCATGCTGACTTCCTTGATCTTTCTAGAATATACCAGACATGACCTATATACCTCAGGGCCTTGTATTTGCTGTTCCCTCTATTTAGAACACTCTTCTGTCATTCTCCATGTGGATTAAATGTCACTCAAAAGTCACTTTATTGGTGAGGCTTCCCTGACCACCTGAAATCTAGCAAATCCTTTCCTCAGCACCCTATCCTCTGGAGCCCTTACTTCCATCCACCGTGCCAGTGGGTGCTTCCTAGCTCTCTCTACTTGTTTTATTTTCCTCTGTAACACTTATTCCCATCTGATATTCTTATGTTTGTATTTTTTTTTTACCATCTTAACCATTTTCAAGCATACAGTTCAGTAGTGCTAAATATATTCACATTGTTGTACAACAGACACAGATAAACAGAAAGTTTCTTTAGAACTCTTTCATCTTGCAAAACTAAAAATATCCTCATTAAACATTAACTTCCCCTCCTCCCCCCCCAGCCCTTGGCAACCACATTTCTACTTGCCTTTTTTTTTTTTTATGATTTTGACTACTTTAGATACTTTGTATGAATGAAATTATACAGCATTGTCCTTTGTTATTGGATTATTATGCTTGGCATAAAATCTTTGAGGTGCATGTGTATTGTTACATGTGATAGGACTTCCTTCTTATTTTTTTAAGGCTACATAATCTCCTGTTCTATGTACACACACACACATACACACACACACATATGTTTTATTCATTCATCTGTCAATTGGCATTTGGATTATTTCCACTTCTTGGCTGATGTGAATAATGCCCCAATGTACATGAATGTATAAATATCTCTTTAGGATCCGGCTTTGAATTCTTTTAGATATGTACCCAGAACTGGGATTGGACTTTTAAAATATCTATTATGTTTCTCCTAATAGAATGTGAGACCCAACAAGGGAGGAATACTCTTTTATTAACCACTATATCCCCAGTGCCCGGCACAGATAGGCACTGAACACATACCTGTTGAAAATCAAATTAATATTATTATTTTAATTTACATGCTGCCTGCCTCTACTAGAATGCAAGCTCTCTAAGAACAGGATCACTGTTTTTTGTTTTTTTTTTTCCACCACAGTGTGACCCCAGTGCTTAGAACAGCTCTTGGCTTGTGGTAGGTTCCCAACAAATATTTTTTAAATGAATTAATTAAGGTCTTGACATGGAAAGATGCTTGAGGAATAAATACCAATTGCCAAGAAAAATATCAAAAAATAGTCATCCTCACTAGTAATCAAAATACAAATTTCAACAGCATCATGTTGATCTATCAAATTAGCACTTTTTCAAGCATGTATTTTAAACTTCAAACTTAAAAGTTTCAAGAACAGTACAGTGAGCACTCATACCCTTCAGCTGGATTTGCCTGTGTTAGAAGTATGACAAATTTGCCTTTTTTCTTTCTCTTTCTATGTGTGTGTTGTAAATAAACACAAACAAACAAACAAACAATTTTACCATACCACTTGACTTTGTTGCAGACATCATGATACTTTACCCTTAAACACTTTGGTCCATATCTTATACGAAGAAGGAAATTCTATATAACCCTTATTCAAACCCACACTCAGATAATTTATCATTAATATGATGCTGTTATGTAACATATGGCCCATATTCAAACTTCACTAGTTGTACCAACTATGTTCTTTTTTTTGTTTATTTATTTATTTTGAGAGAGAGAGAGAGAGAGAGAGAGAGAGCCAGCATGGGAGGGGCAGAGAGAGGGAGGGAGAGAGAGAGAGAATCCCAAGCAGGCACTACACCATCAATGCAGAGCTCAATGTCGGGCTCAAACCCATGAACCGTGAGATCATGACCAGAGACAAAGTCAAGAGCTGGATGTTTAACTGACTGAGCCACCCAGGCACCCCCATCCCAACCACGCCCTTTATCAGTATCTCTCTTAACTGAAGATGTAATCAAGGATTATGGACTGCTTATACTTGTCATGCCTCTCCAATCTCCGTTCATCTAAAGCAGTCTCCCACCCCTTTTTTATCTGTTTCATGACCCTGACATTTTTGAAAGTCCAGGTGAGTTGCTTTGTATGATGTCTCTCTATTAGGATTTGTCTGAATGCTTCTTTATTGTTATATTCAGGTTGGTCAAAGTCTTAGTCTGTTCAGGCTACTATAACAAAAGTGCCATAGACTGGGTAGCTTATGAATGGCAAAATTTTTCTTCTAGTTTCTCATAGATCTGGAGGCTCTAAGTCCAAGATTAAGGTGCTGGCAGTTTCAAATCTAGTGAGGACCTGCTTCCTGGTTCATATAGAGCTGTCCTCTCATTGTGTCCTCACATGGCAGAAGGAACAAAGTAGCTCTCTGGGGCCTCTTTTAGAAGGGGCCTAATCTCATTTATCAGGGCTCTGTCCTCATGACCTACTCATGTCCCAAAGGCCCTACCTCCAAGGATCATCACATTGTGTTTAGGATTTCAACATATGAATTCTAGGGGTCACATTCAGTCAATTGCAATGCTTTTTGCAGAAATATTATCTAATTGGTATTGCATCCTGAGTGCATGCTATGAGGGGTACATAATGTCAGTCTGTCCCAAAGTAAATAGCAACTAACTCCAGGCTTAGCAAGAGTGCAGTTAATAGGGATTCATATACTGCTGTGCATTAATCTCACTGATGATGTCAGTTCTTAAAAAAACTTGCATGCATTTTAGGTAGCATATTAACAAGTAGATCTTTTCTTTTGGAAGAAGTAAGGTCAATTGTTTCCTGTCTCCTCTGGTGGCAGAAAATGGAAAAATTTACCAGGCAGACACTGCAAATGTTAGCTAAGAGAATTATAAATCTGAGATTCTGAGCACTGCAACAGTTCCTGTCATTATTGTTCTTGGACAACTTATTTAGTTGTTGGTCACCTTTCTGATTTTCAAAAGGAGGGAAAATCATGCTTGCTGCTTACCTAATCTCTCTCACAAAGGTTCTGGGGGTCTGGGCCAAGAAAAGGTATTAAAGGGGCTACTAATTTTGTAATTGAAATGAAAGACATACAGAGAAGCAACACTCTAGTATTATACAGACTGTTTCCATAATTAGTATTCCTTGGAAACTGCAATTTCAATATATTGTACATTTACTAAAAAAGTAAGCAACAGATGAGACTGGAGCAAGCATATCCTCAAGAGAAAATAAAACACTTATCTCCAAAATCTCTCCTACAATTAAAAATTTACCATCTTAAATATAATCCTGTAATTAAGATGAAGCCCCTTTTTTTTTATTAAGAAAAATTAATGGGTCTTTAGTACAAGAGTAGTTTATAAGATGAATGGGCCAAGGTCTATCAGAGGAGAGAATCTCATAGTCCCAAGTGTCAAAGCTTTGTCGGGGGGTTGAGGAGGTACATTGCAATTATTACAGAGGAATCTGTAGAAAACAGACACCACGTAGTTGAACAAAATTAACCATGTTTTAGCCAGTTATCTTCTGAGCTAAGGTCTATACATTTTTTTAAAAAGGCACCTAACTCACTCAACTATTCATTGCCTTAACTAGAATTTGATTCTTGACGGAGGAAACTGCTTTCTATGCAACAATTTGTTTTTCCAGATCTCATGTTCCAAAGGGTCATGAGTAGGGCTGACACTCTTCTGGCTGTCCACTGCTTCCAGTCTTTGGCAATTCTACATTTGTGAAGCTTAGGCATCTAAAAAGCCTTCATAGTCCCCTTTCTGTCAATGATCTGACCTCCTTACCTCTTCCTCTTATTTATTCAACATCTTGGGACCTACCTAGGGACCTTGGGATCCCTAATACTCAAACAGTATTTAGACCATTGTACGACCAGCTTCATGGATGTTCAGCCTGTGTTGTTACATAGAGCTCCACACTTAGAAGGGCCCAACACTTGGTTAAATGATCTGCTACTGCTACCTTAAAGCTCTTAAGTTTTGAACAAGTTTCATTTTGTCCTGGGCCTTGCAAACTTTATAGGCAGGACTGACTTCTGTTACAACCTAGGTTTCCCAGGAAGCAGATTCGGAGATGCAGATTAGCAGAGAGGTTTATGGGGATTGCTGTTGCTGTCACCACTGGGCAGGGGAAGAAGCTTGGTTCTGATGCAGTCTAGATGAAGACCTCTTCAACCCCACAGGCAACTCGGATACTAGAGTGGCTTTTAGGGTCGTCCTAACTTGAGGCAAGGGAGCCAGGCTTCTATTTAACTGTTAACTGTCACCAGATGTGAGATTCCCCAAGAGGGCAGCACAGCCTTGGGAGGCTGACTCTCTCCAGCCAAGGAAATTCCAAAGACAATCTACAGCTGAGAGCTATCTATCAGCAGCGAGGGGAATCTAGGTGGCACACTATAGCTCTTACAACTATCTATCCAACCATTTAGCCCTTAGTTCTTCAAACATTATTCTTTTAATAGCTTCAAAACATTCTGGGGTACTTTTTTACTGTGTGGACTTGCTTCATTTTAGAAATCTTTATGTCCTCACTCTCACTGCTGTGGCTGAGTTAATATATGTTTGTAACACAATTTTCTCTTTCTTGGGACAAAGTTACCTTTCCCTTGTATTTAGGTTGAAATTGAGTCCTTGTCAACGGAAATATGAATGGACATAATATGCCACCTCCATCTGAGACAGTTAAAGGTCAGGTGGGTTCTGCACACACACTCTCTCTCTTTTCTTCTGTTGGTTGGATATAAAGATCCACAAGATGGCAAAGATACAAGATAGAAGCATTTCCAGCCCCTAAGTCACTTTTGGAAGAAACTCTTAAAGGACTGTTGTTTCTATCACACTGGACTGTGATAACAGTGACTGAAACACTGCTCTTCCACTTAAACAAAACAAAACAAACAAAAAACATCAACAAAAGTCCAGGCTTTTAATTTCTGCTTTTATCCCCACCAGGCTATGAGCCCCTCTTAGCCATTTTCATTCCCAAGCCAGTTTGCAACTTACAGCTGATCATTAGAAACACGCTCTTTTCTAGACCTTTATTTGCTTTGTGTACTCTTCTGCTGTGCCTTCTCAGCAAAACCTCAACTTTGGAGAAATTCAGCAATCCATTTTTTCCTCTTATAGCAGAATGGCTAGGCACTGCTGGACAACACACCATTTGTCTGAGTAATACCACCAAAGAGTCATAATTTCCATTCTCAACTAGGCCTTTAGCATCTCCTAGAAGTCCTGGATCCAACTCTACTTGGTCACTTCAAAAACCTTTCCCAAATTCACCAGTTTCCATATACCCTCTACTCAGTCCTTATGTCAAATAGCAGAAACCTTATTTCTTTAAATGAAATAAATCTCTAGACAGATCTCCCTTTAACTTCCTTTAACTATAAAATTTTGGATAGTACTCAAGAGAGACATGAGATAGAAGGGATGATTTCCCCCCCAAATTTTTCCCCTTTGTTTTTCTAAGCTAAATTACAAATTAAGCCTGCCTTTGAGTCCCCACTTAGCAGGTTGTGAGACATTCAATTTCCAGCTTATCCTGAAGTCTACAAGGATCCTGGGGGCTTGTGTGGGGTCTGGTACACAGGGAAAAGGCCTCTGGGCCCCATCTCTTATGGGAATCATGGTGATATTTCAGAGTCCAAACCTGTGGGCCCACCTAAAGAATGAGTGCCTATTTTCCACTTGTTCTCTCAGAGGTGAGGCATTTCTGTGCCTAGTGTCCAGCATTTGTATATGACCATATCTAATTTCCCTCTGAGTTTTGGCCATCCCCTGAGATGCTTTCAGAGACTGGGGACCCTTGTCACAGTGTCTCTCAAAACATATCAAGAACTTCATTCATTTTTAATTGAAGAAAATTCTATGTCTTTGATTCTCTGACTACTTCAGTATCTCTTCTTAAAGTTACTCAGCTCTCACTCCATTCCCCAATAGGATGATCTAGCATAATCACTTCAATGTCTTTCAGTTTTCAAACACAAAAACCTGGGGGCATTCTGTCTTCAAGAAATTTGTGCTTGACAACCTAGAAGAAATGGATAAATTTTTAGAAACATGCATTCTGCCAAGACAAATGATGAAGAAAGAGAAAATGTGAACAGATTAATTACTGGTGAGAAGATTCAATCAGTAATCAAACACCTCTTAACAAACAAAAGTTTAGGACCAGATGCCTTCACTGGTGAATGTTATCACACATTTAAAGAAAAATTAATACTAATATTTCTCAAACTTTTCCAAAAAATAGAAGAAGGAAGAACACTTCCAAATTTATTTTATGAAGCCAGCATTTTATCCTGATATGAAAACCAGACATGGACACCACAAGAAAAAAAAAATTATAGGCCAATATCCCTGATGAACATACATGTAAGATCCTCCACAATTTTAGCAAAGCTAATTCAACAATGGATTAAAAGGACCATACACCATAATCAAGTGGGATTTATTCCAGGGATGCAAGAATTGTTCAACATTACAAATTAAACTCTGTAATACACCACATTAACAAAATGAAGAACAAAAATCACATGATCATCTCAATAGATGCAGAAGAAGCACTTGACAAAATTCAACAAACACTTGTGATAAAAATTCTCAACAAAACAGGTATAGAGGGGAATGTACCTCAACATAATAAAGATTATATAAGACCCACAGCTAACTGTATACTCAATGATGAAGAGCTGAAAGCTTTTTCTTTAATATCAAGAACAAAACAAGGATGTCTACTCTTGCCACTTTTGTTTAACATATTGGAAGTCTTAGCCTGAACAATTAGGGGAAAAAAAAAAGAAATAAAAGATATCTAAATCATAAAGGAAGAAATAAAACTTTCATTATTTGCAGATGACATGATATTACATATAGAAAATCCTAACAACTCCACCAAAAAATTGTTAGAATAAATGAATTCAGTAAGTATGCAGGATACAAAATCAATATACAAAAATCTGTTGTGTTTTTATACACTAATAATGAACTATCAGAAAGAAAAAAGAAGAAAACAATCCCATTTAGGACTGCATCAAAAATAATAAAATACCAAGGGATAACTTAAATCAAGGAAGGTGAAACACCTATACCCTGAAAACTATGACACTGATGAAAAGAACTGAGATGACACAAATAAAGGAAAAGGTGTGCCATACTCATGGACTGGCATAATTAACATTGTTAAAATGTCCATACTGCTCAAAGCAACCTATGGACTCAATGCAACTCCTACCAAAATACCAGTGGTATTTTTCACAGAACAAGAGCAAAGAGCCCTAAAATTTCTATGGAACCACAAAATATTCCAGATAGCGAAAGCTACCTTGAGAAAGGACAAAGCATCACTATCATGCTCCTTAATTTCAAACTATATTACAAAGCTCTAGTAATCAAAACAGCATGGTATTGGCACAAAGACAGACACATAGATACATAGAACAGAATAGAGAACACAGAAATAAATTCACATTTATATGGTCAATTGACATATGATAAAAGAGACAAGAATATACACTGGGGAAAAGAGTCTGCTTAATATGGTGGTGGGAAAAACTGGACAGCCACATGCAAAAGAATGAAACTGGACTACTTTATCACACCATACACAGAAATAAACTCAAAATAGACTAAACACTGAAATGTAAGGCCTAAAGCCATAAAACTTCTAGAAGAAAACATAGGTGGTAATCTCCTTGATATTGGTATTGATGATGACATTTTGAACTTGACTCTGAAAGAAAGGCAACAGAAGTAACAATAAACAAGTGGGACTACATTAAACAAAAATCCTCTGCACAGCGAAAAGAACCATCAACAAAAAGGAAAGGTAATGGACATCCAGGGAATATGGCAGAGCAGCAGGATCCTAAGCTCACCTTGTCCCATGGATACAATTAAATAACACAGACATTAGTGTAAATAACCCAGAAAAGTGCCCAAAGATTGGCAGCATAGATTCTCCACAGCTAGATATAGAGAAGAGCCCACACCAAGGAGGTTTGAAAGGACAGAGACATGCTCAGGAGGTAAACACACCCTTGAGACTGTCTGAAGGAGGGAGGGATGCTGTAGGTATGGAGAGAAAAGAGAAATAGGCATTCACCCCAGGCACCCCAGGCAGGTGGACCAGCACTGGGAAGACAAATCCTTATAACATTTGTCTTTGAAAGCCAGAGGAGATTAATTTCATGAGTTCTTACAATCATCAGGGCTTAACATCTGAAGCTTTAAAAATTAATGGGCTTGACTCTGGGATATACAGAGGGTGAGAGGAAACTGAGTCCCTATGCTTAAAGAGATAGCACAACAGGCAGCTGTGCAGAGATACAGCATAAAAGCAGCAGTTTGAAAAATGCCTGGGGTATATGAGGAAGGGGATTTATTTACTAATATCAGAGCATGTGCTGGATGGGCAGGAATCTTTGGGAGAATTCCCTAAGAATAAAAGAGCTGGCAGGCACTGTTTCTCTCCCTGACCACCAGCCTAGATACAGGGACACCTGTGGGAACAATCTTAGCACAGCACCAACACTGTCCATCTAGCTTGCTCACAGCCTGTCCCACTCCCACATGCTTCTGCAGATCTGCCCCCTCCAACCCGGTGGCCTGGGGAGAAGTTTTCCCACATAACTGCAGTTCCCCTCTCACTATGGCACTGCAGGCCCCATCCCCACACTCTCTTGTTGACTCACTCCCTCCAGCCCTGTGGTGGATGTCTTCTAAAGTGGGTCCAATTACCCTCACACAGCAGACCTATGCATACCTTGCTAACACTGCATTCCCAGCCCTGTGTTCTCTTGTAGACTTGCTTCTTCCAATTCCAATATGCCCTCAACCAGACCCCATCCAAAGAGCTGCCAAAAGCCTAGGAGTGTGCAAGCAACCCTAACAGGCCAGGAGGACTCTAAAGTAACTCCTTCCCTGGAGAGAGGGAAGATATCATACACCTCAGTCTGAATGAAGTCTCAGCAATAGCCTGAGGGAAGAATCTGGTCTGACTGCAGTCCAACCCACCAATGAAAGTCTCTCAGGGGACAACATAGGGAGAGTGCCCTGGAGTTCCATGCTTCTGCACCTCTGACAAATGTTTAGTTTGACTCATCTCAAGCCCAAGATGGCCACCGACTGGCCCACTAATAACACAGGGACTAAATCTTGCCCACATAAAGCAAAGAAAGCCTTTGCAGGTGACTGAAGGAGAAAGCAGCCTAGCCACAACAGTAGGGTGTATGCAACACACGTAGGAGACACCATTAAAGCACCAGGCTGTAATCAAAGGGGACATTGCACTGTAGGACACTACAGGAACTCTTCTTCATAAGGTCACGACTTTTAAGAGCAGGAGATGTAGCTGACTTTCCTAACACATAGAAACAGACACAGAGAGTTAAAACGAGGAGACATAGGAATATGTCTTGAATGAAAGGACATGACAAAAATCATAGCAAGAGAGCTAAACAAAATAGAGATAAGAAATATGCCTAATAGAAAATTGAAAGTAATGGTTATAAAGATATTCATTGGAATTGAGAAAAGAGTGGAGGACATCAGTGAGACCCTCAATAAAGAGATACAAAACATAAAAAAGAAGTAATCAGACATGGACACAATAAATGAAATTAAAAATATATTAGGTTGAAAAAATAGTAGACTAGAGGAAGCAGAAGAATGAATCAGTCATCTGGAAGATAGAATAATGGAAAGTAATCAAGTTGAAAAGAGAGAGAGGAAAAACCAATACAAAATAAAAATAGACTTTGGGAACTCAGTGACACCATCAAGTATAATAACAGTCACATTATAGAGACCCCAGAAGGAGAAGAGAGAAAAAATGGAACAGAAAGTTTATTTGAAAAAATAATAGCTGAAAACTTCTTGAACCTGGGGAAGGAAATAGAAATCCAGATCCAGGAAGAACAGTGTCCCCAACAGAATCAACCCAAAGAGGTCCACACCAAGACACATAATAATTAAAATGGCAAAAAGTAATCATAAAGAGAGAATTTTAAAAGCAGAAAGAGAAAGAAAACAGTCACACACAAGGAAAACCCTATCTGGCTATCAACTGATTTTTCAGCAGACTTTGCAGGCCAGAAAGGAATGGCATGACATGGGCAGCATGCCGAAAGAAAAAAAATTGCAACCAAGACTATTCTATCCAGCAAGGCTATTATTCAGAGCATAAGGAGAGATACAGTTTCTTAGAGAAACACAGATTAAAAGAATTCATCACCACTAAACCAGTCCTACAGGAAATGTTAAAGGGGACTCTGAGTGGAAAAGAAAGACCATAAGTAGGAGTAAGGAAAGTAGGAAGCACAAAAGCAGCAAAACTAAGTATATCTATAAAACTCAGTCAAGGAGGGGTGCCTGGGTGGCTCGGTCAGTTAAGCATCCAACTCTTGATTTCAGCACAGATCATGATCTCATGGTTTTGGGATCAAGCCCCATGTTGGGCTCTGCGTGACAGCATGGAGCCTGCTTGAGATTCTCTCTCCCTCTTTTTCTGTCCCTCCCCCACTTATTCTTTCTCTTTCTCTCCCTCAAATAAATAAACTTTAAAAAAATCAGTCAAGGGATCACAAAACAAAAGGATGTAAAGTATGACATCATATATCTAAAACATGGAGGAGAGAAAAGTAAAGAATGGGTTCAAACTTAAGTGACCATCAACTTAATATAGACTGATGTATACATAAAATGTTATATATAAACTGAATGGTAACCACAAATGAAACCAATAAGTATAATACCTATCAATAATTACTTTGAATGTAGTGGACTAAATGCCTGAATTAGAAGACCTAGGGTGACAGAATGGATAAAAAAGCAAGACTCATCTATATGTTGCCTACAAGACACCATATCAGACCTAAAGACACATGCAGATTGAGAGTGAAGGGATTAGAAAAGCATTTATCAGAGGAGGAGCCAAGATGGCGGAACAGCATGGAAGCTTTTTGTGTGTCTCACGTCCATGAAATACAGCCAGACCAACACTAAACCATCCTACACACCTAGAAAACTGACTGGAGGATTATCACAACAATCTGCACAGTCTGAACCACAGAATTCAACAGGTATGTGCACGGAGAGCTCAACTTGGGGAGCAAGAAGCCACGAAAGGTAGGGAACCGCTTTTGAGGGAGGAGAGAGGACAGAGACTGGGGAGGTGGGGGAGAATATGGGGACATCACCCCTCCCCAAAAGCAGCTGGAGAGAAAGTGGAAAATTGGAAACAGCTGCAGGGACTAAACTAAAAGGGGAGAAAGGAGAAAGGAGAGGGTTTAAATTCCATTAAGACTGCAAACAAGGGGAGTGCAAAGGCTGCAACTCCGCAGCTCGATACCTGGTGATGCTCTGGTGGGAAGGGCGAATCCCCAGGAACAGAGTGGGGTCTGGGAGGTTCTCCGGCCACAAGGGGAAAAGTGGTTCCACTGCTGGAAGGACATTTGGTAGAGACTGTTGAAGCCACCTGGTCCCAGTAGACCCTAGAAGGCAGCCACATTCTCTGGTGCTGGGGCAAGTTCGTTAAGGGTGAAGCCTGGTGCCAGATGTGTGTTGTGATTTTTCATAATCCCCGAGACACTGCTGTTACACTGTCTCACGAACTTTTTTGGGACAGGCTGGCACCTGGCTGCAGTCTCGGCGTACCGGCAACAACAGGGTCCAGTGGGAGTACCTGGATACAGCTGATATTTGGCCATTGCTCGTTCGGCCATTGCTCAGTGAGACCTTCCCGCAGAGGGGCGGATCGAGTCAAAGCCACAGTCCTTTGGACTTAAGGAGATAGGGAAAACAGCCGCATCTGAGACAAAACTTGGGAGAGAGGTACTGCCTGGGGCCTGGTCACGGAGAGCGAAGAAGGGGGAGTGGATGAGAGCTGAAGACGGAGAACAGGTGCATGATTGCTGATCCGGGAGAACAGACTGGGTGGCTGGGTGGTGCCATTTTCACCGCTCCCGTGCATGCGCATACGCACCTATAAACCCTGCAACAATCCACCCCAGTAGGCTAGCAGCGCCATCTAGTGGAGAGCGGAGCTGTTACGCTGGCCCCAACTGGGCCAACATTGCTCTTCAGGAACACAAGTCTCACTGCCGGCTTGGTTTATGGACTATAGAGAGCTATATAGACTGATTTCTAGGGGAAAACGAAGAAATTTCAGTCCTACTTCAATCTGTTGGTAGGTTCATCTGTTCAATTTTTTTTTCTTTTTCCTTTTTCTCTTTTACAATTCTTTTCTTTTTCTTGAATACAGAGAAATAACTCATTTTTATTTTCAATTTTTATTAAAATACCTTTCTTTAATTTTATTACTATATTTTTTACTTTTCTGTAAATTTTTTCAAATTCTACTTTACTTCCATCATTTTATTTTAGTCTACTTCAGTGTACTCACCTTTTCAAATTTTCAAACAATTTCTTTTCCTTTATTTTTCTTTTTTCCTCTTTTTCGTTTCTTTTTCTTGAATGCAGAAAGAGAAAAATGTCATTTCTACTTTCAATTTCTATTAAAAATATTTTTATTTAATTTTTATTACTATATTTTTTGCTGTTATGTAATTTTTTTCAAATTCTATTCTACTTCCATCATTTTATTTTAGTCTACTACGGTGTATTCACTTTTTCAAATTTTCAAACGATTTTTTTCTTTTTTTCTTTTCTTTTTTCTTTTTTCTCTTTTTAGTTTTTTCCCTTTATTCTTAAATACAGAAAATGAAAAAATTCATTTATTTTTAATTTCTATTAAAATATTTTTCTTTAATTTTTTCTACTATATTCTTTACTTTTATGTATATTTTTTCAAATTCTATTTTACCCCCATCATCTTATTTTAGTCTACTTCAGCGTATTCATTTTTTCAAATTTTCAAATGATTTCCTTTTTTTTTTCTCTCCCCCCGCCTTTTTTTTCTCTAATCTGTCAAACCACTTTCAACACCCAGACCAAAACACACCTAGGATCTTGCATCATCTATTTGATTTTTTATGTGTGTGTGTGTGTTTAATTTTTAATTTTAATATGTTTATTAATTTTAATATTTTTTAAATTTCAATTTTTCTACCTCATTAATTCCTTTTCTCCCTTCAAAATGACAAAACAAAGGAATTCACCCCAAAAGGAAGAGCACGAAGAAACGTCAGCCAGAGACTTAACCAGCACAGATACAAGCAAGATGTCTGAACCAGAATTTAGAATCACGATAATAAGAATACTAGCTGGAGTCAAAAACAGATTAGAATCCCTTTCTGCAGAAATAAAAGAAGTAAAAAATAACCAGAATGAAATTAAAAATGCTATAACTGAGCTGCAATCATGGATGGATGCAGCGGCAGCAAGGATGGACGAGGCAGAACAGAGAATCAGCGATATAGAGGACAAACTTATAGAGAATAACAAAACAGAAAAGAGGGAGATTAAGGCAAAAGAGCACGATTTAAGAATTAGAGAAATCAGTGATTCATTAAAAAGGCACAACATCAGAATCATAGGGGTCCCAGAAGAGGAAGAGAGAGAAAAACAGGTAGAAGGGTTATGTGAGCAAATCATAGCAGAAAATTTTCCTAACCTGGGGAAAGACACAGACATCAAAATCCAGGAAGCACAGAGGACCCCCATTAGATTCAACAAAAACCTACCATCAACAAGGCATATCATAGTCAAATTCACAAAATAATCAGGCAAGGAGAGAATCATGAAAGTAGCAAGGGAAAAAAAGTCCCTAACTTACAAGGGAAGACAGATCGGGTTTGCAGCAGACCTATCCACAGATACTTGGCAGGCCAGAAGGGAGTGGCAGGATATATTCAGTGTGCTGAATCAGAAAAATATGCAACCAAGAATTCTTTATCCAGCAAGGCTGTCATTCAAAATAGAAGGAGAGATAAAAAGTTTCCCAGAGAAACAAAAATTAAAGGAGTTTGTGACCACTACACCAGTCCTGCAAGAAATATTAAGGGGAACTTTCTGAGGGCAGAAATGATTATATATATATATATACCAAAAGCAACAAAAGATTAGAAAGGACCAGAGAACATCACCAGAAACTCCAACTCTACAAGCATCATAATGGCAAAAATTCATATCTTTCAGTACTCACGCTAAATGTCAATGGACTCAATGCTCCAATCAAAAGACATAGGGTAACAGAATGGATAAAATAACAAGTCCATCTATATACTGCTTACAAGAGACCCACTTTAGACCTAAAGACACCTTCAGATTGAAAGTATGGGGATGGAGAACCATCTATCATGCTAATGGTCAACAAAAGAAAGCCAGAGTATCCATACTTATATCAGACAATCTAGACTTTAAAATAAAGACTGTATCAAGGGATGCAGAAAGACATTATATCATAATCAAGGGGTCTATGGACCAAGAAGACCTAACAATTGTAAACATTTATGTGCCAAATGTGGAGCACCCAAAGATATAAATCAGTTAATCACAAACATAAAGAAACTCATCGATAGTAATACCTTAATAGTAGGAGACCTCAACACCCCACTCACAACAACGGACACATCATCTAATCAAAAAATCAACAAGGAAACAATGGCTTTGAATGACACATTGGACCAGATGGACTTAACAGATACATTCAGAACATCTCCTCCTAAAGCAGAATATACATTCTTCTCCAGTGCACATGGAATGTTCTCCAGAATAGACCATATACTGGGACACAAATCAGCCCTAGGTAAGTACAAAAAGATCGAGATCATACTGTGCATATTTTGAGACCAAAACACTATGAAACTCTACATCAACCACAAGAAAAAATTTGGAAATGTAACAAATACTTGGGGACTCAAAAACATCCTACTAAGGAATTAATGGGCTAACCAAGTAGTTAAAGAGGAAATCAAAAAGTATATGGAAGTCAGTCAAGATGATAGGTCCACAACCCAAAACCTCTGGGACGCAGCAAAGGCGGTCATAAGAGGAAAGTATATAGCAATCCAGGCCTTCCTAAAGAAGGAAGAAAGATCTTAGATACACGACCTGACCTTACACCATAAGGAGCTGGAATAAGAAAAGCAAATAAAACCCAAAACCAGCAGAAGACAGGAAATAATAAAGATTAGAGCAGAGATTAGAGCAGAAATTAATGCTATCGAAACAAAAAAAAAAAACAAAAACAAAAAAACAAAAACAAAAAAACAAAACAAAAAACACTAGAACAGATCAATGAAACCAGAAGCCGATTCTTTGAAAGAATGAACAAAATTGATAAACCACTAGCCAGTTTGATCAAGAAGAAAAAGGAAGGGACACAAATAAATAAAATCAAGAATAAAAGAGGAGAGATCACAACCAACACAACAGAAATAAAAACAATAATAAGAGAATATTATGAGCAATTATATGCCAATAAAATGGGCAATCTGGAAGAAATGGACAAATTTCTAGAAACATATACACTACCAAAACCAAAACAGGAAGTTTAGAAAATTTGAACAGACCCATAACCAGTAAGGAAATAGAATTAGTAATCAAAAATCTGCCAAAAAACAAGAGTCCAGGGTCAGATGGCTTTCCAGGAGAATTCTACCAAACATTTAAGGAAGAGTTAACACCTATTCTCTTGAAACTGTTCCAAAAAATAGAAATGGAAGGAAAACTTCCAACTTTTTTCTATGAAGCCAAAATTACCTTGATTCCAAAACCAGACAGAGACCCCAGTAAAAAGGAGAACTATAGACCAATTTCCCTGATGAACATGGATGCAAAAATCTTCAACAAGATATTAGCCAACTGGATCTAACAATACGTTAAAAAATTTATTCACCATGACCAAGTGGGATTTATACCTGGGATGCAGGCCTGGTTCAATATCTGCAAAACATTTAACATGATTCATCACATCAATAAAAGAAAGGATAAGAACCATATGATCCTCTCAATAGATGCAGAGAAAGCATTTGACAAAATACAGCAACGTTTCTTAAAAACCTAAAGAAAGTAGGGATAGAAGGAGCATAACTCGAGATCATAAAAGCCATATATGAACTACCCGACGCTAATATCATCCTCAAGGGGGAACAACTGAGAGCTTTCCCCCTAAGGTCAGGAACAAGACAGGGATGTCCACTCTCACCACTGTTATTCAACATAGTATTGGAAGTCTTAGCCTTTGCAATCAGACAACACAAAGAAATAAAAGGCATCCAAATTGTCCAGGAATAGGTCAAACTTTTACTCGTCGCAGACGACATGATACTCTATATGGAAAACCAAAAAGATTCCATCAAAAAACTGCTAGAACTGATCCATGAATTCAGCAAAGTTGCAGGATATAAAATCAATGCACAGAAATCGGTTGCATTCCTATATACCAACAATGAAGTGACAGAGAGAGAAATCAAGGAATCGATCCCATTTACAGTTGCACCAAAAACCATGAAATACCTAGGAATAAATCTAACCAAAGAGGTGAAAAATCTATACACTGAAAACTATAGAAAGCTCATGAAAGAAATTGAAGAAGACACAAAGAAATGGAAAAAGATTCCATGCTCCTGTATAGGAAGAACAAATATTGTTAAAATGTCGATACTACCCAAAGCAATCTACATACTCAATGCAATCCCTATCAAAGTAACACCAGCATTCTTCACAGAGCTAGAACAAATAATCCTAAAATTTGTATGGAATCAGAAATGACCCCGAATAGCCAAAGCAATCTTGAAAAAGAAAACCAAAGCAGGAGGCATCACAATCCCAGACTTCAAGCTATACTATAAAGCTGTAATCATCAAGACAGTATGGTACTGGCACAAGAACAGACACTCAGATCCATGGAACAGAATAGAGAGCCCACAAAAGAACCCACAAACGTATGGCCAACTAGTCTTGACAAAGCAGGAAAGAATATCCAAAGACATAAAGACAGTCTCTTCAGCAAGTGGTGCTGGGAAAACTGGACAGCAACATGCAGAAGAATGAACCTGGATGACTTTCTTACACCATACACAAAAATAAACTCAAAATGGATGAAAGACCTAAATGTAAGACAGGAAGCCATTAAAATCCTCGAGGAAAAAGCAGGCAAAAACCTCTTTGATCTTGCTTGCAGCAACTTCATACTCAACACGTCTCCAGAGGTGAGGGAAAGAAAACCAAAAATGAACTACTGGGACCTCATCAAAATAAAAAGCTTCTGCACAGCAAAGGAACAATCAGCAAAACTAAAAGGCAACCGACAGAATGGGAGAAGATATTTGCAAATGACATATCAGATAAAGGGTTAGTATCCAAAATCAATAGAGAACTTATCAAACTCAACACCCAAAAAACAAAGAATCCAGTGAAGAAATAGGGAAAAGACATGAATAGACACTTCTCCAAGGAAGACATCCAGATGGCCAATCAACACATGAAAAAATGCTCAACATCACTCATCATCAGGAAAATACAAATCAAAACCACAATGAGATACAACCTTATACCTGTCAGAATGGCTAACATTAATAACCCAGGCAACAACAGATGTTGGCAAGGATGTGGAGAAAGAGGATCTCTTTTGCGTTGTTGGTGGCAATGCAAGCTGGTGCAGCCACTCTGGAAAACAGTATGTAGGTTCCTCAAAAAGCTAAAAATAGAACTACCCTATGACCCAGCAATTGCACTACTAGGCATTTATCCACAGGATACAGGTATGCTGTTTCGAAGGGACACATGCATCCCCATGTTTATAGCAGCACTATCAACAATAGCCAAAGTATGGCAAGAGCCCAAATGTCCATCGATGGATGAATGGATAAAGAAGATGTGGTGTGTGTATATATATATATATATATATATATATATATATATATACACAATGGAGTATTACTCAGCAATCAAAAAGAATGAAATCCTGCCATTTGCAACTATGTGGATGGAACTAGAGGGCATTATGCTAAGTGAAATTAGTCAGTGAGAGAAAGACAAAAATCATATGACTTCACTCATATGAGGACTTTAAGAGACAAAACAGATGAACATAAGGGAAGGGAAACAAAAATAATATAAAAACAGGGAGGAGGACAAAACAGAGGAGACTCCTAAATATGGAGAACAAACTGAGGGTTACTGGAGGGGTTGTGGGAGGGGGGGATGGGCTAAATGGGTAAGGGGCATTAATGAATCTACTCCTAAAATCATTGTTTCACTATATGCTAATTAATTTGGATGTAAATTTTAAAAAATAAAAAAGAAAATTAAAAAAAAAGTATCATGCAAATGGAAGTGAAAAGAAAGCTGAAGTAGCAATACTTACATCTGACAAAATGGACATTAAAACAAAGACTGACACAAGAGACAAGAACACTACATAACCAGAGGGGAACAATCCAGAAATAAGATATAACAATTATAAATATTTATGTACCCAAAATGGAAGTACTTAAACACAAAAAGCAGCTATTTAACACACATAAAGGAAATAATTGATAATAATACAATAATATTAGGGGACTTTGATACCCACTTAAATCAATGGACAGATAACCCAAACATAACTGCAACAATGAAATAGAAATACCAACAGCATTTTTTTACAGAACTAGAGCAAATAGTACTAAAATTTGTATGTAACCATAAAAAACCCTGAATAGCCAAAGCCATCTTGGAAAAGAACAAAACTGGAGGTATCATAATTTCAGATTTCAAGATATGCTATAAAGCTGTAGTAATCAAAACAGTATGGTACTGGCACAAAAAAGACACTTAGATCAACAGAATAGAGAGCCCAGAAATAAACCCACATTTATATGATCAATTAATTCATGACAAAGATGAAAGAACATGCAAAGGGAAAAAGACAATCTCTTCAACAAACAAATGGAGCCTGTTTCCCTGGTGTTGGGAAAACTGGACAGCAACATACAAAATAGTGAAACTGAATCACTTTCTTACACCATACACAAAAATAAACTCAAATGGATTAAAGACCTAAATGTGAGAACTGAAACCATAAAATCCTAAAAGAGAGCACAGGCAATAATTTTTCTGATATTGGTCATAGCAACATTTTTCTTTTTTTTTTTTTTTTTAAATTTTTTTTTTCAACGTTTATTTATTTTTTTGGGACAGAGAGAGACAGAGCATGAACGGGGGAGGGGCAGAGAGAGAGGGAGACACAGAATCGGAAACAGGCTCCAGGCTCTGAGCCATCAGCCCAGAGCCCGACACGGGGCTCGAACTCACGGACTGCGAGATCGTGACCTGGCTAAAGTCGGACGCTTAACCGACTGCGCCACCCAGGCGCCCCAACATTTTTCAAGATATGTCTCTCAAGGCAAGGTAAACAAAAGCAAAAATAAACTATTGGGACTACATCAAAACATAAAGCTTCTGTACAGCAAAGGAAACAACAAATTATTCTAATAGACAACCTACTGAGTGGGAGAAGATATTTATAAATGACATATATGATAAAGGATTAGTATCCAAAATATATAAAGAACTTATACAACTGAACACACAAAAAACAAATAATCCAATTAAAAAATGGGCAGAAGACATGAATAGACATTTCTCCAAAGAAGACATCCAAATGGTCAACAGACACATGAAAAGATATTCAATATCACTCATCATCAGGGAAATTCAAATCAAAGCCACAATGAGATATCACCTCACACCTGTCAGAATGGCTAATATCAATAACACAAGAAACAACAGGTATTGGCGAGGATGTGGAGATTGTGTACTGTTGATATGAATGCATACTGGTACAGCCACTTTGGAAAATAGTATGAAAGTCCCTAAAAAATTTGAAAATAAAACAATATGATCCAGCATTTCCACTTCTGGGTATGTATCTGAAGAAAACAAAACCACTAACTACTTCAAAAAGATACAGGTACTCCTGTTTTTTTATAGAATTATTTATAATACCCATAACATAGAAGCTGTCCAAATGTCTGATTGTTACTAGAGGAGGTGGGTAGAGGATGGGTGAAATAGGTGAAGGGAATTAAAATTACACTAATTTTGATGAGCACTGAGTAATGTAAAGAATTGTTGGGGCGCCTGGGTGGCTCGGTCGGTTAAGTGTCGTCCGACTTCAGCTCAGGTCATGATCTCACGGTCCGTGAGTTTGAGCCCCGCGTTGGGCTCTGTGCTGACAGCTCAGAGCCTGGAGCCTGTTTCAGATTCTGTGTCTCCCTCTCTCTCTGCCCCTCCCCTGTTCATGCTCTGTCTCTCTCTGTCTCAAAAATAAATAAACGTTAAAAAAAAAAAGAAAAAAAATTGTTGCATTGCAATATTATACACATGAAACTAAGATAAAACTGTATATAAAATATACTGGAATATAAAAATAATAAAAAAGAATGACTTGGCATTTGAGTTTTTTCCCTCCTGCCTTGCTTAGAATTCAATTGTCAGCTCAAGCAATAAATATAGAAATTGAAAAAAAAAAAAAGGCAACCTACTGAATGAAAGAAAATATTTGTAAATCATATATCTGAGAAGGGGTTAATATGCAAAATATGTAAAGAATTCATACAACTGGGGGCACCTGGGTAGCTCAGTCAATGGAGCATACAACTCCTGACTTTGGCTCAGATCATGATGATGCCAGGGTCATGGGGTTGAGCCCTGCATCAGGCGTCACATTGACTATGGAACCTACTTAAGATTATTTCTCTCTTTCCCTCTTTCCTTTGTCCCTCTCCCCTCTTGTGCACTCTCTCTCTCTCTCTCAAAACAAAAAACAAAAAACAAAAAAAACCCAAAACTCATACAATTCAATAGCAAAGGAATCAAATAATCCAAGTAACAAATGGGCAGAGTATACGAATAAACATTTTTCCAAAGAAGATATACAGATGGCTAATAGGCACATGAAAATGTGCTCAATGATACTAATCATCAGGACAATGTAAATCAAAACCACAATGACATAACTCCACACCTGTTAGAATGGCTATTGTTATAAATATAAGAAATAGTGGGTCTTGACAGGGATGTTGCATAGGGAACCATTGTGCACCATTGGGGAAGTGTTAATTGGTGAAGCCACTATTGAAAACAATAGAGTTCCACAAAAAATTAAAAATAGAGCCACCATATGATCAGCAATTCCACTTCTGGATATTTATTTGAAGAAAAAAAAATCACCACTTCAAAAAGATACAGGAACTCCCATGTTCACTGCCACATTATTTACAGTAGCCCAGATATAGAAGCAACCAAAATATTCACTGGTGAATAAATGGGTAAAGAGAAAGTGCTACATATATATAATATAAAGCCATAAAAAAGAAAGAATCTTTCCCTTTGCACAATATGGATAGACCTTGAAGGCATTATGTTAAGTGAAATAAATCAGAGAAAAAAAATACCGTATGTTCTCACTTGTATGTGGAATCAAACTGCCACCCACTCCCATACATACATACATACATACATACATAAATAGAACTCATAGATAGAACAGACTGGTGTTGCTGGAGACAGGAGTAGCGTGAGGCAGAATGGCCAAGGGAATCAAAAGGTACAAATTTTTAGTTATAAAATCACGGGGATGTAACATACAACATGGTGTAGTTAATAATACTGTTGACTGTATTTGAAAGTTGCTACAAGAGTAGATCTTAAAAGTTCCTTCATGAGAAAAAATTTGTAACTCTGTGTGGTGATGGATATAAACCAGACTTATTGTGGTGATCACTTAACAAGTACAAATACAAATACTGAATCATTTTGTTGTGTATCTGAAACTACTGTAATGTTATAGGTTAGTTTTATCTTAAAAAAAAAAAAAAAAACCCAGAGAGAATTAACGTGCTGTCTGGTTTGAGCTGCTTCACATTAGGGCTTCTTTATTATCACAATTTAGCCCATACTCTAATTCACACCATTCATTTGTATGAATTATTTTTCAAATTATTGTAAAAGTTTTACTTATAAGTATTAGAAAAATACATTGTTCTCTACTCTTTGTTGCAAATTCATTTTGAGGTTATATATTTGTATTCCATTATGATTCTTTTATTTCAGGAACAGAATATATTATATTTAAAAAGGAAAAAAATATAAAAATGAGGCCACCTCTTTGGAAAGAAGAAAAATCTAGTAAGAACAAGGCACAAATTTATAACTTAGTTGTTTGTTTTGCCACTCTTAATTGCATCTACATCCATCCTGCTTTCCTTTCTTCAGGGTTTAGATAATTTATTAACCCTGACTTTCATCTCATTTCTTTTTCTCTCTCAGAAAAGCTTGATCAGGAATGATTCTTCTTTGCTCATCCTAGAAACATGCCTAAGTCTCAGCCTATCTAAAAATTGCCCTTCAGCTGCATGTCCCTTTTGAGCATTGTCCACTTCTCATATCAAAACATCCTCAAAGAGTCAGTCTTCACTTCCTTGCATTTGCATTCACTCCTTAATACGGGTGTCTTCTGACCACAATTCACTGATGGTGCAGTTGCTAAGGTCACTTGTGACTTCCAGTTTCCAATGCCAGTGAAAATATTTTAATCCCGATTTGATTATACTACTTCACTACAATGGAAATTGTGGATTAGCACTTTTTCTGGAAATTGCCTGTACTGTTTCTACTTATACCCATAATCTTTCTTTGACCACTTTGCCAGCTTGTCTTCCTCTGGGGACCCTAACATGGTGGTGAGTCACAGGAATTGGCCAAGAATCACGGCTTTTCTCATTGTACTCACTCTTCCTGGGTGATTTTATCCATCCTCATATATATTTTTTGAAATAGGTAAAAGATGGTTTAAAAATTTATATCTAATGTCTTTTAAATTAAAATATCCAAACCTCTATGTGGCACATTCCTAGTGCCTTATGATGATATTTGCATATTACTTGAAAATAAAATGTCATAGATACTCTGAAAGCCTAAACATACCGAATATTTTAGAGATCATCAGACTTTCATAAACAGAGCATATGAGTTTAATGAGCCCTATAAACTGTAAACTTTGGGATGGTGTTCTAAGTTTAATCTCTAAAGTATCTCAGGTAGTCCAGATTCCTTGACACCACATATTAAAAAAAATAATAATTAGCTAAAACCTATCTCTGGAATGGTACTTCTCTTGCCTCAGGTGAAGCTGTTTATGAAAAGTATTTTTGGAGCAACAAAAAAGACAGAGATGACACTTCATTATTCTTAAAGAACAGGTTGCATGACTGTGCTGTGCTGGTTTGCTCCTTAGTGGTAGATTGTGTTTTTCATGGAAGACTAAATGACCTCTAATGTGACCTTGTCACTCTCCCGTCTGGTTATAGGAGTTTGTTTCTTCACCCCCTTCAATATGGATAGGCCCAGTGGCAGCACTGGTGGCAGACTATGGCAGAAATGACTGTCAGTTATGAGTACAGCCCTTAGTTGCTCTTCTTTTAGACTCCATGGTGTGGGAAGCCCACACCACATAAAGAGGATATGCACAGATGTTCTGGTCCTGGCTGAGCTCCCACCCAAAGCCAGCATTAAAACCAGCCCTGTGAAGAGCCATCTTGGATGTTCAATCTATCTGTCTCCAGAAACCCAGAAGACATGACTCCTGAGAGACTGGAAGAAAAAACCACCCAATTGAGATCATTCATACCTCAGAACAGTGAGAGATTAATAGTAAAATTGTTTTTCAGCCCACTAAGTTTTAGAGACATTATGAGAATTGAGAGACTAAGATTAACGTCTACGTTTACATCAGAATTTGGTCTGAGACTTGTTTTCTTTATAAACTTGTGTTGAAGTAGTGGGGAAACTTGGCCCTTATCCACCTACCTCCAACTGTTGTTGGCTATTGAGATATAACAAAAAGAACCTAAGTGTTACATGTGACCAAATAGACTTGGGGAGATAAGGCATTTTCATCAGTGCTAACAGAGCAAGAATTTCAAGGCTCAGAACCTAATTAGGCCTGTGCAATATAATTTGTGGAATAGCAGAATTATAGCTTCAAATGTTACCTTGAGTTATGGGGTGCTGACATGGCTGGGAGTAAAAACGTCAGTAAGCCCAGAGATCTAGAATTCTTCTGTTCTTATGCACAAAGTGTCCATATAGACTAAGACACTGCATTTACATTGCATCTCCTTGAGTTAAAAAGGAGACATTGAGGAATTGTATCAGCCATTTCAATCTTTACTTTTGCATTGCTTATTAGCTCCTTCAAGAGCAAGCTAAAGCAAAAGCAGTCTTGAATGTGTCCAAGTCAATATTCTCATTCATCCTTAAACTTTGACCAGGTGGCCTAGTATAATATCTCCACCTGAACACACCACAGGCATCTCAAACACATTGTGTTCCAAACTGAGCATATCACATTTCCTCCTAAACCTACTGCCATTACTATCTTCTTTGTCTCAGTAGATATTAATCTCCATCCACCTGTTCACCAGATTTCTCCTTCTACCACTCTTGTGACATCCAAACAGTATCTGAGAATGGCTAATATAACTTTCTTAAGTTTTTAGGAATCTCTTCCTAATGTTTCAAGGTTGTGGTCTTGATCATGTCTCATTTAGATCTCCTGATTTATCTCCCTGCCTCCAGTATTGTCTACTTCAAACACTCCCTCTACTCAGCTAGCAGAGAAAGCTATCCATGATGTAAATCTGACCGTGTCATTTCTTTGTCAAATCTGTTATCCTGATAGCAGCATGACCTCCTTACTCTCCGCTCTTGCTTCATTTCCCACCACTGCACTCAGAACACTAAAATCATTCTTTCGACACTGCCCTCTCACAAAACAGCAACATGTATCTTACTTACACATCACATACCAAACTCTTTCTTGCCTCAGTGCCTTTGCTTGTGCTGTTCTCTGCTCAACATACCTTGTCTCCATGGCTTTCTCCACCATCTTTGTTTTCATCCTGGTTAATTTCTCCTTATTCTTTAGAACAGTAGCACCTGAAAAAGTCCTAATGCCTAGGCAATACCCCAGACCAATTACAATAGAATTTATGTGATGGCTCCCAGGAATGTATATTTTTAAAAGTTCCCCAGGTAATTTCTGTGGCAGCTAAGGCTGAGAAAAATGCTTTAGAGTCAGGATGCTTCTGTTTTCCCCAGATTGAAATGCTCTTTTACGATCTCATAATGTTCTGTAACATCTCTATTATTGCACATTTCACAATGCATTATAATGAGCTGTTTACAAGTTTGTCTCCCTAAAGAATATGAGCTCCTTTAGGGTAGGGACTGTATTTTTTTTCAGATTTACATTTTCAGTATTTAGCTTAATGGCTGGTAGGTACTAAACAATCAATCACTCTTTATGAACGAATGAATGAGAAAGCAACTAATGTTAACAAACATTTTCAGAATAATATTCACATTAAAGGGAAAATCTCATCCTATTTTATTCCAGTACTCTCCATTTTTTTTTTTTTTTTGGTTAAATCTCAAAGCACATAGGCATGACTAGGGTTAGAGTTCATAAAATTTGCTTTATAATTTGGAATGAAAGTATTCAGAAACCAATGCAAACACAGCAGATTTTGGGTCCCTTCAAAGAGGTCACTAACAAGCCCAAGAATACACAAGCTAGTTAGGTGGCAGTGAGGTAAAGTTTCTTCAAAGACAGAAATAGAAAAGGGAAACGTTTAAGGTTTACTCAAGAACTTTGTAAGAAAAAAATCCCTTTTCTCCTACTTACTGTAGTTTGATGAGAAACTTCAGTGAGTTGGCTAGATATAATAGACCATAAACGTGTACTTTTGAGAATTGAAAACAAAGAAGACAATAACAATTTAGAAAATAAAATTAATTAAAACCAGAATGACAAATATATCAATCTGAAAAAACACATTCTGAGGCCATTACATACAATTCACTAACCCATATCTGAGCATCTGCATTTCAAGTTTCTGTGAACTTGAACAAGAAAGTCCCTGATACCAAGAAACTTAGCCTAGTAATAATGGTAATGGGAACAATAGCATATATAGCTATTTTGAGCATCTACTATGTGATAGGTTTTGTCCAAAGATCTTTATTCATATATGGCATCTAATCTATGGTTAACTAATTATTTTCACTCTTTTAGATGAAGACACTAAGGCTCAGGGAGATTAAGTCATTTGCCCAAGTTTGGTAGAACTAAATTTCTATTTTTGTTATTATTGTTGTTCTAACCCATTCTGCCTTCCTAATAGGGTATACTAAAATGTACATCAGTGATAAAATTTAGAAAGTGGTATGTGCTTTAAGGAAACAAAGGCTACAAGAATATATAGTGCCAAGTTTTACCTCTCACTGTGGGGCAGGGGTTGGGGGCCAAGGAGGGGATAAAAGTAGACACCAGGGGGAAGATATCTGCTTGCTTCACTTTCTACATGAGGAGTAGAATTTTGTTGTTGTTTAGTAACTGTACTCAAGTTTTTTTTTTTTTTTCTTTTGTGGTTTTATTATGAAATGTATTTGAATTTACAGAAGAGTTACAAAGATAGTACAGAAAGTTCCCCGGTACAATTTACTCAATTTTCTGCCATGTTAACATCTTACAAATCCTTGAAACAATGATCAAAACTAGTAAGTTAATTGTCGTAGACTCTGGGTCTGGAGTTCTCTCTTGTCCAGCAAGAGAGCAGGACATAGGATTAAAATGGGAGAGAGGCTAATGTCCAGGAAGAGACAAGAGCCACAAATAAGTGTCCCTGTTCTGTTTTTATTAAGATCAGAAGTCTTACAAACGTGATGGGCATGCACAAAGAGACAATGAAACCATGAACATTAACTCACGGGTGTGGGGAAAAGGAGTTTTGAAGATATGCTGTGTTAGGGGTTTGGGTTAATACAAAACAAAATCCTGACTGGAAGGAAGGTTGTTTACAACAGGCATGAGGCTCCACATCTGTTTACCTAAACTGGCCCTGGGGACAAGAAAGACAGAGCATGCTTCCTCAGGGTCAACAAGGCACCTTTCTTTTGCTAATTAGCTCCACTCTGGGCAACTTTGCCCTGCTGCTGTCTAAAGTCCTGTTTTCCTGTTTTTGTCCTTCCTTCTTGTGAAAGCAACTTTCTGCTATTGTACTAAGTTGGGGGGTGTTTCTGCCCTGAATATCTAATCTTGTTTACCTCATTTTGATGTTTTTATCCTGAAGCTTCTCTATTCCTGTACATTTGTCCTACACAGGGGGTCTTTGCTGTTTACCTAATCTTGTTTACCCAAACTTGTGTGTGTTCATCCTTTGGCTTTCTAATTCTTTATGCCTTGTTAACCCATGGGTGTAAGCTCAGGGAATTCCTAAGCTTATTCCCCACAGTTAATACTGATACAATACTAATTACTAAGCTACATACTTTATTCAGATTTTTCCCACTAATGTCCTCTTTCTGTTCCAGGCTCCAAGGAATAGAATTGTATCCGGAGAAGATGGAAGAGGAAAATATTCCAGGAAAAGAGAAGTCCCAGGAATAATGAAAACTAAGGGTACTTCCTCTAAGATGATCAGTAACATTTATTAAATCTAAATGACTATACTAGGAAGTGGAGAATTCCCCATTGCTGTTTTTCTTCCTGTCCATCAGCTCTGCCTGGCTGAACCTAAAGTGATAAATAAAGAGGAAAATAATTTGTGTTATTCCCTTGCTGCTCTGTTGTATTTTCCTTTTGCATCACCAGTAATAGAAAATTAGGCTGTGCACATTTCAGTGCTAATGCACTCTCAATGGCTTTTCTGTCTCGGTCTGACAGTTCTGGCTTCATCACAACATACCACAGATCTGAGAAAAATATGCCAGTCTATGCTGTGTTTCCCCAAATAACTTTTTCATTTTGCAGAGTAGAAAGAACCTACTCTACAAAAAAGGATAAACAAAGCTATTAAGTTCATCATAGGTCTTCTACAAGGCTTTCAAAAACAGGCATATTAAAAAAACAACAACTACAAGCTCCATAGAACAGTAATATCCTGGACATAAATTTAAAGAGTATGTTTCCACTGAAAACAACTATGACAGAAACAGTCACCTAAGTTTCTGGGAATATATGCATGATAGGACCTTTTAACTTTGCCAAGTTCTAGGTGAAGAACCAAAAGAGTACTTTCTCAGAGAAATAGCAAATATGTCTCCACGTTGACTTCCTTTTTTCTTAATGGATTTGATGTATTTCAGCCATGTTTACCTATTTTTCCATCTCGCCCTGTAGATGGATCATTGATTTATATAATGAATCAAGAAAATTTTATTTTTTAAATAAAAGGGTACTGTCAACTTCCCTTCTTTGACTTTAAAATGTGTGATATACCTGACATGATCCAATGCAGAGGCAGGGCTATAAGCTAGATGTGTCCACATTATCATGGATAATGATTCAAGGTCACCAGACATCCCTACTTTCCGTTCTTGGTGAAATTGCAAATTGGGACATTTTTAGTGACATTACTCATAACCACACTATGGTTGTTTAAATTGGAAGGAATGATAATGAGAGTAATTTGTGGGTAATTAAGCCTCTCTTTTCCACCTGTCAGTTATGCAAACTACAAGGACATGAACAGCATAGTCATGTATTGCTTCAATTAAAAATTTCATGAAGACTGAATAATGTGGGTAGTCCATTAGAATGTTAAAGAGGAAAGAGTTGAAATCTGTTATGCTTTCAAAAAGAGTTTTATTGAGATATAATTTACATATCATAGAATTCACCCTTTTTAAGTACATAATCCAATGAATATTAGTATGTTTATGGTATTATACAATCATATTCCAGAACCTAAATTTGGAACATTTCCATCACTCTAAAAAAAACACTTTGTGCTCATTTAGTGACTCCATTTTGCCACCTTCAGCCCTTAGCAAACTACCAGTTTACTTTCTCTATATATTTGCCTTTCTAGGACATTTTATATATATAGAATCATACATATTGATATTCTTGTGTGTCTGGCTTCTATTGCTGAGTGTTTTTTGAGTTTCATGCCTGTTGTAGCACACATCAAAACTTTGTTTCTTTTTATTTCTGAATAGTTTTCCATTCTATGATTTACAGGATTTTGTTTATCTATTCACCAACTTGATGGATATCTGAGCTCTTTCCACTTTTTCTCTATTGTACATTATGCTGTTATGAATATTTATGTACACGTTTTTTTGTGTGGACATGTTTTTATTTCTTTTGGGTAGGCATCTAAGAGTGGATTTGCTAGGTTAGTTAAATGGCAAGTCTAACTTTTTGAGGAACCTATCAAGCTGTTTTCCAAAGTGGCTACCTCGTTTTACATTCTTAGTAGCAATGTGTGAGGATTTTAGTTTCTGTACATCTCTGGCAACACTTCTTGTTGTTTGGGTTTTTTGTTTTTTGTTTTTGTTTTAAATTTTTTAATGTTTTTATTTATTTTTGAGACAGAGAGAGACAGAGCATGAGCAAGGGAGGAGCAGAGAGAGGGTGACACAGAATCCAAAGCAGGCTCCAGGCTCCGAGCTGTCAGCACAGAGCCCGACGCGGGGCTCGAACTCATGGACTGTGAGATCATGACCTGAGCTGAAGTCAGACGTTCAACCAGCTGAGCTACCCAGGCGCTTCTGTTTGGGTTTTTTGTATACTCATCCTATTGGGTGAGAAATGGTATCTCATTATAGTTTTGATATTCACTTCCCTAATGAGTAATCATGTTGAGCATCTTCTCATGTTCCTATTGGCTTATCAGGTATAGCTTCTTTGGCTCTGTGTCTATTCAAACCCTTTTTTTATTTTACAGTTGGGTTATTTGCTTATTCCACCTTCCTGTCTCCTTCTGGAGGAAAGCCCTATTTCAAATTTTAGGGCCATTATTTCTTTGCATCTAAAAAATTGTTTTCATAATGTATTGCACTTAAAAAATTGTTTTATTAGGTAATTCTAAACAAAACATTGTTTGGTTTCTTCTTAAGTCTTAAAAAATGGATTTATATTGTGTATAGTCTTCATGAATAGAATCTTGAATATTCTCACAATTCAATTTTCATGTTGGATAAAACAAATTGTTTTCCCAACAGTGGTACTAGAATAGTTAACACAGAAAATTATTCTTAAGTGAAAAAATAGTATGAATGAGAACATGCAGCAGCTGATTCTTGTTTCTAGAAGATTTAACAGAGTTATTATAAGTGAGGTATAAGAGTGACAAAAAGATGCCCCCAGAATTTATGAACATCAACTACTGCACTAATTCTAATTGTTATTAGAATGTAGAGCTAGTTGCTTCTAAATTGTCCTATCCTCCTGGGAACTTTTGAGCTTGTGAGACTAATTTTTTCTAGTTTTCTTGTCTCTTTTTTTTTTCTTGGAATCTGATCATTGCATCTTTCATTTCTCTCACTGCTTTCAACATGCTGTTTCTTATCTAACAGATTTAAAAAACAGATAATCTAGATTTAGATTCAATATTTAGGCTCTGATTAAGAGCCTGGGGGATTCCTTTGAAGATGAGTTAAGAAGCTTTAGTGCATGGATTATGTGAAATATTTTCATTGCTGAGGTCTCTTTTTGTTTCCTTCTTTGTTCTTAGCTTTTTTTCTGACAGATTTCAGAGTATAGGTTTGAAGTTGAATTTGGTTTTGAATTCTTGCACTGCCATTTTATTGGCCATGAACAAATAACTCTATTTTCTTTATCCTCTAAATGGGGATAAGAATGTGTTTATCATAGAATGACACAAAATAAGAGGGTATCACTGTATGACATAAAAAGATATTTCTCAACACCTAGTATAAGCATCAGTAAATTTGTGGATAGTATCATTTTATAATATTAAAGAAGCTTATCAACAATATCAAGCCCTCAGATTGTTCTTTGGTGACATTGGAGAGTAGGAAAAATAAATACAGTGTAGACAAGAAAGACTGTACTTCATAGATAGGATATGTAATGCTTGTTAGGACAAGAGAGGGAAGAATTGAGAACAACTATTAGATGGTGGGAGGTGGTGGTGGTAGGAATGGTGATAGGGAAGAAGTATTTCAGGAAAGCCAGATCAGGAAAACTCCCACTTCCTGGTGAGGACAAGTTGATCAGAAGGACTGTACCATCAAGAAGGTCCTGGAAGGGGGCTTAAGCATTATCTAGCTCAGAAATATCAAATTTTATCACCTTACCAAGATTATCTTTTATTGCTTTCCGCCCCCTGCCCCCAGACTCCACTGAGGAAATCTGTTCACCGAGAGATCTGATGTGCTAGTGAATTAACTAATTTGTGTGAGTGAACAGAGTCTAGAGAGAAGAAGGATTTTTTCCCCTTTCTCCTCTCCAGAGAATGAAGAAGGGGTGGGTTAGGGACTCAGAGACTACTCAGAGACTACGGAAAGCATGTGGACTCTTCTCTAGATCTCATCTTGGCTAGGGTCCATGGCTCCACCTGAAATTTATTCAGAGAAGCCATTCTTCCTCCTTTTGTACTGAATCTGGCTTAGCCTAGGTACAGTAAAATCTACAGGGCATATGAGCTTGTCAGCAATTCAAGGATCTGTAGCACGGGAATGTCAAGGAGATAACCTCATGGGCTTGGCAGGCATCCCTAGAAGGTGTCTGCAACCAGGGTGGTGGTTTTTGCAATTACAGATGGATTTGCAGACCACAGACACCATACAGTTGACAGGAAGACAAGAATTTCACTCGCTTGTGGACATTAGGGTAACTCCCCAGGTATTCTCAGAAGTAACTATGGGAGAGATGGTTAAGGAGGTAGCTGATAGCTATACAGATGAGGGTGATGAATCAGATAATTTTTGGCTTAAATGATAATGTAAAATCATTTAAATCCCCAGGGAGATGAAGTTCCAAGATTTTTGAGTCATTTAAATAATAATTCACAAATTAAAACAAAAATAACCAAATGTATTAATCTAGGACAAAATTATTTTAATTATATATTTTTTACTAAAAATTATATAATTAAAGTCTTTAGAATTATAATGTATTAGTTAGCATATGCATTGTCATTCAGGCATAGGCCCCTGTATTTCATAGATCTTTTAATCACACTCTAGAATCTCTAGGGGTCTAAGGGCTTTAAATTGGGAACGGTGATATAGGTCATCTCTTTCTATTCAGATGGATAAATGAGGAAGTGATAAAACTCATATTAGAACTAAGGTTTCTTTTTCTAAGTTAGTGTTTTTTTTTTTTTTTTAGTCTTGCACTTTGTTTTTTCTAATCCTTTTTTTAGAAGTTTATTTATTTTGGGAAAAAAAGAGAGCATACGTAAGGGAGGGGCAATGAGAGAGAGAGAGAGAGAGAGAGAGACAGGGAGAGAGAGGAATCCCAAGCAAGCTCTGCACTGTCAGCACAGATCCTGACTTAGGCCTCTATCTCATAAATTGTGAGACCATGACCTGAGCCAAAACCAAGAGTCCAACACTCAACTGACTGAGCCACCCAGGTACCCCCTCTTCTAATATTTTAATATTAGAAGTAACTCAAGTTACTCAAGTAAGTAACTCAGCAAATGTATAGAGCAATTAGTGAATTATACAACAGTCAGATATGCAGGTAGCCCATTTCACTCATCTCAGATGAGTATTTTGTTGCTGTGGATGGATCTAGGGGAGAGAGAGATGTGTCGGCTTATGGCAGAATGTCACCAAGATTAGTAATTGGGTAAAGCAAAAATCCAAGATTTACTTACTTAGTACTACTTAAGAAGCCAAGTACAGATCTTGGGAGAACAAAGAACCAGCACGGTGTTGGAGCAGAGAGAGTAGAACCTATAGTAACTAGGCTAGAGAGAATATTTACAGGTTCAGTTGGTTGAGGAAGAGTGGAGGGGAACTGGCATCTGGGTCTACCAGTCTCAGAGGCTGGTCATCCAGGCCATTCCAGCAGAGGGCAGTCACAGCTTGGTTTTTCTCAGGCAGTTCCTGGTTTCATTCCTTGGCTTTTACTGCCAACTCTGAGCGAACTCTGGAGTCCTAGCTTCCCTTGTCTATAGAGAGGGAAAAAGATTTTTATTGAGGTCTCAAATTCCAGAGAGGACCTGGGTGGAAATGTAGCTACACTGTCTTGTGCAGGGCATAGAACTGAGAGTCAATCCATATAGATTTTCTTTTTGCTTGTCTGCTTCGAGTTTGATCAGCTCTCTATTGGGAATATATCCATTCAGAATACAGTATGTTTTAGACAAAGGCCTGACCAAAGGTATGATTGCTTAACTAAAAGTTTCTTGCAATGGAGAAAAATACAGAGATGTTTGAAGGTGGAAATTTTAAGGTATTTAACAGATTTAAGAAATGTATGGGGTGGGGGGGGGAACCTACCTATTTACAAAAACACCCAGAAGGCATTTATTTAAATAACTATTTTGCTTATTATTCTTGATAATGAAGGGTAGCAGAAAATGCTATTTCAAAACATGTCACTTTTAGTATATTGTTTATTTTGAGCTGTAGACACTTGAAAAATAACAAATGCAGGGAAAGGCAGTCTCTGCACTCCCCTTATTTGCCTGAAGACAGATCCTCTAAAAGGAACTCAATTATCATACATCACCTCCCCAGGAGTCTCATCACATGAGACAAGGCTAGAAGTCCATACCATTCCCAAACCAACTTTCTCACAAACTATCAGATCTCCCATCTATTCTTCTAAGGGATCATTCATATTTCCTGTAAATTATTTATATACTCTCCCCTAAAAAGTCTACTCCCTTTTTCTTTTCTTATTAAGATGATATAAGCCTGAATTTTAGGTCACTTCAGAGAGTTACTCATTTTTTCCTGGGTTTCTCTCATGTACACATGAGGTAGATGTGTTAATAACTTTCTGTTTTTTTTCTTGTTGATCTACTGCTAAAGTAGACTAGATCTACTGCTAAAGACTCCTAAAGGAGTCTCAGCTAAGAATTCAGAAACCTAGAGGTTTCCTTCCCTACAATAATTTATTTAAGTCTACACTCTACAACTTTGTTAATTAACTTTGTATTTAAACATAAGAAAATGAAATGTTACACTATTCTTAGCACTAACTGGGTTTTGGGTCATTATGAAGCATAAAATGTTCCAATTACTTCCTTTTTTTTTAAATTTGAATTTAGGATTCAGTGTGTATTTTAGCCAAATTATTCAATCTCCTTTTTCTGATTCTAAAGGGAAATTAATTCAAGAGACTCATCTCCCAATAAACTGCCAATCAGTTTATCATCAAGTCTTAACTATTTTATCTTATTCTTGCCATACTTACATGATGTATATAAAGTTACTAGTTACTGATTTTGCAACATAGTAGAATAACTCTTTGGTTCCAAGTTGTAATATATCTCAAGGGTTCTACATCCAGTTACAATGTGTGTTCTCCAAACCACCAAGCAACAGGGATTCCAGCTGGGTGTTCTGTAACTCAACACAATTCCGATACTATCCACCTGCAGATAGCATCAGATCCCACAGGTTTAGGGGCTCAGCCCTACAAGACTGCTCCCTCACCTTTCAGGCACCAATTGCAAGTCCAGGTTGCCACCTGTGCTTCTGACCAAGTGACTGTACATCAGAGGTTCCAAATACCCTCTCCTTGGGTTTGATTAATTTAGTAGAGTGGCTCACAGAAACATTTTACTTACTATGCCAGTTTATTATAAAAAGATACAATTCAGGAACAACCAGATGCTAGAGATATATGGGGAAAAGAAAGGGGAAAGGGTGGAGAGATTTCATTCCTTTTCCAAGTGTACATCTCTCCTTAGAACTTCATGTGTTCACCAACCAGAAAGCTCTCTGAAGGGTCCTTTTGGGTTTTTATGAAGGTTTCATTACTTAGGGATGATTGATTAAATCATTGGCCATTGATTGATCCAAATTCCAGACCCCCTTCCTTCTTGAGTGGTCAGGGGGTTGGTCTGAAAATTTCAACCCCCTAATTACATGATTGGTTCCCCTGGTAACCAGTCCCTACCCTAAACTGTTGAGTCCAAAAGTCCTCATTAACATAATAAAAGACACCCTACAGCTCTCATCACTTAGGAAATATTTGAGGGTTTTAGGAGCTCTGTGTCAGAAATAGGATGAGGGAAAAATACAGTTGACCCTGATATAACACTGGGGGTTAGGGGTGTCCATCCCCTGCACAGTTAAAAATCTACATACAACTTTTGACTCCCCAGAAAATTAACTACCAATGACCTACTATTGGCTAGAAGGTTTACTGATAATATTTTGCATGTTATATGTATCATATACTGTATTCTTACAATAAAGTAGGCTGGAGAAAAGAAAATGCTATTAAAATTCATAAAAGAAAATATATTTACAGTACTGTATTTATTGAAAAAAAAATCCATGTATAAGTGGGTCCAAGCAGCTCAAACCCATGTTGTTTAAGGCTCAACTGTATATATTCCTTATTATAAATCATAATACCACAATAACCCAATTAGAAATTTGAGTCCACAATCTATGTCCTAACTCTGGCAATTCCTAACATTAACTTAGGTTTAAAGATTCCCATTGATGGATTTATTTGTCAGAAACAAGTTCATATACCTCCAGCTGGATATAAATATACGGTTTCTATTTTTTTTTTTTTTTTAGAGGAAACATTTTGTTCATTCTTGTAAGAGGATGAATATGATTAAATTTCCTACCCTTGAGTAGGGGAGAAAGGCCATTATACTTCTAGGGACTGGGTCCTCCTTACCTTGGAGGTAGGGTGTGGCAGATTACAGATTATATTCAATCTGAGGCTTTTCTTACAAGGTGATTAACACTCATCTCAATGGGGTTTATGCTCCCTCCCCTTGAATCCAGGCAGGGCTATGATTACCTTGACTAATGGAATATCTCAGAAGGGATGCTATGCGATTTCTAATGCTAAGTTATAAAAAGGATGCAGTTTCTTTCTCTCTCTCTCCTGGAGGAATATAGGAGTTGTATGCTCAGGTATAGGTGGTTGAGAGAGGAGTGGTATTGATAGCTAAAAATTCCAACACTTTGAGCTACCAATTTATACTGTAGGTATCATATGGGCTCAAAGAAATTTGATATTAATCCTATTCATATTATGAGGGCAAAAACTCTCTGAAATCTACAGGTTAGTCAAATAGTGAAAGGAGGTTTGCTTCTCCCTGTCCCTTTTAAGTTAAACTGAGAGAGTTTTCACTTAGAAGACTTTCCAATATCCCAAGAGTGGAAGTAGAGACTGAGAAAGAAAACCCAGGCCACAATAACCTTATCTTTCTCAGGGACTAAAACATTTGATACACAGGAGATAAGCTTCATGAGAGAGAATTGCCCAACCATTGACCATTTAGTTCAAGGTCAGAAAACAACTGTGATGTCTCCTACGAATTTGAAAGGACATGCTAGAGAGGTTTTGATTAACGGCATACTTTTTTATTTATTCCTGTTGCTTCTTGGAAATTCATTTTGAGGGTTATTGACAGGCAAGACACAGAAAATGAGGAGTCCTGTCATCTGAACAGGCTGCTAACATGCACTGGTGTCTTTTATTACATGAGTACAGTCATTAAATTGCTTATGCCTTAAGTCGTCACGTACCAAATTCCTGATGGCTATATGTGGATAGGAGGTATACTGAGGAGGTCCACAATATATTGTAATTCCTAGGGGGAATACTGAGCACCTTGGTGTATATTATATTAGAGAACCCTAAAGCTGAGCACAATGAGAAGTAAACATTTCTGTTTCACACTAATTTTGTGCTGACCCACATGGCTTCTCTGCTCAAGAACATCATGTGATTCATTGTTTTTGTATTAATAACACTGAACACTGGTAATTTTGTAGTTTTGTAATCCTGCACTGACATCTGGCATTCTTTGTTATGCTTATGTTCCAGTGATTACAAACATAATAGGTAAGAGTGAAAGAAAACAATAGGCCCCACATATTTTACACAGTATATATATTATACTATTTTTCTTCTCAGCATTCACACAATGATTTTTTGTGGTACTATCGCTTGAAACTATTATGGCTCACCAATTAATGTACATTAAAATTTACTAATATGGTGATATTGTATATCTAGTGACAAATAATTTGTGACATGTTAAAACAAGATACTCTAAGTACACAGTAGTGCAAATATACACTCTCACATTCTATACACTGTGTTTTCCTAATTCCATTTTTTATCTTCTTGACTGAACTCTATAAGCAAGGGTCAGCAGTTCATCTTCTGAGCTCCTATAGTAACTGATAATTGCTTGTGTGTGTGTGTGTGTGTGTGTGTGTGTGTGTTTTGATACTGCTGTGTTTTATGGTTTACATATCTGGGAACCTCTGAAAGGTAAGGTCTATGGATCATTCATGTTTCTAACACCTACATGTCACATATGTGCTTGGTGCAGATGCTTAATTTAGGTCTACCAAATGAAAGCATGGTTCTTTAGGTGTCATTATGTTTAAATCTATTTTGGGTTCTTGGATTAAGATTCTGGTTGAGATTTAACCTAGTGTAGAAAACTTCTCCCAATTACAGGCAGAGTTGGTATGTCCTGTAAAGTTCTCAGAAATAGATATATACTGTTTCTACTTTTACAAAATTGAGAATTTATCTGCCAGGTCATCTGTGTCTGTGCTTATGTCTTTAGTATTTCTATTATTTTTCTCAGAGAGGAAGTATTAATACATTGTCTGTGGCTTCCTTTCCTTGTTTATCCACAAACATGTTGATAGTTCCTGTTTTATTACAATATAACTCCTTGGAAGATAAATCTAAAACCTTATTGAAATTAAATGATTATATCATGTGTAAATTCATAATTACTTTAAATATCTCAGTCCATACATTTGGCCATTAGTATGAGGATTAGTTTCTTTAGATGAGCATTTCACCTTAAGGGGGAAAAATGTTATACCAAGCTTTGGTTCTTTCATAAAGGAAGCTATAATTAAAAATGTATACCTTCCAATAATTTTATTAATTATCTTAAAACATGCTCAAGGCTTATTCATATATTTCATAGTTACATTTAGAAAGTTCAAAAAATGTAATAATTATTTATTAAAATACTTTTGAGGGTAGAAAACAATCTCATTTCTACAAATAACTTTTAGGAAGGTGGGTCCAACATGGTGGTATAGAAAGACGGAACTCACCTCCTCCCACAGACACTGAATCTACACCTGCATATACAGCAAATTTTCCTAAAAAGGAACCGAAGGCTGATTCAACAACTTCTGCACAACAAACAACAGAGGGCCCACATAGAAAGGAGGAGAAATGGAATAATGACTGGAACCCCAACCCTAATGCTATGACCTGTGGCAGGGAGGAATATCACTGGGGGTCTACACACATACTTGTTTTCCCTAAGGAACACTGAAAACACAGCAGCCTAAAGGGCAACTAGATTATAAGTGAAGGAAATCCATTTATTAACCCTACAGTGTCTGCCAAATGGATGGAGAACTGTTGGAATTCTCTCTGGGTTTTGTTCAGTACCATTTTTATATTCTCCCTCCACCATAATAGCACACATGTCCTGGTCTACCCTGCCCAAGCCCCCTTCAGCTCCAGTCCTCTTGCCAGGTCACCCCTGGAGTTGCCTTGGGACACTTCCAGTCCATACCTGCTCTGGACCCAGTTGTCTTACTAAGGCAGTGGTGATAGGTTCTAGGACCCCTCCAGACCACATCTTCTTTGACTCCAGCCACTTTGCCAGGGCAGCCCCAGTACAGCATGCCTGGGGGCCCCCTGACCTGTGCCCATTCCAGCTCCAGTTGGCTTGCCAAAGCTGCCAGACACATGCAGGCTACACAAGGCTGCTCCTTCAAGACTGGGAGAAGTAGCTGTTCTGCCTAATTCATGGAAACAAACACAGGAAGTCAACACAATGAGGAGACAAAGAATACGTGCCATGTGAAAGAATAAGATAAAATCCCAGAAAAAACACCATAATGAAATGGAGATAAGTGATTTACTTATCAGAGTAATAGTCATAAGGATGCTCACTGAACTTGGGAGAATAGGGGAGGAATATAGTGAGAACTTCAACAAAGGGATATAAAATATTAAAAAGAACCACTCAGAGCTGAAGAATACAATAAATGAAAAGAAAAATACACTAGAGGGAATCAACAGCACATTAGAGGAATAAAAGAATAAATCCATGATCTGGAGACAGAACAGTAAAAATCACCCAATTAGAACAGCAATGAGAAAATTAATTACTAAGTGAAGATAGTTTAAAGGACCTCTAGAACAACATTAAGTGCACTAAAATTCTCATTTAGAGGTCCCCAAAAGAGACTAGAGAGAGAAAGAAGAAAAAAACTTATTTGAACAATAGGCTGAAAACTTCCCTAAGTTGGAGAAGGAAACAGACATCCAGGTCCAGGAAGTACTGAGAGTCCCAAACAAGATGAATCTAAAGAGATCTACATGGAGACATGTCACAATTAAAATAACAAAGTGAAAGAGAGAATCTTAAAGGCAGCAAGGGAAAAATAAATAATCATATATAAGGGAAACTCTATAAAACTATCAGCTATTTTTTTCAACAGAAACTTTGCAGACCAGAAGAGAGGGACATGATATATTTAAAGTAATGAAAGGGAGAAACTTACAACAAAGAATACTGTACCCAACAAAACTATCATTCAGAATTGGAGAGATAAAGGATTTCCCAGACAAGCAAAAACTAAAGGAGTTTATCACCACTAAATCAGCTCTATAGGAAATATTAAAGGGACTTCTTTAAGCAGAAAAAGAAAAGGCCTTAACTAGAAATAAGAAAATATATGCAAGAAAAAAATCTCACTGGTAAAGGCAAATACATAGTAAAGGCAATGGGTCGGCCACTTAAGAAGCTAGTATGTAGGTTAAAAGTCAAACAATAATAAAATCAGCTATAATTAACATAAGTACTTAAGGGATACACAAAGTAAAAAAGATGTAAAATATGATGTCCATAACATAAAACATTGGTGGGGGAGTAAAAAGGTACTGCTTTTGGAATTCGTTTGACCTTAAGTAACTATAAATATAGTGTTACATATATTATTTATTTATATATATTAAATATTTTATATGTATTTATATCATATATAAGTAAATATATTAAATATATTATATATTTATATATTAAATATATTTATATAGTGCTACATATATTATTATCATATTTAAAATATAATACTACATATATTATTATAATATATACCTTATTACATATTATATTGTTATATATTATTTTACTTTATTATACATTATTATATATTATATATGTTTAATTTCAATATATATGGATACATATATGAACCTCATGATAGCCACAGCCCCAAACCTACAACAGACACACATAAAATAAAGAAAAAGAAATCCAAACATAACACTAAAGACAATCATCAAACCACAAGGGAAGTGACAGAGAAGAAATGAACAGAGAAGAACTATAAAAGCAACCGGAAACAATGAACAAAATGGCAATAAATACATACCTATAAATACCTACTTTAAGTGTAAATGAACTAAATGACCTATAAATAACTACTTTAAGTGTAAATGAACTAAATGCTCCAATCAAAAGACATAGGATGACTAAATGGATAAAAAAAAAACAAGAACAAAAAGCAACAACCCAAGCACACCACAAAACAAGACCAAGAGACTCACTTCAGATCTAAACACACACAGACTGAAAGTGAAGGGATGGGAAAAGACATTCCACGAAAATGGAAATGAAAAGAAAGCTGGAATAGCAATATTCTTATCTGACAAAACAGACTTTAGAACAGAGTCTGTAACAAAAGAGAATGGGCATTACATATTTATAAAGGAGTCAATACAATAAAAAGCTATAACATTTATAAATATTTATGCACCCAACATGAAAACACCTAAATATATACTAAAAAGTTAACAGATATAAAATGAGAAATTGACAGTAACACAATAATAGTAGGGGACTTTACAACCCTACTTATATCAATGGATTGGTCATCCAGACAGATAATCAACAAGAAAATATTGGCCTTAAATGACATATTAGACCAGATGAACTTAAGAGATACATACAGGACATGCTATCCAAAACTGCAGAATACAAATTCTTTTCAAATGCACATAAAACATTCTCCAGGACAGATCACACGTTAGGCCGCAAAACAAGTACCAATAAATTTAAGAAGATGGAGATTATATAAGGCATCTTTTCTGACCATAATGATATGAAACCAGAAATCAATTACCAAAAGAAAACTGGAAAAAACCCCCTCACAAATGTGGAGACTAAACAACATGCCACTAAACAACCAATAGTTCAAAAGTCAAAGAAATCAAAGAGGAAATAAAAAAAATACCATGAGACAAAAACAAAAACACAACTTTTCAAAATCTTTGGGATACAAGAAAAGCAGCTCTAAGAAGGAAGTTCATAGTGATACAGACCTACCTCAAAAATAACAAAAATCTAAAAAAATAATCCAACTTTACACCTAAAGGAACTAGAAGAAGCACAAAGCCCAAAGTTAGTAGAAGGAAGGAAATAATAAAGATCAGGGTCAAAATGAAATGATATAGAGACTAAATGAAATAAGAACTAAAAAAACCCCTAAAAACAAAAAACAAAAACAAAAACAAATAACCCTCAAAACAAAAGATTACTGAATTAAAAGCTAGTTCCTTGAAAAGATAATTGATGAATTAGATAAGAAATTGGTAAACCTTCAGCTAGACACATCAAGAAAATAGAGAGAGGGCCCAAAGAAATAAGATTAGAATGAAAGAGAAGTTATAACGGACATCGCAAAAATACAAAGGATGATAAGAGTCTACTACAAACAATTATATGTCAACAAATCAGAAAACCTAGGAGAAATGGAAAAATTGCTAGGAATATATAATCTTCTAAGACTGAATCATGAAGAAGTAGAAAATATGAATATTGATTATAAGTAGTGAAATTAAATCAGTAATTTAAAAACTCATCCCCAAAAAAGTCTAAGAGCAGACAGTTTCACAGTTGAATTATATCAAACATTAAGAGTTAGTGCATATCCTTCTCAAATTATTCCCGCCCCCCCCCCCCCAAAAAAAAAAATGATGAGAAAGGAATGCTTCCAAGGTCATTTTAGGACACCAGCACTACCTTGATACCAAAACCAGATGAAGGTACCACCAAAAAAGAAAATTACAGGCCAAAATCCCTAATGAACATACATGCAGAAATTCTCAATAAAACATTATCAAATTCTATTGAAAAACAAATTAAAAGGATCATTCACCATGACCAAATAGGATTTATTCCAGGGATGCAGGTACAGTTCAACACCTGCAAATCAATCAGTGTGGTACATCACATTAACCAAAGGATAAAGACATGGATCCCACTCTTGCCACTTTCATGCAACATAGTATTGGAAGTCCTGGCCACAGAAATTAGGCAAGAAAAATAAAGTGCATCCAAATTGAAAAGAAAGAAGTAAAACTGTTACTATTTGCAAAAACATGATACTATATGAAGAAAACCCTAATGACTCCACCAGAAAAGTGTTAAAACTAATAAATGAATTCAGTAAAGTTATAGGATACAAAATTAACAAACAGAAATCTGTTGCATTTCTATACACTAATAAGGAGCATTAAGAGAAGAGAAATCAAGAAAAAAATCCCATTTACAACTGCATCAAAAAGCATAAAATACCTAGGAAAAAAATTAACTAAGGAGGTAAAAGACTCGTACTCTGAAAACTATGTTATTGGTGAAAGAAACTGAAATGACACAAATAAATGGAAAGCTATATCATGCCCATAGATTGGAAGAATTAATATTGTTAACATGTCCATACTACCCAAAGCAACCTACAGGTTCAATGAAATCCCCATCATAATACCAACTCTAGAGAAAAGAATCCTAAAATTTCTATGGGACCACAAAAGACCCTGAATAGCCAAAGCAATCTTGAGAAAAAAACAAAGCTAGAGGTATCATGTTCCTTGATTTCAAATTATACTACAAAGCTATAGTAATCAAACTACTATGGTACTGATAGCAAAGCAGACACTTGGATGTGGACTAGAATAGAGAGCCTAGAAATAAACCCATGCATATAATGGTCAATTAATCTGTGACAAAGGAGGCAAGAATATACAGACGGGAGAAGACAGTCTCTTCAACAAATTGTAATGGGAAAACTGGATGCTACATGCAGAAGAATAAAACTGGACACTTACACCATACACAAAAATAAATTCAAAATGGTTAAGGACTTGAATGTAAGACATGAAACCATAAAACTTCTGGGAAAATAGGCAGTAAACTCTGACAATATAGCTTTAACAATATTTTTCTGGATCAATCTCCTCAGGCAAGGGCAGCAAAAACAAAGATAAACAAATGGAATTGTATGGGGTTTAAAAGTGAAAAGCTTTTGCCTAGTGATAGAAACATTGATAAAATTAAAAGGCAATCTATTGAATGGGAGAATATATTTGTAAATCATATGTCCAGTAAGGGGTTAATATCCAAAATATATAAAGAACTCATGCAAATTAATATAAAAATCCAAACAACCCTATAAAAATTAAAAAAAAAACAATAAAAAAACAAAATAATAAAAAAAGGCTTGAATAGACATTTTCCCAAAGGACACATACAGATGGCCAACAGGTATGTGAAAAGGTGCTAAACTTCACTAATCATCTTGAAAATACAAATCAAAGCCACAATGAGATATCACCCCACATTGATCAGATTGACTTTTACCCAAAAGACAAAAAATAACAGGTGTTTGCTAGAATGTTAAGAAACATTGTACACTGTTGGTGGAAATGTAAATTGGTGCAACCACGATGAAGGTTCCCCCTCAAATTAAAAATAGAAATACCACATGATCTAGCAATTCCACTTCTGGGTATTTATCTGAAGAAAATGAAAACACTAGTTCAAAGAGATATTTGCACCGTTACGTTCATTGCAGCATTATTTACAGTAGCCAACATGTGGAAGCCAACTAAGGGTCCAATGAGATAAAAGGATAAAGAAGATGTGGTGTACATATACAATAGACTATTACTCAGCCATAAAAAAGAGTGAAATCTTGTCACTTGTGACAACGTGACTGAGCCTACAGGGTATTATGCTAAGTGAAATAAGTCAGACGGAGGCAAATGCCGTATGATTTCACTTATATGTGGAATCTAAAAAAACAAAACAAACAAAAAAAGTAGAAACAGACTCATAAACAAAAAGAACAAACTGGTATTTGTCAGAGGCCAGAGGGTGGGGGATGGGCAAAATGGGTAAAGAGTAGTGGGGGGTACAGGCTTCCAGTTATGGAATATATAAGTTATGGGATAAAAGGTACAGCATAGGGGATATAGTCAATGGTATTGTAATAGTGTTATGAGGAGATGGTAGCTACACTTGTGAGCATAGCATAACATTCACTATGTTGTACACCTGGAACAAATTGTGTGTCGTTGTGTGTCAACTATACATCAAAAAGAAATTAAAGTGATAAAAAAGGACATTGTATTCTGAGAAACTGGAAAATTCATCAAGAAGATACAGCAATTTGGGGTGCCTGGGTGGCTCATTTGGTTGAGTGCCTAACTTCGGCTCAGGTCATGATCTCGCCATCTGTGAGTTTGAGCCCCGCATTGGGCTCTGTGCCGACAGCTCAGAGCCTGGAACCTGCTTCACATTCTGTGTCTCCCTCTCTCTGCCCCTCCCCTGCTCTCACTCTGTCAGTCTCTCTCTCCAAAATAAATAAAAAATATTAAAAAAAAAACCTCACAAAGATATAGCAATTGTAAATTTTAATTAAAAAAAACTTTTAAAAACATTTATTTTTGAGAGATAAAGAGAGAGTGAGGCAGAGCACAAGTGGGGGGCGGGGACGGGGGGCAGAGAAGGAGACACAGAATCTGAAGCAGGCTCCAGGCTCTGAGCTGTCAGCACAGAGCCCAATGTGGGACTTGAACCCACGAACTGTGAGATCACTACCTGAGCTGAAGGTGAACGCTTAACCAACTGAGCCACCCAGGCACCCCACAATTGTAAATTTATATGTGTGTAGTAAAGCAGTCCAAAATATATGAAGAAAAATTATACAATTGATAGACAGTTCCATAATAATATTTAGAAACTTCAATATCCCACTTTCAATAATGAGTAGAAAAACTAGAGCAAAGATCAATAAGGAAACATAGGACTCTGTAATAAAGTGGTAATTCTCACTTCCAGATAGGAGTACAGAAGTTTTGAACTTGAGAATATCAATTTCAAGCAAATCACAGGCTCAAAACAAAGCAAGCAATATTCATTGCCTATGACATGTAATTCTGTTTATGTGTAAACATTTCCTCCATATGAATCTCATATTTTTCCTCTGTGAAGTGGTTTAATAACTGGTTACAGATATTGACAGATGTAATGGCTAATTTGCAAGGTAGTATCTTTATAACAAACAATAAATTAAGTTAATAAGTATATTATTAATAAAATACTGGAGAAGGATGAAGCATTGCCAAGCATTTTGCAGAATAAAGAATATTGGCCAGCAAAACAAACAAACAAACAAACAAACAAAAAAACTCCCTTCAAACAAGAAATAGCTTTTACTCAATTTGTGCAACAGTATTTCAGGTGACACATAAAACAATGTCTTAATACATCAAGATCTTTTTTTTTTTCTTTTCCCCTGAAAAGGGCAAGTAATTTTATAGTTTCCATAAGTAGTCTTATTTTTTTGCATCCTTGGCATACAACTAATGGTGGTTATCATGAACATGAGATTTGCATAGAAAATGGATATTTTGATAGCATAACTTGTTTTTTTCTTCCTTCCTCCCATCATACATACTATTTAGAGGAAATATATTTGAGAAAACTTCATTTTCTTCTACAAGTAATTGTTTCCTTTTTTTTTTTTTTTTTACTCCACCCTCGATTTGGGAAGATTTGTTACTTTATTTGTGATGCAGCAAAAAATACTCTAGTAGCTGGAGTTAATAAAACTTAGTAAGGGCTAATGGAAGAATGAGTCAGGTCATAATGAGAAAACCATTATGTTTTATTGAAGCAGTATCTGACATCCTGTCATTAGCATTTCATGTGCAGTAAAGCAGCCGGAGTGAACTAGTTAGGTAAGTTAGACGATGACAGGCTTGAGTGGGCTTTGGCCATGGTGCCACCTCAACAAGCTATATGTAATTAGCCTTCTGCGTTTCAACTTTCATTTGTAAAATGGGAAGGTTAATAACAATAATGCTTACATCATAGGGTTATTGTAAACAGCAATAGATAATGTATGTAAGAAACTTAGAATAATGACTGGTATATAGTAAACATTCAATATACCTTAGCTATTATTGTTAATAGTAACAGTCTCGAATACTAAGGTATAATCATTTATATATAAGTTTAATTGTGAACAAGGGGCAAATAATTTTACTGATCCCATTTTATGAATGGGGAGACTGAGGTATATAATTTCATTAAATGTTTATCCTAAGAGCCTTGAGACAAGAGCTTATGCCTGGAGACATAACAACCTAGTGCCTATTTCATACGAGAAGTCTTCTCCTTTACCGAAGATGGCACCTGTATCATGCAGTAAAGAAAATCTTATATGCATATCATCTACATTATGTACTCCAGGAAATGTTTTTCAAATTATAGAGCACTGTCCCTAACGGTAGGTGAGAACAATAAACTAATAATACTGGCAGCCAAAGGGGCATAGCTAGAAGAAGCCAGACAAAAGAGAGAAATTTATCTGAAATCTCGTGTTTTATCATTTAAAAATGGTGAATGTGTCTTTTGATTTTTCTTTCAATTGGATTTTGGTAGGAAACAGCTGGCACTTTCAACCTGGGTAATTGAGAAGAATTTTATAAAGAGATTGTGTATAAAGGTGCAGGTAGGTTTTAGGGTGACCACAAATTAGGAGTGCAGTACCACGGGATCTAGTGACAGGTTGGGGTCAAGCATATCACTCCTAGGCCTGAGGAGTCCAGGAAAGGAGGAGCAACCAGAACCCAGCCGAATGGAAACGTCTGCCTGGTAGGGGCTCTGGCTTTGTTGAACATGACACAGACGACACAAAGCACCCTAAGGGGAGTATCCGGGAAATAAACGTCTTACCCTTCCCCCTCTCTGCCACCCATCTCCAGCCCTCTGCTAGGGCTGAAAGCAGAGGGTAGCAGCATGGCCAGGGGGCCTGTGGGACCTGTCTGTACAAGTCAGCCTGCAAGAGCACAGAGCAAGATATGCAACGGTACAGGGTGGATAGACAAGAGCACATGGAAGATTCCAGCACATCTATATACATTTATATTTGATATTTGCTTCAATATTAAAGCGACTTAAGTACTTACCCATTAAAACTGCCATCTCATGTTTCAGGAAAAGTGATTATTCAGGACGAAAAGTTTCGGGTCCTGGTTTGGGGAGCGGGAGCACAGAAATAAGTTCCTGACTGAAAAGTTGATCTTTGGCAATTTCAAACCCCCAACTCAGTGCTGTATTAGTTTTCTTTTGCTGTGTAACTAATAACCAGAAACTCAGCAAATTTAAGCAGTACATATTTGCTATCTCACAATTTCTGTGGTCAGAATTATGGGTGCAGCATTTCTGGAATCTCCAAAATCCAGGCGTTGGGTCTTGCCTGACAGAAATCAAGGTGTTGGTTAAGGGCTATGGTTCTCACCTGAGTTTGGGGCTCCTCTATCCAAGCACACTGGTAGTTGGCAGCAGTTATTTCCTTGTGTTTGTAGAGCCAAGCTGCTGTTTCTCTTCAGGCTGTCAGCTGGAGACTTCTCTCAGCTCCTAGAGAGTGTCCACACCTCCTTGCCACGTGCCTTCTCCATTTGCAGTTGACAACATAGATTGTTTTCTTACAGGCCTGCTGGAGTGTATCTCTCTGACTTCTGGGACCAGCTGGAGAAAACTTTCCTTTTAATGGGCTCATGGGATTTGGTCTGGTACATGCAGATAATTTTTTTTAAAGTTTATTCATTCATTTTGAGGGAGAGAGAGGGTGCACGAGTGAGCAGGGAAGGGGCAGAGAGAGAGGGAGTGAGAGAATCCCAAGCAGGCTCTGCTCTGTGCTGTCAGTGGCTCGAACTCACAAACAGTGAGATCATGACCTGAGCCGAAAGAGTCTGACCCTTAGCCGACTGAGACACCCAGGTGCCCCAATCTCTCTATTTTAAGGTCACCTGATTTGGGACCTGAATTACATTTACAAAATCACTTCACAGCAGTGATTGATTGAATGACTGGAGGAAGGTGTGTGTACATCAGAGGCAGAGAATCTTGAGGACCATCCTCGAATATTGTCTACCACAGTGGGCCTGAATAAACCAAAGTGGAGTCACCTGGGACTCTCCTCCCACAACCTTTGCAAGGTCTAAAATGTATGGTAATCTGGGGTCTATAGACTAGCAAGAGCTGCAAATGCGGATGCATTCAGGGACCAAACAGGTAGCATGGCTCAGTCACATGAATTTCCAGTATTTTCTATTCACATGAATCTTCATGTCAGGTGGCAAGGTCATCATCAACGACATCGTTTATTTCAGTCTGGGGGACACCCCCTCGATTCAGCAGAAACATGCCACTCAAAATTGTAGATGCAATCCCAATTGTGATTTAAAATGTCCAGTCTCATGCAATAATCCTTATTTTGTTTATAATTGAAAGTTCTGTCTTATCAGCTCCACAGACTCACATGAAGAAGGGGGTTGTGATTTGGATTCTTGTTTCTTTCCACCCCTTAGAGATTCCTTTTTCTCCCCCCAAGTTTATTTATTTATTTTGACAGACAGAGAGCATGAGTGGGGGCAGGGCAGAGAGGGGGGGAGGGAGTGAGAGAGAGAGAATCACAAGCAGGCTCTGCACTGTCAGCATGGAGCCCAGTGTGGGTGGGACTCGAACCCATGAACCGCAAGATCACCACCTGAGCTGAAATCAAGGGTCAGGCACTTAACCAACTGAGACACTCAGGTGCCCCTCCACCCCTTTGGGATTCTAATTCTGCCAAATAGTCTGGTTGAAGGCCAGGGAGAGAGAGGGAAACAGGACATCTGGAAAGGTTCTAATCTTCTAAGTGTTGCATGCCCTGGTGCTCTGGGCAGGTGTTTATGTCTAAACTGCTCTCATTGGCTTTCTGTAGATTCTTTTCTTTTAAAGTTTACTTATTTATTTTTGAGAGAGAGAGAGAGACAGAGAGAGAGAGAGAGACAGAGAGAGAGAGAGAGGAGAGAATCCCAAGCAGGCTCTGTGCTGTCAGAGCTGAGCCCAACGAGGGGCTGGGCTTGAACTCAGGAGCCGTGAGATCATGACCTGAGCTAAAACCAGGAGTTGGTTGCTTAACCCACTGATCCACCCAGGTGGTCCTCTTTAGATTCTTTACAGAACCTTCCCCCTCCAGTCTCCCCTCCTCCTTTAAATGTGCACGGGTGCTGCTCACAGGTTTGTGTGCAGGTGTTCAAGTGTACACTCTCTCCCTTCCTCCCTCCCTTACACACATCACCAGGGATCTCCAACTTACAGATCTCTTAGTATTGTCCTTCAGCTCTTGGGCATAAAGCTCCTAATTCAGTCCCTGTGAATTTGGAAGGTTTCCTCCAACAGCATTCAGCTGTGGTGGAAAGAGATTAGTGAAGTTGAGCATAATTTTATACATTTATGATGCTTGCTGATAGAGTTTGACAAATTTCTCTGTTGTATTGTTCATCCTTTGTAACTGATTTGTAGATGTTCTTCCGATTTTTTCAAATTCTAATATTTTGTCAGTTACATGACTTCTTTTTTTTTATTAAAAATTTTTTTAATATTTATTTTTAAGAGAGAGACACAGAGCACAAGCAGGGGAGGGGCAGAGAGAGAGAGAGAGAGAGAGAGAGAGAGAGAGAGAGTGAGTCACAGAATCTGAAGCAGCTCCAGGGTATGAATTGTCAGCATAGAGCCTGATGCAGAGCTCAAACCCACAGCCAATGAGATCATGACTTAAGCCAAAGTCAGACGCTCAACCGACTGAGCCACCCAGGTGCCCCACATGACTTCTTTTTAAATCTTAGTTACTTAAGTTTTAAATTTTAGTGTAAAGTTACCGACTGTTTTCCTTTTTCCTCATTTTTTGAATTAGTAATATTTTTATTAGCATTTAACTTTATATTTTAAAAATCATATTTGGGGCACCTGGGTGGCTCAGTCGGTTGAGCACCCGACTTCAGCTCAGCACATGATCTCGCGGTCTGTGAGTTCGAGCCCCGCTGACAGCTTGGAGCCTGGAGTCTGCTTTGTATTCTGTGTCCCCCTCTCTCTCTGCCCCTCCCCACTCATGCTCTGTCTCTCTCTGTCTCAGAAATAAACAAACATTAAAAAAATTAAACAAATGAAAGTCATATTTGATATGACAAAGTTAAACTGAATCAAAAATATTTTCCTAATTCTTAAAGGTCTGGCAACTCTGTTTGAACGTATTATCCTCATACTTTACACAAAAAGGGAAATACGTTTAAAGTCACATAGGTATTTCATAGTAATATTTAAAATTATTTTTAGTACTTATCTAGTTTTTAAAAAAAATGTTTATTAATTTGGGGGGGGTGAGGGGCAGAGAGAGAGAGAAAGAGAGAGAGAATCTCAAGCAGACTCCATGCTGTCAGTACAGAGCCCTACACAGGGCTTGAACCCACCAATTGTGAAATCATGACCTGAGCTGAAATCAAGAGCTGGATACTCAACTGACAGAGCCACCCAGGCTCCCCACTATTTATCTGGCTTTGTGTGTATATATATATATAAATTTGAACCCAGTTTTCCTTGGTTCTAAGACTGGGTATTTACTACTATATCCCTTTGAACATCCAATTTATATGTCTCAAGTATCTACCATTGAAAAAAATTGACTGAAAACAGTGTGCATTTATATGCAAAACCTCCCAAGAATGAAGACATATGTGCAAGTGCCCAGCAGAATGTTTGGCACATAGCTATTATCCTTTGTATTGACTTTGGGCAAAAAGAACATAGGTAACAGGAAAATACTTTCCAGGCCTTTAAGAAATCTTACCTTGCTTCTAAACACCTGTAATATCTTTGACAATGACATTCTGCTTAGTTTTTTTTTTTAATTTTATTAAAAAAATCTTTTTAATGCGTATTTATTTTTGAGACAGAGACAGAGTGTGAACTGGGGAGTGTCAGGGAGAGAGGGAGACACAAAATCTGAAGCAGGCTCCAGGCTCTGAGCTGTCAGCGCAGAGCCCGACGTGGGCTTGAACTCACAGACCGTGAGATCATGACCTGAACTGAAGTCAGAAGCTCAACCGACAGATCCACCCAGGTGCCCCTGCTTAGTTTTTTTTTTTTTTTTTTTTAATGGCAGGCCAAGGTTCCTGTGCTGTTTGATTAAGAGGTGTCAAGTGGGAATTAAAAAAAAAAGATGTAGAGAAATAATCATCCTTGAGATGCCAGTACTCCCACCAGAAATCTTTCAAGCACTTTCAGCTTCTATCCTGACAATTTGAATTTCAACTATCTTAGTCCTCTATGCTATATTTAGAAAAACCGGCTGCAGAACATTAACATAGTTCTAAGGGTCTAAAGAGTTTAGAACTCTGTAAATTAGCTGACTGATAGTCTAGGGTGGTGTTGAGGAAAATTAAACAATGTTGGTATTCATGAGTTCATTAAGTATGGGTGGTAGACTGAACGTGATCCTATGTGGTTTACAAAGAAAGACTTCACAGGTAACAAGAAATATTTTGAGTCCACAATCAGTCCAGTGAAGCCAGATTAAGCTATGAAGGTTGCTCTTGTGTTTACTACTCAACATTACAGATGTGGATGGGTGAGAACAGTGGCTGGAAATGTCATCTAAGGAGACAAGCGTCTGGTTAGTGGAACAGAAACAGCTACAGGCATAAGACAAACTATCTCAGCCCCCTGAGGACCTTTGTGTGATCTAACTTTCCACAAATAGTATTTATATCTTTGGAAACACATGAAGTTTAACTATGGCAGCTCTATTTTAGGCCAAAATAGTGTGTACTTATATACACAGTAGTTGGAAGTTTTTTTTATTTAAAAAATTTTTAGTTTATTTATTTTTTGAGAGAGAGAGAGAGAGAGAGAGAGAGAGAGCGAGCAGGGGAGGGGCAGAGAGAGAGTGAGAGAGAGAGAGAGAGTCCCAAGCAGGTTCTGCAGTGTCAGGGTAGAGCATGGTATGGGGCTTGAACTCATGAACTGTTGAGTTCACACCCCGAGCTGAAATCAAGAGTCGGATGCTTAACCAACTGAGCCACCCAGGCACCCTAGAGTAGTTGGAAGTTTTGAAAGAATCACTGTTTAAAGTATATAGAAATTTTACTAAGTTATTTTTGAGAGTTGGGGTTCATAAATCTTACACCTCTCCCACTCTACAGTTTCTTGATGAAGACAGATTCAAGGAGGCACAAAGAAATTCAATGATAGTGTTAGTTTTATAATGATTAAGCTAGATTGGAGGACATGGCTGGACTTTCCATCTTCTTCTAGGAACTTAGACCGCAGGATCCCAACTTATTTACCCCGGAGTAGGCAGAGAGGCTGAAACTACACAGCATACACCTGGATGGCCCTGGGCAGGAGGCTGCTAAGCCTAGATGTGACATAATATAAGCTTGAATACAGGTGCTCTATGCCACCACAAGAGCTGATGCGCCCTGTACCTCCATGCCCTCCTGTATTTCCATGAATGTCAAGCTCTTATCACTTTCACCAAGCCAAGAGCAAAAGTATGCACACACATGCGCACACACACACACACACACACACGCTATATCATCAAGAGCAGGAAAAAAATCACTGCTTCTCATCTGCAGGTGTTGTTGATTCTATGGGAATTCTATTTTAATCAAAGGAAAAAAAAAACCCTTTCATTGTAAATACTTTCAGCTCCACTGTAGATTTCTAGCAGAAGTGTGTCACGTTGAAAATCAATTGATTCTAAACATCTAGGGCTAAAATAACACTTTTGACAGCAGTGCAAAAGCAACAACAACAACAACAAAAAGAACAAAGTAAATTTGAATCTCTATTATGTTTATTATGGAAAATGAAATGCAAAAAATCATACTTAAAATTTTTTGAGGGTAAAACAAAGTCATCCGTCGAATTTCCTTCCTTCCTTCATTTAAAAGTCAAATTCAAAACGAGAGCAGAAGTGTATATAATTCCAAAATCTTGATCTATCCTTATTTAAATCCTAATATTCCATCTTTTTTTCTAGGAAATAAAATTTTATTGGTAGGTCAATTTCTGGAGGATGGGGACTTTCTTGAATAAACCATTTTATGACTTTCATATATAGACATCATGAAAAGATATAAATTTAGATTCTAATATTGATACATTCATAAATGGAATTTCACTTTGAGTACTACTGTTTTTTTCAGAGATTTAACATTACACTACACTTTTGGTCTTTCTCAGTTGAGTATTAACACACACAAATGATTTTCACATTGACAGCTATAATTTTTCTGGGTGGCATTTAAATTAATATATATCGTCCAAAATAATTACATGAATTTATCTTTTAAGCAACAGTAAATATTGACAAACATCAAGATTTCACATATTCTGCTCTTATAAACAAGTATGGTTTTAGTAGTTTAAAAACACAGCCAGCTATAGTTACAGTGTTCTTATGATTGGTTAGCCTTTTATTTTTATCTAAGATACAAAGATGGCACATTAATTCTCCAAAACATAAATACATATTAAATATTATTAACTTTCTACTGAGAAATGGTTATATTTGCACTTTGCCACATGGAGTTCTCTATTAATGGAAACTCTTATATGTCCATTTATATCTTCAACCTAATACCTACGCAACATAATTTTTAGTGTCAAGGAATCAGGGTCAAATTACATTAGATTTCAGGAACCAGATCAGACTTTTTGATCTCTAATAGAGTATTTCCTTTTAGGAAAAATGAGAGAAACTCAAACATCAGTTCACTGATTAGAATTGTGATAAGTTGACAAGTGTTGTCCAGTGTTGACATTTGCTGGCTAATGTCTCTCATCTTGTTATCTAGTCCACACAGTATTACCTGTTATCAATAATAGGAATTTACTTGAGTCCACTTGACGGAACTCCCAAATGCTCATATTCTATTATCCTGCCAACATCATCTGTAATTTAAAAAAAAAAAACTTTTACTCTTTGACTTCTCTTTGGTATTGCTAAACATCATTTTGCTCATCTCAAGAGAATGCGTACAATCATTTTCCTCTTCAAGGGATCATATACTGTTTTGAAACCTATGGATAGATCTCTAAAAAAAAGGTAGGGCTTTTATCAGCCTGTGCAAATAAACACACGGATAAATGTACAAATGGAGCCTACAAAACATAATTGATTTTCCCCAGTGTTTGTCATTTCCAGATGTAAAATTAGGTGCTTAAAGAACAGCATTAAACCTTTGAAGGTGCTCAGGTACCAGTCTATGACAATAACTAGATTTTCTAGGTTTTCATAGTGAGGCAGGGCTTTCCTAAGCACCAAATCTGCTACCTGGGAGTATAACACCATTTAACGGGGAGCATTTGATCCCATGTTAATGTATAGAAAACAGAACAGTCATGGAAAGATGCAGTTTTCAATTGTTTTAATTTGTGATTTATTTAAATATTAACAGTATGAATGAAATGCATTTATGTGTGTATATATATGTGGGTAAGCTATTTACAGTTATGCCATGTATACATTTTTATGTGTAGAAAATGAAAATACTCATTGATTAGCCCTTTTGAGGCTTCTGAACAACTGTTTCGTTTTCCTGCTTTCGTACAACTCTTTGAGGATTTAGGTTAATTCATACAAGGTATGTACACAATCACACCCATAGCATGTACATCCTAGTCACACACTTACCACGGAGAGGATGTGTGAGGAAATCATGCCGGTGGTCAAAGAACTGACCTTACCTGTGACTAATGGCATGGTTAATTAACCTGGCAGATTTAATAACATGCCAGTGTATTGCCAATGTATTCAGCCTTTGTGATAATTATGTTACCTACTCTCAGAAATGATAAAACACACACACACACACACACACACACACACACACAACAGCCCTTTCTGACCTTCAGAAATGAAAGGACAAATTCTGTTACTGAATACACATGTACACTTCTGTTGGCTTTATTCATTTTCATACATGTGCCTACCCGATGACAGAACTTGGTTTTGAAATGGGACACGGCATGTTTTTTTTTTCCTACACATAGAAAGAGAAAACCAACCACTCACAGACTATACACACTTACAAAATGTATTGACATACCACAACCGGCTACAGTATTATGCACAACATATTGTTCACATGTTAGTACAGCAGAGATAAATACATTGAGGAATTTAGGAATTATTAGTATATTTCTTTCTTGAGTTTTCAGGTCAGGCCCTGTTGACCTTTCTCAGCCTCAGGAAAGCTATGTCCAGATGTCCTTAAAATAAAAATTAGTCTCTCCTCTCCTCTAGGGATTGAGGAGCATGACTGTAATACTGCAATCTTCTGATTTACCAACATCAGTTTAAGATGTGATGGAAAACATTATGAAAAATAATTTACTCAAAGATGTGGCCTAAAAGAAGTGTTAAGGAATCTCAGCTAAAATCATTAAGAGATCCTGATAAACGTAAGCTCCTTTTACCCATTCAACATAGTTTGCTTTGTACAGTCTTCACGTGATATTAAAGCAATGATATAAAACAGAAAAATCACTTATCCACTTAGAAGTTTTGCTAAAAAACAGGCAATCTAATTTTTTAAACTAACAAAGAGTAATGCTAGTAGTAATGTTAAAAAGCAAGCCATAATTTTCACCCTGCAAATCAGTGGATGACATCCCCACATCATAAGAGATCAAGAAAGAAGTTAGCATTTCTCTCCCACTTATTTCTCCTTAACACATGTAAATCACTAGGTTATTTCTCATCATAATTCTCACCATGCTGGTTGATGATTTGTATCATTTTATGAAATGTAAAATAGTGACTTATTTTTTTGCAGCCAATTGATTTTGAGCTTGAACTGAAAAAAGGGCTAGTATTTAGAAACGCCCATCTGGAATATCATTTTCTGTAAGGCATTATTTGAGGCCCTTTTTGATATGAGTACTCATGTTTTAGTTATTTTACATTTGGGAACACATTTTTTTCATAGCTAAGGCTGGTAATCCTCTAGGCAGAATTAACTGAATTGCTTTGCTATGTGCAAGTGTCCAGGAAGAGTAATTACTATATATTTAACCCCCTCTGTTTCAACAAAGTTTCTGGTTGGATCTATCTTGAATTTTAAGCTAGCAAGACTTTTTGACTCCTTTTTCGTCTTGGCTAGCATTAAGACAGAGATGTTACCTTATCTCTACTAATGTCCACCGGCGCCGTATCTCTTTATAGAGCTCCTAAACACGTTTTTCTAGCAAGAAAGCAGAAATTATGCCTTTGCTTGTTTTATCCTGTGGGTTATAGTCAGTCTTCACGGAGCAAACCATATTACATAATGGTGTGCTCGTATAGATGCGCTTGCTGGTATAACTGCCTCTTTTTGGCACATTATTGCTTGGCTTTTATTTCATTTTCAACAGTCTTTATTCTCATGATGAGTATCTGAGATTTCTGGGTCTTAAAAAAATAACAAACTTGTGAATAACATCTTGTTGCACCATTCTGGCCTCCATAGTCATTTCACCAAGGCCCATGGTTATTTAAATGTTCTTTATAATTATCTTCACCTTGACTTAACTAATAGTCAACAGTAATTTTTCAGGATTTTTTGTTGTTTCTATCTACACATATATACAGATGTATCGGATTTACTTTGAGAGGTTATTTGGTTGTGGCAAGTGAGTAGTTTAGCTGGTGAGTGTTCACAGTTAAGAGTAGCTGTAATGACCTCTGGCAGATGTCACTGATTACTTGTGAGACAGAATTTTTCCACCTCAATCCATCTTCATTTATGTCCTTGGTCATCGCAAATAAAGTTTATCTTATTTCTGCAGCCAAGGAGAATTTTTTTTTCCCAAGAGCAGGATAAATTTCATGGAAATGTTTCAGTATTTACAAGACTATTTTTCCCCCCTTTGCAAAAATGTCTAAAATTTCGTAGACATCCTTAAGCCTGTGTGTCTGCAAAGATGACATTTATAATTACTCATCCAGTTGCAGAATTCCATTAAGAAGGCTATAGTTACAAGAATGGACAGGAGATTTAGCGTATCACCTGTTATCTGCCAGGTGGCAGCAGCTGACCCACATTTGGAGAGATTCAACCAAAAGGGCCACACACAGCATCAAAGAATGTTGCTCACAGAAAACAAAATGCTCGAATATCAATATAAAATAGCAAACACTGAAGCAGACCTGGACAAGACTTCTGATTCACTGTGTAGACAAAACAGGGGTGGGGACAAGATGGTCAGCTCAATTATCCAAGATACTGCTGAGTTCACTGTATTATCATCACAAAGGGAAATTCACAGGCTTCATTTCTCAAATACCATTTAGGACAAAGCAGGAGAGAGTAAACAGTATCATCTCCATGGCAGCATCGTAGCCGATTAGTAAATCAGACAGGAAGAGGCCCACACAAGGCTACAAGTGCCCAAGTGTCAGTAAAAACACATATACATATATGCAAACCTTATCCTAATGTATTGTTTTTCTTTATACTGATTCTTAAAAAGTAGACAAGAGATGTGGTGAATTATCTGGTACTAGAAATGGACCACTTTTTTAACACTTGCACAATATGTAGGAGGAATAGAAGATAATTTCTCACATTTTGGCAGCAAAACAGTAACAGTGGATACAGCAAAGGCCAAACAATTTACATTAACAGCATATTCATATATATCCTCTGTAAACAAAGTGTAAAGTCACAGGATACTATATTCTTCATGTGGTATATACAGGTATTCTCAGAATGATGGGAACTCCTAGAAATGAGAGAAATAACATTAGAATAAGCTAGGAACAATAAAACCTCAGTACTCTCAGGATGCAACCAAAAGTCATTTCCTTCTTCTGTTTTCTACTTGAAAATGACAAGCTCCTATTAGAGATTTGGTCCCCAAATTCAGCCTCTAGGGTATATGTTACACATGCATATTCACTACAGTTTGTTTAAATTTTGAGATGTAAGCTATAACGTGAAGAGTACTGGTATCCAAAGTACCAATTATCAGACAATTCTGAAGATTAAGAAGTCATCAAAAATCAAATTATATCGACATAGCTGAACTTGTCAAGGTAGGAAAACACACTAATATATTTTATAAATATTTCATTTTGGACGCAAACAAAAAGGATTCTCCGACCTAACAAAATCTTCAACTTATGCCATTGGTCCAAAACATAAACATAGAGCAGTTGGTCTGTGGCACCAAAGCCAGTAATCCAGAAGGACATAATTAGAAAAGCACTGAAGATAAACATATGACAGCTCAAGCGGTACCACTTTTCTTGTGGTCATTAAAATAGAAAAATCGACATTTAAACTAAAAATTCTAGTATTCACTGGGTAAGCCATAAAGCCTCTTAACATTGTAAATATTTCATTATCTCCCAGACACTGTGTTCTAATTCATCTCTCTTATACTACTTGCTTAAGAAATATTTTATATTTCCTCCATATATCTCAATGATTAAAAAACATTTTTTTAATTTTCTTTTTAACGTTTTATTTATTTTTGAGACAGAGAGAGACAGAGCATGAACAGGGGAGGGTCAGAGAGAGGGAGACACAGAATCTGAAACAGGCTCCCGGCTCTGAGCTGTCAGCACAGAGCCCGACGCGGGGCTTGAACTCACGGACCTCGAGATCATGACCTGAGCCGAAGTCGGACGCTTAACCGACTGAGCCACCCAGGCGCCCCTGATTAAAAAACATTTAAAAGGAACAGAACATCTAAAAGAAATTAAGGCCAAAAACAATTTTCAACCTGTTTTGTCATGCAGCCAGGCTAAGAAATAGCCCAACAAATTCAAAGAATCTGCTATGAAAGCTGTTTTCCACTTGCATTTTGTTGAATCAACCTAAGGAGTCACGAATGATGTGCTGCATGTCAATGTTGTGTCACAGATCGAAGTGAGGGAAAATTTTCAGGTTAAGGTTTTATGGTGTGAGTACTTGGAGTGTCATAAAGCAAAAGCATGGCTTGTCTTCAGGAGGGTTCATTATTTACCCACTCGGTGGTCTTTTCATTACTGTTTTGAAAAGCTGTTCCTTCTTTAAGATTCAATACACAACTAAACGAGAAAAGTTTTATACTATTTTGTGACAAGCTCTAGAGTGTGGCAGAAGTAAAGGTGAAAAGTAAAAAAAAAAAAAATAAAGATTAAGAAGGAAAGGCTAGTTCCAGTACCAAAGAAAACCAAAGTTACTAACTCAGATCTTAAGTTTTACTATGAGAGGCACACCGCGACGCTACATTTAGTTTTAAGTAACTTAATGTGATTTTCTTTTAATTTAATGTGCGACAAAGGTCTACAACTCTCTTAGGCCTCTGCCTCATTTTTAACTTGAGCTATTTACAATTTATAAGCTTACATTTATAATTTATAAATGTATAATTATACATTTCTAATTTCAGTATTTCTAATTCACGTGGTTACTCTAATCTCATAAGAATAAATATTACTACCAGATGTGAAATTCTTCCTTTCCCCCTATTTTAATGCAGGAACAGCCTGTTCTGGCCCCTACACAGCGGAGGATTACCTGGGGCCCACCCATCTGGAGCGGGCGCTGCTGACAGCTGCTGCTGTGTACACAGGGTGTTCTCTGTGTGTACACAGCACGTATGCCAACGTGTGAGGGAGACAGGCAGTGAGGAAGGGGTAGGAGGGACACGACACCCTGGCAAAAGCATCTCCAACAGAAGCCACACAAACACTGCTACAAAAGGGTATTTGAGGCCAAAGAGAGAGTTTTAGACTACATCTTTGATCCTTAACAGTAATTTGATTGATAATCTGATGGCAATTTCTACTGTAGGTAGTATTCTTAATAGGGGCCAGTTGGTAAGAAATGGGAAAATGTGCCTAATTAAAAAATTCAAAGGGTGGCTCCAAATGTAACCACTGTGATTTTACCATTCTTAGGCTCTAAGAGTACTGGGGCTGCAGTCCATTTATGCAGTTGTCATCTACAGTCCTATTGCTTTCAAAGAAACCAGGGGCTATTTACTAATTTGGGTTGTGCTCCGTTTAGCATGTGGTGTTAAAGCTCAGGCACAAAAGGTTTTTCCCTATATGCTCAGAATCTGCAAAAGAGAATTAACAAAAATAGAAGCCAAAACAGAGGTTTTGAGTTTACTGCACAAACGCCATTTATGCGTCACCAGAGAGAGAGAATACATGGATAGACGCTCTTTTCTGGCTCATCGAGGGGAATGAGCTCAGAGAAGGCAACCAGGGAGCACCCCTTCCACGTTTAACAATCTGACTTTCTAAATGCAAGGTGGAGACGAGCAATCTCTCTACATGAATCTAGGAGGGGAAACTTTTCCAGGGCCCTGCCTCATCTCCCTTTTCCACACCCCTCCAACTCTCAAGCCACTACTGGTCATCCCAGCCCAGTGCCCTGCAAGACACTCATGGGTACAAATGAAAACCTCCTCTTCTGGAGGCAGGTGAGCGCCGAGCTCAAACAGGTGCCTATGGTTTCAAAATCTATAGCCCACTAGAAGCTCAAACCAGGTTTTAGTAAGGGCCTCTTTTTTTTTTTTTCCACTGGATTTGAAGGATGAGACACAATGGTATTTCTGTTAAAATCAGTAAGTTGACAGAGGCTACCTTTTTACTACAGATGAGAAATCTAACCAATTAGATGATATTAGTCTACCTACACAAACATGAGGAAGTTTGTGTTCTATTTGGTGTTCACTACATTTTCTATTAGAAGCTACTGCACAAGCAAGTCAAAAGGAAAACACAAACTGCATCCTGTTTATAGGAGTTGAAATTAGACCCATTGCTTTTGTTACTTCCTTTTTTTGACACAGAAAAGGTTTCAACACAGAAACTTTAACACTCTTAGCAGAATGTTTTTGGAGAACACCTGTACTACACAAACTTTAGTATACTTAATAATTTGATGACTCTTTCCAAGAATTCAGTTGCATGTACTTCCTCTAAAGAAATAGGAATTTCATCTCGTCAGAATCATAGAGATGCCCCTTGCCTTCAGTGCAGGAAAATCTGTAGATATAAATTCAAGTTTTATGTGGGCAGTATTCATATTCAAAAGCTCAGCTAATTTTCCTAACATAACTTTCTTACACTTATTGACGATATAACAAGGTTTACCAAAACAGTTATCTGCAGATGTTGACAAATATTAATTCATTTGGTATTGTATGCATTTAAATGCTTTTCCTTAATGTCATCTGGCTGAAGAGCAAGTCGAATTTATTTCACAGTTTTACATTATAGTTCTTATCGTCTACTTAAATTCTGTGTGGTAATAGCATTCTTATTGCAATATGACTAGAAAGTATAACAGTATTTTTGCTAGTTTTAATATTAAGCAGGGATTTTAGTGGAAACACCACAGTGTGATATGTCGAGGCAGTAATACAAGGTGACACGTATTTAATGATAGTGCTAGTTCTATAAGTAACATCATATTAAAAAATCCAGTGAATGTTATTTCCTCTTAATTAGGGTCATTAACCTTCAGTGGAGCTTTCTTCTTTTCTTTTGTTCTTTCTTTCAAATTGAAATGATATTTTTATTTATGGAGCCCCAATCAAAGGACCCAACAATTCTTAATAGCAACTTCCAATAGTTGATTCTTGCTTGTCTTCCTGGTCTCTCCAAAAAAAACCAAAAACCAAAAACAAAAAACAAAAACTAAGTAAGCTTTGACAAATAGAGACACTTAGGAATACCATAAATATACACAAGGGTTCCCATACACATTCTCTTTCAGTCTAGCACAGAAGAAGGGGCAGGACGAACACAGCAGTTGGGGCGTCGAAAGTTCTGCAGCATGGACTGTAAAACACTGTGCTGCCTTCCTTTGAGCTTTTTATTTGAAGAAGTATCTGAGGAAATGGATCTCCGGGTCTGGCTGTTTTGAGCTTTGATTAATTTCTCATGTTCCCTGATTTGTCTTTGTAGATGGTTCTGGATTGCGATACCCAGGGACTCTGGGTCCAGGGAGGCACCATACACTTCCCAGGTCATGCCCTGCTCATCCCACACGACGTCCCTGACACGCTTGGACTGTTTCAACTGCAGCTTGGAGTCGGCGCCCAGCTGCTTTTTCTTCTCTCCTGGGGTGAGTCCCACCTGGGCGGCAGCCGCGGTCACATTTAACTTTTGCTCCTTGAGGAACTCGCTGACTCGGCTGGCCCGCCGTGGGCTGGCTTTGACCAGGCGAGAAGGGGTCCTCTTGCCAGAACCTGGACTGGAGTCACCCATGGAATCGGATGGGAGGCTCAGGCTGGTGGCTGTCTTGGTCTGTCTATTTTCCTCCAGGGTACCCTCCTGGTTCTTCCTCACTGGGGAGGGCGTAGGACTAGCAGCTGACCCAGTGCCTCCACTTTCTTGAGATTTAGGATTGAGCAGCAGGGTTTTGGCCTCTGCCCTGGCCCTGGCATCAAGGATATCGGTGCCTCTACATTCTTGTTTTACTATCTGAGGAGATGCCGGCTGCTTCTCTCTTGCATCTCCTTTGTCAGTGGGATCCAGGCTCCCGGGCTGGTCGGCTTTGTTGGCAGGACCACAAGAGTCAGAGAGTTGGCAGTCTGGGTTTGTTTCGTGACCATCTGTGGTTTTCACTGCAAACTCAGATGGCTTGGTTTCAACTTTCCTCAATTCATGATTTGTTTCAGTTTGACTTCCCGCACTGAAAGAAATCTGGTCAGTGGGGCTGGCTTTCAGGGACCTGGAATTCACACCTGAAAGCTGTTTAGAGGTGGGCTCTTCCCTTGCTGGGGTCATTCCCGCAGACCCTGTATCTTCCTTACACAGATCCTGAGTATTACCGGATGCCACGGTGATGGATGAGATCTTAAGGACCTCACTCGGTAAGCTCACCAATTTGCATTCCCCTTGGAGAGCTGTGGAAACAGCGGCAGCTGCCTGGATGTGCACTTCTGGCATGATGCCGGGGCACGGACCTGACCCTTGGGGGGAGTGGATGTTGTCAGATAGCTCCAGCGTGTGGCTCCCACTGCCGCTGCCATTGCAAATGACACGCAGCTGCTCTTGTTCCAAACGCTCAGGAATTGGGGTTTCCTTTAAGAATGCAGCGAGGATGCTGGGGCTGGTGGAGACCGATCTGCTCTCCACACTTGCCACTGCCTGCACCCCGGCATCTTGCCGAGCCCTGTCGGGAGCTTCCGTGACCTCACTTGCAGCTTCGTTGGTCATTGTACTTGCTTCTTTGAACCTTGACACCTGATCTGGAGGACGTGTGGAGACTTTGCTAGTGAGGTGGGGTGGTTGAGGTGTCACAGAAGTCACAGACTGGCTGTCTGAGGTGGTGGCTGAGGGCTGTTTGTTTCCTGAACATCCTTCTTTCGTGGGAGAGTCACAGGACCTTGTCTGGGAGTCGCATATGGCTCCTGGCCTTGCCCCTTTGGGTTGGCCTACAGGAGACGAGTGGTGACTGAACACCTTGGCTGCTGTATTTGCAGTCTGCAGCATTCCCTGGATTGTTTTTTGAGAAGAAAAATCACAGGGCACTTGGTCTTTGCTGTTGCTCTGGGTGCTTCCCACAGGGCAATGTGACTTTTCAGGTTTTTCAAGAATCTCCCCATCCGAGGTTCTCTGTGTTTTCAGTAGAGTATCTTCAGGTCCTGATAAGGGGCTGGCATTGAGCTGGTCACTTGGGGTCGCCTGGTGGGTGTGTTGGTTGGCTGGCATTGTAAATGCTTCATCTATGAGATCCTTTCCTGCTGCAGAACATGGGGCTGGTGCTGTGGGCTCACTGCTTCCTGGCAGCTGGGTATTGTCAGAACTGCATGGAGGAGACACTTTTTCCACCTCATTGGAGACACCAGGAGAAGACATGTCTGGCTGGGTGGTCTCATGCTCAAAGGCCTGCATCAGGACCTCAGCAGCTGCACTGGGGCTGAGGTCTGGCTCTGCAGGAGTGCTGGAAAGGCCATTGGTGTTCTCACACAAGACGGCTGGTGGAGACCGAGGGGAGGCAGGCTGCACTTCTCCTAGATCCTCTTCTTTTCCAGAAGCTGTGATCAAGGAAGTTTTAGCTGATCTCAAAGGGTCAGGTACAGTCCCCATGGAATTCTTCTTCAGGAAATCCTCAGAGCTCTCCCCGGAACAGTGTTCCACCTGGGAAGCAGTTTTAGCTCAGTGTAGGGACGGAGTCAGGGACGATTCCTCTGAAGGATCAATCTGTGAATCAAGGAAATAGTATGATTAACCCGGTACAGCATTTAGGGGTTGAAAATACAGCAAACTAATTTGTACAAGATCTTATAAGCACACTAAACCTTTTCCTCGCGTATTCGTTGCTATAAAACATAGATCTTGGGAAGAAAGACTTTGAAAAAAATATTTTAATTATACAAGTATTATTTGGTACATTAGTTTCTGCTTGCATCCCATTTCTGTCTGCAAATAGGTTTTTAATGTATTTACCTAAGCATTTGATAACTACCCAAAAGTCATTTGTGTAGTCTGATTTACCAGCTTTCCGAAAATCCTATAAAGCTACTGTAATCAAATCAGTAAGTATTGAAATAGGCCTAAACAGATACGTGAAATAGAATATCTAGAAATAGATCCACATATAAATGAAGATTTAATATATGACAAGAGAGGCATTTCAATTTAGTGGCAAAATGATGGATTATTTAATATAAGGAGCTGGCAAACTGTTTATGCATCTGGAAGAAAATAAAGCTAGATCTTTATCTTATACCAACTCCAAAAATAAATCCTAGATGGATTTAGATAGATTAAAGGTTAGGGGTGCCTGGGTGGCGCAGTCGGTTAAGCGTCCGACTTCAGCCAGGTCACGATCTCGCGGTCCGTGAGTTCGAGCCCCGCGTCAGGCTCTGGGCTGATGGCTCAGAGCCTGGAGCCTGTTTCCGATTCTGTGTCTCCCTCTCTCTCTGCCCCTCCCCTGTTCATGCTCTGTCTCTCTCTGTCCCAAAAATAAATAAACGTTGAAAAAAAAAAAACAAAAAAAATAGACAGATTAAAGGTTAAAAATGTAAAATAAGTAATTAAATAAATAAAATCCTGTAAGAAAATCTAGGAACCATAAATATAATCTAGGGGCAGAGAGGGTAGGCTTCTCTTGGCAAGGGAGAAAACACACAAACTAAGAAAAACATAAGGGATTGAATAAAACCCAAAAGTTTTGTATGGCAAAAGATACCATAAACAAATACAATAGATTTGAAAAACAAATGTTTAAAATCCTAGAGGACAGGCAAAAATATCTATCATATAGCAGAAGCTCTTAAAAATTTTCAGGGAAAGAAAATAGGTCTTTGGAAAAATGGACGCAGAACATGAAAATGCAGCCTGCAACATAGGAAACATGACAGTCAACAAGCTTTTGGAAAAATGATCAAATTCATCTGTAGTCAAAGAAAATGCAAATAAAGTAACAACGAGATTTTAGTTTACAATACTTCCACCTGCAAAAACTTTTTTTTAAAAAGAGCTGTAACATTATGGCCTGGGGAGACCTAGCGAAAGGAAGTATTTTTATTAATTGTAGGTGCATATTGTGTATTGTTACAGCTTTCTTAGGGAAGCAGTTTAGTTTTTAAAGCTAAAAATACACATGTCCTCGACTCTGTGATCCTAACTCTATCAACAGATGTAAAATACCAGCATATATAGATAGGGATACAAGTATGTTTACTGAAGTACTATTTGTAGGGGCAGAAAAACTGGATGTAAACTGATTTCCATCAAAAGGGGGAGTAGTAGAATAGATCAAGACATATCTCTACTGTAGAGCATAATGCAACCATCAAAATAAACAGTTAAGTGGGCTGTAACTTTTCAATTGGGAGGGATTTCTCCAAGGTATGGCTGAGTGAGAAAAGCAAGGTAGAGAAAAGAATATATACATTTTCCTTTTTGTGAAACAGTGACCTAAAACACACAGTGACCTAAACACACAACGACCTAAAACAGACTGTGTATGTGTACAGATATGTTTGTATATCATTATATAAATTCTAAAAATATTTAGACTGAGACATATTAGGTCTTAAATGGAGGGAATGTGAGGAGTAGAAGACAGTAAAAGAGAGATGGAGGTACTGAAAGGTGGGAAAAAACTTAATTTTTTAAATCTGAATTTTATTTACTTATATTTTTATTTAAGAGAGAGAGAGAGAGTGAGCAAGCATGGGAGGGAGGGGCAAAGGGAGAGCAAGAGAATCTTAAGCAGGCTCCATGCTCAGTGTGGAGTCTGACACAGGGCTCTACCCCATGACCCCTAGGATCATGACCTGAGCCGAAATCAAGAGATGGATGTTCAACAGACTGAGCCACCCAGGCGCCCCTTCCCATCCTTGGTCTTGACTGTTTTCTGCTAAAACCCTTTGTCCAGGTGTATATTCCATTTCTTCCTTATTGGAGTTTTCTGTCGCAGTCACTTACTGGGCACCAAGCCTGTCTTCCCCTCTGCCCCTTTCTCATCCGCCTTTATTATGCCTTTCCTCCCACTCTCTGCCCTCCTCATCCTCAAAAAGCCTACCCATTCTTCAAGGCTACACTTAAATCTCATTTCCTTTCTGAAGGCCTCTAAAGCTTTCAAGTCATAAAGTCTTTCTCTCTTTTAAAAATCGTACAGCTGTGGTCATCTGGGTCCTTCTCATGTGCTGTTTTTGTACCTTTGTTACTCGTGTAAATGTCTTATTTCTCCAAAAGTACTTCAAGTTCCAGGAGGGAAGGGGACAAGCTTATTGATTCTTTTCTGTTCACTCCACAGGAGACAGTGCAAAGTCTTGTGCATAAAAAGGTGTTAATTGATCCCAACTTCCCTCCCAAATGGCTATTATTAAAGCCTTGCCAAACTTCAAAATAATAGGAGATGTTAACCCATGACATGGAATATTAATCAAAACACACAATTTAAAAGAGTGCTATTTTTAAAAGTAAAAAACAGGTTGTATCTTATTTATGAAACTTTATCTGTAATTCAGTGTTAGGCAATTAAAAACAAGTACATTGGACACCTGCTACAAAAGCGGGAAGGTTTCATAAAGCCAGGAGTATAGAACATCTCCTATGTTATATAGCTGGAGCCAAGAAACCTGGTTTGCAAAGAGGACTGTGAAATATAAGCAGCTCAAAGTTCAGCAACTGAAGCTGAAAGACTTAGAAAAAGACGACATTTCATAAAGCTCTCAGAATTCGCTGTGTTTACTTCCATTTTCCACAGATACCTAGTTGATTATACTAGTTTAACTTTAAAAGGTGTTTCCTTTTGTTTACTTTGTTAATAGAGGCAAAATCCATCAATTCAAGAATCAAGAAGAAAGGGGCCCCTGGGAGGCTCAGCAGGTTGAGTCGATTCTTGATTTTGCCTCAGGTGATGGTCTCCAGGTTCCTCAGACTGAGCCCCGAGTAGGACTCTGTGCTGACAGTGTGGAGTCTGCTTGGGATTCTCTCTCCCTCTTTCCCTCCCATTTGTGTTTTTTCCCCCCTCTCTCTCAAAATAAATAAACTTAAAAAAAAAAGAATCAAGAAGAAAAAACAGATTCTTGGCTCATACTTGTGATCTGAAACTCTTGATTCATGGATAGATAGGAAATCAAGACTTTTCTCAATCATATCTGCTAAAGTAATTGTTACAGCATCTCCATGTGTCCAGGAATATTTTCCCCTCCCCTCTCCAACTGGAAGCAGAAATCTATAGTCTCCAATAGGTTAGACAGATAGGGTATTTTAAAAGTGTAATTACTTGGGTGGTTTAGAGTGGGGAGTGTATATCTTTAAAATCAAGCTGAGTCCATTATGATAAGATTTAATAACTTCTACAAATGAAATTGCTAACAGGTAGTCCACAGACTGAATGAATCCCTGCAGGGGTGTGTGTGTGTGTGTGTGTGTGTGTGTGTGTGAGAGAGAGAGAGAGAGAGAGAGAGAGAGAGAAAACTGCATGGTTTCCCCTTCTCTTCTCTCCCTTTCTTCCCCCTCCTCTCTTTCCTCCTTCCCCCTTCCTTTTCCTTTCTTTTTTTCTTTTATGAATTGAAGAGATCTTTCATAAAAAGCCAGATTTCCCTCTTTTTGTTAATTTTTAAAAACTCAGAAGGTATGCATTTCTAGGCAGCAACCACCAGGGTAGTGATAATGAGGGCTGGCTACCTTGTTGAGCATGGACTTTCCACATGGCCCATTCCCCACTACCTTGCTTTCCTGGTTTGTTATTACTTACCTGGGCTTGTATGGGCAGTCAAATTTGAGAACTTTGGTCTAAGAATACTGACAGAGTAGGCTTCCCAACCTAATTTTTAGTCCTCTGAGAGCAGTTCAGCATTGTCTTTAAGAACATGGACCCTGGGCCAGAATTCCTGGATTATAGTATCAGTTCCACTAGCTAACTCTAACTCTGTTAGAGTTAACTTGGGCAAGTTAACTTAACCGCTCAAGGAACCCATTTCATCTATAAATTGAGGATAATAATCATGGTACTGCCTCAGTGGGATGTTGTGAGGAATAGATTTAACATTTAGAGCAAACAACATCTTGGCATATATTAAACATCTTATGAGTACTAGCTTCTTTTGAAAACCTTGATATTTAGGCTTTGATCTGTGTTAAAGAAAAAAACTATTCTGACACTTGTGAAAATGGTAAGGAAGACTTTACTTACGACTATTGGGATACGTGTCAAGACTACTGCATAAAGAGAGAACTATCAAGTTCAACTCCAAATACAATTGCAGTAATAAGTGGGGATTTTTAACTAAAGAGCAGTTAAGGGGGGGCGTCAGTGGATAAAACATTACTAAGAGGAGAAATCAAAGGTACAGGGACTCTTGATGAATGCAGGCCAAGTGATCAGACACCAACTAGGGGATGGTGGGAGAGTGGGAAATTTAATCTGTTATTGAGGATATCAGATATTAAGGGTGGGAGGATTCTCTCTAAACCGGCTTAGCAGGATTCTTGCTAAAACTGGACTCGACAAGAAGAGGCATGGAAGCCCAAGACCGAGGCCTAGTCAATGAGAGGGCTCAGAGGAGCCTGACTAAGGTTGGTCAAAGAGAGAGTCTTTGTCATATGCACTGGTGAATATGGATTTTCTTATAATATTCTCTGCAGCAATATGAATTCTTTCTGAATTGGCCATAAATTGCACAGGAGCAAATGGTATCTCTGATTTTGTCTTTTAGTTTGATAGGAACTAGATTCTTAGTAGCAGGTGTCTTTGGTCCTTCTGCCCTTAAAATCATGAGCAAGGATTTAAGGCCTTATTGCAGCAATGCAGCAAGCCTGCAAGGTAAATATTATCCACCTTTTACAGGGAAGGAAACTGAGGTCCAGAGGTTAAGTAACCTACTCACGGCTGAATACCTATAATTCCTATTGAACTGAATTTTTATGGGTGTAAATGCCTGGGCTCTTTCTGTGAGCTTCCTTATTATCTGTAACTCTGGAAAGAAAATGCAAAGCAAGAGAAATCTATCTATCTATCTATCTATCTATCTATCTATCTATCTAGAGGAGAGAGAGAGAGACTTCTTTTTGCAAGTGATCTGCAACCCAAGGGCAGCCTGCATGGCATTAACACAGACTACCATGACATTCATAACTGGTCACTTTATGAAAAGCCTGCCTTGCCGAAGGCTGCCACTGCCACCATTCATCCTGAAAATAGTGGGTTCCACTACTATGCCACGCTGCCTATTTTCATAACAGACACCCACGCTTAATAAGACAAGCAGCAGGGAACCTCAGCCCTTTGTGATTTGCTCCAGAGCTGCTCTGGTGGGAAGAGCATTAGACAGAAAGAACAGAGAGAGGCTTGGCAGTCCTGGACCGGCAGGATGCTAGTACATTGCAGGTCATGGCGATAATCTTGTGCACAGCAATTACCTTTGCCTACTTCAGAACTGCCGCATTGCTAGAACAAGGACTTCAGGATGTCATCGCATCTCTTTTAGTGACATTCTAGGTAAGTGTTACATGGACCTCAGTGATACCTCTGTCTGCAGATATCTGACAGCAGTTTTTAGCCTTCAGATGGATGATGCAAAGACCCTTGAAGAACAGTGAGGCAAGAGGTAAGAGACTATTAATCCTTAAGAAAAGGATAAAGAAAAAAAATGTCATCTGGCATCCTATTCAACCTGATTTTTTTTTTGCTCCCTTTAATCGAGAAACTTTGCCTAGATATTTGCATTCTGAGCCCAGCATATTGTGCCAGTGCACAGTTTTAAGGAGAGGTGATTCAATCCCAAGAAACACCCACAAGCTAGGAAAAGCAGTTCGTTCTTTCTTTAAAAATTCATACCTTCGCAGTAAGAGCTGCCTCAAATGCACTTCAAAGATACTCGCTGAAAAATTGGTTCTTCCCTTCGAACTGCATCTAAAGCAAATCAGAATGGCTGAAGAGAAAAGAAGGCTGTTTTGCTCAGTGCCACTGACAGTGCCCGGTAGACTTTTAACCCTAATGGTTACTTTAATAAAGGCACAGGAGAAACAAGCCGCATCCTTCTCCCCATTCAAGTCATTTGTTCCACGCTATTCTAGAAAAACAAATGCATGGTTTATTATCTCATTGAATTCCACTGTAAGTAGGGCCAGATAAAAATCTCTTAAGAAGTAAAAAAGGGCTTTAAGAAGCATGAAACCCCAAGCAGATCCCCATCTTTTGTCAAACACAAAATGTGAACAGGCGGCTTCTAAATTCACCACAGATAGAATCACACGGCTCAGCGAGCGCTTACGTTTTTACTTTCTGTATTCCAGACACAGTTCTGCAGGTGAACTTAGTTAATCCTCAGAATAACTCCATAAGGACGAACCTACTATGAGTTCCACTTTGCAGATCTGGAAGCTGCGGCAAGACCACACAAGCAATCAAGGTTAAAGACCCAATTTGAATCCAGACCCTCTGAGTACAGAGTCCATGTTGTTAATCAGTTTTACACAGGGGAGAAATAGGGCACTTTTCATGGAGGCAAGCTCAATGACCTGTGGAGGAAGCCTCATCAGACAATATAGGAAACAATGGAAAACTCAAAAAAAAAAACCCAAAAAACAAAAAACCACATAGCCTTAAACCCCTCTCACTGATTCGGATGAACAGAGGTAAACTAGACTACACAAAAATTCCTGTTCTTCATAATGATTAATCCAATTTGGAGATTTTAAGGGCCACAGACTTTTCTGGGAAGCTGATGAAAACTAGGGACCTTCTCTCTAGAAACACAAACTTGCACACACACATGTGTTTGCAGATAACTTTAGGGGGTTCCTGCCTGGAAACCATTCCCAGACCATCCATTAATATCCTTTTATCTAAGAAAAAAAAATTTATGATAGGAAAAGATAGGATTCAGTAGGCAAACAGGGAAAGGTTAAGACCTGAGGTCCCGGGGTGGGGCAAAACAGGTATTTGGGAACAATGCCGGGAGCTTCTGACCACAGCAAACCCCCTTGGAGTAAGGTTCCTCTTAAGACCATAGCAGACACCACCTACTCCCCCTCAGGTTCCCCTCAGTAATTTGACAAAAGACCTAACTAAAAATTAGTAGACCATAAAAACAACTTCAGTATGGCCATAGACCACCCCTCATACAATGGCATCGAGCCAATGAAGAACGGACAACCCAGCTCCCAGAGTGATCCAGCCAATAAGGGTAGGACCTGAGAAGGAGCAAGGGGGAAAGGAAGGTGGGGGGTGATCAGAATTTTACAGAACAAAGTCCTTTGTCTATTGTCGTGGGCATTCACTTTCTAATGTCCCCTCTCTATAAAGAGAGCTTTCATACTATTCTTACTTCTTACATTTTGATCTTATACTCTGATAAATTTTTGCCTGCTGCTCATTTTATTTTGTGTTCACCTCTTTGTTCTTTGAAGTGCTAGACAACGAATCCGGGTATTGAGATAAAAACAACAAACAAACCAACCCCTGCAACACCGCCACAAAATTAAATTTACCTGCCTCACATTGTTGTTATAGCATTTAAAGGAAATAAGCTAAATACTTAGCATAGTTTTGGGAAGATAACAGATAATCATGAACTATTATTATTTTAAAAAATTATTTTGGCATCATTTACCCTAGGAGGCATGCATTATGCGATATATTTTATAATGACTCTGCCTTAAGTGGTCCAGCAGAAATGTTTACTTTTTATATTCTCTCCAATCCATCTAAAGACTATTATTTGAAGAGGAAACTTTTAGCTAACTCAAAAATTAGCACAAAAATGAGGTCTATTCTTTTTAGGTCATGAGTGACACATGAACTTTTGGGTTCTTTCTCAGCAAAATCAAGACTCAGGTTTTAATGACCTTGAAAAATTAACCCCTCAAAAGCACCATTTTCCTACCTGTGGAGATAACTCATAGCTAAATATCAACGTTTCTATTTAAAAATGCTTAAAATAAGTTTTTTTTTTTTTAATTTGAACTCTTCTGGGGAAACATGAATAAAATAATTGTTTTGTTACTTCCTCCCTTGTCTAATCAAGCTGGCTCTTCTCATTTACTCTGTTTGCCTGATGGATATTCTGATCTGAATGTTTTCCTCTTCTTTCGCAACTCGGCTCTGAAGGATTTCAATTGCGAGCGTATTTTAATTGCAAAGAGAATGCAACAGGATCTCTGGGCTAACTAATGGTTAAACAACACCCTATTAGCAATAAAATAAGAGATCTGCATTTGCATTTTAAAATCCTGGGTGAGATATGATCTAAGCTGCCGGCATCCCAATTTTCTCAGGATATATTTAGCGCCACTCAGCCTTACAAACAAGTATTCTTGTCCTTGCTCGGTTCCTCCCTGACCTTGCTGATAGCCGGCCGCCTTTTCCCCTGGCTGCCGCACTTCCCCTCACACGCCAAGTCGAGCTCATTAAAACCAGGCCTCCGCTCCACCTGCTTTCCCTCCGGCAAAGGCGAGTGGGGGCCTAAACGGAGACCCTGGCTGCCCAGCTGCAGGCGGAAAGCTTTTAGTGATTTCTGCTTTTAGCTCACGTCAGACACGGGCCAGGAACCTCTCCTTGCACACTTGCTTCTATAATCATTTTGAACGATGGGAACGTGCCTGGTGGCAGTACCTGTGGTGAAGGAAACAGGAAAAAAGCCGTACGTGGAGCCGGTCAGTTGGGGCTGTTCGGCTCCTAGAGAGCAGGGAAACCCCGGAGAAGGCAAATTAGGAAGTCGATAGATTCCTCAGGGCCTGGCATCTGGACCTTGTGCACAGTGCTGCCTTTCTGCTGAAGGAATCATACACATTCTTTGGGGGCGCCTGGGTGGCTCAGTCGCTTAAACGACCCCGGGACATCTGCTCAGGTCATGATCTCTAGCTTCCTAGGTTCAGCCCTGCATGGGCCTCTGTGCAGACAGCTCAGAGCCTGGAGCCTGCTTGGGATTCTGGGTTTCCCTCTCTCTCTGCCCCGCCCCCTGCTGGTAAGCGCAGGCACAGGCACACACTTTCTCAAAAACAACAACAACAACAACAACAAAAACCCACATAAAAAACAAAAAAGAAATAAACAATGGGTCACTCTCCTGCTTTACAGTCTGTAAAACACTGTTTCAGGTATCATGAGGTACTTAAAATTTTAATTTTGGCCTAAGGAGATTTTAATACATTTGAGGAGATAAGGACAATTCAGTCAGAAGTTAAAAATGAGCAAGATACTATATAATTAAGTGACTAATGCTGTGGTAATAAACCATACAGTGCTTCAAATCAGGGGAAAGGCCAATATTTTTTATTCAATTGACATTTCCTGGTAGTTTTTTTTTTTTTTTGTAGGCTAGAAAATATCGCCTGCTAAGTCTAAAGAAAAAAAATGGACATTTAGAAATTAAGAGAAAGGTGAAGCAAGTAAGAGTAAAAAAGAATGATCTTTGATTGAAAAGATAATAATCTCTTAAGTCAGACTGAGATAATTAGGAAGTACTGTTAAATTCATTCACTCATTTAATAAGCTGAGTGCCTTCTTTGTGACAGATATTCAGGATACAAATATAAATAAGATATAGTCATGGTTTTGAGGAGCTTAAGGTTCCTGAAAATCATTAATTTCAATACAATAGATGTAACAGAAACCAAAAATAAAAAACAAATGCATGATGGAAGCACATCATTTTATTTGGCATAGACCTTAGGTTAGAGAGAGTGAAGAATCCTAAGGTTTATAAGACGTATTTAATGTGATCGACAAGAAGTAGATCAGAGTTTCTTACCTTGGCACCACTGACGTTTTTAGACCAGGTAACTTTGTGGGGGAGGGAAAGGGGGGTGGACTGTCTTGTGCACTGTAAGATATTTCACAGCATCTCTGGCCTCTACCCACAAGATGTCAGCAACATCATCACCCTCCATTTGTGACAAACATGTCTCCAGACATTGCCAATGGCTCCTGGGAGGCAAAACTGTTGCCAGGTGAGAACCACTGATCTAGGAGATGAGCATATTCACCTTTGATAGTAGGGAACATCTTTAGAATGAATACCTGTGAATTGATGGAAGAGACTTTGGACTTACTCCAGCTAGGTAGGAATTAATGATATAGTTTTCTGTTCTCCTGTTAGAGATAGTGCTCTTCATATTCTGCCTGTGAAAATGCAAATTGGTACAACGTCTATAGAGAACACTTTGCCAATACTTGTCAAAAATATAAGGTCACATACACCTTGACTCAGCAATTCCATGTTAGGCACTAACCTTATGAGTAAAATAAATAAATGTACTCATTGATATATGTGCAAGGTTATTCACAGCATGAAATAAAAGATTAGAAACAATCTAAATGTCCACTAGAAGGGAGAGGGTCAGTTATAAAACTTATGGTACTTTCATATAATGGTGTACTAAGCACCCATATTTAATAAGGAGAAAATCTTTATGTATTGATATGAAACAATCTCCAAAATATATTAAGTAAAACAACAATTAAACAACAAAAAGTCAGCAATAATTTATAAAGTCTTAAGATGCAAAGCAGTATGTTTAACATGCACTTGTATTAAGAGGGGAAAAGCCTTTTGCTTGTATATACATACACTATCTCTGCAACAATAAATAAGAAATTACTATCAGAGGAGGGGAACTGGGTGTTTGGGGGATTGGATGGATGGAAGACTTTTCACTCTATAGCCTTTTTGTACTTTTTGAATTTTAAATTCTGTAAATGTATTATCTATTCACAAGTAATCAAGAAATTAAAAGCTGGTGCTCCTCAACTAGGCGAAACTGAACATTCACATGTGCTGAAGCTTTTCTATCAGTGATGATGGATTTATGCTGATTTATCCTTCTACACTCTTTCCATCTGCTCTTTGCTATGCAAGAGGTTAGCCTGGCCATGAAATTAGATAAAGGAAACCATAATTTCCTTATCCATGTTGGTTATCTACAAGCTCCAAGCTAGGCAATGTAATCATTTTTCAAAGTCAGCAGCTGAAAAATGCTTTCTAAAGTGATGTCTGTTGGGCCACTAAAAAAAAAGTTTACTTAAGTTTCTTTTCCCAGACTCTCTGACTCCTGTTTATCAGCTGATTTCTCTCCCCCTCCCCTTTCCTATTCCTGGTAGCTCTACCAGCTGGTCCTCATATTATATACATCCCTCCAACAATAAATCCAAGGATGGCCAAAGCCAAATCTATGAAACTGGGTCAAACATTGATGAAAATGATTAATTAATTAATTTTGTCTATATGATGAGAATTAGCTAAACGTAAAGATATAAAATTTAGAATACATATTTTAATTGCCAATTATCAAAGCCGCCTCTTCAGGCTTTCCTGAATTAATCGTATGTCACAGCAGTGCATTATCACACTACCGTACCTGCTCTTGATTCATCGATTCCAAAAACTTACCCTCCACTTGCCGCTAATGTTATCTTCCTAAAACAAACATATAGGTATGACACTTCTCTGTGCCAAACAATTTAATGGTTCTCCATTACCTGTAAAATAAGATACACTCTCCTTAGCACAGTTTAAAAAATGTGCTTCATTATCTCATTCGTTTCCCTGTCAAGACTGGTGTCCTGTCTTCATTATCATTTGCTACACCTGTATGTCACTTTTCTTATAAGCCTCAAAGAAGGTTTATCTTCATTTTTACAGATGAGAAAACTGACACTCAGAAAAATGCAGGATGCCCAAGGTTCATGTTCAATAAGTGGAAGAGCTAGAATTCAAAACCAAGTGAGTCTGATTCCCAAATTCTACTGCCTCTCAGAGCACGAGAATGGGAGGTACAGATGAACTCATTATGTATGCAGATAAAAGACAGCTAGTGAGTACATCTGAAAAGCATTTTTGAAAGGTAATTCCTCCCTAAGACCGTCCCTGATAACATTAACCAAAAGCCACTGTGCAGTCTCTCATCTCCTGCCCCAGCTTGTTTTTTGTTTTACCGACCTCAGGGCACTTGGAACATTTTGCCTCATTCTTGATTCTCCAGGCAGAGGGCACAGCCCGGGCAAAGGCAGGAGCTTGTGGGGAAGAGTGAAGAGTTCAGCTTCACAGCTGGAGCTGAGTAGGAGGGGAGGTTAGAGAAGTAAGGTGATCACACAGGGCTTCTTGAGGTCTTTGTGCAGGAGTGAGGTCCCTCTAGACGAGGCTACTGTTAAATTGCAAGTCTTCTGACTTCTACTCTCTGTCACTTCAAATGTTCTATTATGCTTACTTGTTTTTCCATAGCACTAATCACCTTTTAGTGATTAAAAGGTGATCACCTTTTAGTGATTAAAATACTGCAACATTTACCCACTTATTATGAGTATTAGATATTGATTATCTTCCCCTGCTGGAATGCAGGCTCTAAGAGTGCAGCTTTTATCTACTTTTACTCATTTATATACCCCAAGTGCCTAGTGAAACGAATGGCCTATAAAAAGCTCACAGCAAACATGTGTTGAATGAATGGATGTTGCCTTTTGCATTTTAGCCTACTTTCATCATATGCCATAGTTTCTATGATTTTCATTTAGTTTTTACTGGCATTTGAAGATCGATTTTTCCTTGAGGACATACATATATAGCCAAGGTAACCATATATTCTGGATGTTTTGGGGAGGAGTATATTTTAAAGATACTGAGTTATATTTCCACCATAAATATTCCATACATGCCTCAATTTTCATTTAAGATGTGGTCCTAACAGAAAGGGACACACACACACACACACACACACACACACACACACGTATATGTCTTTTGTTCTTTTTTCCTATTGGCTAATTTAGACAACAGATTCTATTCCTCCAAAGACATCTGCTATGTATGGAGATGGGCAACTTCTAATTCCATCCCTAGAAGGGGTTCATCTTATCCGGCAGCTTGTAAATAACTGATTGTAATGTCTCTTTTTGCTTAAAATACTTAGGAGAACTTAATAAATAAATTTAATAAATTTATTATTTATTAATAAATAAATAACTATAAATAAATTTATAGAAAAATACCAAGCATTAAACAAAATTGTTTCAGATATGTCTTTCCAACCTAGGAAATTCTTCTCTCTGCTCTTACTATCTTTTTTGGAACATTTAAAACATTTTAAAACTTTGTGATGAATTCATCAAGGTAATAGTGGCTAGGAACATACACTAACACTAAAATCCCAGATTACTATGATTTGGTACGAGTCTAAACATTAAAATGTTGTTTGATTTCCAATAACATTTCAGCTGATGTTTATTTACTATACTTTCGTTGAACCAACCTTCCTTCCTTCCTTCCTTCCCTTTTTCTCTCCTCTTCTTCCCCCTCCCACCTTTTTTTAGTTGGTATAAGCCTAATATGATTTATTTGCCAATACTTTATAATAAATTGTAAAGCATGAACATAAATTGATACGCTGCTTTTCATTACTTATATTGTAACCATTTTATATACTTTGCAGCTAAAATTATAAGATATGAAAAGTTTTCAGAAGTTTCCTAGGTGAAGCTGACAAGTCCACAGAGTTGAGAACCACCATATTATATAAAACCATCTTCAGATAAATTAATAAAACACCATATTTGCTTATTTCTGTGGCAGAGATTAAAAATAATGGTCAACATTTGCAAGGGTGGGGTGAGAATGGCATTCTCGGTCATGTTATAGGTGCACAAATTGATGAAGAAAACTACAAATATCTATACCTTTTGAACCAATAATTCTACTTCTGGGAACTGAGCCTAAGAAAGCAAACAAAATAACTGGTAAGGGTTTATGACCAGTGGGTTTCATCATAGGGTTGTACGCTCTCTACATAACCTCCACCTAGCTGATGAGCTTTCCACTCCCAGTGTAAGATTTACTGATGGAACCCATGACTCATGGAACCTTGGCAGCTGGTAAGCCTGCCTGGTTTGCTCCTGTTACTCATGCAGTATGAAAACCAAGAGTCAGTGGCTCCTTCTGAACTTGTTCACGCCAGTTGTCTTTGTTCTTGCCACTGCATAATTTAACTATATTACATAAAAAAAGATGAAACTTGAGTGCAAACGTGTTTTTGTTTCTTTGAAACTAAGTTGAATGCTTTGATAAGCCCTGACGAAGGTGGGTCCCTAAAAAAATGTAGTTATTGAATGAGAAGTGTGTGAGACAGCTGTCAAAGAGGAAAATAATTATAAACACTTAACATTCTTATTCTTAATTAGGGATGCTTTGCTTCAGTGTAACAAAAGTGAAGTAGGAAAATATTGAGGGTCTGTGATGAATTTATGTAAGAAAGAGGATGCAAAACTTCAACCAGGGGTTCCATTCTCAAAGAAAACATCTGCCCTGTATCACAAGGCTAGTGAACGATGCAAATTCAAATGTTTTCAGTTGGAAGAAAAATCTTAAGAATATATGTATCATTTTATAATTCCTTGTTTTCTCTAACTTTTTATCAATTGATTCAACAAATTATGATGCTATAGGCTGCAAGAAATATACATCTAACATAGTATGTAGGAAATATGTATGTAGAAAAAATATTAGAAGGAAATGTACTAAAATATAGAGGGTTGATATATGGTGGGATTATGGGTGATTTTAAAAATTTTATTCTTTATTCTTTTTTATTTTTTTATTTTTATTATTAATTTTAAAGTTCTCTTTTGAGTGGTTTTTAGTTTTTTTTCAATATATGAAGTTTATTGTCAAGTTGGTTTCCATACAACACCCAGTGCTCTTCCCAAAAGGTGCCCTCCTATTCTTTTTTATTTTTAAAACCTTGTAAACGTAGGCTTATTTTAACAATGTAAAATGTAGCAAAAAAAATGTGAGGAAGATTAAGAATGGGGAAACAAGATTCCTACCAAATTGAACCCCAAAGCTCCAAGGTTTCCCTTTTTTTTTTTTTTTTCAACGTTTATTTATTTTTGGGACAGAGAGAGACAGAGCATGAACGGGGGAGGGGCAGAGAGAGAGGGAGACACAGAATCGGAAACAGGCTCCAGGCTCTGAGCCATCAGCCCAGAGCCTGACGCGGGGCTCGAACTCACAGACCACGAGATCGTGACCTGGCTGAAGTCGGACGCTTAACCGACTGCGCCACCCAAGCGCCCCTAAATTTTTTTTTTTTCAACGTTTCCCATTTTATAATTCATGTTAAATTTCTGCATTTCCCCATGCTAAGCATATTTATAGTGCAAAAAGTGGGAAGGGTGTTTCTCTATGAAGCTGCACTTCTAGATTTTGTTGTATCTCAATGCTCTGTCTCAGTTTTCAGATATTACACCAGTTCTTTGCCTAAATCAGCTCTGCACATGAGTCCCAAGTACATGATTAGACTCCACCAGGTATGTGGGAAGAAATCTGGGGTTAAGCTTGCCCAGCTGAGGTAGTCCTATATGGTGCTGCTTTAGAGTACTTAACCAGCTTTAGAAGGTCAACAATCACCCTGACCTAGAAGCACATGATGGCTCTGATTCAAGAGCATTAACATGCCTTTTCTGGGAGTTGCTTATCATTGCTTCTCATTGGTCCTTGACATTCTTTTCTATCTGGGCCCCAGTCAGTCTCTGGCATCTGGTTTAAGCCATTTAAATGCCACAGTCATTTCTTTTCTACTTCTGGCTTTAAGAAGTATTATCTTTTCTTTCTGCTTTTTTAATGCCTATAAATGCTACAAGCTTTGACCTTGAATGACTGGGAATATTTCAGCTGTACAGGGGGAAGGAATTCAGAGAAACTCACAAAGAGAAAGGTGAAGATATAGGGAGAATATACTATTCACTCAGGGAAGGGTGGGTTGTCCTGGAAGTTTACACATAGTGTACTCATAAGCAGGGGTATCACTGAAAATGTTTATCAGCTAGTACACACCTGGATGTGCTTGACTTTATCAGTTTGGATGCTACTTGTAAAACAACTGATTCTGGTATGTAGTTACATAAAAGTGGCTACTGGGAACCAAAAGCTGAGATGATACACTGGCTGAGAAAGGAAAGTCTTAATGGCGTTGTTAACAAATTTGGGCTTTCTGGTAGGCAGTAGGAAGCTACTACCTGATTTCCAACAAGCCAGTGAAACAATTAGGAACTTTATAAAGGAAGCAGGTTTTAATCTGTGCTGACTAGCAGGGAAGAATCCACAGGTAGGTAGATCAGTTATGAGGCTACTGCTACATAGCAGGTAAGGAGGAATCCATCGATGTCAGTATGAAGAATATAAAGAAAAAAGGGACATGAAAACTATGGCTGAGGTGGTACTGGAGCGTCTAATGTGCTCCAATGTAGGGAGCAAGGCTGGGGGAAACAATCAAGGACGATTCCAAGATTTCAAATCAGAGTGATTTGTTGCAGGGAGGCTGTCAAGATGACTCAAGAACAAGAATGGGAAACAAAGCTGGACTAGATTCCTAGTGGGTGTCTGTGCTGAGGGTAGGGCAATGGCATGGATGAGGAGCTGTAGCTGCTCCTGCCACTGCCATCTCTCTCTCTCCGTGTCCAACTCACTCCCAATAAACATATAATCCAATAAAAATAGTGCACTTAATATCCAGCCTCCATTTCTAATTACGTTGGTCCCGCAACTCTCTTTTATATAAAAATTCTGGAACCATTACTAAGGTGTATGAGTAGTGAACGATGGAAATTGTAGGCTTACAGCCAGAGTGTGCGGGAGCTGGCTCACATGGCTGGTTGTGTTCATCTCTTCCCTACTCTGTGATCAGGAACATCATGTAGATAGCCTGAAATTGGCCATGGTGGTGGGAATATTTACACCACAGAAATAGGCAAACTCTGCAAATATGGATGTTTTTCTCCCAGAGAACCTGTTGTTGAATATTTATACCTCTCTTGAGAAACTGGCTATGAAAATTTTAAAGAAGTGAAATTTTATAAAAGCTCTTGAATGATTATGAAGCAACATTTAACAATATCAGTTGGAAGGAGAAGGAAGAGCAGCACGTACGATTTTGAGGTACACTTGTTACACATGGCTATCAAGATTCACGACAGGTGGGATGGCAAGATTTTTTTCCACCCAGGGGGATCTCTAAACATTTCTAAGTTAGTCGTTGGTTCCTTGAGGGAAAAACTTCTGATTTTTCAAACAGTATGAAATACTGCTTAAAGTACTCTGGCACAAATTATGTTTTTCAAAATGACCACTGTGGGTGGTTCCTGCTTTCATGCTCCCTGGTGCAATGGTCCTGCTGGATTTCCTCTACAAATTTGGTTAACAATTCAACTGAGTGATAATAAATTTTTTCATCAGGCTAGCATGCTGAATGTGTGAAACAGTTTTTAAAGAGCAAATCCCCTCAATACTGTAGGCCACTAAACTTTTTCAGGGCACCTTTCTGGAACTATGTCTGTGTTCAAATGTCAACCCCACCCCAATACAACCTCATTTGCCGGATCTTCTCCTCCCTTCTCCAAAATGCCACTGTAGTTTGTATTCACTCTTTTTATAATGAATCATTTCTAAGGCTTAATCCCTCAACTGTGAAATTTATTACAGAAATTGTTAACTAGAGCAGGCAGGATACAAGAAGTGATTATGCCTGAATGACATTTTGGTTGGATTAAGGTTAAGATACCCATTATTGAGAGATATAGTCTCCTATACAGAGTAAAATACATCTCTTCAAGCCTACTCATGTATTGGAAAAAACTATAGATTGTGAAACAGAGATTCCCATGTTATTCTCATGACAATTATTAGGCTCTACAAAAGAATCCAGTCTCTTGCTATGTGGTTTGAAGCATAATTGGTGCTCAAAAATGCTTCTGGAAAGAAAGGAATATTGTTTCGGTAGCAGTAGGGCTCCACTGCAGTAAACTTTAAACAAATATTTGAGGCACTAAAGGAATAAAGGTCCCTTTTGCTTGAAATATTATTTTAGAATTGTCAGATAAATTTAATCAATAGCATGTGAATCTTGAGCATTTATTCATTCTCTTAGTCATCTTGAGTATCTTTATTTCTCACTTGGGGAAAAATATTTAGCAAGATTTGTTGACTGATGATCATTTTAAAATTACCAAAACAGAACAGACAGTGACATTAAAGAGTATTAAAAAAGTGAAGAAAGGGAGGTGGTCAATTTATTCACCATAAAAAAGGGTAAGGGAGTGGGACTGTAACCGGTTAGGGAGGATGATGGAGGAAAAAACAACCTGGAGCCTGGGCCTGAATGTTGGTGGGAAGGCTACAAAAGTTGTTTTTAATGGAAGATTGCAGGAAGTGGGTGGAAAAGAGAAGGCAGTAAAGTCACAAAATGGCAATTGCTGGTGTTGGGTACTGAGATGGGTCATACTGTACCATACCACAGACATCTTATGTATACGGTGTTCATGATATGAGCTGTTATGGTGGTCATGGTAATGACAGCACTTACTATTTTAAGATTTATAAGAATGAAATCCTCTTTTCACATTCGCAATTATTTTTGGGGTATTCAACTCAAACTTCCATTTTCTCTGATTTTGTTTGGTACTTTTCTGATGGCATGTTTGTAATTATTTTAAAATAAGTGTGGTTAGGGGCGCCTAGGTGGCTCAGTCGGTTAGGCGGCCGACTGCGGCTCAGGTAGTGATCTCGCGGTCCGTGAGTTTGAGCCCCGCGTCGGGCTCTGTGCTGACAGCTCAGAGCCCGGAGCCTGTTTCAGATTCTGTGTCTCCCTCTCTCTCTCTGACCCTCCCCCATTCATGCTCTGTCTCTCTCTGTCTCAAAAATAAATAAACGTTAAAAAAAAATTAAAAAAAAATAAGTGTGGTTAGTGGGAATTTTGCTTCAATGGAATATTTAGTGTATCACTTTTTTTTTTCCTGTAAATATATCAGCTATACCAGTGGATTTCAAGCTTTTCGGACACATTCCGGTGTATAAAAAATTACATCACAACTCAGGACATATCCATTCATATCACAACCCATTCATATCCAACTGTTTAGTCTACTAAAATAAAATGTTACTAAAAACAATACTTATCTTTTGATATTTTCTGTTCAATTCCATTACATTTAAAAATGCTAACTAAAACCTACCAAATTGGTACCCATAGTGAGGAACAGACTGAAAAACAGGGAGATTAACTCAGAGATCCATAGAAAAGATAACCAGGTGGTTAACTTGGGCCTCTGGTGCCTAGCACAGAATCTAACATGTAGAGCTTTAGAAATGCTGAAAACAAGAAAGAGGGAGGGAATCACATCTTTTTGGTAGGTCATTTATTTTTCTCAATTTAAAAAACATTTGGTAAATCCATTACATGGCAATTTTACTCAGTTTATTTCATCTACAAATTTAGTAAATTTGTTCCCGAGTCTTAAATTCAAGTTAATGGATAATCTCAATTTTAACATTAATCCAACAATCACTACACATTGAGCTTTAAATCTCCAGAAGGTTATGGACGGCATGGGAGTTATAAATGTGGCTATAGGAGCTGTAGCTCTCTGGCAAGCACCATGTCCTGGTGACTGCCACATTTCAGTAAGAGACCAGGCAAACTGTGCGTATGTGTGTTTGTGTGTGCATGGGTGCCCGTACATGCATGTGCACTGTGTGGTGAGCACTCATACTTGGGACTATAGGGGCAACTCATCTAAGAGTGAAACAGTGCCTTTGTCTAAGAAGAGAGCTTGAATACAAGATAGGGTTGGCTCTCTGATTTGAAATTAGAACAGAAGCTGGATATCTAATTTTAAATTTTTACCAGTGATGTCTATGTTGTACTATTAAAGGTAGTATAATCAATAATAAAATAATAACATCCTGCTTACAGCCAGCAGCCACTTAATGCTAGATGGAATTAGCACATTCTTTGACCTTTGGTTGTATTTGAGTATCTTGGAATCAGTAGAAAAAAGGAAGCAAAAGAGAGATAAGAGACTAAGGGACAACTTTCCTCTTCCTTCTTCAGAACAGATTCCGTGACAGTTGGAACAGATTTGCTCTGGCAGTTTTCTGCCCCAGCTAACATGATAATAATTGCCTCCACTTTTGGAGGAGGAGCAAAATGTAGCCCTCCTTCCTCTCCACTCATTTCCTACCAGCTCTGCAAAGAGCTGCAGAAAACATGTGCAAACCCTTCCTTGGTTGTTATTTATTCCTTCCTTAATGAAATAGACCTTTGTTTGCCTCCTTGTCCACGTCACCAGTAATGACGAACTGTAACATCGTCACTCTAATGCAATATGGGATCCTAATCAGACTGGTTAATATTTGCCGATACATTTCATAAAGAAGAAAGAAAAACAAAACCCCGATCTGCCTAACTGATCTTAACAGTGGGCCAGTTTTATGGAGAGCTCTCAGTTCTATAATGAATAATGTCTACAGTTAACCTAAGCCAGGCAGACAATTTCAAGGGAAAGTTCTGGCAGCCATACCTGCCTCAACAGAATTGATTCCAGGAAATTCTTGCTTAAATTAGTAGAACAGGATATAAAGAGTGCCCTGTTTTGATGCTTAAAACTATCTTTCCCTTGGCCACATAGAAAATAATAGAGGATATTTTTTGATACTGTCGATGAATTTTGAAAACACCAACCACTGTTTCACAAATATTTACTGGTCACCTACTATGCACCAGGTATGATCATGTATAATTGTATTTTATACAACTTTTACTCTTATTTATTCTATGAATTGTCTATACTCTGATCTTTAGAACCCTTTGGAGTATTTATTTTATTTCTATTATTGTAGCTTTTGCTAATTGTATTCTAATTCATATTTTAATGCAATCTTTCTTAATTATAGATCCCCTTCATTAATTAGTATTGCACTAGCCACGGTGGCCCATCAGAAAAGGGATAGAAGTGAGTAGAAGGATAAGGAGAAATTAATTATTATTTAATTAACTAAACATATAGGGTCCTTTATAGAGCAGTACTCATAAACTTAGTTGAGAAATATGACTAATTCAACCCTCAGCAAAATGAGGGGAAGGTTCGGAGATTTCCCATATACCCCTGCCCCACACATGCACAGCCTCCCCTACTATTTAAAAAAATTTTTTTTAAGGCTTATTTGTTTTTCAAAGACAGAGAGAGAGCGTGAGCAGGGAAAGGGCAGAGAGAGAGGGAAACACAGAATCTCAAGCAGGCTCCAGGCTCTGATTTGTCAGCACAGAGCCTGACGTGGGGCCTGAACTCACAGACAGGGAGATCATGACCTGAGCTGAAGCTGGATGCCTAACTGACTGAGCCACCCAGGTGCCCCACAGCCTCCCCCACTATTAATATTACCCACCAGAGTGGTACATTTGTTACAGCTGATGAACCTAAATTGACGCATCGAAATTACTCAATGACAATAGTTTACATAAGGGTTCATTCTTGGTGTTGTACATTCTATGGGTTTGGACAAATGTATAAAGACATATATCCATCATTATGGTATCATAATACAAATATCAAAATACAGGGTATTTTCACTGCCCTAAAGATCTGTGCTCCATCTCTTCATCTCCCTCTTTACCTCTCCTCTGCCCCACCAACTCCTAGAAAACAACTGATCTTTTTACTTTTTCCATTATTTTGTTTTTCCCAAAATGTCAGATGGTCAAAATCACACAGTAGGTGTCCTCTTCAAATTGGCTTCTTTCACTTAGTAGTATGCATTTAAAATTCATCTGACTTTCATGCGATTTCATTTCTTCTTAGCACTGAATAACACTCTATTGTCTAGATATACCAGGGTTTATTTATCCATCTACCTGTTGAAAAGTGTTTTGGTTTCTTCCAAGTTTTGGTAATCATGAATAAAATTTCTATAAACATCCATGTGCAGGTTTTCGTGTGGATACAAATTTCCAACTCCTTTGGGGAAATACCAAGCAGTGCAACTGCTAGATTGTATGGTAAAAATATGCCAAATTGTCTTTCAAAGTGGCTGTACCATTTTGCGTTACCAACAATGAATAAGGTCTCACTGCTCCATATCCTTGTCAGCATGTAGTGTTGTCATTGTTTTGGATTTTAGCCATTCTAATTAGTATATGGTGGTATCTCATTTTTGTTTTAATTTGCATTTTCCTGATGACATATAATGGGGGGCATCTTCTCATAGCTTTTTTGCTCTCTGAATATCTTTGGTGAAGTGTCTGTTCAGCTATTTGGCCAATTTTTTTTTTTTTTAATCTGGTTGTTTGTTTCCTTATTGTTGAGTCTTTAAGAATTCTTTGTATATTTTGAACAACAGTATTTTATCAAATGCATCTTTCTAAATATATTTTGCCAGTCTGTAGCTTGTCTTCTAGTTCCTTTGACATTGTGTTTTGCATAGCAGAAGTTTTTAATTTTAATGAGGTTCAGCTTATCAATTTTTTCATAGATGATGCCTTTGGTGTTGTATCTAAAATGTCATTGTTATACCCAACGTCGCCTAGGTTTTCTTCTAGGAATTTTGTAGCTTTGCATTTAACATTTAGGTCTATGCCCTATTTTAAGTTAATTTTTGTAAAGGGTGAAAGGTCTGTGTATAATTTATTTTCTTTTCTCCTTCTCCTTCCTTTGCACATGGATGTCCAGCTGTTCCAGCATCATTTGTTGAAAAGACTATCTTTGCTCTACTGTATTTCCTTTGTTCTTTTGTCAAAGATCAGCTGACTATAATTATGTGGGCCTATTTCTAGACTCTGACAACATAACAATTTTTCATTGATCTGTCTATTCAGTCACCAATATCAGACTATCTTGATTACTGTAGTAAGTCTTAAATTTGGGTAGAGTTAGTCCTCCAAATTTGTTCTCCCTCAATACTGTGTTGGTTATTCTAGGTCTTTTACTTCTCCATATAAACTTTAGAATCAGTTTGTCAATATCCACACAATAACTTGCTGAGATTTTGATTGGGATTACATTGTATCTATAGATCAGATTGAGAACTGACATCTTGACGATGTTAAGTCTTCCTATCCATGAATACGGACTATCTCTCCTTTTATTTAGTTCTTGGATTTTGCTCATCAATTTTTTAGTTTTCTACATATAGATATTCTACATATTTTGTTAGATTTCACTTAAGTATTTCACTAAGTTATTTCACTTATTTGGGGTGCTAATGTAAATGGCAGTTAATTTCTTTTAAAAAGATAGACATCTATAGCCAAATTATAGAAAGAACCCAAATGTCCATAGACTGATGAATGGATAAAGAAGATATATATATATATATATATATATATATATATATATATATATACACACACATACAATAGAATATTACTTGAAGACCAAAAAGAATGAAATCTTGCCATTTTCAACAACATGGATGGAATTAGAGTGTATTATGCTAAGCGAGATGTCAGTCAGAGAAAGACAAATATTATAGGGCTTTATTCATATGTGGAATTTAAGAAACACAACAGATGAACATAGGGGAAGGGAAGGAAAAATAAGATAAAAACAAAGAGGGAGGCAAACCATAAGAGACTCTGAAATACAAAGAACAAACTGAGGGTTCCTGGAGGGGAGGTGGGTGGGGTGCTGGGCATTAAGGAGGGCACTTGCTGGGATGAGCACTGGGTGTGATATGTAGTGATGAATCACTAAATTCTATTCCTGAAACCGTTACTACACTATATGTTAACTAACTTGGATTTAAATTAAAAAAAAAAAAAAAGGCTAGACATCTGTCTTATGTTCCTTTACAGAAATCACACTAATCTGCTATACATGTAGTATATCCTCCCTTCACCCACCCCAAAGCCTTTAAAAATAAAAGCAAGAAATATAAATGTATTAAAAGATAATGTGAGTGCACTGCAAAGTGTAAAGAAATGAGGAAAAAGTTACAGATTATTATTGTCAGGCATATTGACATCGTGCAGTGTTCCCAGCTTCTCTATTATTCCCATGATGGGAGTTCAAAGGCAGAAGTGTCATTTCTCCTACCCTCATTTGTAAATTGGGCATGTTGGCTGGGCAGCGCTCTGCCTACTGAAAATCCAGAAGATGGGCTCCTGAAGCTCTAAATGGAACTCATAATTAATATTCCCACGGCAGGGAGAATATGGTTATGAAATGACAGCTCATAAGGCTATGTGTCCAATAAGCTTGTTTAGATGGACCTAAATATAAAAATTTTCCATTATAACAATTTTTAATGTCTTTTTTTTTTCTGTTCAACAATTCATTCTAATACATGAGTTTCTCACACATCTTGGGATGGACCCTCAGCTCAAACAAAGAATATTTCTCCTAGAGCCATTAAATTTAATGGGAGTATTGGGGCCTCGGGGGCCCCTGGAGGAATTGGTACTGGACTCTTTCTTGCTTCAGAACCACTGTGCTTTGCTTGTACTGAGCCAGATGTCACTCCATATGGCTGCCTGCCCATTCTTACTCCTCTCATCAGATCTACAGCTTAGCTTTGCTCCCTTTATCATGAAACCTTGTAGAGTTAGTCAACAATACTGACCTTCAGATTACTTGTCTGCAAGAAGGAGATTGTCATGTCTGTCCTGTCCACCGACTCTGGGGCCACCTGACATGGACATCTGAGTCATTCCAAATCCTTCTTCCATCATCTGCCCTTGGGTGTCTGAGGCCCTAGGATATATTATCTTGTCACCTGATGCCCATTATTTGACTCATAAGGCCCAGCCTTCATCACTGGATTCCACCCAGTGTCATGCTGTGATCATTGGTAACCTTGATGTGGATGAATCCAAAAGACTTTCTTTCTGCTTTTATCTTAGTTGACTTCTTAGCCATATTCAACACATGCCTGGTTTCCTTTTTGAAATACATGCCTTTCTTGGCTTCCATGACCCACAATCTATTTGTTTTCTTCTTCCTGCCTTGCCCATCTTGGGTAGCTTTTTATCCTCAGCTCAGAATGCCAGAGTTGAACAGATTCATTCCCCTGCCTTTTTCAGTACCTCCTTCCCTCCTGGGTGATCAGAACTAATCCTACAGCTTTATAGCCCACCTTATCAGTTACCTATTGCTGCAATATTGCTATGTAATTCAGTATCAGGTAGCAGTGAGTAATTTCAGAGTGAGAAAATTGAGCATCCATGAAAAAAATTAACTTCTAGATGACAGAAGTGACATGAGCCTCTAAACCTGATTCCTAGGTTATTGCATTTTCCACTGTATTAAGAACTTAGAAAGACAGGAACCATTATAGCCACCTCATTTCTATCAGGAGCCATTGCAGAACAATCACGTTTCAAAATAATTTTTAAAAACTCTCCCATATTTTAGTTCTCCAAAATTCTGTACAAATAGGCCTTTAATGTCTCTTGTTAATGTTCCTTATTTAATTCTTAAATGAGAACTTTCGTCCATTTGCCACAACTATAATATATTCAAATTCTCCTTCTCTCTTCAAATTATTGTAAATGGCCAATCCCTATGAAATGATTCATTATATCTACATTTTCAAGTTCGGTATAATAAAATGGTACTCATTTGGAATAAAGGAGGTATCCATTAGGATTCCTGGGTGGCACATAGCAACAAATGATCTAGGATAATTTATAGAGAAGAGGACTTTGTTGGAGTAATAATAACAAACACCTATAGCATTTACTCTGATTAGGCACTGTTCTAAGCATTGGGCTAATTAATTCCTGGGAAACCCTATATGTAGGCACTTTACAGACGTAGAAACTGAGGCACAGAGAAATTAAGTAAGTTGTCCCAGATCACACAGTTAGGATGTTGCCAAACCTGGATTTGAATCCAAGCTCTGTGGCTCCAGAGTCTTAGACACTACAGCATATCTAAGATTATGGGGAAGTCATAAAATGAAAGGGAAGGCTACAAAGGCAGCTTCAGAAGAGGTTAGAAACCAGGGTATCCCTAATCAGGGATAAATGAACTCTAATCACCCCTCAAACACCTGTCTCACTTAAAGGCTCCAGATTCAAAGTCCTGGGAGACAGGCCCAATTAGTCCTTACATAGGAGAGGGCAGGGCACCTTAACTGAAGTTCTACTAAGGCTGCATGCAAAGGGAAAAAAATCAATTCCCTAAGAGGAAATGGAAGTGTTGTTATAAAAGGAAGGGAATTTGGAAGGAGTGGACAGCAAAACAATGCCCACTATATGGAGCATGAAGGAAATATTTTTATTCATATTAACCAAATGTTCACAGTGACATTTGTGTGAGAGATCTCTCAACTGCTTTAAGAACATGCACTCAGTAGACAACTTTAGTTGGAAGAGATATCTGTACCCCTTTCCTGCTACTACACTCCAAGCCCTCTCTGTAGAGTCCATGTTTTCCCACTTGAGTTGGATCACAGCATGCTCAAATATCTATCATCGTTGAAACACTCTTCCCTGACCCCATATAGCTATTGATTCCTATCTAATTCTTACACAGCTGTGCTTCCCTCATAGTCTAACTTCTTAAAAAGACAGTCTACAGTCCCTGCATCTCCCTTTTGCACAGTTACTCCCCAATCTACTATCATCTACTTTCCTCTGTCATTCCTGCATTCTACTAACACTGCCCTTGCTAAAGTCACCAATGACTGGATTTTGCCAAAACAAATAACCGCCCTCCCTTCTTATCTTGACTTCTCTGCATGCAGCATTTTGCATTCTGAGCACTCTGTCCTTCTAGAAGCTCTCTTATCTGTGATATGCTCACTTGGTTTTCCTCTTTTCTCTACAAAAGTCCTTCTTAATACCACTCTTTGGCTCTTTTTTCCTCAGTTCCTTTCAAAATGTTGGCATTTCTAGAAGTTCTGCTCTTCTCACTTTATACATTCAACCTGGGGAACCAATTACTTACATATTCATCAATCTCAAATGCATCCCCAGCCAGAACTGTACCAGTCTCCAAAAGAGCAGCTCTCCTCTTAGAAGTGTTACTGATGCCTCTAATTAGATATGGACCAAAACTCATCCACTCTTACCTCTAAATACATTCCTCCCTCTTAATTATCTCAGCCAGTGTTACCTCCATTTCTCACTTGAGCCAGATACTTCAAAACCACTCTTGCTTCTCTCTTCTCCTTTCTCACATCTCACTAACCAGTGAGATTTGTCTTGTAGACAATTCTTTTTTAATATCTTCTCTGTCTACCACCTCTTCTCTAGTTTCCCTACCGCTGGTATAATGTAGGCACTTACCATTTCTTGCCAGAATTATTTCAAGGACTTCCTATATAATCTCTCTGCTTCCAATCTGTACCTTCTTCAGTTTTCCACACTGCTGCCACAGAGATTTTTCTAAAATGCAAATATGATCATGTAGCTTCCAGAATTAAAATCCTTCAATGACAGCCACACGCTTCATGAGAAAATTCAAATTCCTGAGCTTAGCACACGGGTTCCTTGTGATGAGACTCCTGTTACCTCTTCAGACACATAGCTTGGTAGGATCCCCAGAGTGTTTCAGTCCAGCCATTAAGAAGGATCTGTGGTTACCCAAACATGTCAAGTCTCTTCACCTTCATCCATAGTGCTTTGTGTTTCTTGAATGCCCTCTATACTGGGGTGAATACTTGTCTCCTAAAATTTAGGTCCACCTGGAACCTGTGAATGTGATCTAACCTATAAATAGGGTCATTGTAGATATAATCATGTGAAAGTGAGGTCATACTGGGTTAGGGTGGGCCCTAAATCCAATATACTGGTGTCATAAGAAGGACATTTGGACATAGACATACACACACAGGGGAGAAGGTCCTGTGAAGACACAAGCAGAGATTAGAGTGGCACATCTAAAAACAAGGAATACTGGGGATTGCTGAAAACCATCAGAAGCAAGGAGAAGGATGTGGAAGTTTCTTCCCCAAAGCCACTGGAAAAAACCAACCCTGCTGACATGTTGGTTTCAGACTTCCTGTTTTGTGAGCCACACAGTTTATGGTATTTTATAATGGTGGCTCTCGGACACTAATATACCCTTCCTACTCTTTTCCCTTGCTAACCTGAATTCAGCTTAGCATCTCTCTGGCAAGCCTTCCTGGTGCTTCCCCACCCTCCAGCCTTGGATGCCCTTCTTCTGTTTTCCCATTGTATCTGTATGTATCTCTTATTAAAATGCAGTGCTATGCTGTCATCAGTAGATTTCTGTTCTTTGTGTTTTCTTTGTCGGGTGATAAGCTCTAAGACTGTTGAGAGGGTGCCTACCTGACAGCGTCAGGATCCTGCATGTGCAGTTAACACTCAGTGAATGTTAGCATGCCTCAAAAGACGTGTGATTTTCTTTCTTTCAAATGGAATATCACAAACTATCAGGTAGAGAGGAGATAAGTAAATGGGAAAAATAAGATCTCACATTAGGCCAACAATGTGCGATGCGCTGACAATGAAACTACTTTAAGATAAAAGAAGAGCTGTTTGGATTACTGAGGTTAATTTTATTCACTAGTGCTGATGAGAATTGTGTGCACGCTCTCCCAAATTATGAATTGTTTGCTTTGCATTTTTTTACTAGAAGTTCTGACTACCAGCTCATAATGAAAAATATATCATATGAGTATCTAAGTAATAGAAATATCCTTCACAAACAATAAAATAAATGGAAGTCAGGGAAGTTTACATTTTGCCTGACCATTGGGCAGCTGTGATCTCTCACTTGCTCTGGTGGCGTTCATTCTTTATTGGGTAAACTTCCACAGGTTTGTTGGAGCTCATTAGGGAAGGATCAATCCAAAGTGTGTAGGATGTTAGCCTGAAACTCACTTGTCAGAAGTGTTGGCACTTTATTCACTAAAAATAACCTCTTCATGGCCTGAAGTGGCTTAGTGGGCTGTACCCTCCTCATTATTATGGGAATTATAAAACAGTCTCAGTGTTTATGTTAAAGATCTCACCAACATGTGGAAATCTGCCTAATTAAGCTATAAAAAAATGAACTTGTTTCCTTTTAAGAATTCATTAATTGTTTGCCATACATACAATTATATTCCCCTCAGATGGTAACACAGGCCATTGTTTCTAAAAGTGGTAACAATAGTAGCCACATCCACTCAGGCCTCAGAAGACCACCTGTTATTAAAATTAACAAAAGTTGCCAAGGGCTTTAGTATTTTGACTGCAGAAGATCTTGCCTAATTGAAGGCTATGAGATGAGATTAAAACAGGGCCTTTACAATGATTATTTTTCTTATTCACTCAACTGTTATGCAGCTAAGCAAAAGGCATGAAGCACCATGAAACAAACCTGTTACACTTTGTGGCTATGTCAAATTGTTTAACACAGACAGTTGCTGGGCCTGTGGTAGGTACAAGAGAGCCACAAAGATGAGCAAGACTCAATCCCTGCCTTCAGAGGCTGGCGTCTGCTGAAGACAAAGGCAATTTCAGTGCCAGAAATTTCAACAGTAACGTAAGAGGAGGCTGACTCATTCCATCTTGTGTAGTCAGGGAAGGCTTCCTGGGGAAGCTGTGATCTGCTGCAGTGCTGAGAAGGAAAATTCATCAGAAACAAGGTAAATAATCACACAGATCGTGGGACACACAAGATGGGCTTTGGGAACAGCTCCGAGTTTAATGAAGAGTGAGGAGGGAGGAGAAATAGTAAGGCGTCAGGCCCCAAACGTGGAGATAATATTATCTATATAACTAACTCCTTAATTCACTCATTAAACATTGAGTAGTTGGTATGTTCCAGGCACTGAGGCTATAATGGTCAATATACCAGTCTTCCCCTTCAGGAAGTTCTTTTTTTAGGTTTAATTTTGAGAGAGAAACACACACACACACAGAGAGAGAGAGAGAGAGAGAGAGAGAGAGAGAGAGAGAGAGAGAATCCCAAGCAGGCTCTATATTGGCAGCACAGAGCCTCATGCTGGGCTCAAACTCACACACCAGGAGATCATGACCTGAGCCCAAAGCAAGAGTTGGACGCTTAACCGACTGAGTCAACCAGGCACGCCGCCCCTCTGCCCCAGGAAGTTCTTATCCAGTCAGGGAGGCAGAAACCTAAAGGACTGATTGGAGACAAGTTAGTGAGCCTCTTGAAAGAGGGAGGTACAGGTGTCATGAAAGCTCAGTGTTAGTGCATCTGACAGAGGAGCCACCCAAGGCCTCTGAGTGTAAGCGACAGCAAAGCGGCCTTGAAAATCCAGCAGGAGTTTGCCAGTGAGAAGGACAGAGCATTTCAGGTGCACATGAACAACAACGTGTGAGCAGCTGTGCAGAAGCAAGAGACAGCCTGTTGGGAGGAGTGGTTGAGAGTGGGGTGGGGTTGGAACAATAAGTGAGCACCGCTAAAGCTCCAGATGCAAGGCTGACAGCATAAAGCAGCCATCTGTCAAGCGATGGGGCTAAGGGCAGCAACTGAGTGAGGCTGTGCCGGGCCGAGTATGTCTTTTCCCCAGGTCATGGGCAGTCACTGAGGGCTTGATGGGGCAGGTGTGTGGAAGCCTGAGAAAGAAGGACCTATGGGAAGGCTACTGCAGGAGGTACTGTGAGAACCAGGGCAGTGATCATAGGAATAGACAGGAAGGGATGAATCTAGAAATACTGAAGAGATCAAATCACCTGTGCACAGTGATTGACTGAATGTAAAGGATGAGACAGAGGGAATATCCAAGGCTTCAAGATGAGGCAGGAAGGTAACAGGATGCTGTGATCAGTGTAACAATAGAGGTATTTACACAGTACCCAACATAAGTCAGTGAGGGAAGGGACCCAGACCACCTTGAGGAGAGTTCTGGAAAGCTTTGCCGAGCAAAATGACCCCTGAGCTGAGATCTGAAGGATGTGGAGTAATACATCAGAAGGAAAGGGTGGAGGAAAGGAGGCCACCCAAGGCAAGGGAAACAGCACAAACAGAGGCAGGAGACTGAAAACAATACATCAGAGAATGATCAGCAGTGCAGAATTCCTATGTCCCTTACCTTCTGGAAACATTTCTCTGTGTGACAGGCTATATATTGACAGGTGGTTAAAGTGTGCTTCTAGGATCAGATGGTTTGGATTCACACCTGGCTTGCCACTTACCAGCTGCGTGGCCTTGGGGAAATTACTTAACTCCTCAGTGCCTACCGCATGTAACACTTGCAACACAGAGATGAAAACAGCATCTACTTCATAGGGTTGCTGTAGGCACTCAGAAGAAAGCTTGGCACCCAGTGTTGGCTAGCAGGCAGCGGTAGCATTGGTGATAGTGGTAGTAGGAAACTTGGCTTTTCTTACTAATACAAACTTACCACCAGCTCCACCTTGCAAGTCTACTGCCCCTGCTATACCCCTCTTCTCATCCCATCCATAGCTCATTCCATAGCTATGGAATAATCAAAGGTCCATAACTTGAAATTCTAATTCTGAAAGAAAAAATGTGTTGGAAACCTCGGGCTGCATTGTGAAAATCTCAATTCTCTACTCTGTCATACAATTCACTTCTTTCTATCTTTCTTAAATATAACTATCTCCTTTCTCTGTAGACATTCCTAAAACAAGCTACTCAAGATTCACCTGTATGCAAACCAAAATTGATGCTGATGGGGAAGAGACAGGTGAAGGAAATCAGTGTATCCAAGAAGAACAACAGAGGACTGGGTGTTTGGGTGGAGACCATTATGGACAAGAAGCTTGTTAGAATTTTCACTCTTCACCTAAATCCGTAACTCTGCTGTCCCAACCGCTTAATTTATTTCCAGTGGAAAAAGAAGTAATACACTAGTTTTTCAGTTAAATTCATCATTTTCTGCTTGACTTCATCAGTTGCTCATATTCTCCCTCTCTCCCTTTTTCTTTTTCAGACCATAATTTTCCCCTTAACTTTTAGACATTTCCCTTTTTCTAGAGGTTACTCGACTACACTTACTTCTTCTTAGATAGAAGGAATGTTTTCTTTATGCATATAGACATGAAAATTAAGGGAACACAATGCTTGAGAAGTTGTCATATTCTCTGAATGTTTTAGGAGGAAGTAGAAGTTAGGTGAAGCACTAATTTGCAAAATATAAAAGTGTTCACTTCAGAAGCCAACTTGCCTCAACAAAAGTATGGTTTTTGCTGATATTGTTAAAGTTGTACAGATGATAATGTCAGGTGGGTGATGCTCATTATAACCACTGAATAATAATAACAATCCCCCAAATCTTGTACTCAACTTTTTTATTTCTTATCCTCTGTCTGGGGCCTGCTTCAGAACAGCTGTGATATTTCCCTTTCAGCCAAATTTACCTTTCAGTGTTGCTTTATTATATTCTGTTTTAATCACATCGGATATACCTTGTTTTCATCTGAGAATCCACATTCATATTCAGAAAGCTTACTTTAAAAATGTTATAGTTTTCTCGTCTTTCGTCTTTGTGTTTTTAAAATGTGACTCCAATTCAGGAGTGCCTGGCTGGCTCCATTGGGTTAGCATCCAACTTTTGCTTTTGCCTTAGGTCATGATCTCACAGTTTGTGGCATTGAGCCCTGTGTCAGGCTATGTGCTGACAACGCAGAGCCTGCTTGGGATTCTCTTTCTCCCTCTCTCTCTGCCCCTCCCCCAGTGGTGCTTTTTCTCCCACAAAATAGATAACTTAAAATTTTTTTTTAACATTTATTTGTTTTTGAGAGACAGAGACAGAGCGTAAGTGGGGGAGGGGCAAAGAGAGAGGGAGACAGAATCCGAAGCAGGCTTCAGGCTCTGAGCTCGAACTCATGAACTGTGAGATCACGACCTGAGCCGCAGTTGGATGCTTAACCAATGAGCTACCCGGGCACCCAAAATAAATAACTTTTAAAAAATGTGATTCCAATTTCAATTTATCTCCATCCTCTATGTACATCGCTTCTTATACATTAATTTCTTATTTTTCATGTATTTTTTTTTTTTTTTGTCATTACTTCTAGAAGCTTCTTGACTTTCAGGATGATTAGAAAACAAAAATCTCAAAGAAGAAAAGTCACTAAGCACTCACGGGAAAACTATGTGCTTTCTCTCATGATATGACATAACATAAATACCTTAAATACAATAAAGACACTTAAACAATTTTTAACTCTACAAGGATTTGGAAGACAGTAGCACACGAATACTTACAAAGCAAATTATTTTTTTTTAAGTTTATTTATTTTGAGAGAGAGACTGCACATGCAAGTGAGTGGGGGAGGGGAAGGGAGAGAGAGAGACAGAGAGACAGAGAGAGAGACAGAGAGAGAGAGGAGGGAGAGAGTCCCAAGCAGGCTCTGTGCTATCATCATAGAGTCTGATGCCATGCTCAAACCCACAGAACTGTGAGATCATAACCTGAGCCGAAATCAAGGGCTGGACGCTTACCTAACTGGGCCACCCAGGGGTCCCAAAGCAAATTATTTCTAAAATCTACTACTCCAGCCTCAAATTCTTAAAGAATTCAATACTGAATTCAATGGAAAATTGAACTGAATTCAATAAACATGTACTGAGGATTGCCATGTATTGGGCATTGTGCTAAGCTTTGTGGGGCTATGCAAAGATATGTAAAAATTTATAAAAGCTGGCTGATGTGTTTCAAAATTGAACATTTTAGAGAAGATATATCCCTAAGAACAATTTGTACGAATCATGTAGAGGAAAAGTGCTATGGGAATGCAGGAGAGCAAATGTTCAATTACCACTAGGGTGAACTTAAAATAATTTTTGGAGGTAGTAAAGATTTTTTAAAACTATACACATACACTTTTATCTCCTTAAGCCATGGACGTTTGGAGTTTATTATATCATTAGAAGTTAGGCTACTGTGGTTACTACATCCAAACTGATCAAATTGGACCATGTACTGTTTCCCAGTTTGGAGTAAAATTTGAGTTGGGTTTTAAAAGCTCAGCGTTTGGGGCAGAGGAGGAGAGCCCAGGCAAAGATTCACAGACAGCAACTCATAGACTTACTATTGTCCATCATGGTCCATTGTACCTGGAGCTTAAGAATGTATGAAGGAGGAGAGCTGGGAAGGGGTGTAGATGGGGTTCGGATTGAGATACTTGCTGGGAGATAGGGCTCTATGCCCAAGTCTATTACGAATAGACTTCAATGCCAGGTTAAGAAATTGAATTTTATTTCAGAAATTATTTCCAAGTTCTATGCCTTGAAATGAGTGAAAAATGAATGATTCCATCAGCTTAAATGTGAAATGAAAGAGAAAAAAGAAATGTTTGTGTTTTGAAGTGTTTTTGAATTGTAGGAAAATCATAATGAAGCCTGAAGGTAAGAAAGATGTGGTAGGCATATTTCATGATAATTTTGGTAATTGCTGCAAACATGGAAGAAAGTTTGCTCTGGTTTCAGTGTTGGGCCAGCAAATATATCAATTGATGACAAGAAAACAGTTTTATCAATTTCCTTGGGAGATCCCACACTTTTGATTAATGATTTGAGCATGCAGAATAAAGGGCCATCGAATTTCAGAGCCACACGGGTCTTTAATGGTCACAGAACCCTGCTCCGTGCCTTGGATAGGTTTCCCCAGAGTAACTGCGGTGGTCCTGGAGCCTTTTCTGCTTTTTCACTGTGTGTCCTTAACTGAATACATTTTCTTTTTTTTTCTTTTTTTAATATTTTTTTTAACGTTTATTTATTTTTGAGACAGAGAGAGACAGAACATGAATGGGGAAGGGTCAGAGAGAGGGAGACACAGAATCTGAAACAGGCTCCAGGCTCTGAGCTGTCAGCACAGAGCCCGAGGCGGGGCTGGAACTCACGGACCGCGAGATCACGACCTGAGCCGAAGTCGGCCGCTTAACCGACTGAGCCACCCAGGCGCCCCAACTGAAGACATTTTCAAGGTGGCTGATTTGAGGTGAGACACAAGGTATGATCCTGGAAGGGAGGTTTTTCCCCCCCTCCCCTTTAAAAAACCAACTGGTTCTGGGGCATCTGGGTGGCTCAGTCAGTTAAGCATCCGACTCTTGGTTTCAGCTCAGGTCATGATCTCAAAATTCCTGAGTTCAAGCCCTGCACTGGGCTCTGCGCTGACAGTGCAGAGCCTGCCTGGGGTTCTCTCTCTCCCTGTCTCTCTGTCCCTCGCTGCTGCTCTGTCTCTGCCAAAATAAATAAACTTAAAAAAAAAAAGCAAACTGGTTCTTATGTGAATCAAAGCATAAATTCTCAGCCTCTTAGATAAAAAATTAAAAAATAATCACAATACAAATACGTTTGATAATTGTATAATGTTGTCTTCGGCACTACTTATTCCTAAGATGATGTAAAAGTGTGTATATCAGAGCAGTGCTCTTTCCCCCCTTCCTTAATGATTTTCTGGGTCAATTAAGTTTTCAGTGCCACCCTTAAGACTGAAAGTTAGCATTAATTTCATAAAAATGATATATTCCACATTAGGGCAGAAGGAAGCAGATGAGCAAGTTCTTCTTACTCTGTGTAACCTGGTATTATTCAACATTGGCCTGGAGAGGAGAATTTTGTGTTTCCATGCAGGGCTCCCTAATGAGAGTTACTGAAAAACAATGTGCTCTTGTCAGAACAGTGTGGAGCTCTTCTAAAACTGGGATGGAGCTACGTTTTACCCTTTAAAGGTCAGGAGATATTATTATGCAGCAAATTGAGCCTATGATTTATCTTTTAGAAAGGCAGCATCACACACATACAAAACCCACAAGGTTTGGGTTACATTTTAAAAAAATTCTAGAAGATATTGAAAATGAGAATTAATTTCCAATAACAATGCTAATAATAGCTCCAATTTTTAAGCCTAAGATATTAGATTAAGTATTATCTCTTATTTACTCTCCACAACACACCAGCAAGGAAGGTATCATTTTCTCAATTTTAAAATGAGGAAACTCAATTTTATTCCTCATCCCCCTTGAACTCCAGCTTTGTTTTCACCACTGATGCCCTCTGCCTGACACTCTGAGACTTTCCTTTCTACTTTTGGACAGTGTTTTTGCAGTCTTTGATCAAACTTATTCCTTTTCTGACCCCTAAATCTGAGTTTATCAGGAATTTTCCTCCTCTGTCCTCTTCTTTCCTGTCCTTGGAAATCTCTTTCACACTTGGGATATCTAATGGTGCTGATCTAGTAGCTGTAAGTCCTGGCATCAGCCTCTCCCCATGTTCCCATCCTCCTCCACTTTCATACCTGCAGGCCAGATATCTGATGTGCATGTCATGGCCGGTATCCCAAACAACGCCCAACCCGGGATTCAACATCATTGTGTCAAAATGAACTTCTCCTTCCGACATCTCTATTTCTTTTAATGGCACCAGTGTTCTCCGGGTCAGGTCTGGCTTAAAATCCTGGAGTCATTTGGACAGCTCCGACTCCCTCACCCCCTATGTTTATGCAGTCCCAATTCTTGTCACATCTCTGGCTAGAAATATTTGCAACTTTCCTTCCAATAACTGGGACTCAAATAACATACCTCTCACCTTCTACAGCTTTTAAAAATACACAGAGACTTATGTGATTTGTCCCACAGTTTCGAAGCGGAGTTAGGACTTGATCCCAGGGTTTCTGACTCCTGTTTTTTCCAAGGGGGGAATATTGCAACAACTGTGTCTCCAGGCCCTGCTTGAGCTGGTCCAGGTGCCTCAGGCACGGTCTCTCTACTTGGTTCCAACACAGCTTATATAAGCACTAATAGTCACTGTCTCATAATCACTGACAAATGACCTCATTTTAAAACACAGATCTGATCACCTCATGCTCAGCTCAAAATCCTTCAGTGCCTTCCTCTACTGAAAAATGTTCTCATTACTTAACCTGGCACCGTAGACATCCTCCGGTGTGATTTCCACACAATTTTGGAATACTGCTTCCCACAACCCCCTCTATTCTCCAGCCAAATGGAACTACTCTCAGTGTCTCAAACATGCTTGAAGCATTTGCCTGCATTCCTCTGCTCAGGCTATGGCCTCTTGGAATGGGCTCCCTGCCTTTGAAAATGCTGTCTTTTCTTTCTTTCATTCATTAATTCCAAAACATTGATGTATCAACAACTGTGTATCAGGGTCTGTGCTAGACATGGGAGGATGCTGGTGAATAAGATAGAAAGGATCCATTTCTCAGGGACATTAGGATCTACTGGGTTCTTAAATTTCGGGACAGATGCCACACTCTTTGCAAAATGTCTTTCCTGATACCCGTGGCAGAAAGTGATGACTTCTCCTCCCAACAGCCATAGCACAGGGAGAAAACCTATTGCAGGATTTATCATAATCTGATTGAATTACAGTTATTGAGTCTTATCTCTCACCCTAGGTTGTAAGCTTTATTTTTGATGGAGACTCTAAGTAGCTCAATATTTAGCCCTCAGAGCACATAGTACAGAGCTCCACATAGAAGACCTCAATAAATGATATTGGAATAAACAATGTCTCTCAGAGTCTGTGACCATGAGATTGGGCAGGGAGAGCAGCACACTCCATTCACACACAGTCAGGAGAGGACAGTAAGCTCACACTCCTCTCACACACCCCCACCAGATGGTTAACATAACATTATTTTGGTCAACAGAATTGTCAGCTGATATCCAGGGCCCCATGATACTTGCCTTTATCCATTTAAAGAGAGTTTTGAGACCAAGACTAACCCAAGATTTCTGGTCATCACAATGCAGATCTGTTCAGTCTGCACATTTTTCTGTGTCAATAAGCAGGAAATAGGATTAGCATCTTCCCCATATGGTCTGTTTTTCCGACTCCAGAACCAGAAGGCTGCTAAACTCTGGACCATGATTCTAGGCTGAATTTGTTTCATGAAAATTAAAAATAATCATGTACAGTTATATTTACTCTTCTGGGGTACAGTTCTAGGAATTTTACAAATGCATGGTTGTATGACCGCCGCCACAATCAAGATATAGAACAGTCTCATCATCCCCTTAGAGACATACCCCTTGACTATTCCTTTGTAGTCAAACCCTCCTCCGCTCTTAACCACTCATCTGTTCTCCACTCCTGTAGTTTTGCCTTTTCCAGGATGTCCTATAAATATAAAAGTACATAGTTGTTTCGGTCTAGTTTCTTTAATTAGCGTCACATACTTGCAATTCATCTGTGTTGTTGTGTGTTATTAATAGTTTGTTCCTTTTTATGGAAGAGTGGTATTCCATTGCAAAAGTGTGCCACTGTTTATTTATTCACTCCCTGAGGGACATTTCGGTTATGTTCTGGTTTTGGTGATTGTGAATAAAGCCACTACAAAATACGTTCTTGGGTTACCATAGGTTTTCGTATCGCTTAGGTAAATGGGAGTGAAACTGCCAGGTCACATGGTAAGTGAATGTTCAATTTTATAAGAAACTGCCAAAATGCTTTCCACAGAATGAGTCAGAGGTCTAGTTGCTTCACATCCTTACCAACGCTTGGTTTTCTCAAGACTTGTTTTTTCTTTTTTTTTCTTTGCCTTTCTAGATCTATATAGCGTGAGATAGGATTTTAAGATTTCATCTTTTAGAACCATAATATTTCCACTTCCACACTAAGGCCACACTCAATATGTCCTCCTCCCCCTTCACTTGGATCTTTGTATTATCCCTCCCACTAGATTAAGGATTCCTTTATGGGTAAGGAACAAGTCTTAGCCATTTTCGTATATATGATGTGCTGCCAACCCACCCCAAGTGTGGGGATTTGCAACAACAGGAAATAACACATGCTACTTAAATAAATGCTCCTATATGATCAGATTTGATCAACACATAATGACACAACTAATATATCCAAAACATAATATCGTTTGCCCAATTTTATCAATTGTTTTATGCCATAGGAATTTTAATAAAATTGTGCACTTTCCTCCCTTCTCACAGATATTGTATATCCCCCAAAACTTTCATTTGTTTTGGAGGATATTTGTCTAAATTATGGATTTCAGATTTCCTGCTTTATCAAAGGGCAAATTAGAAAATATGGTTAGGATGGTGAAATATTTGAGTAACAGATTTCTTGTGCCAACATGAAAAATGAGATTTTTCTTACTAGTACTTTAGTAAGAGATTATGACCTATTTATTTTACAAATTATATCACTTACTTGCATTTTTTTAAAAAAATGAGCTATAATTGACATATATCATTATAATCATTTCAGATGTACAACATAATGATTTGATATTTTGTATATAATGTGAAAATGATCACAACAGTGTCTAGTTAACGTCCATCGCCATACTGTTACAATTTCTTTCTTGTGATGAGAACTTTTAAGATACTTACTCTCACACCAACTTTCAAATATTCAACACAGTATTATTCACTATAGTCACCATGCTGTACATTATACCCCTGGAGCCAATTTATTTCATAACTACAAGTGTGTGTGTGTGTGTGTGTGTGTGTGTGTAATCACATTTGCTTTATCCATTCATCCATTAATGACACTTAAGTTTCTTACCTTGACTATTGCGAATAACGCTGTAGTGACCATGGCAGTGCAAATATCTTTTCAAGTGTTTTCATTTCCTTCAGATAAATACTCAGAAGTGGAATTTCTGGGTCATATGGTACTTCTATTTTTAATTTAAAGTTTTGAGGAAGCTCCATAGTGTTTTCCACAGGGACTGCACCAGTTTACATTCTCACCAATGCTGCACAAGGGTTTCCTTTTCTCTACATCCTTACCAATGTTTGTTATTGCTTGTCTTTTTTGATAATAGCCATTCTAACAGGTGTGAGGTCATCTCATTGTGGTTTGTATTTCCCTAATGATTAGTCATGACTAGCACCTGTCAGTCATCTGTATCTCTTCTTTGGAAAAATGTCTTTTCAGACCCTCTGCCCATTTTTTTAAAAATGGGTTTTTGTTTTGTCTTTGTTTTTGTCACTTACTTGCACTTCAATGTGCTTTTTAGGTGAGAGGAAAAATTGGAATTACAGGGGGAAACTGTAATCATCATTTATCAAGTGAGTTGGGGCAAAAAAAAGAGGTTGAGAATCACTGATAAAGACTCAATTTCAAAAGTGAATGTGTCTTTGAAGTGCCACGGGCCAACCTCCCAGTCATTGCCAGAATCCTGACTATAACATCTCGTTGAATAGTTGCACCATTAGAAAGCTCACCGCTTCATATGGCACCAGTGCATACATCCTTGCGTGCAAGAGTCTCAAAACAAAATAAATACAAAACATTGGGAAAGCAGCTTCTTTCTAACCAGCTTCTGTTTTTCTGTAACTCTGTATCATATTAACTTTCCGTAGCACCTACAGAAATCTAAACATGGAGTTTGGAATCTATTGTGGCAGAAAGATGTTCACCTTGCATCATCCAGCCACGAGCAGAGTTAATCTCATTAACTTTTATAATGCAAGATGATTTATATTTTGAAGAGATGAACTCAGTGGCGTAAACGACATGAATCTTGGAACCTGTTTTTATATATCACTCTTTCTGCAACTTTAGTTTTTGAATGGAAGTAAACCAACAACTTACAGTTGTACATAGAGGAGAAAATTTGTGTAAGTCTATAGAAGAAAATGTCTTAAGCATAATCTATGCGTAGACTGGACTCTGAGCCCTTTAATGGAAAGCATTCTTGCAGAACTCAAAAACAAGGGGCTTTCTAACCTTAGACATTTCTCTTTCTATTGGCTAGTTTCCGGGGTGGTTTTGTATGAAGCTTAGCTCAGATGGAAATCCATTCCCGGAATTCCCTTCCCTAAATACTTCTTCAGTATAGTTGGCTACAAGGGAAACCTCTGTGATATTTGGTGGCAGAAGTGGGGCATTAGCATTATTCGGCTTGCAAGAGCCCTGTGGTGCAACAGCGGCTGGGCGGCTGGGCGCTGATCTCCTGGCTCACCTCAGTGACCTCAGGCAGCAGCCAGGCCGCAGGTCCGCACCTCTCACCAGACCCTCTCTCTCAGCCTCTGCCCAAGGTCTGTCAACAGCTCTGCAGTGAGAAGGGTGAGCCCCTTTCACGGTTCTCCCAGGTGGCTGTGGTTGGAGGAGACAGGAGTCCAGCGGGGATTCTGTTTTGTCTTTCTGTGTTCCAGTTTGTCTTGCGGGTTCCAGACTGTCCCTGCTCCACTTCACATCCAGCTTTTCTTTCCCACTGCTGGCTCTGTTAGCCTACGATCACCGCAGGCCCAATATCAGATGCAGAACAACTGCTTCCCATAGACCTTTTTATAAGCTCCCATGATTATGTAAGGTCTAACACTTATGATAAACCCATTATTCTACATCCACCGTACCGTTACTGCTTTCCTAACTGATATCGCTTCCATAAATTGTTTCTATTCAGAATATGCACTTGGTTACAAATGGTCTTTTTGTGCCTGACTTAAAAAAAAAATTATGATAGAGGCACCTGAGTGGCTCAGTCGGTTAAGCGGTTAAGCGTCAGACTTCGGCTTGGGTCATGATCTCATGATCTCACGGTTCGTGAGTTTGAGCCCCGCGTCGGGCTCTGGGCTGACAGCTCAGAGCCTGGAGCCTGCTTCAGATTCTGTGTCTCCCTCTGTCTGCCCCTCCACTGGTTGCACTCTGTCTCTCGCGTTGTCTCAAAAATAAATAAACATTAAAAAAAAATTATGATGGGGCGCCTGGGTGGTTTAGTTGGTTGAGGGTATGACTCTTGATTTCAGCTCAGATCATGATCCCAGGTTCGTGGGATGGAGCCCCACGTTGGCTCTGCACTGAGCCTGGAGCCTGTTTAAGACTCTCTCTCTCTCTCTCTCTCTCTCTCTTTCCCCTTCCGCCCCTCCTCCCGGTTCTCATGCATGGTCTCTCAAAACACCACCACCAACAACAAAAAAAACCCCACCTGAGCCAACTAGTTGTTTCTTCAAAATACGTTTTAATGTGACACTTGGAAAGTTGGATCTACTCATAGTAAAACATAAACTACAAATCTGGAAACGATTTCAAGTAATCCATTTTTATCACACTGTATGTGTATTGAGAGCAGATAAATACTGTTCCAAGTGTTTCAAACTCTTTAATATTTCCTAATAGTAAGATTTTATGGTCTTTAAAGGTGGAGAAGCCTCTTTTCATCTTTACATCCTTACATATTAGCACATAGATAAGACCTTATTAAACACTGGCTGAACTACGTAAAGAGCAAATTTCAGCTTCCTGTTTTTTTTACAAAAAAGAAAAGAGCAGCAGTGTGTGAGCAAGCGACCACAACCAACTGCATCCTCTGATGCTTGTCTCACTATTATATAGAAACTCCAGCAGGAAACCACAGCTATATCCTTTTCATCAGTATAGAAAAATCTTATGAATTGTTGGCAAGCATAAAACAGCTCTATTGACATTACATAGATAGTGGTGACAATTTATACTCACCACATCCAGGTGCTTTACAACATTTTCACAATGTTTCTCAAGGACAAATTCCAGAGAAAAGTAGGCATAATAATAGTTATACCTTAACCACTTGCCAGGGGGTAAACTATATAGAAAAACAATAAATGCCGCTGAAACTCAACTCCTCCCTTGAAGTAACTGATTTAAAAAAAAACAAAACTGATAAGTGCTAAAATTTTGCATTTCACTCAAATTTGTAAAAATTTCTAACTGACCAAAGATGCATTAGCCTGTATTCAAAAATCAGTACTGGGGCTCCTGGGTGGCTTAGTTAGTTAAGTGTCATGATCAGCTTAGGTCATGATCTCACGGTTTGGGAGTTCAAGCCTGTGTTGGTCTCTGGGCTGACAGCTCAGAGCCTGTAGCCTGCATTGGATTCTGTGTCTCCCTCTATCTCTGCCTCTTCCCTGTTCACACTCTCTCTGTCTCTCTCTCTCTTTCTCAAAAGTAAACTTTTAAAAAAATTGTGACCATACTAATTTTTCCCTTTGTATTCAAAATAGCCCAAGAATTGGACTTTTCTAACTATGAAATGTACAAACCCCTTTTGTCCACTCTCATGTATAATCCTATTTAGGATTTGGATAACACATGTTTTAAATTTGTAATATGAGCCTTGACAATGTGTTTTATCAATGAAGGGACTTTCTAACAAAGATCTCTTAATCATTTAGGAAATACAAAGAAAAAAATATGGCAGAAGTCCAGGGCTTTCAATGACTTTCATTTTAATGGGAACCACAGACATGTAGACTCATTTACACAGAAGTCAGAGAGTACAGACCTGTAGCTTTCTTGCGTGTCTACAACAAAACCTACTATGGAAATTCTCCACAGTATGTTTGTTCCATGAATACATGTGTGAACAACTGAATGCATAAATTATTGGTGGCAATGGAGAGGGGGGAGATAAGAAGGGCATCTCCAAGTTCCAGAAAAGGCTGAAGAGACCCCAAATCCAGAAAAAAAGAGGCCCAAGAGAGAAGAAAAAAATGAAAGACCGTTTTAAAAACCTGGACATTAAAACTAGAATTGTTCTTAGGAATTTCTGGACCAAACTGTTCATTTCTAGAAAGAACCTGAGGTCCCTTGGGCAATGACATGACTTCAAGTACCATTTTCACAGATTGTGACATGTGTGTGTCACTTTCATGATTTTTGCCTTATGGTGCTTCTTATCTAAACTATTTTTTACTTAATGCTTTTTATTCAATTGACTTTAATTGGTGCACTAGCTGAAAATATTAACCTAGTCTTAAGAAATGCTCTCTCTGCAAAGTAACAGTTTTGATGTGCTAGTAATGTATTTTACATATAGCAGCATATGGTGTATTTCGTATATGGTATATTTAAAAAATATTAAATATAAATTTATTTTAAAATAAATTTAAAAATATACCATATGCTAAATACATTATAGGCTATATTTTTAAAATATACTTTAAATTTATTCTTAGTATATTTCAAATTTTTTTTAATGTCTATTTATTTTTGAGAGAGAGAGAGAGAGACAGACTGTGAATGAGGAGGGGTAGAGAGAGAGAGGGAAACACAGAATCTGAAGCAGGCTCCAGGCTCCATGCTGTCAGCACAGAGCCCGATGCGGGGCTCAAACCCACAAGCCGCAAGATCATGACCTGAGCCAAAGTCAGACGCTTAACTGACTGAGCCACCCAGGTGCCCCAATACATTTCTGAAATAAAACAAATTCATAACTATTAAAATAAAAAGTAAATCTGTATACCATCTAAGATCATCTTACAGGTCACTGATCAAAATCTTCTGCATTCTGAAAACTAGTGCACTTTGCCATGCCATCCCCTGGAACAAAGCATTTGGATTCTGAAACAACATGAAGTGTTGTTTGTGGTAAACACATTCCAGATTGATGACAAGAGTCCAGTAATAAGATCAATGCCTGCAGGTGACTTCTGCCTATTTTTTTTTAACTAGAAAAAAATCAATTGCTTATTAAGGAACAAAAAAAAATAAATTAAGGCAGAAATCATGGCTTTAAAAACGATTAGTGGATTTTCATCTTTAAAATGGATAGAGATAATATATATTCATCTACCTGTCAACTATCATTAATTTATTAGGAATATGGTTTTAAGAAGGAGCTTGTCTCAAATGAGCCTTCTGTACATAGACTTTTTTTCAGCCTTTAATTTGAACTAGAACACTTAGCTGCCAGCTAAAATGAGGAATTGCTCAACTTTCATAAGTAAATGAGTATCTATGATTAAAACATCAATCACGGAAACACTAGTTCTATAAATAGTGTCTAAGTCCAAAGTCCACAGGTAGGGCTAAACACAGACACATGCTTTGTTTTTCTCCTTCTATGTGTGTGTGTGCGCACGTGTGTATGCACATGACTATCTGATAGGTATTTAGTTTTTCTCTTGAGAAACAAAGGAATGTTGTTGGCTGAACATATGTGTCACCTGGATATTTTGATAAACATTTTTATTTTTCAATTTAACCGCCTATACAATGATTTATAAAGTTTTAACCTAAAATGTTTGTTTGTCCTTGAACTCACTCTGTTTGCTTAAAAAAAAAAAGTCTTATCTCTGATTTATAAGCTTTCAGTTTGGTTTTTCAGCAACACAAAATGAAATTTGAGATAGGAGAAATCAGGCTATAAAATCCAACCTATTCCTCTGCTTTTGACCCAGTGGTAATAATAATAATGTTAATACATTACAGTGTGGTATAGTAGTGAAGTGAAGCTTGTGACCTTTGAAGTTAGACAACTCTGAATCTACACACAGTTGAGTCAGATACTATCTGAGGGACCTTTGGCAAGTTTTTAATCTGTTTCCTCATCTCTAAAATGGGGGAAGTAAAAGTACAAATCTCATAGATTTGTTTAAATGAGAAATGGGTTTAGCAGGATGTCACTAGCAGAAAAGGCTAAAGAATGAAGTTTTGAAAGAATCTGAGTTCATTAACTGGACAGATTTGTAGTCTACTCATCACCCATTTCCTTACAGTGGAAAGCAAATGGATGAAGAGAAATGTACTAGGCTTCTCTTATGTCCTAGAACCAAGATAGCAAAAGTGCCCTGAGTGGTTCCCTTAGGCTCTTGATCCTCATTTACCTCAACTAAATTCCTCTTCCCCACGTGTTTGGTTGGTTTTTCATTCTTTTTCACTTACCATCCTTAGTTCTGAAATCTAGGTACTGCCTCTTCTCTTATTTCCCCTGTGCTGCTACCTTCTGGGCAGCAAAGCAAGAAAGTTCTCTTCTCAGCAGGAGTGAATACACAAAAATGGAATCACTCACCAGGCAATCCAGAGATGTGATTTACCACTTAAACTCTAGGGTCTTAACCCTGAAGAGGAAGACCAGGGAAGAGTGATAAGCACCATGTTAGGAAAAAAGGATAGCATGAAGGCAGGGGGTATTTCACCCAACAACTATGAAAACCCCAAGTGTTTTCAGTACTCCGAAATGGGTATATTACCCAATAATGCTCTGATTCAAGATCATCTTCCAAGGGTGAAGGTGATCCTCGTGAGTCTAATAATCCCAAATGGCAGCCTTTCACTTGTCTTAAAATACACTAGCATATTACAAACCATTTATAAGCAATGGTAAAGTACCAATGACAGCAAATGATTTATTAAAAGACTAATTTAGAGCAGTTTTCTGTAATGTTATGTTATGTTGATCTCGATGATAAAGTAATTTTTATAATAATGTTACTCTCATTTATCTCACTTGCATTTGTAGATGTTTTCTTGAATAGAAAAAAATGAGGGGCGATGAAGTTACATTGAGGTTCTGGTATTTTCATGGGGAGGAAATTTCCTACCGTATATAAACTAGCTGCCCACAGAAACCTGGAAGATTTCTTAATCTTACACCTTCCCTATCTTGGTCACATTTGCTCCCCTCTGTTTCTTCGTTGTTTTTAACAAGATGAAGTTGAAAATACATATGTCTACCATTTCATTTTTGACGACATTAAGGAAGTGTAGTGTGGGAAAGGCTTCCTCCAGTTTTCAAGCTGGCCTGGCTGGAAGAAAGGAACCCAGGTGTGGTGAGCAGGTGGCGAAGCTCTGAAGGGGAACGGAAATTAAGTGAATTGCTAGGGCCGAGAGGAAGGAAGAGAGAGGTCTGTTTGGGACAGAGAAAGAAGCCTGGTTGTTAGGCTGTAGGGGAATTCCCAAGGAACCTCACCAGGAAAAGAACCCACTCTAATGCCGCTGAGCATATTTATTAATATGTTTATGTAGGCCAGGAGTCTGGGAATTATTTGAGAGTTCAGATTATGTTTTATTCATTTTTGAATCCCTAGCACATAGCACAGGGCCTAACATATATATCAAGTACTCGATACAAATTTATTAAATGATCCAAGCATCTATCTTCCTCAAATCAGAGCTTCAGCCGGTCCCCTTTCACATTCTATACTTCATCTCCTAAATAAAATCCTATTTCCAGTTTGAGGAATGCTTTTATTTCATTTGCAAAGCAGAAGTAGCTGACATATCCCCAATCCATCAAGCTCACATTATTAACTTTTATCATCCCTCTCTGAGAGTTAGACTCACTACTCAAAAGTAGTGAGGGATGATCTTTAAAAACTCATCATTACAATTTTAGACATCCAAATAACCGCCAGGGAAATAGAACAGTTCTTCATAAGAGCATGAAAGTTTTAGTGTAACTAAGTTTATGTTATTTCAAATCACTAAGAAAAAAATTACCTTGACCCCTAAAGAATTTTAACACCTATGGTCTCTTACATGTTATCAATACATTTTAGGTGTTATGAAGACGCGGACATCATTCTACATGGAAATGCACTCTGTCCAAAGAAAGCACAGAGTCAATGTAGCCCCGTGTCCTCTGTTGGCTTCCACCGATACTATTCTCAGCCCCGTCTTCTTAGAGTGAAGATGGTGAAGCACCGACACTTTGGGATTAATAATTTGATGTGAGGATGTTTTTAGAAGTGAGGTGGGAGGCACAGTGTGGGGGTGGTACGCAGCAAAGTGTGCACGAGGAAGGAAAGTGGCAGCGGTAGTTGAGAAAGAAAGTGATTTCAGAGAGCTATTAATTAAGAGCTTTCTCTATTTTCGAGATCTGCCTGAGGTTTTCATCCTATTGTCTCAGAAGGGCATATGTCTTTACTTCTAATGTGAATGATCAACTGTGACACAGTCAGCTCATTGTCAGCCCTAGTAACAGACGAGTTCCACACAATCCAGTGGCCACACTGTGTAGTGATCTCAGGGATGAGTTAAAAGCACAGCCAACTGCCATTGTTAGATGCACATTTCTCAGCTGTACAGACACAGACACAAACTGGGATAAGAATTGATACTACTTCTGACAGTTGGTTCTCAATTGCCAAGCCTACGAAATAGACCTCATTATTACCTGAAAGACTGAGATATGCTTTGGGCGTTCAGGAGGCTAGGCAAGTTTGGCATATAGCTAAAGAGTCGTATGTAACATAAAGATATGGTGTATTTAAACACACATAAAGCAATCTGATGTAAAATTGTAGTTATTGGTTAAAGAAGAAATGAACTGTTCTACGGACGGTTGATTTTGTTTGCTTGCTGCCAAAAGTGGTACAGTAAAAAATAAGCAAACTGAAAAATTCACTCTTCTCTTACTAACAGACCACGTCAACCCAGTTTGTATTCATTAACCTTTTGCAGCATCTGCATGTTTTGATGATGGAAACTTTTTAGACTCTCGTGATAGTTTACGGGAGTCAACGACATTGACCACAATGATCTCTCTACTTTGTAGAGTCACATCAGTTTCATGAGTACAGTCACAGCACTGGAGGGCCCAGGGATACTTAGAAAACATCACAAACTCAATCCCTATTAACTGAAGTTGTTGAGCACAAGTGGCTTCTATGAAGCCTCAGTGTCAGAGAGACAGTAGAGAGCAGTGGAGACTCTAATGAAATAAAGATGTAGCACATACTGTTACTTAGCTTCTACCCAGAGAGTATGTATCAGTGTCTCATTTTTTATAATATATCTCTTAAGTTTTAAATATTGCCTTAATGAAAAATAAATACCTGCGAGTCAAATAAAACATGATCTTCCTGCTGGGCCCACAAACTGTGCCAGTTTTTAATTTCTGACCTGGTATATACATCTTCAAACCTGAGGTCTGGCCACGTTAAGTGAAATGTATCGGGTCTCTCAGATGCTCACGGCAAAGGATTCTTCTGCTGAGTATCTATACATGTAGACACAAAATCATCCCCATGTGAAAGGAGATTGCATAGGCATTTTCACTTAATGAGAGCTCAGCCCCTAACCCTGACATTGACAGATTTCTGTTCGGTGACTGCTTTCGGAACATGTTCAACATGAAAACAAGACCAAACCTCCACACTCATTTGTCAGAAGCAATTTCTACTCATTCAAGGATGCAAGGGAAAATGCATATCCATTTATTAACCTTCGCACTGATTAAAATCCTCATTAGCATTAAAATTCTAGTTGCTTCATTTTTACCTGCATTTTTCAAGGAGAAATAATTTATAGTATTCAAAGAAAGCCGTGCTTAGAAAAAAAATATTACCAAGTGTAAATTAAAAATTCATGCTCTGTATAAGAAAGTAGTTAGAGACAGGGCATAAGAATCATGGAGGGTTTACTGAAATAATTGATCTCTAAACCATGTTTTGAGGGGATTGAGAAGCTAATTTAGGATAAAGGACTGAGCATTCCAAAATGATGTAATGGCAAAGGTAATGACCAAAGTCCAACAAAGTGGACTCCATGATGAATCAATTATATCTTGCATTTTGAACAATTAAAAAAAAATTAATGTTTATTTTTGAGAGAGAGAGCGGGGTAGGGGCAGAGAGAGAGGGGAACAGAGGATCTGAAGCAGGTTCTGTGCTGACAGCAGAGAACCTGATTGTGGGGCTTGAACTCATGAACTGTGAGATCATGACCTGAGCCGAAGTTGGACGCTTAATTGACTGAGCCACCCAGGTGCCCCTTGAACAACAATTTTTGAGAAGTGTATCAGGAGAAAACAAATTCATATCAGACTAAAAAAGAAGAAAGATGATTAAAAATGTCTATATTATATTCAGCAGCCCTGTCCTACACAGACATAATTTGGAATAAAAATCTGGAGCTGATGCAAAATTCTGAATCCCGATGATATCTGCTATAGTGTACTTATTAAGGCAGACACATAGGCACAGACTATAACATTTTAGAAAAAAAATTGTCAACAAGAATTGAAACAAAAAAAGATGCTCTGATTACTCAGAAAATATAGTGAACACAAATGTTTAGCTCCCTCAAGCATTTAATTTACCCAAAGTTGTACATTATAAAGAAAGAGTCTCCCATAGACACAATATGATTGTTTTAATTTTAGACTATTTAGAAATCAATATGCTGAAAAAAACAATCAAGAGTCTATCCCCATAAAACATCTTGATTACTCCCCCTGAACTAGATCTTTCACTTTGCTGGACCATTTGCAATTCAGGCTTAAAAAAGGATCCTCTGCAACTCCTTTTCTCCAGAAAATTAGTAGATGGAAATGTGATCTTTTAAGGAGCACTGGAGCTCTCTGTCCAGCTGTCTGTTACTGAATTAGCAAGAGTGCTGAGGTCCCTGGAGGTGCCTGTGACTGTGAACTGTTACTCTCTGGCCTTGAGTATTTTCAAGGTTTGCTTGGTTCTGCAAGTGTCACAAGCTGTGACTACTGACTAAAGCAGTAGGGTTGGCTTGGGTATCCACCGGGTTTAAGACCCAAGAATTAACATGTTTAAGTGGAATCTGGTGTGTAAGTAAGTCCAAGAAGGCTCCCTGCCTCAGATTGCACAGCTGATGCCCACAATTTTTCTGCCACATCAGACCTCTGGGACAGAGATCACTGCGTTGTCACTTAGAAAGGCTCACAGCATTGACTCTCAATTTTGGAGGAAGGGCTGCAGGAATAATTAGGTTCCCTTCCCCCCACCACTCTGGAGCCATTCATATCCTCTCTTCAGACCCCATTCCTTCCCCCCTCAGCAGAGAATCGGTAGAGAATTAGAAAGAAGAGGTCTAGGTTTTAGCCCCAGCTCTAACATCATGAGGACACATTATTCACTCATCTGGGGGCTCACCTGTTATCTTTTTTTCTCCCCTGTAAGTAAAGGCAAGACTGAACAGTGGTGTTCAAGCCTGGCTATTGGAATCATTTTAGGACCATCATAAAATATAGATTTCCAAGCCCTACATTTAGATTCGGATTCAGATTCAATAGGTCACAGCATTTAGCCTTCCAGCTAAGGGTCCGTTATTATTACCTGGTAATAATAATTCAGGCCCCCAATTATGCTGCCAGCTTTAAAATAAAGCCGACGATCTAATTATAGACACGAAAAATCAGAAAGCTGTTATTGTGCTGGCAACTCCAATAAGCCCAAATAAAAAGCTGTGAAAATTTTTCTCACTGGCATTCAAGACAGTAAGTAATCTAAATTGTAAGCTCATATACATTTTCCCCCATGAAATTCAATAAAGTCTTTTCCATTCAAATGCAGCCTCTAAGTGTTTTTGTTATTCCGGACTTGACTCTTATGCAACAAAGCTAGCTTATCACTAATCTAAAGATTCTGATGAAGGAAGATGAAAAAGGAGTCCAGGACATCTTTATAGAAAAGTGAATCTCCATATTTGACTGAACTCCAAATCAACTAACTTGGGTACCCGAGTCTCTGTTTTAACTGGCACTGTTCTTCTGGTTGAAGGTATAACTGTTTTCAAAAGGGTATTAATATCATAATGTTGTTCTATTCCATAGGAAAGGTAGCAAGAGCTGAAAGAAGCCCACCAAACATTTTAAAAAACACAAGTGAAGACATTGTCCTCTGATTTTATCTCCTAATAGCTCGGGTTGCAGCAAAACACACTGATGTTAATTTCTCAAAATGCATGCAAACATACTTAAACATTTTACTAAAATGCCGAACAAGTCATAGAGCAACTGAAAAATAAAATCTGGCAGGTTCTGCCCTTTCTTTTGGGGTTATGAGTACCAAGTGGTCTGATTCATCTTCAAGAAGCTGTTGGTTTCTAACACGGGGGTTTATACCTACGAGGCACACAGGAAAGGAGACTTGTAGGAGAGAATAGAAAGGTTTGCTGGATTTGTGACAGTCACTAGATCACCCTTGCCCCTCTGTGCCAATGATGGTACTTGTGTTCTGGGAAACGAAATGCTCATGCTACAATGTGGTATATCGCGTAATTTCAATAGTTCATTGAATTCAACTGAAACAAGGCCTAGCCAGTAAATTATTGCAGATGAGAGTTTTTTAAAGGCAGGAAATGACAGATTTATGATGTTATGGCCATGCTGACTAGATTTTCTTAATGGAGTAGTATTAGGAAAAGAAATCTTATATATAAAATAGCAACTCTTGGCTAATATTTTAGTCCAAACAGAAATCCTGCTGTGATTCTCTTCCCCCACCTCGATACTCATTTTCTTTTCTAAATGTTTCTTAAATAAAGCTCACACTACCCTGCCTCATTCTTTACTTCTTCCTTCTATATCACCACTCCTTCCACACTGCCCACCCAGATCCATTCATCTTTCATAAACTAGCTCACATTCCACCTTCTCCTTGAAGCCTTTCTAGATTAATGCAGTCCCCAAGGATCTCCTTCTCATCTGACTTTAGTGTCATGAATTAATGGTAAGTCATAATGTCTTGCCTTTCTCAAGGCAGTTCTGCCTTTCAGAATATTGTGTAAATGCTTGTGTATCAGATTTCCTGTTGACTCTTGGGGTCTGACAAACGGGAAGCATCTCTTCTTTGTGTCACTTAAAGCACTGGCTTTTGGACTTTTTGGAACATGATGCATAATAAGATATACAATCTACATCATAGTCGGATGTGTATATATACATATAAACATATATTTAATCAAAAAGTTCCATGAACTATACTTACTTACCCTTCTATTCTGTTTTACTCTACTTCATTTTTTGAAAATAAAAATGCCATCAGACCCAGTAAACTGACTTCACAATGGGTTGTGACCAGTTCTAGAAGGGCACTTATTGATTGCCATGGGTTTGCTATATACATTTCCCTCACGTAAGACATAATTTAAGAATTGTGTGAGACCTTTTGGCTCTCTTTAGTACATGTTTCTGAGTTACTCTTTTTTTTTTTTTTTCCATCCACTTTTTCAAACCATCATACTTTTGCCTTTTGGGTCATTGGGGACAATTAATCCCTGGCATATACAGTACTTTCCATCTTTTTGCCCTGAGCACTGTTGTCATAAAAATAAGATCCCCTGCCTCCTATAAAACTCCAATCTCCGTTCTCTCATTCCCTTTTATTCTCACAATAGGCAAAGTAGGGGGTAGACATTTCATGGATGAAGAAATTGAGACATAGAGGATTATGACTTTTTCAAGGGTACGTCTCCTTTTTAATCAGGTTATTACAAATTAGCGAATGGGGGGCACCTGGGTGGCTCAGTCGGTTAAGCGTCTCACTTCGGCTCAGGTCATGATCTCGTGGTTTGTGAGTTCGAGCCCTGCGTCGGGCTCTGTGCTGACACCTTGGAGCCTGGAACCTGCTTCAGATTCTATGTCCCCCTCTTTCTCTCTGCTCCTCCCCTGCTCACGCTCTGTCTCTCAATAATAAATAAACATTAAAAAAATTAGTGAATAGTGTTTCTAGATATTTGAAGGGTATAACATTGGGTGATGTGAACAACATAGAGCCTCCCTGGATATGCATGTACCTAACTTACCCAGGTCAAACAGTTTACAGTCATGACCAGATGAGTTAGTGGCCCTGCCGGACTTCAGTGTGAGGGTGGGTCTGCTTCCTTTCACACTCATCTTTCCATCTCCATCTTCTCTCAGTTTTTCACCCACCCAGAGCTACCTGTTATTCCTGGGCCTCTTCATGTTTTGGCCCCTGTACCAGGACTGCTCCTCTCTCTCCTCTTTACCAAACTAGTTCCTCTTGTTCTTCAGGTCTCTGCACACAGTCCTCGTCCTCTCTACCTCCACAACCTGACTTCCACAGCATGGTCTACAGGCCCTGTCAGAGCACTGAACCAGGTGGTACTCACTCCCTGCCCAGTTCTGCCAGCAGAGGCTGTCTCTCTCAGTCTTCTATTCCACAGACGAGGACCGTGGTGAGTTCTAGATAAACAAGGTTGATTGCATGAATGAATCAATGAATGAGTGCACAGAGGGCAGAAATTGCTAGCACTGAAAGAACTCACGCGTGAGCTGGGGCTGGAACTGTGTGTCCTGACTCCCAATCTTTTATGATTTTGGATTCCATGATGGACATTTTAATGCTTCCCCATAAGTTGTAGGTTTTTTGACTGGGAATTCATACAGTGAAGGAGACCTATATCTCATAAGTATATTTGAGGCACAGTCAAGAAAACGTTGCAGGGACAAATGATTAAGGCAAGTGTATTGAGGCAATTAAAAAATACCCAAATTTCAAAATGGCTTGTTGGACCTCACCCCGACCTCCAGTTGAGACTGATCTGATTCAGGTCATGTTTCAGGCCTCCACTTCCCATATGAAGCCATGCTTTTTTTTTTTTTTCCCTCATCATTTTCATAAAAGTCTAGTTAATGATTAGGTGAAGCCTCACCACACCACAACACACTGTACGTGGCTCAGCGTGAGTTCCTCTGCTCTGTTTCCAAAATAAATCCCAGTGATATAACATCTAGACTTGCAATGGCGATTACTACTCTTTTTTCCTGTTTGTGAATCAACAACCCATTTCCTCCCCCCCCCCCAACACATAAAAACTTAAAAAGTGCTCTTGGTGATTCTATTTAAAGAACATTCTCTAATACAAACTCCTGTCATTCGCAGATAGCAACAGAGCAGATTTTCTTCTTTATGCTGTGACTCATGTGTCTTTATTCCCAGGCTCAGGGCAGGCCAATGGTGAACACAATGGAAAAGAAAGAATAGTTTATAACTGGAAAATAAGCACATTCAAGCGAAGTACACTCAAAGCATTATCAAAGTAAAATATGCAGCAGCACCAACAAGAGCAAACAAAAGCCCACGCAAGATATGTGTAAATATTTCATGAGACTAAGCCTTAATCAACTCTCTCCCCAAATCTTGCTGGGGTTGTAAACACTTCAGTTTCTTTCAGTCCCATCATGACCCAGATTCCCCGCAAAAATAAAATGAAGACACGGACTGATGGTTCTTTCACAAATGTGTTGTGAAAAATATTGCGATGGAGCATATCCAGGTTTGCTTTAACAGGAAGATCCCCTTAATAAAAGGTGCTTGCTTCTCGGTGACTCTGAGCTGCTTTCTCCCCTCCTCCAACCCTTGCCTTTTCCCCACCGCCTCTGCTGCTTTCTGGACATTCACATCATCTTAACCTTGAACTGCCTACACTCCAAGCAGAGATTTCTCCCACTGCTTCTCCAGGAGGCCCTTCAAACCCGACGGCTGTTGCTGCCTTCCCACCACCCAAAATTCACTTCCCAGGGTCCAAGAACCCCTCTTCCCCTGCACCTCCTCTTTTATAGTCCACTGTTGTGTCTGAAATTTTGCATCTATCTTTTAGATCTGCCTGGATAGCGTGAAAATCTGTTGTGTGTAAATCGGCTGGCAGTGTTCTTCAGATTTTTTCCTAAGATCCATCTCTACAGAACGCTTTATAGCCTCTAGTCTCTACCCTGACTTAATGTGGTTCCAAAGTTCACCTCTACATACTGAACAGGTCTCTACAATGATTTCCCTTTATCAGCCTCTGCCTCCCCTCCTTCTCTCTCCACCTCTCTCAAGATAAACTATATATGCAAGTGTGTATGTGGATAAACGCACACATACATGTATATACACACACATATGAAATATATGAAAACTACAGTGTTTTGACTCTAAAGAAAATAGACATGGGAAAATGAGAAAAATACAAGTATAGTATTGCCAAACACACACACACACACACACACACACCCCTATTTGGATATTCACAGTGTGCAGACCTGATGGATTATAATCCCCACGCCTCCCAGCCCAAGAATGAGAACAGCAGGCTTCGTCTCCCATTTACCTTCAAAGCCAGAGCCTAAGGGAGCAATGACCTTGCAGAGAAATTCATCACCTGCGAGAAAGACGGCCCCTCCTGGAGCGCAGGACGGGATGGGGACAAGAGCAACAGGCAAACGATCAGCGGGCAAAATGTGGGACCGAATCCATACCCCCGGCGGTACCGAGCACACCACAAAGCTCCGGTCTCCCGGGCTGGACGCCGAGCAGAGGTGGCGCAGGGGGGCGTCTCCTCCCGCGGCCGCCGGTCGCCTACCTGCTCTCGCTGGGCTCTCCCCGGCGCCGCGGGGCCGCTGCCTGCGCTGTGGCGGGGGTTTCCCGTCGCATATCCCAAGCGGCGGCTCTCGGCGCCACACGGATAGCTCCGGCGGGCTCCGGAGCGGCGGTCCTTTTTCGCCCCGTTCCGGGAGCTAGCTGGGTGCTCGCAGGAACTGAAATTACTATGCAAAGAGCAGAGGCGGCGCGCAGGAGCCGGGCGGAGACCGCGGGGGCCGCCCCCACCGCGGGGCTGCAGCCGCCGCCGCCCGGCACGGAGCCAAATTGGAGGTGGGAGTTCACGTGCCCGACTGCTCCTCCGTCAGGCCCGGGATGCGCCCACCTGTCCACGGAGGGCAGCGCCGCCGGGCCGGAGCATCCGGGGAAGGGGCTGCAGCTTCGCAGGCAGCGGCGGCGGTGGCGGCGGCAGCAGGGCGCCGAGCTCCGCCCCCGCCGCACCCCAGCCCAGCCTTCCAGGTCCCCCGGGAAGGGTTTGCAGCGGCTACTTGCCGCGCGGCAGGGGGGTGGGGGGTGGGTAGCGGGGCAGGGGCTGGAGGGTCAGCGTTCTGCTGCAAGGTGACCAGCGGCAGGTGGAAAGTTAAGGAGACTAAGGTAGAGGACTAGGGCCCAGAGCGACTGGGCAGGAATTCTGGCCCTTGCTCCTTCCCACAGGTCACCAGACTCCATGTATGTGTCTAGACTCTAGCAGACCGTTTCTAATAAAGCCACGTGCAGAGAAAATCTGAGAACAAGGAACTCCCCGACGTTTCACATGTGTTGCAAAACGGACAGTATCCTGCGTATTTGGAGATGGCATTGCGGACGGTTTTCTTGTCCTTCTTCCCTCTCCCCCACCCCCACTGATGGGCGTGGATGGCTTTGAAAATCGTCCCTGCCAAGTGGCTCCAGTAGTACTATATGGATGTGTAGTATGGTTAACAGCTAGAGATGCTGCAAATGATACAAGGAAAATAACTGTTATTAACTGAATATTGTTGGCAGGCACTATGTAAAAGGCCTTATATGTGCCTTCTCTGATTTCCGCAGCAACTCAGGGGGGGTGGGTATTGTTCTCCACTGTATAGGCAAGAAAACAGGCTTCCATGATTTAGACACTTTGGTTGAGGCCACACCTTAGTAACCTGCACAACCGGGATTCAACCCACTCCAAAATATGTCCTCTGAACTAGTACACAGGACTCACCCAAGGATCTTGTTGTAATGAAGATTCTGATTATGTAGGTCTTATGTGGGCAATGCTGAGAAGCTCACAGTGATGTCCATGCTGTTGGCCAAGGAACCAAACTTTCTAACCTGCTAGACCAGGGATTTGAATTAAATTATTTCACCCTAGCTCTAGTTGGTTGATAACAACTTTTTTAAAATTCTTTTTTATTTTTGAGACAGAGCGCGACAGAGCACAAGCAGGGGAGGGGCAGAGAGAGAGGGAGACACAGAATCCGAAACAGGCAAGGACCGGTGAAATCATGACCTGAGCTGAAGTCAGATGCCTAACCGACTGAGCCACCCAGGTGCCCCATAGCAACTCTCTGAAGGTGGGTTAAGAAGGACTCTATGGTTGTGTCTTGGCTCCTGGTCAGAGAATACTGTAATCAGTTCATCATGTTCAATTTGGTTGTGGAGAGATGGTTGTGACAATGTGCTGGGTGGCTGTCCCCTTCCAAAACAACAGGGGTGGCTATGGTATAATATTGAAGGTGTTGGTGCACCAAGGACAGATATCTTCATTCCAGTTCTCACCCTCATTAAGAAAAGCTTAAAGTTTTACACCTGACGTATGTAACACAAAACATTTTACAAAGCGTGCACATAAATAATTTTATATGTCTTTATAACAACACTGTAAGGCAAGAATAATTTCATGTTACAGGAAAGAAAACTGAGGTGGACTGAGTTTCCTGAGGTTAACAATTAATATGCAGGCAGTAGTGGCTAGACTGTGACAGATCTCTAATTCAAGGTTTTTACTATACCACGTGGATAGTTCCTACTGATGCTGTAACAAATTACCACAAATTCAGTAGCTTGATATAACACAAATGTATTAGCTTACAGTTCTGGAAATTGAAAGTCTGAAAATAGGTCTTACAGGGCTAAAATCAAAGGACCAGCAGGGCTATGCATTCCTTCTGGAGGCTCTGAGGGGATAATCTTTTCCTTCCTTATTGGTCCCAGCTTCTGGAGACAGCCTATATTCCCTGGCTTGTGACCATTGTGATTACCTTGGGTACACCCAGATAATCCAGAAGAATCTCTCCATTTCAAGATCCTTAACTTAATCACATCCATGAAGGGACTTTTGTCATGTAAGGTAACATATTCACAGGTCCCAGAGATTAGGATGTAGATATTTTTGGAGGATTATTATTATGCCTACTGAAACCTTGATTGGTACTTATCTTAACAGTTTCTACCATACCTTATTGGTCTGAATGACACTGAGGTAATACTTAGGGGAAGTCCTAACTGCTGTTAAAGGCCCTCTTTAACAATACAGAATTTTTCAAAATTCTGCTTCTCAAATATCTGCTTCTAGGATAAATAATGCAATTCAAAACTCAGACAAAATCTAGTGTAACTTCAATTCCAAACCAAGTGATGGTTTTTGAAGTGATGAGAAACAGTAAACCATTATGTCAAACAAAATCAATAAAAAATATTGAACACCTTTTATGCTCAAGACGTTTATAGAAAAACTCTGATATAGAGAAGTTTATCATTTTATTGGGGCACAGAATTTCTGAAAAGTGAAATAATAAAGGATTTAAACAGAAGAAATAATAGGAGAAGCAACATGAGGTGTTATATGATTAATTGCCAAGTGAATTAGATAAATCTGGAAGTTAGACTTATACTGGAGAGTAGATACAAAACTGGAAAGGTAGGTTGGAAAGGTTGTGTTGCTTAGGATCTTAAATGTCAAACTAAGGAGTTTAGACTTCCCCTGCAATAATAACACTGATAATAACACCTTATGTTCACATAGAATAATTTACCAAGCACTTTTTACATATTTTCAGTCACTTGACTTCCTCCCGTAAGCCCCCAGAAAAGCAGGCCTGTGAATGCGCATGCAACACACAAGGAAGGAAATGCAAGTCTCTTATCAAAGTGGTGTTCTTGACCATTCTATGTAAAATTGCAGCTCCCCTTCCCACTTACATGCTGCCATTCTTTTATCTTCCTTACCCCTGCTCTATGTTTTTCCATTGGGCCCACTACTGCATCTTGATAGAAAAATATTTGTTTATTGATATCTACTGTTTATGAGGGCAGGGACTTCATCTCTAGTTCACTGCTATATCCTTATCGCCTAAAATAGTGTCCAACACTTATTAAGTGCTCAGGAAATATTGTCGGATGGATCATTATCTCCAATTTAGAAATCAGGAACGAAAATCCCAGATGTTTAAATGACCTTCATGATGTCCAACAGCTAAAAGTGCCTTTACCAAGACTGAAGCCCAATGTCTGGCCCGATGCTTTTTTTTTGATAGACTACTCCCTTTCTGAGTGAAAGCTGTTAGTCATGTTTAAACAGGGGCAGCAATGTATTTTAAAAAGATAAGAATTTGAGAGTAGAATCCTCTCTAAATGTCACATCTTTCCTAAAAGCTTCATCCATCTAGCTGGATTGGCAAGAAACATTGGCAGGACAGAGTTACCAACAGTGAATTCTGGAGAGCTGCCGTCAATTCCATGTTAGTTAGCACTGACTAATACTGTAAGTTGTTTTGTAAGTGTTCTGTTAATTCATGTGCACATGTCTTGACACTCTGGATTATAGGCTTTTGGTCTCAGGGACTGTAACTTCTATTTCTTTTATTTATTTATTAGGCAATCTTTTTTTAATGTTTATTTTTGATAGAGAGTCCGAGCACGTGTGGGGGAGGGCAAGAGAGAGAGGGAGACACAGAATATGAAGTAGGCTCCAGGCTCTGAGCTGTCAGCAAAGAGACCAATGTGGGGCTCAAACCCATGAACCATGAGATCATGACCTGAGCTGAAATCAGACACTTAACCGACTGAGCCACCCAGGCACCCTTATTTCTTTTATATCCCTGCATTCTGCCCAGTACTGGGTTCTAAATAGACTTACCACTGCATGGTTACAAGAAGGCTGCCATCACTACAAAAATTATTTTATTACAGGGCACCTGGGTGGCTCAGTCTCTTAAGCATCTGACTCTTCATCTTGGCTCAGGTCATGATCTCACAGGTTTGTCGGACTGAGACCCACATCAGGCTCTGTGCTGACAGTGTGGAACCTGCTTGGGGTCCTCTGTCTCCCTCTCCCTCTGCCCCTCCCCTGCTCGTGTGCATGCATGTACTCTCTCTCTCTCTCAAAATAACTAAACTAAAAAAAAAAAATTCTATCATTACAAACCACATTCAAAACAATGTAGGGGATCTGAATATGCCACTGCAAAATATGCCATTTTGTCATTAAGGATTGTTTTGAGCTGGAGGCAAATAGGAGTCAACAGATGCATAAGAAAGCCTTCTTGGAGCTTTCCTTATCTGACTAAAAGAAAACTTCTGAGAAATGAGGACTGCTATAAGCCCCTTTCCTGGGAAGTCTTGTGGCCATGAAAAAGATGGAGAGCCAGCCCCAAGATGGGTCTGCGAACCAATCTTACTAAAATAACCCTTGGCTTTCATTAGGTTCCCCTCATACATTTACCTTGCCACAGTTTGCTGCCCCTAAAAGCCTATACCCCCTTTTCCTTTGTCTCGTCATTTCTCTACAAAATGATTGCTCTTTATTAAGATAAACCCACCCATTTGAGTCATACATCTCTGAGTTTCTACTGGATCTATGCACAACACACAGGTAAATAAATTCGGTTTCTTTTTCCTGTCTTAATTTGTCTTTGTCTGTTTATAGGGCTTCAGCTGGAGAAGTTAGGAGGATAGAAGGAAAAGATTTTTTTCCTCTTCTACAACAGGAAGAAAAGAATTCCTGTGGAAAAGGGAACCTCCATTTTTTTTCATGGAAGAAAAACATTTTCCAGAACCCACTCTCCTAGTCCCAAATAGTTGGCCAGAATTCAGTCACCAAATCACCCAGGAAGACTCTGAAAATGAGCCCCTAGCAAGGAGGAATGGACCTGCCTTGATTTTTCTAGGCTAGACATCCTGGTGCCCCAATCAAAATTGAGGTTCTGTTAGTAAGGGAGAAGGAAGGTCGGCCCTAGGGTCATCCCTTAGCAATATCTTTCACCGACACTGAAAATGACTGTGACTCACATTCAGGTCTGTTTGGAGGCTCCCTGCCTGCATCTGGATTTCTGGAAAACCATAGCAAGCCGTATAAGTTAGATTCCTGCTTATTTTCCTCCCTCCCTCCCCCCTCTCCTCCTTCCGTCCCTCCCTACCCAACTTCCTGTTCCCCCTCTTCTGATGCTAAGTAGCCTTCTGCAGCATCAGCTTTTGCCTACTTAGTATTCCACTGTATATTTAATCAATGTCCTATTGCCAAATGTTTAGATTATCTCTATCTGGAATATTCTTAAGCTAGGCTTGTTCAATTGATTGCATAAGAGACACTCGGATCACTGCTTGTCCTACTGGCATCATCTCTTTCTGCTCCCTAAACTCACATTTTCTATTTCTGTAATAGTTTTTATCACACTAGTAGATTGTTCTGCAACACCATGACTTTGCTTTGATTGTGCCCTCCACCCACCCTCCCCTGGAAGTGCCCTTTCCTCATAGCCGCTTATCAAATTCCTATTCACCTATCAAAATTTGAGTTAGCTTTCGCTTCCTTCAGGAACACTTGCCAAAACCACCCATTCTTCTATTTAATTACTTCCTCCTCTGTGATACATCTGTATGAAGTATCCATCCTTGTTGTCGTTAATAAAACACGGTACTACAATTCATGTTTTTTCTCCTGAATACACTCAGAGTTTCATGAGAACCAAGTCTTTGTATTATACCATTTTTTATTATCAAACGTAGCACACCACCTGTTGATTGTTAACATTTGTGGAATTTAAGGCCAACAGTTTTTTAAAGAACTGACTCTGCTCCAGCTGTTGTGCTAGGCATTTTGAAAATCAACTACTCTAATTAAAGTGAGAGAAGATGGAGCAATCATTTCATCACAAAAGATTTCTAGCTAACTTTTAGATGAAGGAAGAGTCCTAAATGGCTTCAGGCTCTGAAAACTGGGGTTGTGTCTACACTGTTGTCATGGGTATGCAATGTGGAAGGATTTGGTTCTTCATCTGGCCATTTTAGCCATGTACACTTGTGGATAGCCACCTTCTATTTAAAACCTGCATGTCATACATGTGAAAGTCTATTTCATACAGGACTGTGTTCCAGTGGTTATTTTTGCTAGGTGCTTTTGGGCTATAAGGAACAAAAATCATGCTCAGTTCACCTCAGCTACTGAAAACTTGTTTAAAGTGCACCAGGAAATAAGGATGCAGGGAACCATCTATGCAAGACACCTGCTGTTTCCGTCTTCTTGACTTCCATTCACCCCTTGCTAATGACTACATCTCAATTTTCCATTGAAGAGCTACATAACTCAGTCCATGTGACTAGGTGGGGCTGACCCTGACCAAGGGGTAAATAGTATGTCTTACTTAGAGCAGTAGGAGAACCACCTGTTCCTGGTCACAGTAATTGGTTCATTGGTGGGTACAAGACCCAAACTATTACTAGAACTCTTGGGAAAGATGGGTCTCTTGACTAGGTATAATGTAAAACTGGAACTGTTAATGGAGGCCATTTGTGGACAGTTTGTATGAGGGAGACATGAAGACAAAGGAAAGGAAAGGAAAGCAGAGCTGGGAGATGGAGAGAAAGTGAGGAGTTCTTTTTCTGGTGATATAATTTAAACCATTACATTCATCCATGCTTGAATTCAAGCTCCACCACTGAATTTTACATTGGTTAATTATTTTCAAGTTGGGATTGCCTCCCACAGCTGAAGAGTTCTTATAGGCTCTTGTAATGGCTGCATGGAAAACGTATATATTGCTCAGGATACAGCAGCAGACCGTGTGATCAACAGTGATGCTTCTGGTCCAGTGTGAAGCTCTCTGGTGACTTGGTCACATTGTCCCTTTAGAAGCAGCCATCTGCTGTTGCTTCTCCTTCTGAAGACTCTGAAGAACTTTCTAAATGCTTCTTTTCTGCTTCTCTGCCTACACAACTATTATCTGAACCCTTTTTTTTCCTCTGCACAAATTGCATTCAAACTTCCCAGGAAAGAGAATTTGATTGCTTGATACATTCCACTGACTACTTGATATAGTCCCTTAAATGTAGGGAATGCTTTCTTACAAGTTGTTCCCTCTGGCATGATTTACTGTCCCATATCTACCTCCTTCATTTGGCTAATACTTACTTAATTTTTATGTCTCCGGTAAAGCCACTTCTCCTGGAAAGGTTATTTGAGTCCCCAGGATTGAGTTAAGTACTTCTACTTTGTGTTCATAAAACACCTTCCTGTTCATCACTTGATATTTCATTGCCTATTTACTTGTGTGCCTCTCCACTTACCACTCTTAGACTGTAATTTCTTTCTGAACAGGAATTTTTTCTTGGTTTATGTTGAGCACCTGGCACAGTTCCTAGCACATGGTAGATACAAAAAACAATGTTGGCTAAGTATTGAAAAAATATTTGCCATTGAGATTATGGTCTATCCTAAGTCTCTATTAAAAATCTCATTGACCGGGGCGCCTGGGTGGCGCAGTCGGTTGAGCGTCCGACTTCAGCCGGGTCACGATCTCGCGGTCCGTGAGTTCGAGCCCCGCGTCGGGCTCTGGGCTGATGGCTCAGAGCCTGGAGCCTGTTTCCAATTCTGTGTCTCCCTCTCTCTCTGCTCCTCCCCCGTTCATGCTCTGTCTCTCTCTGTCCCAAAAATAAATAAACGTTGAAAAAAAAAAATTTAAAATAAAAAAAAATCTCATTGACCAAACTAGCAATGGATCTCCAGAGTTGGTTCTCTTAACTTATCTAGGGTGTAACATCAGGAAAAGGAATTCGAATATAACTAATGAAACGAAAGCAGTAGAGTGCCAACAGTTCATATGTACATTTAATTTACATCAACATAAATACATAGTATTGGGGAGAGGTAGTGAGAGAAATACAGAAATAACAATGCATATAGTATGCATTTGGCATGACATTTCACCATTTTGCATTTGACCTGGGAGCTGTTCCCTCATGGCAGCTCTCATAACAGGGTCATTATCACCGGGGATGATTCTGGTGTTTGAAGGTACTTTTTTTCATATGACCGCTAAACACAATGATGCCTAAACATCAATTAACCATTTCATTTGGTATTAGACCAAAGGCTCAGAAATCTGTTCTAATGCTGGAAGAAGGGAACCAAAGGAGGAGTTAGTACTTTCTTCTAGTGAAAAAAAAAAAAAGATTATTGATAGACAGATAAGCTGGTGTCGAATATATATTTTGACTGGAGAGGTTTGAAGTCTTTGCCTTTTCTTGCTCCATGTTGCTACAGAACTCAGGCTTTTCACTACATACCCTCCAGCTCTCTAGTCCTGAAGCCAGCTCTGACCAAGACAGGCAATAGACTCACATCCTGTAGCTGGTGACATGTGGAAATAATCTCATTGAATTTCCACATTTGACATGGAATGACTAAGGTGGACCATGAGCACCATATCTGCAATGATGATCAACCTTCCTCTATGTTCTCTATTATGTTCTCTTCGTTCATATGGTCCTACTTCTGCCTGGTTTTTTAGTAAAGCTGCATTCGCTGGCATTCCAGCATGCTTGTTTGAGACGCTGACCCTTCTTAGCTCTTGCCAGCCCTTTTTATCCAATGGCAGTGGGATGATGGTACTTAGGTGCAATTTTTTCTGGTAATTGGGTGGAGTCCAGCTCTAAATTAGATAGATCTCCTGGAAAGAGAATGCAACTAGCATGTAGTTTTAAATATAACCACCATCCTCAGTCAGTTGAGCATCTGACTTTGATTTTGGCCCAGGTCATGATCCCACAGTCATGCAATGGACTCGCACTGAGCATGGAGCCTGATTAAGATTTTCTCTCTCTCTCTCTCTCTCTCTACCACTCTCCCCCACTCATGCATTCTATCTCTCTCTTTCTCTCTCAAATAAAAAAAAAAAAATTCAAATAGAACCACCATCTAGAGACTGCCTTGCCTCATTCACTTCTAAGTCTGTTCTACCTTCCCTCCACTTTAAAGATGTGAGCTCTATGTAATAAAATTTGCCCATTCTTTCAGACACTATTACTTTTTTTCTGAGTCAGGCCCATAAACCAAGGTAGTTTCCCTAGTCCAAATTCCCAGCCTTCTCCATCTGCTGAGATCACCAACATCCTCCATAAAAACACAAAACACAAAAAATTATTTAACAGTGCTCATCAACTGATGAATGGATACATAAAATATGGCATATTGTACAATGTAATATTACTTGTCAATAAAAAAATTATATATGTTCTAGTTAAAAAACAAAGGATCTGAATAGACATTTCTCCCAAGAAGAAATACAAATGGTCAATAAGCACATGAAAAAATGTTCAATATCATTAGTCAGAAGGAGAATGCAAATCAAAACCACAATGAGATACTACCTCATACCCATTAGAATGTCTACTATCATACAACAGAAAATAAATGCTGGCAAAGATGTGGAGAAATTGGAATGCTCATAACTGCAAAAGGGAATTAGATATGGTACAGCTTCTTTGGGAAACAGTTTGGTAGGTCCCCAAAAGGTTAAACATGGAGTTACCACATGACCCAGCAATTGTACCTTAAGTATATCCCAAGAGAAATGAAAACATACGCCCACAAAAGAATATGTACACAAATGTTCATAACAGCATTATTCATAGCAGCTAAAAAGTAGAAAAACCCAAATATCCATCAACTGTAGTACAAACAGCCATAAAATAGAATTTTATTTGGAAATAAAAAAGTATTGATACATGATACAGCATGGAAAAACTCTGAAAACATGTAAAGTGAAAGAAGTCACGAAAGATCACATTTTGTAGGATCCCATTGATAGAAAATGTCCAGAATGCAAAAATCTATAGAAATGGAAAGTAGATTAGTGATTGCCTAATTAGGGCTGTAAAGCAGGGAAAAGGAGAGAATGTGGAGTGACTGCTAATGGGTATGGAGTTTCTTTTTGGGATGATGAAAATGTTCTAAGATTAGATAGGGGTGATGGTTGCATGACACTGTGAATATATTTAAAAACATTGTACAATTTAAAATAGTGAATTGGGGCACCTGGGTGGCTTGGTCGGTTAAGCGTCCAACTTCGGCTCAGGTCATGATCTCACAGTCCGTGAGTTCAGGCCCCGTGTTGGGCTTTGTGCTGATAGCTCAGAGCCTGGAGCCTGTTTCAGATTCTGTGTCTCCCTCTCTCTCTGCCCCTCCCCTGTTCATGCTCTGTCTCTCTCTGTCTCAAAAATAAATAAACGTTAAAAAAAATAAAAAATAAATAAAATAGTGAATTGTATGCTATGTAAATTTTATCTTTTTTTTTTTTTTTTTTTTTTTTTTGAGAACTGGAGAGAGAGCAGAGGAGAGGGGCAGAGGGAGAGAGAGAATATTAAGCAGGCTTCGTGCTGAGGCTCAATCTCGTGGCTACAAAATCATGACCTGAGCTGAAATCAAGACTCAGGTATACTTAACAGACTGAGCCACTCAGGCACCCCATTAATTACGTCTTAATAAAGCTGTTTAAAATATTTTAACAGATAGTTTAAGTCCGATTGAATATTTTTTAAAGTTCTCAACTTCTGTTATTCTAAGAATGAGCTCACGAGTAACCTTTTCATGTCTGTTTCCTTAATGCATTATCCTGATCAATGATACTGTCAACCTGTGCAAATATGTCAACCTGTGCAAATAAATTGATACTTTGGTTTGCATATCCATCTCTTGTGAGTCTTTTTTAGCCCAGATAATTTCCCCAGAGTTTGATCACACTTAGGGTGAACAGATAGAATGGATTTTAGCAAACTGCAAAGCTAAACACCTGGCCTGTGTTAGCCTCATACAGGTACTACGTCCCCAAGAGACTCTGCCTAAAATAGCCAACCAGACAGCCAGCTAGCTGGCCTCTTGCTCTTTCTTTTTGACAGGTCTAACCTACAATATATTGGATGGAATGTTCTTTTTCAATGAGGAACTGTAAAGATTCCTAATGGAAATGTGCAGTATCATATCACAAAAGAAAAATAGAGCAGAAATAAATTTAAAAAATAAGATATAGTTCCTGATTTTGTTTTCTGCAATGGATATGAAGCCGTTGCAAAAATAAACAGTGATTTGGCATTTTGCATCACCACTGCATCAGTCGTTAATAAGGACTGAATTAATGAATGAATAAACTCACGTTATCATATTGTTTGTGGATTGATGAATATATTCAGTTTTCCCAGACTGGTTAAGTTGATGTAGTTATGAAATTGCACAACTCAAGGAATAAAATTGTATTCTATGTAAATGGTGTCTTCTGGATTTGTGCAAAACGGAAAATCTGATTTATCTAACAGCTCTTCCAGAATGGTAGTGAAACCTGGAAAATCAAAGGAAAAATGGGTCTTCCTATCTTATCTTTCCCCTTACCTCACCTAAAGGTAGAATTGTACTAGGTGTCCCACTTTACTTCCTGAAACTTGAAGCCACCAAAGCACTCCTTATTGTCAAGTCAATCAGTTTGATGCCTATTAAGATCCCAGAGAAATTTAGGTTATATTTAGTTCTTATGGATTTATAGACTCATATTCGTTGATAATTATATTAACATTATAATATTCAGTTGGCTTGATTTTCTATGGCTGATACTCACCATGATGTGGTAGATTAGATATTACTGATTTTTAGGTAAGGATCCAAATAGAAACGGGTGAAATGCATTTTACGGATTTACATCCTGTTTGGCTGCCATATCTTATATCCTAAATTGACTCTTTTGGATGGGTGAAGACAGAACCAAACATCTAATCAGTCCATAAAGTGCAAATAATATGGTGGAACAGAATTTCTAAAAGACATGATTCCCTTTCCTGGGAGACATGGTTATTGACCATGGTAAACATATGCATACATACACATATACATATATATGTACATGTATACATACATATACACATACATGTACATGTATACACATACATATATGTAAATGCATGCACACATATACATACACATGTACGTGTATACATACATATACATACATATACACATATATGTACATGGTATACATGTATACATATGTATGCACATGTACATATATGCACATATACATATATACATACACATACATACACACATACATATATATATACACACACATACATATATATAAACACACAGTGTTATTATATATTTATATATAATGTGTGTCTAAATATGAATATATGTGTGTATATATCAGAAAATATATGAATTTACAGAGGGGATCCATAAAGTCTAGATATATCAATAGTATGTTTTAATTTTTTATAGACTGAAAGCACCTCTGATGAGATAATATTCCTCTAAGTATTATCAGATTTTCTGGAAACAATTTTTTTTTATTTTAGAGAGAGAGAGAGAGAGAGAAGGGGCAGAGAGAGAGAGGAGGAGAGAGAATCTTAAGCAGGCTCCATGCTCAGTGCAAAGCCCTAGGCGGGGCTTGATCCCATCACCCTGAGATCATGACCTGAGCCAAAATCGAGTCAGATGCTCAACCGACTGAGCCACCCAGGCACTGGTGGAAACTTTTTATACATAAGAAATATGAATGCAAAAAGACTTCTTTAGTTAAGAAGACTATTAGATTTTCCTAATCACCAAATGGGTTATTGCTTCTATTTGTAATTTCCAGGATGACTTATCTCCCTAATTATTCATTTACTATAAGGAATCTCTATGTTTCTCTCTATATAAGATAGTTCTAGAAGTTATGTCAGAAAGCATATTGGGGCACTTGGGTGGCTCAGTCAGTTAAGCGTCTGACTTCGGCTCAGGTCATGATCTCACGCTTTGTGGATTTGAGCCCTGTATTGGGCTCTGCACTGACAGTGTGGAGCCTGCTTGGGATTCTCTCTCTCTGCCCCTTCCTAACTTACACTCTCTCTCTCTCTCAAAATAAATAAATAAACAACAAAAAAAGCATACTAGGGGTGCCTGGGTGGCTCAGGCTCAGGTCATGATCTCATGAACCATGGAATTGAGCCCAAAGTTGGGCTCTGTGCAGACAGCACAGAGCCTGCTTGGGAGTCTCCCTCTCCCTCCCTCACTGCCCCTCCCCCGCTCTCTCTCTTTCTTTCTCTCAAAATAAATAAATAGGCATTAAAAAAAAAAGAAAGCGTATTAGTATGAAATGGATCTTTTTCCCTATAGCAATAATGCTACCATTAGGTCTGATTTTTCTGATCATGAATTCAACAACAAAATGATTCAGAGTTAAAAACAAACAAATACTAAAATCTCTACAATCATTTAAAATAAGATTATGTTCTAAATTCTATAAAATTACATAAATAGGATATGTACATTATTCAGGAGATCTCAATGGTAGTACAATACAATGCTACATATATAGCAACATATTATAACTATATTAGATTACTGTATCATAATGACACTGAAAACAAGCCAGCTCTAACAACCATTGCACTAATTATACATGATTCAAGGACTAGTTTTGCTTGCATTCTTACAATTCAGAAGGAGTTGGGAGGAATAATGTTTTGCCAAATTCTTACTAGCACCGCTTAGGGAAGTTTGAGTGGATTTTTTTTTTTTTCTCTTGGAAAGTTTTCCTGAAGCAAGAAGTCTTCAAAATCATTAAACTGTTCTGACAAGCAGATATTTGTTAAGATTCTACCATATGCCAGACACTATGGTAAGCAATGAGGACACACAGTTGAATAATACACAGCCCTGCCCAGGAGGAATTTATAGTTCTGGGAAGGAGACAGATGCATAAGTAGTTGATTTCCATATAGGCACGAGCGACACATGAGACACTATGAAACACGGGGAAGCTGCAGTTTTGAGAAAGAGTTCTTTGTAATGAGTCTTAAATTCAAGATGGAAAGGAGGTAGTGGGATGATGAAGAGGGATGTATAAGAGACATTTAAGAGTATCCTGTGCTGTGCTCCAAACAGGTCACTAGAAAACAGTCACTGTGGTATTTACCTATTTGAAGTCCTTATTAAGAAACATAGTTCAGTCAATAAAATGTTTACTTAGTGTTATATTATGTATTGGGCAATGTTCTAGATGCTCCAAATACAGGGATGAATAAAACAGACAAATGTCTCTGACTTCAGGAGCTTACGCTCTACTGAGGGAAACAGATAAAAACTGAATAAACAAATATATGTTATGTCAGATAGTGATGAATGTCATAAAGGGGAAGAGAAGAGTTAAGAGACTGGAGTGACAGGGTGCTATTTTAGATGGGTGGAGGTGATCAGAGAAATCCTCTCAAGAGGTGGTTTTGAGCAGAGTGAAGTTAGGGGGCAAGCTGTGTGTGTCTGGTGAACAGCGAGATAGCTTTTCAGATAATAAAGGCTCTGAGGCAGGACCTTGACTTGGTATATTTAAAGGTCAGCAAGAAGACTAAAATGGCTGGAATACATGAAATGAGGGAAAGAAGAACAGGAAATGAGTTGGTGGGAGTGGCCAGAGGCCAGCTTACGTAGGGCCTTTATTCTCACCAAATCTGTTTTTTCTACTTCCTAGTTCCATAGTTCCTGTATGATTTTCTCTCTTCTATTGATCTTATGGAGGACTACAAGGCCCTGGGAAGTCCTGGATCTCTGACTAACCACACAGAGGACTAACCACTGATTAGGAACATTTACTTTGGATTTTTTTTTTTTTTTTTTTTTTTTTTTATGTAAGCACAAGATTCAGTAAACTACACTAAACCACCAAGATTTGGGAATTTCTTACAGTAATCATTGACTCTCACTAATAAAGCTTTGTGGTTGGTGGGGTTTGAAAAAAAGGCATCTAGTGAATTTGATATTTGAGTTCATTTTCTTTTCTTTATTCTTTACCTTACATCCACCACCCCTCAAGTTAGGAAAACTTTAAAGAAGCAAAGTGGCCATAGAAGATCAGTGTGAAGGCTTTTCTTTTTAAGACAGGTGTAATAGTCACCCTTCCTTGTCATAGTGATGTTGAGGGATGTAGACATGAACTTCAAGGCTTGTAGGAATCATCAGTTTTAGCCTCCTCCCTGAAACAGCGGGGATTTCCAAATTCTTTCTCTGCCCAGTTCCAAGAGGAATAGCCGGAACAATCAGAAGTATAGAGAAAAACATTTATTAAATAGAATTGAAGTTTAGACCACCTCATTTATAAAAGAACAATAGGTTACATGAGAAGAGGAATGTATATTGGAGAATTTGGCTCAATAATTTACCTTAAAATTTAGATGATTCTTCTGCATCTGCATCTTTTAGGTATAAACATGTGGCTAAGACACAGTTATTTTTATAGTTCCCAACAGCATATTTTAGATAATTTTTTTTTTCTCCCTATAGGAACATTCCTCTAGGTTTTAAACTCTCCTATATTTCTGAAGTATCATGGTACCACTATGGCATTCATTGTTTCTCTGTTTTATAATTGAGCATATACTCTGCTTCTGGCACTATTCTAAGTGTTAGGAATATAAAACTTTTGCTCTCATGGAGCTCGGGAAAAAAATGAAATTTGACTGCAGTATAACTTAGTTTGGTTTTACTTCTTGTATTAGTTTCTATAGTTGCTATATTAAGAAATTACCACAAATTTAGTAGCTGAAAACCGCACAAATTTAATCTTACGTTCTGGAGGTTAGAAGTCTAAAAGGAGACTAATGGGGCTAAAATCAAGGTATTGGCAAGGCCAGTTCCTCTGGGGGCCCTTGGGGAGAATCTATTCCTTGTCTCTTCCAGTCTCTAGAGCTTGCTGACATTCCTTGCCTGGCAGCCAAATCACCCCAATTTCTATTTCTATCATCATAGTAACTTCTCTGTCTGACCTCTCCAAGTCCTTTTATTTATTAAATAAATAAATAAATAAATAAATAAATAAATAAATAAATAAATACATAAATAAATAAATAATGTTTATTTTTTGAAAGAGAGAGAGAGACAGAGTGTGAGCAGGGAGGGGCAGAGAGAGAGGGAGACACAGAATCCGAAGCAGGCTCCAGGCTCCAAGCTGTCAGCACAGAGCCTGACGTGGGGCCCAAATCCACAAGCTGTGAGATCATGATCTGAGCTGAAGTCAGACGCTTAACTGACTGAACCACCCAGGTGCCCCTCCCCAAATCCCTTTTAGAAGGATCCTTGTGATTTTATTTGGCCTACCAGGATAATCTCACTGTCACAGATCATTAATTTAATCACATTAGCATAGTCCCTTTGCCACGCAAGGTAACATATTCACAGGTTTCTAGGGATTAGGATGTGGATATCTTCAGGAGGGGGCACACTTTTGAGCGTACCATATTTTTCAGTATCTAAAACCAAAGAACTTATTTCCCTTGTCAAGGTGAGCTTGGAACTTTTTCTGCTTGTCCTTCTCAGTCTAGCTCACTGAACCACGAGTGTGTTTTGTGAACTAATAGGATTCGAATGAGGCACTTTATTGAGCCTGTGTACATGGCTTGCTTAATTCAGGACATAGTACTTCCCTAAAGCTGTGACTCCATGGCATGCTTTTATCCGTTGTATGATAGACTGTGAACTCCTTGAGAGCAGAGCTCATATTTTATCCATTTCCTTATCTGTTTTACCCAGTATCACACCTCAGACACAGTAAGTGCTTAGGAAATGTTTGTTGTATTAAATTAAATAGTTTTGAATGCCAAACTCATTGTTTTTTCCCATGAAACCCACATCTTCTTCTACTTCTTTTTCTATTAATTATATCACCCTCTAAACATACTTCCAAGTTTGAAACTGTGATCATTTATATCAGGGGTCAACAACTATGACCCTTAGGCCAAACCCAGCTACCACCTGGGTCTGAAATTCAACTGGAACATTGCAGAGTTGAGTAGTTGTGACAGAGACTGTATGGACCGCAAAGGCTAAATTATTTACTATTTTGACCTTTACAAAAAAATGTTCTCTAACTGTTGACTTAGGTGAAAATGCCCAACAAGTTACCTTCTGGGATGGGGAAGATTTCTATCCACATTACTTCCTTAAATACGACTCCTTCTCACTGATTCTTCCCCAGCTCATCCTTAATCCCCACTTATACCAACTGCCACCTTATTGTTGAACTCTTCATAAGGCAGGAATAATAGATGTGACCTCTGGGGGGCAGGAATCATAGCTGGCTTGCTTCCTTAACTGTACTCAGGAACTGTTGCTTTGTGAAGGGTGTTCTTCTCCAAGCATCTGACCAAAGTTTATTGTTTGTGATCTTTTCTAGGACTTCTTCTGGGTATTTCATGTAGATACTGAAGTTATTCAGAAGATACCTAACTTGCGTCTTACTGCGGCTCCTGCACAAGTAGATGCTTCAAGGCTCATTAAAGGAGAGTCTTCATAATGGGCAAAATGCCCAGAAAATGGCATTGTGGAAAACACAAAATTATGCCAAGGGGTAAGGATAAAATACTTACGGATTTTCTATTGTGCTTTTAGTTATTTTAAAAGTGAATTGCCTGGCAACAAAATAATCAATAATGAGAGAAGGAAAATCTATGTAGCATGGAGTGGTACCTTATGTTTCATCCTTTATCTAAAATATATATAAACTGCTAAGATGAAAGTGAGTACAGCACAACCTTGCTGGGTAATGGTCAGAAAGAGATGTGTTAGTTTGGACTGGTTGAGCGCATTACTAACCACAGAGGTTAAGATGGATGAGAACTAAGGGTTTATAATGTTTCTCTTTTTGGTGCCTCCCTGGATTCTAGCTGGAAGAGTCTCCTCATCCTCTATTTTGTCATTGGATGAAGACATAAATCTGACGAACCTATTTCCTTAGATATTCTACTGTCCTGGTGACAGAGAAACCTAAGCTTTCACAGGACTTTCTTGAGGGGAAAGACATCTCTTTGATGTTAAATTTCAGACCTTTATTCATGCATGTAAACCTTGGGCCATGTGGGACACATTTCTGTTACCCGATGGCCAGGAAATAGCATTAAAAACTCAGGTGCATCAAGAAAAAGGAATTCCTCCTAAACCTGAGCTGATTACCACACAACGAGGTGAGTAGACAACAGAAGTTACTTCAGACTAGGAATGGGCTGTAGGTTTGACCCTTGGAAAGAGGTATTCGTTTTTCCCTTTTTATTGGTATTTTTTTTTCTGATTGCAGCAACATAGATTAATTTTGTCATTTATGAGATATTTGAATGCCAAAAAACCCAAAGACCACAAATAGTCACATATGAGCCTAGTAATGGGTATTTAAAAATTCTGAAGTCTAGAAATTTTTCAGTTAACAAAAATTCGATCAAAATAGAGTATACATGCATCACACAGAGATACTTACAGACATGCATGTGTCTGCCTGCATCTATCTATCTATCTATCTATGTATTGATCATCTACCTATCTACCTATGTATTGTTCTATAGAAAATGGCAATTTTTCAGAATATTTGTTGCTAAAAATGCATGTTTTTAAAATATAATTACAATAGTAATGAGGTCTGTAAAGGATAAGGTGAATAGCAATGATATTTCCTCCTTTATATGTTGCTTCACGGTTGAGTCCTGGGTAACAGCAATAATACGTTTTTTACTTACTGGTTACGATGTATATACTCATCAGCTTTTTTCCATTATGGTCCATTATACCCTTTGAGAATAAATATGCCACTCCCACCAGGGTAAAGATGAGAGTTTAATTCATCATAATAGGAAAAAGATACTGGATTCAGAATACTATTCTCACACAACTTTAATATATAAGACAACTCAGAACAAACCTGGACAAGATTTACCTTCCATGTTAACATTAAGGGTGGGTCAGTTTTAATTGCTGGAATCAACCACAAAGAGTCAACATAATTATGTAATATTTTACAAAAGTTAAGAAATAGTAACAAATCTCTGATGTTCTGAGTCTCTGTCTATACCTTGTTCTAACCTAGAAATGATTCCTCTGACAGCTCATGTTTAAATCTTATTAGGTATACACTTAAAATTATGCCAAAACTCCACCCCTGCCAACCACACTATCACCCTCATCACCTCCTACATTCTTTCTCTCTTACTTAGTATTTCTAAAACCTTTCTAATCTTATTGTTTCCTTCTCCCACTCTATCCCATAGTTAGTACTTATTTTTGCTCCACTTCTTGGATTTGAATATTATTCTGATTAAGAAGTGTCAAGATTCAATCTCCAAATTTTCCTTTGCTCAAACATCTCCTTAAGCCCACTCAAATGCTTATCTCACCAAGGTCCCCAAATGCCCTGCTGAGTTTGAGCGTCTAGTACTGTGGATTTCACCACTTTTCCTATTGACAATGTAGACTATAGGTTAAGTACAAAGCACAACTGAAAACAACAGTCTCATTTTGGCCTTCCCCAAATCTTCTTTATTTTTTTTTAATGTTTATATATTTTTGAGGGCCAGAAAGACAAGGGAGGGCAGAGAGAGAGGGAGACACAGAATCTGAAGCAGGCTCCAGGCTCCAAGCTGTCAGCACAGAGCCCAACACGATGCTCAAACCCACGAACCTTGAGATCATGATCTGAGCTGAAGTCCAACACTTAACCAACTGAGCCACCCAGGTGCCCCTCTCCAATTCTTCTTCATTATTGAGACTCTAACAATGGGAAGTGAGCAAGTCATCTTCACTGCCAGAGCAGGGGCAGTCTCTCTGGGGTTGGGCATTATTTCTGAACCTTCTGTTCAGGTGTAATATAGTCAGAGGATAGGGATTGTGAAGCGGAGTAGGATTGGAGGAGAAGAGGAATCTGCAAAGAACACCTGGATCTGTAGGGTTGCAAGTGGAAGCAAGCTCTGTCCTGAACTGACCTGTTAAACTACCTGTTAACTGTTCACTGACCTGTTAGGCAAATTCTAGGCTTCTCAAACCCATGTTCTGTAAAGGGAACATCATGAAATCTCTCTTTTAAGTTTGTCATGAGACTGGGGATAATGCATTTAAAGCACATAGCACAGCCCCTCACACATAAGTGGCACTCATGTAATGACAGTTTTGTTATCAGTTTTTACTTCGGAGAGATCAGGGCTTATCAAGGAATTGAGAAAGAGTTAAAATTTTCAGAGGCATTGTGGCAGACACATACTTAGACTGGAGTATCAAGTGAATGTGAGAGGAAGTTTCAAGGGCTCTGCTGTGACAAGATTTGTTTTCAGCACACAGTTGGAAAGCCACCACCATCACACCCACTCAGTGCTCTTCTCACCATCGTCTCCAAATGCCCTGACACGTCTGAGAGTCTGCTAATATGGATTTCACGGTTCTTTCTATTGAAAATGTAGACTTCAGGTGTCTTAGTTTGGGCTGCTATGATAAAAATACCATAGACTACATTTGCTTCTCACAGTTCCGAAGACTTGGAAATCCAAGATCAAGGTGCCAGCAGATTCGAGGACTGGTGAGGGCTTATTTCCTGGTTCACAGACAGCTTTCTTTCTGCTGTATCCTCACATGGTGAAGAAGGCAAGAAAGCTCTGTGGGTCCCTTGTATAATGGCATTCGTCCATTTGTGAGATGTCCTCATGACCCAATTGCCTTCCAAAGGCACCATCTCTTAATACCATTACATTGATACTGACATAGGAATTTTGGAGGAAACAGACATTCAGTCTATTACAAATAGGTTAAGTAACAAATACAACGAAAGCAATGGTTTCTTTCTCTTGATCCATTAAGCACTGTTTGCTCCTTCCCTAGGACATGTTTTCTTTTTTAGAGAAAAAGTGACATATTAGAACATGAGTCAGTGGCACCTGCTAACCTCTATTTTTTTATTGGAGTATCTACAATGTAATCATGATGCTCAACCCCAAATTAGGGCATAAAATGGCTCTGTTCCTTGATGTACAACAAGAAGGGAGAAGTAAAAGGTAGGTTAGTGTGTTTTCTTTGAAAGGTCAATTATATGGCCACTGTTATTAGCTCAAGGAATTTAGGAATATCTTGAGAATCTTCATTCTGAAATAGTTTTACTCACTTCATTTGGAGGAACGACTCATCTAAGAGAGACAAAGAGGTGAAAGAGCCATCAAGTCCCCAGAAGTTGGCCTTACTTTGCCAGGTCCCACTACAGAGAGTTTGTTCACTTCTGAGGATGGAGGGAGTGGGGGAGCGACACCACTCAGTTCTGCTTTTCCTCTGACAATGCATATGACCTCAGACAAATCAAAATCTGTCTGGGTCTCATATTTTTCATCTAGAAAATATGGAAGCAGGATTACATGACTACATTCCTTGTAGCCCTAACAGGATATCAACATCAATATTTGAATCACTGTTCTGACCCTTCACATCCTCCAGGGACTCTGGGTGCAGGAAATGAAAACTGCACAGGAAACTAGGAGTCCTGTTGTCTTAATGGCTAGTGGAGTGATAATGGTCACCACTCTCTGGGACTCAACTTTCTTTTCTGAAATGGGGTTCAGTGGAGAGCAAAGCAGACATCTTTCTCACCCACAGAACAGGGCTGAGAGGTGAAGGAAGACAGCACAGAGCAGATGATGCCAAGATTCTTTCCACCTCTTAAATTCTCTGAGTTATCTTAGACATTTGTTTACCATTACTCAAGCAAAGCAAATAGAGACGATTTCGTGGAAACTATATTCCTGGTTTTTGTTCTGTGTTAGGTTTTTTTTTTTTTTAAAGACTGACTAGTAGGGAGCCTGGATGGCTCAGTCAGTTAAGTGTCTGACTTCAGCTCAGGTCATGAACTTGTTGTTCCTGAGTTCAAGCCCCACATCTGGCTCTGTGCTGACAACTCGGAGCCTGGAGCCTGCCTTGGATTCTGTCTCCCTCTCTCTCTGCCCCTCCCCTGCTGGCGCTCTCTGTCTCTGTCTCTCTCAAAAATAAATAAATAAACAAACAAATAAATAAAATAAACATTAAACAAAAACCCACCTGACTAGTAAGAACAACACAATTCCTAAAAATATTTTAAAAGTCCAGTTTCCTGGGGCGCCTGGGTGGCTCAGTCGGTTAAGCGTCCGACCTCGACTTCGGCTCAGGTCATGAAATCGTGGTTTGTGAGTTTGAGCCCTGTATTGGGCTCTGTGCTGACAGCTCAGAGCCTGGAGCCTGCTTTGGATTCTATGTCTCCCTCTCTCTGCCCCTCCCCTGCTCATGCTCTGTGTCTCTCTGTCTCTCAATAATAAATAAACATTAAAAAAATTAAAAAAAAAAGAGTCCAGTTTCCTGAGAATATAGAAGGATTTCTTATAAACCCAGGAATCAAAATGATTTATAGACAATCAGGATTTAGCCACAAAATTATTTGTTTTGTTCAACTGTATTGAGTGCATGAGTTTAATGAGTAACACTTACTTAATATTACTTCAAATTCTTGCCCTTATTTGTTAAGAAAAACAAAGGACAGAAAAACCCACATGGGGTAGCTATATATTATTAATCTTATGGATTGCTATTTCTAAGAATTATGAAGAAAAATTAATCCTAATGATTAAAGAAAGGCAGTGCACTTCTCTTTACAATGCGGTAATTTGTATGGTTGCAATTAACTGTCCTTCCCAGCGCAGAAAATCCTGGAGGTTAGAAAGGACATGCCATTGTTTTCTGTTTAGTAGATGTAGATTGGTAAATCAGAAATCAGACTATCTTATGTTCACATTGCAATTAAGCAGCAAGGAAGATAAACAAAACTAAATATAGCTTTAGAGAAAAAACACTTTCAAGTTAGTCTTTAAAATTTCCCAAGCTCAGACTACTGTATGAAATATGAACTAGAATGTTTTCTTCCAAATTGGGTATCAAGAGGTCAACTAGTCCCCGTTTCATAGATTATCTGAGATCAGCTCAATTGAGTCATTAGTGGATAAAGATATTGTAGCTACATATGAGTAAATAAACCAAAGACTACATGGATAAAAGCTCTAGGCTATGACTTTTTAAAATATGGTTTTAATTCATTATGCATTCCTTATGCATATAGTAAGCACTGGCCCTAACGAATTCTTGCTGCAATTACTATTGTTAATTTCTTTGTTGTTTTGTTCTTGGCCCATCAACATCTAAGTCCAAATAGCTAGAAGTGTCTTTAGGTAGGATTCTAGTACTTTTTAAAAGTTAAACGAGTAATTCAGGGCCCCTTGGTGGCTCAGTAGGTTAAGCGTCCAGCTCAGTCGTGATCTCATGGTTTCATGAGTTAGAGCCCCTTATTGGGCTCTGTGCTGACAGAGCTTGCTTGGGATTCTTCCCCCTCCCCTGCCCCTCCCCTGCTCACACTGTCTCTGTCTCTCTCAAAATAAATAAATACACTTAAAAAATTTAAAAGTTAAATGAAGAATTCAAAATTCTTAGGATTTTTCAAATATAGTATATTGTTTCATATGACATAACCATTCACTTTAAGAGTATAATTGTAGCACATCACAAAAAAGAAAGAAAATAAAATTAGGATTTACCTAAGAGAGAAAGCTGGCTGGGATGCTTTAGTAATAAATGCTATTTTCTTTGAATGAAGAAAATATTTCTGAAGATCTTCATTTTATAAATTCTGTGTCTTTTTCTCAAGTACTTTCTTCAGAGATTTATGACTAAATAACTCCCTGATGAATTCTCTTCAGAAGACATCTGAAGCCAGGTAACCTGAGAGTGGAAAATCATCCTGCCACAAGTACGTAGGCCTTCTCCTCATTGTATCAAATCCCCACAAATGGGTCGAAAGCTGGGATCCTGCCTGACTTGCCCTGGCAGCATAAAACCATTATTAACAGAGCCTTGAATGATGGACCTTGAGAGGGCCTCTAATGCGTCATCCTGAACGCAAGGACATCGTTGAAAAAAAAGGACATGATATCATTTAGAATATTCTAAGTTTCTGTAAATATAAACTAGTGTGTGTGGTAACCCATATATTTGGGCTAGGGAGTTTTGGGGGGCACTGAGGGCTTGTATAAAAATTCCAGTCATCGTTCCTTGATTTTCTCTGCCCCCTCCACAGAATTCTCAGTGGGACCCTGACTCTTTCCTTTCTTTCCACTTTCCCTTCAAGGGTTCTGGGGACTTCAAGTTCTTTTCCCGTGGCTGCTCTAACTTTGCTGCTACAGAAGCCCAGATCTTTCTAGGCCTGTCAGTGTTACTGTCCCTGTGGTTCTCATTCAACACTCTCATTGCTTTCTCTTCCTGTCACTAGTTTCCCTTGCTCTCAGAAACTTTGCCATTGGAGAGAAGTTTCTTCATCATGGATTACTGCTTTCTAGGTCCCTAAGGCTCAGCTTGGCTGCTTTTTCCTTGCAAATGCTGAATTAGGAATTTTGAACATGATTGCCAGAGCCCAAGGGTAGCACAGCAAATGTGCTCCTTGGTAATGATTGCTCAGTGACACAAAATGAGGCACATATTTTATCAGCCTAGTATCTCTGCCTTCTCTTATGCTATATTTCCTCTCCTCCCTCTTTGTGTGGGGGTGCTAACATACTTAACCTGAGGATTAGGCCCACAGTTTCCTCCCCTGATGCCCAGGGGGTCCTCCTAATAGAGCTTTCGGTAGTATGGTCTGATTCCCCAGAGTCTCTAAAGCAAATGGAGTGATCAGAATCCATATTAGTTTTCTATTACTACTGTAACAAATTATCACGAATGTAGCAACTTAATTAAGCACAAATTTATTACCTAATAGCTCATAGGTCAGGAGTCTGGTATGGATCTTACCAGGCAAAAATCAAGGTGCCAGCAGGCTAGATTTCTTCTTGGATGCTGTAGGGAAGAACACCTTTTCTATTCAGTCTGTTGGCAGAACACAGTTCCTTTAATTGTAGGACTGAGTTTCTTCTTTTGCTGCCTGCTGGGGATCATTTCTAACTCCTAGGGGACACAACATTCTTTGGCTCATAGCCTGTTTCCTCCATCCTCCAAGTTGGTAATGTCAGATGACTCTTCCTCATGCTCAGAATCTTTCCTCAATCTTCTCCCACTCCATTTCTTAATGTCTTTGCCTCCCTCTTCTGCTTTTAAGGACTTATGCGATTAGATTGGGCCATCTAATCTGGAGGTCTTTATCCTTAACCACATGTGCAAAGATGTATCTTTTTTTTCTACGTAAAATAACATATTCCCAGGTTCTAGGGACGAGCATGGGTGCATCTTTGATGGGGGGTGGGGGGGTCATTATTCTGCCTGCCACAGAATCTGCTCAGTGATTCTTCATGTTTTGGTATTTCCAAAACCATCGCTTGCATCTAATAGAAAGTTGCAGACTAAGATTATGCTCTGTATTAGAAGACTTTTATTGGATCAAGAAATTGAGATATGGCGAGAAAATATATTCATTAGGTTATTAAATGGAGAAGTCCAAATGGCTTCAGACACAGATGGATCCAGGAATTTTCTTCATCATGTGATACATCATTCCTTTGCTCTAGTTCCAAATTCAGGCAGGTTGTTTCTTTGTGTCTAAGCTTTTGCCCTATCATTCTAGCAACCCCAGTCAAAAGGAAGGTTCCTCAAGACTTCCAATGAAAGTTTGGGAGATAATTTTAGTTCACTCTGTTTGGAACCAGTTATGTTGTAGTCAGGATAATGCAGTGCTTTGATTGGCTAAGCATGGGGTAAGCCCACCTTAATCACAGGTACTGAGTGGATGGAGGTGCCATTGCTCGAAGGGGGTGTGAATGCTGGACAGGCAAAAACAACAGGTGTCTACCATTCTTCCTCAGAACTCTGGGGAATTACTAAGTAGAGACTTAATATCTAAAGATTAAACTAGAAGTTGCAAGAGAAAGAGGAAACAGGAGCAGGTGGTCTTTGTATAATGTACATAATAAAATATTTACATGAGTAAATCAAAGTGACTTACCTAAATATTGCACATTTATGTGCACCCTTCCATTATGATATGTGATTTTATGCACATTACTTAATCTTGTTTCTCATATGTAAAATAAAGTAATAGTCCCTCTTGTTCAGAGTTGGTGCAGGGACCATAGATATTGCATGTGAAGACTCCACCACAGTGTCTGGCATATAGCTGATGTTCAATGAAGGGCAGATATCACTATCGTCATCATCCTTTTAATAAATCTCAACTTTTGTCACTGTCAGAGGCACAGTTTAAGTTACAGCACTTCTACATTTAAGTCTTCCTGGAGGGAGAGTAAGCTACTTGTAATGCTCCACTTTAAATGTCAGACTTTAAATGAAACTTTGATCAATTTGTTCTGAAGCCATTAGACCTTCTTATTAATTCAGCTCTGAGGAAAACCCCAATAGTTTTAAATGTATTGATGCTGGTTGAAGTTAATTTTCATTGAACATAAACCAAAGGCAAAGTGAGGTCAGACTAGCGATGTTGCCAACATGAAATTTGCACTCTTCTAAGATTTCTTTCACTGCTGCTCTCCATTAAATCCATTAAATTAAAGTTTCATTTTATTAGCCAAGACGGATATGATCCTGAACCTGTATGGCTCTCTTCTCGATCTTCTTTTTCTTATAGAGGGACATCTCCTACTGATAAATAGGATTGTCTGTAAGCTTTTTAAGGGTAGGGAATGTTTCTTATTCACTGTTTTATCTGTCCAGTAGCCCTGTGCTGAGCCCACAATTAGCTGCTAAGAATTTCTAGGATATTTGTTTAGAAATAAGGAGGGGGAATATACATGTATGTGTTCATATGTGGTTTGATTACCAAGTTGGGGTAAGTGTAAGTGAATTGGGGTGGCAGAAAAATGAGGGAAAGATTAGAGAATGATAAAAAGGAAAAGGACTTTAAGCTAACCATTAGAAATCAACTTGGGGTACATGGCCAGTACCAAGGGTGCTGCAAACTTTCTGACATGCTCTGTAAAATTTCAAGCGTATGCTTGTATGTGTTTTCTAGCAGATGATTTTCATAAGCATGTAAGCTATCCAAGAAGGTTTGTTTTTTTTTTTTAAATTCAGTGTTACCAGGCGGAGTGCAAGGATCTTATGTCATAGAATAAGACTTATTCATATAGCACAGAATAAGATACTTCAAATGATTTTGTATTGTTATTCAGATTTTTTAAAAAAAAGCTAAATTCAATGTTCCTTCAGGCTTATTGGGATGACCTCGTACATGCTATCATCAAGAAATGTGATTCGGTCTAGAGTTTGCACTTTGCCAGTCAAATCCTTAGTTCAATGTTCTAAATCTGAGAGATCATGTGACTTTATTGTCCAGGACTAGCCTTGTTAGTAAGGAAGCTGGAGAAGCATGCTACCTACATGTGATGTATGGGCAGCTGGTGAATACAGGTGTTGAGAATGTGGAAACTGGGTCTGACCTAGCAAAGCCAGAATCCAATGGCGGGTGGGGGCAGGGGAAGAGAGTGAGAGAATCAACCTGATCCTACATGCTGCACCTCAGAGGAGGAGTTTGCTGGTGAGGGACATTCCATATGTAAATGAGGAGGGGTGGGTAAGTAAAAAGAAACATCCCAAGGGGCAGGTAATAATAGATAACATTTAGTGCAGGCTTATTACGTGTCGTATACAGTTGTAAACATGTTCTATGTATTTTCTCCTTTAATCCTTCAAAAGCTTTATCAGGTACGTTCTAGATTACCCCTCTATTTTGCAGTCCAGAAACTGAGGCCAGAGAAATGAAGTGACTTGCTCAAGGTCTCACAGCTAGTAAGCAGCAGGGGAGAGTTTGAACCCAGGCAGAGGGGCTCCATTACCCACCCTCATCACCACTACATAATATACCTCCTTATCCACCTTGTCCTATCCTAGCTCTTTCCTTTGGCCAGCAAAAAAGTGGTCAAACACCAAAAGCTTCAGCCCTCTTGTGCCTCATGTCCATGAAAATAGCACTGAAAATATAGGGGGACCTTCTTTCTCTCTTGTACTTGAGATCTTAAGAAGTTTGCTGCTTCCTCAACCCCTCACCCCTTGGTCACATCGGGAACTTAGTTTACCTGGGTCTCCAGGTGAGTGTAGGATTAAAGCTTCACTCTGCTCCAGGTCCTATTGGAAATGGCCTCTCTGCTGTTTCCTCTTCTGCCTTTGTTCTTTGCTTCTCTTGGAAGAGAGCCCTGTCCTGGACTCCCATCCATTAGCTGGGGCCCTAAAACTCTCACCCTCTCTTCACTTAGCTTTTTAAAGCTTCCTTCCCCTAGGAGGCGATAACTGCTGACAGGATTACTTGTGTAGCCTTGAAACAAATCCTCCCAAGACCTTACTGCATTGCTGGCTGGAAGTCTCTGCAAATGTTCCCAGTTAGATTGCCTGGGCTCAAGTCCCAGCTGTGTAACGTTAGGCAAAGTAATTATGTTCCTGAACCCTCAGTTTCCTCATGTGTAAAATGAGGCTAATAAAATATCCCCTCATCGACATTGCCATGAGCATTAAATAAGATGCATGTAAAGTTCCTGACACAAATTGAGCACTCAAAGAAATAATTATTTATGTCTTTCCACTAGAACAGACCTTAAGAAGTTCAGCTTTGTGGCTTAAGATGTTGATTCTTCCCCCAAAGGGTTTAGCTTCTCTGTTTTTTTTTTTTTTTTTTTTCCAGACCCTGCTCTAAGTACATATGGGCCCCTCCTCCGCAGTGTGCTTTGTGGCTAGGTTTACACGAGTTATGGCAGTCATGGTTCTGAAACCTAGGGACCTGGGTCCAGATAGGACCAATGGGAGTCAAGATAGCTCAGTGTTCACAAGAGGCCCACAAAGATTAGGGGAGGAAGGAGGACGGGGTAGGAAGTGTGTGGATTCAAGGGCTACAGACATCATAGTGTTTCTTTCCAATGAACCTTTTAATGGGTCACACTGAGGGTACAATTTAATTCACGTTCCACTAGAGAATGGAACTGAGAATCTTCATACATTTCCTGGTGTTTTACATGTCGTTTTCAGGACCAGGAAAAGGGTTGGGCTCACCGGGGGATCTTACAGTATACAATGAGTATTAGTTTTCTATTATTGCTATAACAAATTGCCACAAATTTAGTGGCTTCAAACAGCACAAGTTTATTATTTTACAGTTCAGGAGGTAAGAAGTGCAAAATGAGTCTGCAGGGCTGCGTTCCTTTAGGAAGCTCTATGTGAAAATCTATTTCCTTGCCATTTCCAGCTGTGTTTTCTGGCTTGTGGCTTCTTCCTCCATCTTCAAAGTTAAAACTGTAGCATTTTCAAATCTCTGCCTCTCTCTCTCCCCCCCCCCCCCCCCATGGTCACATCTCTTACTTGTCTTTTGCCTCCTTCTTTCACTTATAAGGACCTTGTGATCATATCCTACTACCTGATAACCCAGGATAATTTCCCCATCTGAAGATTCTTAACTTAATCACATCTGCAGAGTCCCTTTTACCATTTTAACTGACATATTCACAGGTCCTGGGGATTAGGATGTGGGCTCCTTTGGGAGGCCATTCTTCCCTGTTTTGTGAAACAGGAGAAACTCATGCAGGGGAAACACAGCAGGCCCTGACAGCTAGCCTGGCCTGGTAGGTTTTTTTCCAGTATGAATCTTCATGGTTGCCATGGCACATATAGACAGCATGGTCCTACTACCTGTGCTTAAATTATAACTCTCTACAAGGTAAGGAGGCTTCATGTTACACAAAAGCTTGCAAAATACAAGATTTAGGATGTTTAAAATATGTGCTCATCCTCAAATGCTGACAACTCTTTTTGGCTATAAAGTGAAGTGTTGATATTTTATATAAAACACAGTCCTACACAGCACACATTTTTTTTTAACAAATAGAAGAAAACCCATCCCAAATATAGGCTCGGCAATTTACTTCAAAGATAAAAATATTAAATTCCAGAGAAATATTGAATTCCCAGAGAAATCAAGAGACATCACTGAAAAGGGATAATTCTTACATAGAAATTATCACTAGTCCCTGGGATCCACACTCTGTGCTTAAGACAGGACCTAGCAGGGGTATAGGTCCTATTGCAACATCAGTTTTTAGGACATTTTCCCCCTTAAAATGGCTCATCTGTGGCCAGAAGCGTTTGGTAAATATGAGAGAAAGATTTGATACAGATGGTGGATATAAGTGTGAAACTATTTTTTAAAACTTCCATGAATATCATGGTCATCTATGAGCATGAAGGGCACCCTCCACTCAGAATTCAGTCAGGGATTGTATTCATTTTGCTGGTGCTGTGATAACAAATAACTACAGACTGGGTGGCTTAAGGAATGAAAATTAATTTTCTCACTGTTCTTCTGGAGGCTGGAAGTCCAAGATCAAAGTTTAAGTAGGGTTGGTATTTCTGAGGTCTTTCTCCTTGGCTCACAGACAGCTGACTTCTCACCGTGTCCTCACATGATCCTCCCTCTATGTTGTCTGTGGCCTAATCTCCTCATTTTATAAGGATACCAGCCATATTGGATTAGGGCCCACTCACCTGCCCTCATTTTAACTTAATTACCTCTTTGATAGCTCTATCTCCAGGGGGCACCTGGGTGGCTCAGTCAAATATCTGACTCTTGATTTCAGCTCAGGTCATGATCTCAAGGTTGGTGAGATCCAGCCCCACACTGTAGCCTGCTTGGGACTCTCTCTCTCTCTCTCTCTCTCTCTCTCTCTCTCTCTCTCTCTCTCTCTCTCTCTCTCTCTCTCTCTCTCTCCCTCTCTCTCTCTCTCTCTCTCCCTCTCTCTCTCTCTCTCCCTCTCCCTCCCTCCCTCCCTCTCTCCCCCTTCCCGATCATTCTCTCTCTCTCTCTCAAGAAAAATAAAATGAAATAAAATAAACAAAAAAATAAATAAAAGTCTTATCTCCAAATACAGTCACATTCTGGGTTTGGTGGTTAAGAATTCAACATGTGAATTTTGGAGGAATACAAATTAGCCCGTAATAGGGACTGACTGAATTTATTCCTTTGCATTAGTTTTTGGTGGGGTAATTTGTTCCAGCTGTGTCCATCACTCTTCCTGGTGAGAGAAGGGTGAACTTCGAAGGGTCCTTGCCAGTCACCAGGTGGTGTTCTCAACCTGGAACAATCACAAGTCAGCATCACATTCAAACCAAGAAACAATAAACCCTTTCTTGGTCCATGTCTCTGTCAAACTCACTCAAAACCTTGGGGATTTAGAGGTTACCACAGAAAGTTATTTAAAGCCATCCAAGCTGTTATCTGTTCCTTATTTTAGCATTTCATATTAACTCACAATCCTTTTAGGACAGAGGGTTAAATTCTTTAGCTCTTCTCTGTTTCTGTCATTTTCTTCTCATACGTCCTGGGGTTTATATTTAAAAACACTGCTTAGAAATGCAGAAATTAAATTTTATTTTCTGTGACTGAACTCAACTTGCCCATGAATATCCCAATCTTGTCAGGAACTGGGGAGTACTTGAAGCTGCTCTTTCTTGTTTTCTTGGTCACTTTCAGTTGAAATTTTCCTCTTTTCCAGGGTAAGTCAGTGTTGCTGCTCCCCTCCCTGCCCCCAGGATGGGATCTAGATTCCCAGGGAAGGCCACTGGTCCTTGTTCTGACATCCTCCTGTCTCCCTTGGTGTTGCCCTAGGTTTTGGATTTACTGTACAGTTCACGAAGCTTAAACTCCAGGACTTCTCATTGGCAGAGTTCTTCTGAGCCCTTGGAAGGGGATGCAGTGATGGGTTTTACATGGTCATAGATTTTGTAACATTTGTAGAAGTAAAATATTTTAATAGCAATTAAAGACCATTGTTGCTTGCATCTTGATTTCCATTCCACCAAACTTTCCCTCGTATAAAGTAGCTTTGGACGGGCTATAGGGGTTTTGTGGATCTAACTAAGGGGAAGTCTAGATGAGGATACATTCAGTTTGTATTAATGTGACATATTCATGTGGTTTACAGTCACTTCTATGGATAGTTAAATTCTATGCTGGTCAACGTTGGGTAGAAATGGCTTCTAGAAATATTCTTATCATCTGCTGTACCAACTCAAAACCATACAGAGTTGGGGTGGTGTCAGGATATAGTGCCTACGATGCCTGGCACCAGAAATATGTGGGGAGTAGAGGAGAAAACAGCTTGGGAAAAAGCCTAGGGAAGATTCTTCCAGTTACCAGAGTATTTATTGTAAATTGTAAGCAGAGTATTTATTACTCATTGACAACTTGACATAGAAATTTTCCAGATCAGAAATACACTCAATAATGCAGCATATACATTATAAATATGATATATATATATATATACATATATATATATACAGTTTTATGATGGAAATTATGCAAAATAGAACTTAGAATTCCTGTGTTTGTAAGGTACAAGCACAAACAGCAGGTACAACTGTGTGTGAAGCCATATGACTTATGCTTTCCAACTATCAGGGAAAAAAAAAGAACTTATTTTCTTTTCCCAAATATTTAAAGAAATATTCACTTCATTCTTAGCATTGTATTTTTCACCTTGTTTTCTTTTCTCTCAAGGGCTCCCCAAATCCTACAAGCTTCAGGGTTTCCTATACACCTTATCTGGCTGTCCTTACGCCCCTTGAGTGTTGAACATTGTAAGCTGGCACAATACGGACCCGGATTCCAGAGCGTGGAAGGCAACTCTGCATTTCCCTTGTCCAGACCCTAGCGCTCTCCACACCAGTGTGACCTGAGCATGCGCATTTCAGCACACCTCCTCCCATTTCTGAATTCTGGGAGTACGTGATACCCGAAGGGCATGCAGGAGCATTTAAGTAAGATACGGAAAACAGAAGTGTCCTACCTTCTACTACAAATCCTTTTTGTTTGTTTGTTTGTTTGTTTTAGTTTAAGGAAAGCTACTGCTTATGGAAGGCGGCCATGGGCTGAGCCCAGTCAGCAGGAACAGGGGTACCCGGGGAAGGGCATGCAGGTAGAGCGGATCCAACCGCAGGGCCCCCTCCCTGGTGCCAGGGGACATCGCCCGGTGGCTTTCTGCATCAGCTGGGGGAGGCTTCTTAGGTGCTTTGTGCTTTTGGACCATTCTCAAGAAAGGCCTTCTCAGAGGAGCTCAGCCCGGGAGCCTGTGCCCTGGGCTCCCACCTCCACGTGGGGATGCTGCTCTGCAAGTCCTCTTTCTGAACAGACATTTTATGCCAACGTGTCTACTGCTCCAGTGTTGGCGTGGGTGTGGCAGGGATAGTGGTGGAGCCATGCAGACACACTGTGAAGCCATCTTTAAGTGTTTGGATTTCAGGTTGTTCCTACCAGTACCCTCCAAGTACCTCTTCCCGTGCTTGGATGAGCTTGTGTGGCGCCATGGTGCAATAAACAAGAGCACAGACTGGAGCCAAATCGCATAGGATCAAATACCAGAGCCGTCAGTTACAAACTGTGTGACTTTGGATAAGTTACTTAACCTCTCTGAGCATGTTTCCTTGTCTGTACAAAGATTGTTATGTGGATGAGTGACTTAACATATGTAAAGTTCTTGGAATACAAAATGCATATGTTTCAGCTCTTATAATCTCCTGACTGTAGGGTATGCACTTGTACTATATCCTGCATCTTTCCTGGCCGGTGGCTCACATTAAAAACACTATGCTCTGGCCTTCAAGCCTTTGATCCTTGATATTTAAAGAGAAGCTTTTGGGATTTATAATATCCCCCCAGCCTTTTTTTTTAATCAAAAAGGCCCAGAGGTGCCTGGTGGGCTCAGCTGATAGACCATGAGATTCTTTTTCTTTTTGTAATTTACCACCTTAATAATTTTTTATTAATTTTCTTATTATCAAAATAAAGTTTATTTATTTTGAGAGAGAGAGAGCAAGCAGAGGAGTGGCAGACAGAGAAGGAGAGAGAGAATCCCAAGCAGGCTCCATGCTGCCAGTGTGGAGCCAGACATGGGGATCGAACCCACCAACCATGAGAACCATGAGAACCATGAGAACCGTGTTCTCATTTCATGAGAACATTACCAGACCACAGGTTCGTGACCTGAGCTGAAATCGAGAGTCGGACACTTAACCGACTGGGCCACCCAGGTGCCCCAGAACATGAGATTCTTAATCTCAGGGTCCTGAATTCAAGCCCCACATTGGGCATGAAACCACATTAAAAAAAAAAAAAAAGGCTCAGATGTTACAATGAAAAGTCCAGAGATGGATGTAAGTGACTGTTTTGGAAGTCCAGAAATGGACATAACTTTTTCTTTATGCTTGTATCTCAGCTATAAAGACATTGAACTTCTCTGAGGCAATGGATACTTCTGGCTAATAAGGAGAAGACAGTGAACAAAGATTTTTTTTTTTCCAACGTTTTTTTTTTTTTTTTTTTTTTTTTTTTTTTATTTTTGGGACAGAGAGAGACAGAGCATGAACGGGGGAGGGGCAGAGAGAGAGGGAGACACAGAATCGGAAGCAGGCTCCAGGCTCTGAGCCATCAGCCCAGAGCCTGACGCGGGGCTCGAACTCACGGACCGCGAGATCGTGACCTGGCTGAAGTCGGACGCTTAACCGACTGCGCCACCTAGGCGCCCCAAGATTTTTTTTTAAAGTACAAATATTAGGGGCGCCTGAGTGGCTCAGTCGGTTAAGCGGCCCACTTCAGCTCAGGTCATGATCTCGCGGTCCGTGAGTTCAAGCCCCGCGTCGGGCTCTGTGCTCACAGCTCAGAGCCTGGAGCCTGTTTCAGATTCTGTGTCTCCCTCTCTCTGACCCTCCCCTGTTCATGCTCTTCTCTGTCTCAAAAATAAATAAACGTTAAAAAAAATAAAAAAAAAATAAAGTACAAATATTAAAGTAAGAACCTATTGAAAAATGTTACATAAATAACAATAAAGGAGAACCAATTCTTTTGATTTTCTTTAAGGGTGTCAGTATCAGGTCATGCAATTTATATACATTGCTTCAACTTTATACTATTCTATTATATGGAGGGTTTGATTTCTGAGGTTTGCAGAATTTCAAGTTACTTGCCTGAACTATTAAGTATAATAAGGGATAGGCCATGATTCAAGCTGATGTTTCGCTTCCAAAAGACATTCTCTTTCCACTCACTGCTCTTGACACCCCACCCCCTGTTTCATAAAATTTAATTCTCAGAAAGGAAAACATCTGACGAGAAAATGACATCTTTATGTAAAGAAGAGGTTTCCGTCATCAGCCAGAGGTGTGTTATTGTGGGAAGCATCTTCCTCGATCTTTAGAGCTTTCCCTCTGTCAGAAACTAAAGAAATCTAAGGTGCAGATTCTATCTGCAAGTTTGACATCTATTACGAAAGTCTATCTCAGTAAGATCGTGTACTCCATTCTAATGAACTCTCCTCTTCCGTAAATTCTGCCAATACATTGATTCTATTTAAAAATTTCAAGCTGTCCTTGTGGAAAAACCTCATTCTACCTCTGTCAATTATTTGTTGCTTTGACTCTAAGCATAATTTTTATTCTTATGAAAAAATCCTCAGAAAAAAACTGTCCATCCCCTTCCCAGAACAAATTATGTTGATCATTTCTAAGATGGTGACAATAAAATTTTGCTCTTACTTCAAAATAGGAACAGAGAGATCAAATATGTGAACTCGTTACTCTGGCTAACATTGAAAACTAGCACCATACAAGATGCCATGTGAGTTTTCAAGCTTGGTCCCAAGTGAAAGCATGAAGAAGACAAAATTTGTTTTATATAATCCACTCTCTCCTTTCTTGGCACCTGTTGCCTTGCCTTTATCTCCCATTCACAACACTATATCTAACATTCTAATTCATTTAAAAAAAATTTTAAAGTTTTTATATATTCTGAGAGAGAGAGAGAGAGGGACAGAGAGAGAGAGAGAGAAAATCCCAAGCAGTGCAGAGCCTGATGTGGGGCTCAAAGTCACAGAACCATGAGATCATGACCTGAACCGAAACTAAGAGTTGGAGGCTTAACCAACTGAGCCACCCAGGCATCTCTCTCATTCATTCTTTACTTCTCTCTCTCAAGATCTGGTTTCAGGGAAGGGGTCTGGTATACTCATTTCATGAGAACATTACCAGACCACAGCTTTTTTCCTGTCTTCCTTCTCAGTTTCCCATATGTAGGTTCGTGAATATGCTGTTTCCCTCCCACCTTCCATTCTTCCCTTAGGGTTATTTCTCTTCTGGTTTTCAATTTAATTTATAAGTGAGTTAGGAGCCGCTTAAATTATTTCCATTTTGCCACATGGAAGGGTTTAAAAATAGATAATTCTGCCCACAACCACATTATCATGTAACAATGTTCTGTAAGTTCTGGTTAATGTAATAAGATTGAACTAGAAATAAGCTGTACATACATTTTGGAAAAGTGAAGGCAACATTATTATCTGCATATGTGAAGATATACCTAGAAAATGTATGTGACTAAACTAAAAAAAAGTATTGTAATTTTAAAAATTTGAGTAAAATGGTATTTATGGAAAGTGTTTAATTATAACTGTGATATTCCAGCAATTCTCATTTAGAAAATATAATGAAAAAATGAGCTCATTAATAGTATTAGCAAAATACACAAAATAAGTTAGAAATAACCTTATCAAGGATTGCAGGGATTACAGGAAGTAAACTATTTTTTTATAAATAGGTAGACAATATGCCTTTGGAATATTTGGAGACACATGTTCTAATTATGAGGGAATTGAGTATCACGATGATATTTTATCTCAAATACATATGTGAAAATAATTCTAATGAAAATTCAAATGAGATTAAAAAATCAATAACTTTACAGATATTTCCAAGGTATTGCATTGTATTGTACTGTATTGTATTGTATTTTATTTTATTTTATTTCATTTTATTTTGAGAAGGGGGGAGAGAGAGAGAGAGCTTGGGAGGGACAGAGAGAGAGGGAGAGAAAACCCCAAGCAGGCTCCATGCTATTGGCATAGAGCCTGATGTTGGGCTTGAACCCACAAACCATGAGATCATGACCTAAGTTGAAATGAAGAATTGGACGCTTAACCTATTAAGCCACCCTGGCGCCCCTCTTTTGTTTTGTTTTGATTGAAATATAGTTGATACATATATTTCCAAGTTTTTTTTCCAGAAAAATAGACAAAAAGGACTAAATTTATTGCTAATGAAACTTAGTTGGATTATTAAAAAGTTTAAATAAAATATTGTATACAAAGAATTTGCTATTGATTAGATGTCAATAAATTAAAGTTTTCTACATGGTCATTTAGTGCTTATGGGTTCTGGAATTCCCACCGGTCTCACCAACCTGTTACAATGAAGTCTTAACTTCCAAGTTACAGTGACTTAGGCTCTATCTTTGATACTGAAGGACTTCTTCAATTTCCTGTCAAAGTCACCCCTATTTATTTCTAGGATGTCAGGATGTGTCACTTGTATCCAGGAGAAGTGGTTTATGTTCTTCATGAGTCAATCACCACAACCTATCGCCTGCGTTCTCTGTGAGAATGTCCCAAGGTTACTCCTCTGAGCCCATAGCTGCCTGCCCCTCAGCAAGCTATGGCAAAGTTGGAGAGAACTGTTCACCTGGACCTAATGCAGTAATGTTTGTGCCCATAGCCTCAAGTGGCCTTTATAAAGACATCTTGTAAACTTTCTGCCCCCTCTCATCATCAGGACTGGAATCCTGACCTCAATCCAGAAAGAGGTAGATTTAAGCCATCTCTTGTCATACCCAGCTCTGTTCTCATCTTTCTTCTCAGGCTTTCAAACTTCTCTATTCTATTTCAACCCCAAATAAGAGCTCTGTACATCATCAAATCACATGAAGAGACGAGACTACCAGGTCATCAAATACAGTCAGATTCTGAGTACAAGTTCATGTTCAGCAGAGACATTCTGCTGTATAAGAATCTTCCTAACTCTATTATAAGTCATTCACTAACAGTGATTTATTATGGTGTATTAGGTGCCACGCAGTTAAAAAGTTAAAAAGTCAGGGTTTCTGTCACTGGGGTATCATGTCACTGGGGTATCATGTCACTGGGGTAGATGTCACTGGGGTATCATGAGAGGGCTTACCAGATGCATTTCTCAAATATATAAACTACATTTTCCTACTCTACCATGCTAAATATGCTACAAAAGAGCAACTGAATTTATTATCATGACTTGTTCTCAATTAACTGATACTGGCTTTTAGAATTCTTTATTTTATTTTTTAAATGTTCTTAAAATCCATTTGATGGTATTTCTGAGAATCCACATCAAACTCACCAGAATGTAGAGAAAAATCAAAAGAACATCAACCTATTGCCAGTATTTCAGCAGCTCTCTGTAGAGCTACAATACTGACTCACTGCCCTCCATATTCAGTTAATACCTTTTCATATAATATTCTAAGACAGAATGGCTGAACTCTGAAAATAATCATGTGCTTTCTTACAGTACCTCTACCCACATTATAGACTGACATGGGCATAATTATTAAATAAACATTTATTGAACATAAACTCTTAACTGGCAGCTGTTTTATGTATACAGATAAAATGGTGAAGAAAACACAATCTTATTCAAAGATGCTTATGGTTTGGTGAAGAAGACACGTTTATAAACAAATGGTAATGATGATGCAAATGCTAACGATAGTGACTATGATATGATAATGATAGAAGTATAATGGGGAGAAGGATTTTTTAAAAAGTGGTGCTGGGTTAATGGCTATTTAATTGACCATCTCACAACATATTAAAAAAATATTCCAGAGGGATTGTAGATTTATATGTGAAAATTAAAGCAATAACTTCTAGAAAACAACATAGGTGAATATTTTCATTACATTGGGCAGGAAAAGATTTTATAAACCAGACATCAAAAAGCATTAGACATAAAGGAAAAGCCTGATAAATTGGACTTCACTAAAATTAAGAATTTTGGTTCACTAAAAGATACCAGTAAGGGAGCAAACCACAGAGTAGGATTAAATATTTGTAATACATATATTTGGTAAAGAATTATATCCAGAGTACTTATACATTAATAAGGAAAAGTACCCCAGAAAACATAATTATAAATGGGCAAAACACTTGAATAGGCACTTCACAAAAGAAAATATCCAAATGACCAATACACATTTGCAGACGTAATCAGCATTACTAGTCACCATGGAAATGCAAATTAAAATAACAGTAAAATACATGTACAAGAAAACTAAAGTTAAGCAAAAAGTTGACAATACCAAGTGTCAGTGAAGAATGATTTGAAAAAACTGGCAGTTATTAAAGCTAATCATACAATACCCAAAGACCCTGCAATTCTACTTCTAAACAAGTTAAATGTATACATGTTTACCAGATGACTTGTACAAGAATGTTAATATTAATACTCATTATAGTCACCACCACCACCACCAGTAGAAAAAAACAAAAACAAAAACAGAAACAACTAGAAATGAACCAATTGTTCATCAAAAGTAGAATGAAGAATACAGATGAAGAATACAGCAGGGGGAGAGGAGAGTCTCTTCAGTAAATCGTGCTGGGAAAACTGAACATCTACATGGAAAAGAATGAAAATAGACCTCTCTTATACCATATACAAAAATCACTCAAACTGGATTAAAGATTTAAATGTAAGACCTGTTAATGTAAGACATTGTAAACTTACCAGAAGAAAACATCGAGGAAAATCTCACGAGATCGGTGTTGACAATGATTTCCTGGATATGATTCCAGAAGCACAAGCAACAAAAGTAAAAATAAACTCAAAACTTCTGCACAGCAAAAGAAATAATTAACAAAATGAAAAGGCAACATACAGAATGATAGAAAATAGTTGCAAACCACCTATCTCATGATAAGGAGTTAATGCAATATAGAAAGAAATTCTACAATTCAATAGCAAAAAGCAAATAACCCAATTAAAAAGTGGGAAAAGGACTCAAATAGACATTTTTCTCCACAGAAGACTTCCAAATGGACAATAGGAATATGAAAAGGTGCTCAATGTCATTAATCATTAGGAAATGCAAATCAAGACCACAATGAGATATCACCTCATACTTGTTAGGATGGCTATCATTAAAAAGAAACAAAATTGTAAGTGTTGGTGAAAGTGTAGAGAAATTAAAACTCTTTTGCATTGTCAATGAGAATGTAAAATGGCCACTATGAGAAACAGTAGGAACTTTCCTCAAAAAATTAAAAAATAGAACTACTGTCCATATGATCCAGAAATCCCACTTCTGGGCATTTGTCAAATGTTCATTGCACTCCCATGGTTATTGCAGCACTATTCACAATAGCCAAGATGTGGAAGCAACCTAAAAGTCCATCAACAGATGAATGGATAAAGAAAATGTGATATATACACATAAGGAAATATTGAACATTCTTTAAAAAGAAGGAAATCCTGTCATATGTGACAACATGGATGAATCTTGAGGACATTATGCTAAATGCAATCAGTCACAGAAAGACAAATACTGCATGATTCCATTTATATGAGATATATGAAGTAGTGAAACTCATAGAAAAATAAAGTAAATGGTGGTTGCCAAGGACTGGGTTTTGAGAGAAGTGGGGAGTTGATGTTTCATGTGTATAAAATTTGAGTTGTGCAAGGTGTAAAAGTTCTAGCGATCTGCTATACAACACTGCTTAAAGTTAACAACAATGTGCTCTATACTTAAAAATCTGTTAGAACGGTAGATCTCATGTGGGTGTTTTAAAACACACACACACACACACACACACACACACACACACATACAGAAAAGTCATTGGAATAAAAAATTAAGCTGAGGATGTATTCAGAAAACAGAATATTATGCATTACTCTACAGTAATGAAAATGAATGGGTTATTGCTACATGGTATGTACCAAAGTGAGTAGATCACTCAAGCACAGTGTTGAGTGAATGAAGCCAGACACAAAATTACATATTGTACCATACTACTTTACAGTTAAAAATAAACAAAACCAACCTATGCTGATTGAAGTCAGCATTGTGGAAACCTTGAAGGGTTGGGTAATGAGTAGGGGCCATAAAGGAGGTTTTCAGAGTGCTGGTGAGGTTCTGTTTCTTTTTATCTGAGTGGATATGCAGGTGTGTTTCACTATGAGAAAATTCATCAAGCTGTGCACTTATGAATTGTAAACTTCATGAATGCTATGCCCAATATAAAGTGCACTTAATAGTAATAATAACCATCATTTATTGAACATATGTGGTATCAGGCGCTTTACATGTATTAGCTCATTTAACTTTCCCAACTATCTTCTGCTTCTTCTACCAGCTATCTTCTAGGTTTGTTTCATAAGTGAATAAACTGGAACATCAAGCAGTTAGGTAACTTGCCCAGGGTCACACAGCTTACACAGCAAGTGGTAGCTAGAATTCCACTGCAAGCAGTTTGGTTTTCCAGCTGGCTTCTTAATGACTGTGCACAACATAGTACATCAGTGAACCAAGGGTTGTGCTTTCAGTGATTACATACTTCTGGGCAGACAAATTCACAGACATCTCTGGGGACAGCTGACTGCTTAAACAGCCTTGAAGAGAGACTAGGTGTTGTCCAGGCACAAAAGAAGAAGAGATATCTCAGGGAAGACAAATAGCATGTGCAGAAGTAAGCAGCACTGAACTTGAAAATGACAGTAGTTTGGTGTGGCTTGTGAGAAGTGTGAGAGAAGGGTCCCTAAGAACCTGTGCATAGACAAAGAAATTTGGCTTTTATTCCTGCTGAGGGCGAAACTATTTTAGGAAGGATAATTACATGATAAATTTTACATGTGAGAAATAACATCCTGTTGGCAGTCTGGAGGACAGATCTGAGCAGAGAAATCAGAGTCAGTATGACTGTTTGGGAAGTGGAGCACTAGTAATCCTGAGGGCAGAAGAGGTTGGGACAAAGGGTATTTCGAATAGTACATCCTTGGATATTACCACCAAATACCCATTTGGAAGGAGAGATGTTCCTCTCTCCTCAGCATTATAAAGAAACCTCTCTTCCTTCAAATTTATTCAGTAACTATTTACTTGAGTACCTTCTTTCTGTGAGGCACTGTGTAGAACATTCTTACAGATGGGCCACCCTCAGACCTGCCTGCCTACAGGTGAAGTGGGACAGAAGTTCTATAAATTTGATTGATAAAATGCTACAAGAGGCGTAGACACTGGTTTTTAAAAGAGAATTAGCTTTCAGATGGTGAAACCCAAGTAAACATGCAATAATTTTTTTATTAAAATTCCTATTAAAACATGTATAATATTCCTATTAAAACATTAAAACTGTTGTAATAACAATAATAATTGAAATAATTTTAATAGTTACAGCCAACCCAGCTCATTGCCCTCTTAGAACAAAGAGGTTGGATGGCCTGGGAACATAATGGAAACTATTGCATTTATACCTGAAAGGGTGAAACATCCAAGTTGGAAAGCATGTATGGAAGTGGGTCTAAGAATCTGTCTCAGCCCTATCATCGAATCAGTAGCCTGTGTTTATTCTTTAAGTATAGTAATTCCAGACTGCCAGCACTGACATTCTAACTACCTCTCTCTGATGAAGGAATGATGTTGAGGGGTGAAGGAGTGAAGGAATGGACACGATCAGTTCCTTCTTTCCAGGCAGGCTGGGCTGTCTCCTTGGATATGTGCAGGCCCCTGGTAGATACAGTAAGGACGATAGCTTCTCTGGGCCCCAGCCCATACCACTTCTCAGGCCCCATGCTTGGCTGTGGGCAATAGATGTTTCTCTGTTTGCACTAGCTCCTTTTTAAATTTAGTGGTGGGCAGCTTGGACCCTTGACCTGACTGGCTATTTAGATACGCTGTTGCCCAGTCTGCCCTACAGGTAAGGATAACATGCCACAGTTTAGCCTGGCTGTCTGCCTGTGATGTCCAGGAAACTTGCCAACTTCTCTTGAAGCCATATGCTCAGGCAATATTCTTTTAGATCATATCTCGTGAGAGAGTGGAATTCTGCAGTGAACATATTCAGCCCTCTTTATTTTTAGGGGGAGAGCAGAAAGCCAGGTTGAATTTCTTGCCACCACAGTTGCAGAATGAAATGGGTACAGTTTTAAAGGAAAGCAATCCCTTATTGTATGTGCGAAATGTCTTTTTTTGGGTCTCCCCTCAATTATAAAGATCAGAAAAGTCAGCCTAAGTATTGCCAGAGAAGGAAGAACTGGGGAGAGTCAGGGTGCTCATTATCCACTGTAGCTTTTTTTGCATGTTGCTGTAAGAGAGACGCAAAAGCCAGAATTAAAGACCGGTAACCATGAGAGATAAGACTTGCAATGATTGAAGGAGGAGAAGCAAGGGCTTAATGGGCAATGAGGACTGTAATCATAGCTGTGAAGAGAATTAGGACAAGGATTGAAATATGGAAGGCATGGGGCAGGTTAGGAGACTGAGTCATTGAATAAATGTGGTGCTTTAATGTGAGGCCCTGCTTAAAGCATCAGGTCAGACTGAACCCAGACACTGTTGAGCACATATCCTTGATGTTCATATATTCTGTCTCTCTGTCTCTTTCTTTTAAAGGAACATCAGAAAACTTTTCATCAGACATCCAGTTCTAGTAAGGGTCCAGTTGTTTTCCGGATAGAGTACCTTCACCCAGTTCCTGCTATTTTCCTGTAATGATGAACTGGGTTGGTTGCCCTAAAGAATCATGAACAAGCACTCTTAGTGATCCTTGAGAATTCTAAACTAGTAGAGCACTCTAAGTGTCCTTGCTCAGTACTTCTTTTCTTCTGGGTCTTGATCTCGTCTCTTTGTGCTCCTAGAGCTAAAGATTTTCTAGGCAAAAGATACAGCACCAACAGCAAAAACAAAGAAAGAACAACTAATATGATCTTCTTAAAAATGTCATCTTGTGTTACTTTTCTGTTTTAAAGTGTTCGGTGGCTTCCCAATACACTGGGAATACGGTATTTCAATGGCAGCATGCCGTTCCTTTCTGATCTCATTCCCTACTACTTCATCTTTACTGGCTTGTTCTAGCATAAGATCTGATCCTTGAACCTGCCAAGATTTTATCTGTCTAGGAGACTTTGAAGTTACTCTCTCTCTCTCTTCATGCAAAACTTTTCCTATATCTCTGCACCCCTGAGTTCATCTTATCATTCAGATCTTAGCTCTTAGATCACCTCCTCAAGAAGTTCTCGTGGCTTCCCTTTCACCTATGTGCATGCCCCCCACCTGTCACTCTTAGCACACCCACCTCTTCCACCTAAAATGTACTTTCTGGCATTTACCACTATCTGAAATCAGCCGATCAATTAATCAATTTTTCTATTCTTCCTTATGTTTCCTCATCTGTATCTCTCTTCTCCATCCCAATTGAATGGAAGAAGAATCCTCATTCGTGCTATTCATTGTTGTATTTTCAGTGCCTAAAACTGTGCTTGACACACAGTGAGTATTCAATAATTATTTAGTGAATGTTGAATTAAAAATATCAGAAATGCAAGACATGAAAAATTTTAAAGCCCCTAGACCAACCCTTTAAATCCACAGTGTCCCCAATTTTTCTGATTTTATAATGCTCCTTCTACCCAAGGAGCAACCTCCAGCATTGTGATATTTGTCCTAATTGTGTGTAAGAAGAACAAAAGACAGAGACCTAGATAATATAGTATGAAAGCTAAATGGCAAATCATTTCAGTTTGGTTCTCTACATATAAATTTAAAATACTTACCCTTGGGGCACCTGGGTGGGTCAGGTGGTTAAGCAACAAACTCTAGCTCAGGTCGTGATTTCACAGTTTTGTGAATTTGAGTCCTGCGTCAGACTCTGTGCAGACAGTGTGGAGCCTGCTTGGGGTTCTCTCTCTCTCTCACTCTCTCTCTCCCTCCCTCTCTCTGCCCCTCCCCCACTTGTTCTGTCTCTCTCTTCCTCTCTCTCAAAATAAATACATAAGCATTTAAATAAAGAAAATATTTACCTTTAATAAATTGAATCATCTAACAAGTATTTATTGCTAACCAACTCAGGCCTGTCCTAGGCAATTGGAGTACATCAGTAAGCAGAAGAGTGATTCCTGCCCTTATGGGGCTTACTCATGTTCCTATCTGCTTTCTAGGTCATGTGGCTCAATCAGGAGAATCTTCAAGTTCTGGAGAATTTGTCCTCCATGCTGAATTATCTTCTTTATTTGTAAAATAACAGTGGTATGCTTAGAAGCCTCAGCTCTTCTTAAATATGCAAATAACTTGTTCTGAAACACACATTTCTAATCATCTCCAAAAATATCATACATTATAAATTGAATATATATCAATACCATTTTTAACAAGAAGTCTTCTGTGTAATAATAAAGCTAAGAAAGTACATTAATTCAGAGGGAAGAGCAGACAACAGAGATTTTCAAATAGAAAACCACAAACATCTCTTTCTCTAAAAAGCAATGCAATTCAGTTACTAGGTCATTATTCTATTTTCTTTGATAATATCAATGTAAGGAAAGAAATTACTTGAGCAAAACTCACACTTTAATTTGTACTCCATAGAGAGGTATTTGTGTATACAAAACAATATTTTGAAAATTTGTCTTAATTCTAGATTGTTCATAAACCTGAGGAATTAGTAAAATAAGCTTGAGATCATTCAAGATTAAAAGCCCATTAAATAATTTATGAATATATCCTAACACAGACAAAACCAGTCATTTAAAACTAACCAAAGCACCCATCTTTTATACACCAGAAAGATAGGAAAAAACCATTGTTATTTCTCTCCCTAGAAGAAAGGACCACCCTCTTCTTGTCAACCTGGGTGTTCTTGGGAGACTCATAACTATTAAGTCTTCATTCCATTACAGAGAATAGCAGGAAAATGTGAACAGTCCTAAGGCACAGAGCAGTGGGAAATACCAGCACTGCTTTTTCCAGGCACCAGTGGCTGGATGGTTTTGCAGTTGTGCTATTTTCTAAACCACCCAAAAGCTGAGAAGGGTGGACAGGACTGGCATCTTCTTTTAACTATATGCAGCCTGATCTTTATTGTGTGGGAGGCCTGTGCAGATCATGTTGCATTTAGAAAAGTGCTGTTCTTCCTAGATATGGGAAGTCCAGCCCCATATCCCAGTCCTAGACTGGACTCTCCAGAGGAATGAATGTTTGTCTTTGGAAGAGTTGTGTCTGATTAAACTGATGCTCCTAGAAGTCCAGGGAAAACCTTGATTCCTCACTTTACGCTCAAGTGTGCCAAAGCCCTCTGGCCTGTCTAGAAAGAACTTCCTCTTCTCAGCCCAGAGTTAGTCTGGACTAAATAATCACAGTGCTGGGAAATGTGTTGTTGCGGAAATCTATTTCCATGAACTGTGTGATGATAGGAGCATATTATAAGCAAAACTAACCTTGAGGCAGGGACTGAGTTTCATCATCATGGGTGGGAGACTTGCACGTTATCTGACATTCTTTCTAATGCTGTGAAAACTTGAGGACAGTGGAGAATAACTGGGTATTCTAAACACCAAATGTAAAAGGCCAACTTTTTTTTTGATGCCTGTCTCTTGGGCATCCATTTACTAAGGAGAAAGTAAATTCACATGTTTGTGAATATAGTTTAAAATGTTTCCCTTTTTCCTTTTCTATATTCAAATTAATACATTCCAGTACACCATAAAATTCTGATGGTGACGTGGACAACTAAGAGGTATGTCAGTTAGAAAAATGAGGCTCATATTTACCTCTCATATTTACCTCTTTACTGATGTCCAGCCAGAAAATCTATATGGTAGCTCAGAATTCAAAGCAGGTCCATCAGTGAATGATCTGTGGCCCCAAAGAACAAAACAGGTAACCAGAGCATATGATATGGATGAGAAGCTAGTTGGCAGAAAGATGGCACAGGAACAAATGCTAGACAGACCTCTTCTTTCTTCACTTAACATAGAAGAATATAAAAATGGAAGAAAGAGACTGATGATAGTTCAATAGAGAGAAAGAAAAACTCCTCAAACTAATATCTTTTAAATCTAATAATTTTTTTATCTTTTCCAAAATTCGTGACTTTCTAGAATTTAATATCTTATCATCATTTATGCTTTTAGTCAAGACTAGCAGCAAGTATTCAATCACATTAAGAGTGTTGAGCTAGGAAAAAGATCAATATTGATGCTCTGTAACAAAAGAGACAAGTAAGGTAGTACTTACTGTCACTCTGAATGAAGTATGGCTGTGGAGTAGTCAATAAAAGAAAAGAATACCAAAATAACAATTGACAGAGTGTCTTAACTCAATAACATGTAGTCTATTCAAAGGAATATTTATTACTGGTACAGTGAGCAAATTAGTAATATCATGAGTGGCCAGTTGACTCTGAATTTTGCTGGAGTCTATTAAATTTGAGGGTTTAAGTGATTTAATAACACACTGATATGATCTTGAATATATCTCACTGCTCCCAAGGCAGCAGACACAATATAGAAGAGGTATGTCCGGGTTGGGGGTAGGTGCAGAGATGTGATTTGGAATCTGGAGGCTACAGAGGGCAGTAGTTAAAAAAGCAAGTCCTAGAGCCAGGCTGCTGGGTTGGATTCCAACCCCACCTAATCTGTCTAAGCTTAGTGTTCTTGTTTATGTCTATAAAATGGGAATAAAATTTGTACCTATTACAAGGATGCCTGGGTGGCTCAGTCGGTTAAGCTCCCGACTCTTGACTTTGGCTCAGGTCATAATCTCATGGCTCATGAGAGATGGAGCCTCTCACCTGTTGGGTTCTGTGCTGACAGAGCAGAGAGCCTCCCAAGTGGAGCCTGCTTTGGATTCTCTCTCTCTCCCTCTCTCTCTGCCCCTCCTCCACTCATGCATGTGGACACTTTCTCTGTCTCTCTCTCAAAATAAACAAACTTACAAAAAATTTGTGCCAAGTACAAGAGGTTATTGTGAGGAATAAATGAGATAATTTATGTACTGCAGTTAGTATATTGCAAGTAAAGTTTAGCGCTTATTGGTATTGCCGTGGAAGACATTTCTTTGCCCAGTTAACTATATCCAAGGAAAGAAATGTAAATAATAGGTCACAGGGTCAAACCAGACTGAGCCTCAGTGCTTCATTAAAATTCTCCCACATACTGTTCTCCCACTAATCTGTTAAGATTATGTCTGCATGGGAAAAGACAAATGAAATCGTAAGAGTGTGTATTAGTTTGCTCTGGCTGCCATAATAAAATCCACAGACTGGATGATTTAAACAGAACTTAATTTTCTCACAGTTCTGGAGGCTAGAAGTCCAAGATCAAGGAGCCAGCAGAAGTGATTTCGTCTAAGGCCCCTCTCCTTGGTTTGTTGGTAGCTTTCTTCTCACTGTGACCCCATATGGTCTTTCCTGTGTGCATGCCCATCCCTGCTGTCTCTGAATCCTTATAAAAACACCAGTCATATTGGATTAGGAGCCCATCCTAATGAACTCATTTTAACTTGATCACCTCTTTAAAGAACTTATCTCCAATTAAGGTTACATTCTGAGGGACTGAGGTTTGGGACTTCAAAATATGAAGCCCATGACACATGCGTTCGTTTATTACAAATAATCAATGCATGAAATTTGTATTTTGAAAGTTTCATAATCTTTAATTAGAAAATACTTCAGGGGCGCCTGGGTGGCTCAGTCGGTTGAGCGTCCGACTTCAGCTCAGGTCATGGTCTTGCAGTTCATGGGTTCAAGCCCCGTGTCGGGCTCTGTGCTAACAAACAGCTCAGAGCCTGGAGCTTGCTTAGAATTCTGTGTCTCCCTCTCTCTCTCCCTCTCCTCTGATCATGCTCTGCCTCTCTCTGTCTCTCAAAAATAAATAAATGTTAAAAAAAAACTTCAAAGTCATACATTTATATTAAAAAAATAGAAACACATGGAGTCAAATGTTAAAGTTGCTTTTGCTATTTGCCGTTTACCCCTCTCAATCAGGACACCTCTGGTGGCAATAGTTTCATATGTTTCTCTAGAGAACTTTTATAGATTTACATGTGTGTGTAATATATTATAAGATATATATGTGTGTGTGTGTCATTATGTCATGACTATACAATATTACTTAAAAAATTTTTTAATGTTTATTTTTGAGAGACAGAGACAGAGACAGAGTGTGAGAAGGGGAGGGCAATGAGAGAGGGAGACACAGAATCTGAAGCAGGCTCCAGGCTCTGAGCTGTCAGCACAGAGCCTGACGCATGGCTAGAAACTAGGAGATCATGATCTGAACTGAAGTCAGATGCTTAACTAACTCAGCCACCAGGCACCCCTATATTACTTTTATAACTGAATTTTGGTCCTCTTTTGTTAAGTTAATAGAATTAACCTAAATAAATTTTTCCTTAAAAATTCTGTTTTTTATATCCTCATTAACATATATTAATCCCAATGTACTTTTATAAGTTCTAAGTTCTAAGTTCTAAAATCATTTTCATGGGAATGATTTTATCTTTGCAAGAAGTGAGACAGGGATCCTATTCTCATATTGCTAGTCAGTAGTCCCAGCACCATTTATTACCTAGTCCATTTCTGCTTCACTGATTGTTAATGCGGTAGTTGTGTACCAAGTTTTCCTAAAGGCAAGTATCTCCCTGTTTCTGTGCTCTATACTAGGTCCCATAGCCTTGTCTGTCTTTCCTTCATGGAACCACTCAGGTGTATTATATCTTGCTATCTGAGAAGGCAAACCCTCCTATTTTGTTTGCCTACCTACTTTTTAGCCCTTTACCTGTTTATACAAATTTGGGGATCAGCCTGACTTACTTTTTGACCGGAGTTGTTGGGGCCATTCAAACTATAAACTAGAGCATTTTTTTGAAGAATAGGGTATTTTAGCATTTTTAAAAATGTTTCCCTATTCTCTCCTCCGCCTCTCTATACCTTCTGTGCTTCTGCACTGAAGCACTTTGTCGATGGATGTTGGATTTCATAGATCTATACTCTATGCCTTATCCCCTCCTCTTCTCTCATACTTTTGATCATTTAGCTTTTATTTCTTTACCTATTTGCATGGCATTCGAAAGCAATATCTAGGATTGATTTTTCAGCTGCGTTTCATTTTCTATTCATCTCGCCTATTGATTGTTTTAGTAATTTCTTTTTCTTAGCAGCCTCATTCTTAATGGATGAGTTATCCTTTTGAATCTTTTAGAAGTTACTAGTTGTGCTTATTTTCAAATGCTCCTTGGTTGCTTGGGACATTTGTTTCTTTTGTTTATCGATTTTATTAGCTTTTATGTTGTTGATTTTCTTCAAATGGTTGCTTAAAATTCATTGTCTGTTATATCTATAGTTGATATTTTAGATTGCTGTTGGCAGCAGGAGAATATTTCAGTGTACAAATGAAAGTTTCTGTTGTCTTGGCAGCGAATAGAGACTCAAGACAATGTGAGCTCACTCCTGTGTGTATGCATGTATGTGTGTGAGTGTGTGTGCAAGTAGCAAAAATGTGGCCCGGTTGGCTTTCTTTTAGGGAACGTTTGCTGGGTATCTTCGATGTGCAGAGGTTTTGTGTCCTTTCTGGATGCAATAGGTCACCTAGAGCTCTGTCCTTCTCCATCCCTGGGCTCCCATTTTTGAAGGGTTCCACTTGTGAAAGGCAGTTGCTCGAAGTTTGCTTCTGGAAACAGGAGACTGGAATAGCCAACAAGGCATAACTTTTTTCTAGCCCTATTCCCTCTGAACTTAGTATTACTTCATGATTCAGCTCTGTTGCATTTTTTCATCAGTTTATTCTCATCAGAAATGCTTTTCTGTTCTGGTGTGCTGATGACACATTTCCTGGCTTGACAGGATTGCTGAGGATTTGTTTTTATGTTATTTCAATGGGATTTTTTGAAGTAAGAAAGATAAAGCCAGGCATCTTGAACCAGAAGTGTTGAGTCGAGAATTTAGAATGGAGCAATACATCTCTTATATTGTGTTGTGTGCTATGATTAGAAGCAAATGAGATAAGTTCTTGCACTGAAAAACCATGTCATATACTTGACTATATTTTCCATAGAACCCAGAACAATAAGTATTTTTTATGGTTGAATGATTAAAATCACTTTTTCTCAAAATAATATTTATTCTTCTAAAGTATTTAGGTAAATGTTCCAAAATTTTTCACTTTTTATTTTCAATTTACTAATATGCTATTTTTTTTGCACCACATTCCAGATATCATCTCTTTATTCCCCAGACTAAACTGAGACATTATTTTCAGTTTTTTTTAATTTTAACGCAGTATTTTTGCTAGCTTCTTTCCAACTTCTAATGCCCATGTGATAGACCAATTGTTATGGACTGAATATGTACCATCCAAATTCATATGATGAAGCCCTAATCCCTAACGTGATGGTATTAGGAGTTAGAGTCTTTGGAAGGTAATTAGTTTAGATAAATTCATGAGTGTGGAGGCCCCATAATGGGAGTAATGTCTTTATAACAGGAGGAAAAGATAGCAGAACTTCCTCTCTCCATTATGAGCACACAGCAAGAAGGCAGCGACTATAAGCCAAGAGAAGAAGTCTTGGAATGAAACCAACCTTTCTATCACCTTGACCTTGGACTTCCCAGCTTTTGGAACTGTGAGAAATACATTTCTGTTGTTTAAGCCACACAGTTTATGGTATTTTGTTATGGCAGCCTGAGCTAAGACCCCAATAACACCAAGAGTTTCTGGAATAGGATACCCAGAGTAGCACCTCAAGTAAAAGGCTTTGAATGGAGACTTGGGCATGATTAATTCCATTTTCAGCCTGTCTTTGGCACATTCTCTTCTGTTTTGTGCTCCTCTAGGACAATACAAATGTCTTGATTCTAGAATTTCTTATTTCTCTTGTATTTAGACTTGTGAATACCTCAACGGTGCTTATAATTTCATCCTTAAAACTGTAAGTAGAATAATTTTGTAGAAATAACAGTTGTTCAATAATGTTCTGTAAATGAATGAAATATATTTATCTGCTACATCAAGTATAAATGGCTCAGGCAAAAGGGAAGGTTTTTTTTTTTTTTAAATCACTTTTAATCCAAACAAAAATTTAAACAGATCTAATAGCTTAGTATTCACATAAAAAGCATCTCTACTATTTAAAACTAAAGGTCTTGCTTCTGAGCTTGTGGCTAGCAAATTAACTTGACCTAATCGCATTATTGAATTGTGTATTCAGAACAAAGATTTGCCTCCGAGAATATTTTAACAAGTTACTTTAGATTTTGATGTGTATGCTGAGCTTTGAGAAAATACGTAGGTTCTTTATTGCCCTTTGAATCAAAATAATAACAAGCAATTAAAATTTATGGTTGTGGGGGATGGCAAACTGAGAGAGTCTCTCTTTATTATATTCTCTTTCTAAGTATAAATCATTATAATTGCTTTTGAAATAAACACAAATATGACTCAGCAGGCTTATCAGTCATCGTTCCAACCCCAAAGATTTACTGTGTGGCCCTATGAGAATCACATGTAGCTAAGGAACTCATTTAGGAAATGACGACAACAAAATAACCTTTTGTGTCCCAGTCACCTGGGTCTTGCTACGGTTCTTACTAGAAAGCTCATGTGACTGCGATAGCCCACACTGCTGTTGGATATGAGAGTATTTCACTTATGTTCAGCATTGTTTCTACGTGATAAATCACTTTGAATTACTAAGGTTTAATTTTGTTTGAAACGCACTACTCAAATAATGGATTTGGCGGCTTTGCTGACTGGGGTAGGAGTGACATCACAATTATTTCATGGTGGTTATTAAAAACAAGCATTGAGGGGGGTGTCTCTGTTAGGGAAAGGATTCTCTACTGATAGCGCTTCAAATATCGGAATCTGTAAATAGCCAGGGGGACTTTTGTTTGAGGTGAAAAGATCTCCAGGATATGATTCAAGAATTAACACTGTTGTAAGTGTAGATTTTGTGGATGGCTTTTTACATATTTTCTTTCTGTCACCCATCAGTATGGCACTGTGAACTTTTGTGCACCATACAATTGTTTATATGCTCACCTGCAAACACATTTCCGTGAAGAGGATTTGAGTCCCTTCTCAACTAAATGGGAGCTGAAACATGTAGAGAAAACTCAGCAATGATTTGTGTTTATAATGTAATGGAGCAAAACGTCCTACCCCAAAATGCGTCTCTTTGGCACGTGAATTATTTCAGGCTGATTATTTTTAAAAAACAGAAGGCTCAGGAAGTTTTTCTTTTTGCCTCCCTGCTGACTGCCTAAAAGAATTTAGGTAGAAGACTTGCTCCAGGAAGGGAGCTATCACCATAGATAACTATTGTATAATATGAACTAGGTATGGTAGACATGGAGGAACCTAGCAAGGCCTGTTTGATCGAAGTGCCCTAGGTCCTCTTGTTTCTGAATGGCCTAGCAAACATTTATTTAACATTTACTAGTGAATTGCTTTTTTCATCTTCCTGTGAATTGCTTTCTTCGCCTTTGAAATCCTAGACCCCAACCCTTGTCCTCTTAGTTTAGGATGACATATACACCTGTCTTTGGAATCTGTCCTGTGTATGTGGATTTTTCATATGTAAATAATTAAATTTGATTTTCTCCTGCTAATCTGTCTCATGCCAATTTAATTCTTAGATCAGCCAGAAGAATCATGAAGGATAGAGGAAAAAATTTTCTTCTAAACAATAGCTAGTCTTAAATGTCAAAACTTCCAAGTGACATTATACCTATTTCTATAGTCTACTCTCCAGCAAGTGCTGCATGGTTATATAAGCTGTACTCCATCCAAGAATTAAAATGTGGATGCAGACTAAAAAAGTAACCTAAATCATTATATTTATTTAAAGTCTTATTTACTCCATTTCAAGATAATTAGGACATTCATCACTTTTATTCTGTTATTCTGGTTTGCAGTAGAGGGAATTTCATCATTTCTCAGAACATCTTGATTTTATTTTTTTGCCAAGTGACAGGTTTACTTTCAAGATCATCCAGATATGCTCTCTTAAAATTGGTAAATTAAAATGTTTTACCCTTCTTGAAGTCTCAAGAAAGTCTCGAGTCTTGAAGGGCTCATTTTGGTGCACCCTTGAATTTGGCAAGTCAGTAAACCAAGCTCTCTTCTTTCCAAGCAAAGAATCCTTTCAATGTATAGTAGATCTGCAGACACAGATTCTAATTCTAGCCCCACTTAATACTTGCTAAGCCATGTTCATAAGTCATTAAACTACAGTGTAGCTTCATTTATTAAATGGATTACTTCCTGACCTCAATGTGTCCTCTCTAAAATAAACTTGAAGTACTTTGTGCTTTGTTAGTACCTCATGTTTATCAATAAAACAGCACAGTGCAAAAGAACTCCATTAAAATTATATCACTAGAGGCAAATAATCAAAGTTTTACAAGTGCAGGAGTAGAGTAGTACTAAAAAAATGGTATTGACTTATACTAAATTCTAATGCTTTAAAAGCAGATATGATATAAAACAAACAAACAAAAAGCAAAAACAAAAAAACCCCACCAGGATTCCATTTGTACTTTTTAATAAAATAACCCAGGAATAGTCAGAGAACTTATTTGTAGATCTAGCTTTACAGAAGTATGAATTCATAAGATTGGAAAGGGCTTCTGAAACTATTGAGTCCAAGCTCCATCTCACTCTCATGGGATACTTAAATCCTTTCTGCATTACCCTTAACAAGAGATTATTTAGCTTCAAGTGATATACCTCTAATGACACACACACTTCAGTAATTACATTTAACTCCTTGAAAATTCTTCCAAAGTCTGCTTCCTTATAAGTTCTACTCATTGATACCTGTTTTGCACACTGAGAAAACTGGAAAACAAAACAAAACAAAATGAAAAAATGTTGGTTCACCACCCTCTCAGGAGCTTCCCAGGTGTAATCTGAAACCAGCATGCAGAGGGCAGAGAGAAACCAAAGAAAGAGGCAAGCCACTCTAGGTTGGTAGACTGCTGGTTTAATAAGCAAAAGAACTTACTACCAGGCTTGTCTTGGGCAGCAACAAGTTGGATGGATCCCCATGCCTGTCTACCAAATCTTGAAAGTTTTTAAAGAGACCTTAATTGGATTCACTCATGTATACCTTGCAGGTGTTCTCAACACTACATCACTGCCTCAAGGCTCTGTTTTTGGAGCAGCCTCTGGGAGCGGGAAAGGTAAGAGAACCCACAGTCTAAGGACAGGAGAGGGGGTAAGGAGCTTCTGAGTGCCCAGCTCCAGCTCACAGGTGAACTGGTGGTCACGTCTTCCCCAACACAAACCAAATCTAAACCAAACCCAACCCAAGCCAATCAAAACAAAACAAAGCAATTGCATCTTCTATGTGAACCGCCTTTGAATATTTGGAGTTAATTATCATGGTCCCAAATGTCTTATTCTTCAAAAGATTTTTCTTTTCTTTGTGACATCCCATGGCATCATTCTGTGTTAGCACTAACTGCTAATTATTATCCATTTGTACATGTCCTTCTGAAAGTCTGGTGTCAGATTAACTCATATTCCAGGAATGGTTGGAGCATCTAGATTGGTCAGAATTAGCCAATATCTTCCAGTTTCCATTATATTGTGAACTAATAGGACTCTACCTGCCAAGACATAGGACAAAAGTGCTATTTTTTTTTATTTTGTCGCTCTCAAATCCCCGCAAAGTGATAGATGTCTTCATTCATTTATTGATTTATTCAAGAAATACCTTCTGAGCATATACTAATTTTCAAAACTTTTCCTGTGTGTTGGAGATCAATAATGGACAAGATGGAGGTGACATTTGCTTTATGGAATTTATAGTTTAGAAGAAGAGAGAGAAAAATAATGTTACAATTTGGGGCTTGCTAAGTAAAAAGTTTGGGCTACAATAGATAGCAATGTGTAAAGGAAGGAATATAAAGTAAATTAGGTGGTCCACAAGGTTCACTCTCTGGAAATAAGAAGTAAGAAGTCATTAACCAAGGATTTAAGGTGTCCCCTGTTGCTTTTCAACTCCACTGCTCCATGTTTGTTGTAGTTTTGCCCCTGCTAGGGTGACTGTTCACAATAGCTGCCCACCTCCTCTGGACCACACGGGAAGAGCTGCTGCTGCCTTGCTTAGGTGATCTGCTCAGGTGATTTGCCTGTGCCACCCATGCTCATTACCCTGGAGCAAAGAACTTTCTTTATATTCTATATTAGTTGCCTAGAGTTGCCATAACAAATTTCCACACAGATGGTTTAAAACAACAGAAATTATCTCACAATTCTGGAGGCTAGACGCTCAAAATCAAAGTGTCAGTTGGGCTATGCTCTTTCTGAAAGCTCTGGTGGTTGCTAGGAATCCTTGGCCTTAATTTATAGATGCATTCATCCTATCTCTACCTCTTGAGTCACATGGTGTTCTCTCTGAGACTGTGTCCAAATCTCCCTCTTCTTAAAAAGACACCAGTCTTAAAAAGACACCTAATCCAATATGATCTCAACTTGATTATATTTTCAAAGACTCAATTTCCAAATAAGGTCACAATCATAGGTATGGAGGGTTAGGACTCAAACATATCTTTGAAGGGGACACAGTTCAACCCGAAGTACACACCAGTGTTCTCAGATGCACTGAGTCTGCTTTGTAGAGTTTCTTGCTGACCACTTATGGGTCTCCTTTGTTCAGCTAACTTCTCTTTCACAAATAGAGAGAACTTTCCCCTCATTATGTCTAGGTCTTTTAGAAGAACCCCTTACCCGGGCGCCTGGGTGGCGCAGTCGGTTAAGCGTCCGACTTCAGCCAGGTCACGATCTCGCGGTCCGTGAGTTCGAGCCCCGCGTCAGGCTCTGGGCTGATGGCTCAGAGCCTGGAGCCTGTTTCCGATTCTGTGCCTCCCTCTCTCTCTGCCCCTCCCCAATTCATGCTCTGTCTCTCTCTGTCCCAAAAATAAATAAAAAACATTGAAAAAAAAATTAAAAAAAAAAATAAATAAAAAAAAGAAGAACCCCTTACCACAATAGACAAACAAACAAGCAAACAGAATCCTTGCTTGGGCTACCAGTGATATAATTATTTCTTTAATTTAATTTAATTTAATTTAATTTAGTTTAATTTTTTTTAAAGAGAGAGAGAGAGAGAGAGAGAGAGAGATAACACAAGGAGGGGACAGGGGCAGAGGGAGAGAGGGAGATAATCTCAAGCAGGCTCCACACCCAATGTGAAGCCTGATATGGGGCTTGATCCCATGACACTGGGATCATGACCTGAGCCAAAATTGAGAGTTGAACACTTAACCAACTGAGTCACCCAGGCACCCATCTTTAATTTTCTTTTAAACAATAATTATTTTCTTGCCATCAAGTAAACTAACTGCCCCAGCCGCCAGAGGCAGGGAGTGATGAAGGTAAGCCTCCTAAGCACGATAAATCATCTTTTCCTCCTGATTTCCATCCTACAATGTTAAATTTTCATTGTACTTTTAGTGATTTCTCTTTCAGTAACTCTTGAATTTCTCTTGCACTGATCTCTTTCACCCTGAATTCATAGACCAGGTACACTGTTCTGTGTCCATTCTTTAGTAGTGGAAGGGGTTGAATATTTATTGCATAGATATCCTGAATCCCATGAAAATGTTGAATTCTTTAGAAATTAAGGAGGTTTGTTTTTCAAGAGAAGTTAGTGGAGAAATGAGGAGAGTGGTGTTAGTTTTGGCCCAGTAAAGATACTCTGTTGTACTGACACCACCAAGAATCTCTCCTCTCTCTACAAGGACAAAGACGTGAGAGTGACCCAAAAGATGGGACACATCAAGATTGCATGGGCCATCTGTCCTCCCTGCTGAACATGGTAACAGGGTGGAGAACTTAGCTGATAAGCCTGAACAACTTTCAAAAGAACATATGCAAAGAGAAATGGCAGGGTGAAACATTGAGTTAGGGGCCCAACTAGATATTGAGCTAAGTGAGGAAGAAGAAAAACTGGGGTTTTTAATTAAAATCACATTTTTAGAACCCTTTATGATACTAATATATGTGTTTATGGGCATGCATATAAGCCTGTGTGTGTGTGTGTGTGTGTGTGTGTATGTGGAATTTGTGGTGTGGGCAAGTTTTCTGATTAATGGAAAGACAAATTGCAGAGTAGGACAGCAATAAATCAAGAAGTTCAACTCTTGCCCTATTTATATTTTTGCTTGCTAAAAAAATTTCCTATTACTACTTTACATCATCAGCTATAAGATGCACATTTTAGATATATTTTAGCATCTCTAAAACCAGGGTGTGTTACAAATGGTAACGTCTTCCAACTGTGATTGTTGGCCAGGGAGCAGTTAGGACAAGGTTGTCATTGCCTCTAAATACAAGAATAAGGAAATAGCTTCACGTATTGTCATGGCCACTTTATTTGAGTTATGTGTATTATTGGCATCACACATATTGCTTTCAATTGTTGTTTAACATCTTTTCAAAAATAGCACAATATGCTTTAGCTTTACAATGAAAATTTATTGCATGTGCAGAAAAGACAACTAAAACATTATGTCTAAATACTGCTGAAAGAATCCTTTCAATATGTGTGAAACAAAAATTTTATATGGTAAAAAACCTATGTGTCACAGTTTACTTGGAACATTTTTTTTTGTTAGTGGTACCTAACATAATGGCTCATCTTCAATAAATGACATGTTAGAGTCAAGAAAATGCAGTAATTTATTCCCTCAAGTACGGTGAAACATGAGCTCTTCAAAACCCACTCTTCCATAACTGACTTCCAGACTAATTATACACTTATGTCTATATAACTAGGGAAAAAAATCTCTTCTGAAGCAACTCAACAGCAACAGAGGACCCAGAGAAAAATGACTGTATTTGAGAAAAATCTAAAGATAACTTTATGAATCCTATTACAAGTACCCTGGCCCAAACCACCATAATCTCCCACTGGAACTATTGCAACAGCCTGCTTCCTCAGTGGCCTCCCTGCAAACGCTCCAGCAGCTTCCCATTGCATTTAGAAGAAAAGCTAAATTCTTGAGCAGTGCCTGCAAATCTCCACCTTCTCGAACTATACTGGGCTTGCCACTTTGCCTTCCTGCTACTCTGACTTGCCAGGCATCTTCCCATTTTAGTGCCTGCGGAATTGCTCTTCTCACATCCTGCAATACCCTTCTTCCAGTTCTTCTGACTTACTGCTTCTTGTCATTCAGCCCAGAAGTCACTACCTCTGAGAGACCCTCCTTATCCAGTCAATATAAAATAGCCCTTTAGTTGTTAACGTATCACAATTTATTTTGTTTTAATAGCATGTAACACTCTCTGAAGTGATCTTACTTGGTCACTTCTTAGTCGTCTGTCTCTCTCTCTAACATATGACTGCACCAAGCCGCTCTGGAAAGCAGTGTGGAGGTTCCTCAGAAAATTAAAAATAGACCTACCCTATGACCCAGCAATAGCACTGCTAGGAATTTATCCAAGGGATACAGGAGTACTGATGCATAGGGGCACTTGTACCCCAATGTTTATAGCAGCACTCTCAACAATAGCCCAAATTATGGAAACAGCCTAAATGTCCATCAACTGATGAATGGATAAAGAAATTGTGGTTTATATACACAATGGAGTACTACAGAGCAATGAGAAAGAACGAAATATGGCCCTTTGTAGCAACGTGGATGGAACTGGAGAGTGTGATACTAAGTGAAATAAGCCATACAGAGAAAGACAGATACCATATGGTTTCACTCTTATGTGGATCCTGAGAAACTTAACAGAAACCCATGGGGGAGGGGAAGGAAAAAAAAAAAAAAGAGGTTAGAGTGGGAGAGAGCCAAAGCATAAGAGACTGTTAAAAACTGAGAACAAACTGAGGGTTGATGGGGGGTGGGAGGGAGGGGAGGGTGGGTGATGGGTATTGAGGAGGGCACTTTTTGGGATGAGCACTGGGTGTTGTATGGAAACCAATTTGACAATAAATTTCATATATTAAAAAAAAAATATGACTGCACCAGACATGGGGACAGTAGGGGCGTGTCTGTTTGATCCCTGCTATCTCTAAACACTATCACTTTGCTATTTGTTGAATGAATGGATAAATAAACTGTAATTGGACAGTCTTGTATGAAGGACAAAGTGTTTCAATGGGCTGGGGACATCTATCAAAGCCTAGTTACATAAAAATATAACTGTATATAAATATAAATATGTAAAAGTCTGATGATGTAATAATTGAAAACCATTTCAGGAGAAATTGAAATTTAAGAAATAGAAAACGAAGAACATAAAGTGGCAGAAGAAGCAGAGTGACAGAAGCCAGCCGTGATGGTAGCGACTTAGGCACGTGTTAGAACCGGCTGTTGATGATGTGTAACCAGTGCAGACAGTGGAGAGGAAAGACAGACGGCAGAGCAGTTTGGAAGTGTTGAGATGGGGAGAGCGCACCTGTTCTGCCGCAAAGCCCTTGCGGGCGTTAATGTGTTCCACTCCAGACTGCCAAACAGCTGAGCTCGGTGGTCTCTGGCGGGGAGGTGGCATTCACTATGGAAAGTAATGTGGTATTAATAGAGTTTTATATTTCTGAAGTACTCCTAGCAAAGGCAAATGCTTATGAGGATCAGGGAAAATGATGTGAATGGGAGAAGCAGGCTGGGTGAGGAAAGCTCATGCCTCACCTAAAAAACCCAGCTGCTGCTCACCTCCAGCCATTGATGCTCCAAGGGAATGTGGGTCCAGAATTATGAGATCTTCTGACTTTCCTAGTAGTCCAGATGTCTGGATTTTTTACATGAAGTTTCCTTATGTTTCAATGTTGGTGACAAAATAAGGTACAAAAACACATAATGGACCAAACGAAATCAGATATGTAGTCCAAATTTGACTCACAGGTAACCAGTTGCAACCTTTAGTTGATAAGTATTTTCTCAATACTACCATTTTCAAAATATCCAAGAAACTTATACAATAAATAAGTGGCGATTTAAAATTTTTGATTATAGAATGAGCATATTCTTCTTTTAAAATAGCTTGAAAGTAGGGGCACCCGGGTGGCTCAGTTGGGTAAGCACCCGACTTCAGCTCAGGTCATGATCTTGCAGCTTATGGGTTTGAACCGTGTGTTGGGCTCTGTGCTGACAGCTCAGAGCCTGGAGCCTGCTATGGATTCTGTGTCTCCATCTATCTTTGCCCCTTCCCTGCTCACGCTCTGTCTCTCTCTCTCCATCAAAAATAAATAAACGTTAACATTTTTTTTCAAATAGTTTGAAAGTACAGAAAAGCATAAAAATTTGGAAACAAGAAAGTCTGCTATATTCCTATATTAGATAACATTCTGTAGATTTTTTTCTATAGTTAAGATGAATGATCATTGATAAAATACATGCAGGTATTCATATACAAACACACATACCTACATACAGACAGGCATCTAAGTAGCTTTACATCCTGCTGTCTCTCTTAACGTCAGATTATAATATTAAAGAATCTCCTTGTTATTTAAACTTCTTATGAATATTATCTTAAAGGCTGTGCACTACTCCCTTGTAACTATAAATGATTATTTACCTAAAGTTTTCTTTATTTTGGATGTTGACGTTGCTTCCATTTTTTTAATGATAAATAACTTAGCAGTGAGCATCTTTATGGTAAATATTGGCTTGTATTTCACATTATTTCATTGGATGTGATTGCTAGAAGTAGAATTATTAAGTTAAATGGTGATGAATGAAACCAAATTATTTTAAAAATTTGGCACAAAATCCATTTCCAAGAACAGTCTTGAGAATGCATAGCATATTCCTTTCCATCATTAAAAACTACAGAAAGAAACACAATTTCTACCTGATGTAAGTTTATTTTATTTTTTTAATGTGTATTTATTTTTGAGAGAAAGAGAGCTTGGGAGGGGCAGAGAGAGCGAGGGGGACAGAAGATCCGAAGTAGGCTCTGCTCTGACAGCACAGAGCCCAATGCGGAGCTTGAACTCACGAACCACGAGATCATGACCTGAACCAAAGTCAGATGCTCAACCAAATGAGCTACACAGGTGCCCCAGTTAATTTAATTACTAGTAAGAGTAATTATATTTTATGAAACAGTTGGCTAGCTACTACATGTATTTATTATTGTTATTATTATTGTTATTATTATTTTTAGTTATCTCATTTCCTTCTTTGGTCATTCTTCCAAATTTGAGGGTCTACTAAATATATTAATCTTACTTTTCTTATATAGGAATGGAGTATTTTTCTGTTGATGTTTTATTTCTGGTAGGTTTGGGTGACAGAAGTAGTTAGTGGCCTGATGGCTTTGGTGAAAACAGAGCTACTCAGGGGCAGCCCTGGGGAGTGACACTCTAGGGAAGCTGAGTGGTTTCCTACTGTGGCAATTATAGTAAGAACCCCAAGGAACACCGTGGATTAGAGGGATCCAAGTGGCTTTGGTTAGTTTTGGTCTGAGCGTGGTAATTAGAGCATTACACACATTTGAATATGACCAGCAAGCTAGGGACTGAGGAAAGCAACTGAGAGAGACAATGTGGAATTTCTTCATTATGTTCAATGTTGCAAATAAGTAGGCTGAGGCCAGATCGGTTTTTGTGCCTTTGTAGGTAGATGTTTTTTCTCCTTTGGTGGTTGTTGACTTTTTTTTATCTTTGCAATTATTATTGCCATAATATATCTACTTTAAAATTGCTTTTTCATGAGACACAATGAAACCTTTCCTTGTACCTTCTCACACTTCTGTTTGATTTAGCAAAATTTTTCTCTATTTATTATTGTTACATTTCCATTTGTTCATATTTATTCTTCAGTAACACCCAAAATTTGTAGGTTGGCTCTCTATCTCTACTTTTCCCTCTAATCATCTTACTTTTCCTGTTAAGTTGGTTCTTAGTGTTGTTTATTCAATTACCACATTTAATTTTTTTCATTTTTTGTTTTACTTTTTTAAAGTTTATTTATTTATTTTGAGAGAGAGAGAGCATGTGTATGCACAAGTGGCAGAGGGGCAGAGGAGGAGGGAGAGAGAGAGTCCCTAGCAGGCTTCTTGCTCTCAGCACAGAGCCTGACTTAGGGCTCGAACTCACGAACTGTGAGATCATGACCTGAGCCAAAATCAAGAGTAAAATACTTAACCAACTGAGCCATATAGGTGCCCCAACATTTAACATTGTTTCTTGATTGCCACCAGAACAGATTTAAAATTTCCCATTGTATTTGGGGATTTAAAAAAGTTATTTTCTCATTTTAATTTGGTTTCTTTTCTCCATTGTCTTCGTTTTAAGTCTTTTTCTCACTATGGATTACTTCTTCCTTCCATAAGAGGTCCTGCCTTCTCATATGGCCCTGAATGCATCAAACATATATTATCTGAAAGTCGTTGTAGCTCATTGTACCTTCTGTCCTGTTGGTGTGTGCAATTGTGTATAATTGTGTCAAGGAGAACAAAATACTGGTGTTGAAGACAGGGCATGTGGGTTTTTCACCATGAGGCCACATTTCTGCCCATGGGAAACATGTTTTTCTTTCTTTTCCACTCTTCCGTTTCTAGTGTTTAGTAGAACCTTGTCCGTCTCTGTGTCAGTTCAGGTCCTTTGGGAAGCAGATGTCAAGATGGAGGTAGGAATACAAAGATTTATTGGATATAATGCCTGTGCATGGTTAAGAGGAGAGGGGCCAGAAGTGATTGCTTCAGAAGGCAAGCCGGGTCTGAATGCTGTGAAAAGAGAGGATTGGGTAGAAAGAGGTACTGATGGAGGTGCCAGTCCAAGCATGAATTGGCCAGCCCAGTGGAGGTTGCTGTTAGAGGACTTCCTCACTGGGTAGAAACTGCCAAGCCTAGGTGCCCCCAATATGCATGCCATTGGCTGGCAGTGATCTGAGGAGAGAGTGGACTCTGCAGTAGACCCTAAAGGCATGGGAGCCAGAGAGAAACTTGCAGCAGGCTCTCTTGAAGGAAGATCCAAGGAAATATCACCATAGCTACTGCAGAGGGGCAGTAAGAAAATCAATACTTTTCACTTAGACATTCCAGTTTCTGAACCCAAGCTATCAATCATAGTTACTAAAGATATTTTTCTAAGTCTCCTCTGGAGGTGTCATTTTTTTTCCCAGAAAAAGCAGCAAGAGTAATGATCTGTAGGTTTGATAGGGCTCAGCAGGCTCTATCGTGTTGATAATCCATCATTTTACCTGAGCACTACACATTCTTGCATAAGCATGTCTGGTCCATAGTACTGTCCTTTTGCTTGACCTGGGTTACCTGTTTCAGATAACCTTTGAATCCTCTCTACTCTTGTTTTTATATAGCCTGCCTGCTCCTGTTTCAATTTCCTCTCCTTCCAGGCCTGTGTCAACCTGAAACAGAGACCTGATTGTTGGTTATGACTTCCTTTTGTGTTGTCTTCCTCTGAGAAGTTTAACGATTTTGAATCACCTCAGCTTACTCCCAGTATAATGCCTTCCAATGACATTCCACTGCATTAAAAACAAACCATTAACTTCTTACCATGATCTACAAGATCCTGTGTGATATGCTGCTGCCAACCTTCTGACCTCATCTCCTTGACTAATCGTCCTTGCTTACCATATTCTAAGCACACTGACTTTCTTATAGTCTCTTGAATACCCAAAACTCTACCTGGGCTCAGATTATTGCCTCTGCTTATAACACTTTTCCTCCAGAGCTTTGCCCCATAAGGCTTCTGCTTAAGTACTGATATTTCAGAAACCTCCCTTGATTGCCCTGATTAGAATAACCCACCACAGTTGATCTCTGGTCCTTTACCATGTCTTGTCCCACTCCCAGACGATGTACCATAAATCTGTTTTGCTGTACATCTTACTGCTACTTTGTGTCACCATTTTCTTAGGCTTGGCACAGACATTCAAGATATTCACATACTAGTTAGATCAGACGAGACCTGGCACATGCTACAGTGCAGTGGGAGGCCTCAAGTGTTCTAGGGAATTCAAGATAATGTCAGCTAGTCTCACTGCACCCAAGATTTCCCCATCTGACTCCAAATCTTTACTCTGCTTTTTCATCGTCTGAAATTATGTTATTTATATGTTGTCTTATTTAATATTTATCTTTTCCAGTTAGATATAAAGTTCCAGGATGTCAAGAGCTTTGTTAGGTGTATGCCTGACCCTAGAACAGTGCCTAGCACATAGTAAGCATTTAAAAAAAAATATGTTCGGTAAATGATGGGTGATTAAATGAATGGAAGTCTTTCTGTGAAGGATCTATATTTCATATTCACACCATAGCTTCTTCAATCTTAACTATGTGCATGATGACTGTATTCATTAGAGTTCTCCAGAGAAACAGAACCAATAGGATATACATATATAGACACACAGGTATAAGAGATCTATTGTAAGAAATGACTCACGTGGTTATGGAAGTTAAGTCCCACATTCTGCTGTCTGCAAGCTGGACCTGTAGGAAAGCCAGTGGTGTGATTCAACTCAAATCTGAAGGCCTGAGAACTTGGGGGGCTGGTGATGTAAGTCCTGGTCTGATACTGGAAGTCAGAGTACCAGGAGTGCAGAGGTCCAAGGGCAGAAGTGGATAGATGCCTTGGCTCATGCAGAGAGAGCAAATTCGTCCTTCCTGTCTTTTTGTTCTATTCAGGATCTCAGCGGATTAGATGATGCCCACTCACATTGGTGAGGTCAATCTTTACTCAGTCTATGGATTCAAATGCTGATATCTTCTGATGGATGACACCCTCACAGACACATGCAGAAATAATGTTTTATCAGCTATCTGTGCGTGCCTTTGCCCAGTCAGGTTGACACATAATCAACCATCTCAGTGAACATAATAACCTTGACAGATAGAACTGAGGAAAGATATTATAGAAGGTCTTTTGAGGTGAAAAATATTAGAACACAAATTACCGAGTGAGGAATATCACCAACATCATTTCATATTAGGGAATACAGATTGGGCATTCTGTCAAGTAGCCAACACAGCTAGTCACTCTGCAGCCAAAGCTGCATCCTCTAGGGCTATTTCTTTTCATTTCCCTTTTTGGCTTCCCTATAGCCCGAGGCCATGCTAGCCTGTCCTTCCTTTTCATCTTCACTATCTGACTTTTGAAAGAACAATCTTCTTCCTCCTATTGGGACCCTGTTCTACAGCCTGTCTCCTGACTAAAATTGTCAATTGAACTGCAGGTCGCATTATACCGTCTATTTTTCTACCTGATAAAAATTCAAGTTTTTAAAACAACTTCCATGCGGTTTATTTTTAGTGTGCTACTGAGAACTTTTCAGAATCAAGAAAATCAACATGCAATTGATACTGGATAAATTCTTTTTCTCAGTGCTACTACTTCTAATGCATACCTCACGTTTGCATTCAGAGAGAAGCCACCCCAGTCATTTGTTTCTTATGAATTTCCCTCAAACATTACAACCCTCTTGGAGAAGATGGAGGCATTTTCTCTCATCATGTTAGAGTATTTTAAACCTTAATGGAAGTATGTGGTTCAGCTCTAATTACTCTGGGACGATATAAGATGCGCATGGATGGTTATTTCTTGTGAGTTCCACATTCAGAGACTAAAGAACAACAACAACAACAACAACAACAACAACAACAAAAGCCCAGAGACAATAAGTGGATTAGAAAAAAAAAAAATTCTGATTGTTTTCTATTTAAAAGCTCTATTCCTGTAGGTATATATGATGTAGGGAGCACACTTACTGATCTAGAGTGGCCTGCATTGCAGAAGTCTGGCTTCTGATGCCCTCTTCATGTGCTGGCATGTCCAAATTACCTTCTGTATAAGTGAGTGGGTAAAACACTGCAAGTTGAGGGGATACAATCGTGCAACATTGGCTGTTATCACAGTCTGGCTTCAAGAATACTGAAAAAATGATTTGCAGTTTATATTCTGATACTAAGGCCTCTTCAGTTTTTACAGAATCAAAATAAGCTTTATTATTCTACGACTGCTTTGACTGATTATCCTTCTCTCATCGCCATTTTTTTGTTCTTTAGCAAATTACCTCTTTGCAGATTTTTATAGGTGCAGAATTTGGGCAGGAAAGAATAAATTGTGCTAATCAGTCATGAGCTGTTCTTACTAATTGATTAAGCCACCTAAGTCCTTTTTGGAATCTCAAGAAGGTAAATATTATGAATTGATTATTACATTGCTCTTCAATAGGTGTCATGCAGTATTTTTTCCTGCATAAGTTGGTGTAAAAGTGCAGTAACGTTTGCCTCACAGATGAGAAAAAATAGCAACATTTCTTTCGCACAATAGGAAAATGAGGGGAGCCATGTGGTTTCAAAGGATAACGATGCCTTTTTTGACACTGCTCCTAGCAATAGTGCCAAACCTTTCAGATTGTCAGTAACAATAACAAGATGAGTGACGCTTCATGCTCCAAAGCCCCATCGGCAGTTCCACCAGCCTTCCCAGGGAATCTCTGGCAAGTTATAAGGACAGCTGATGGACAGGCTCTGGGGTGACAGTGTGCTTAATCACTTAGGCATATAATAACTATATTAATTAGCATTACCTGGGCCTTAAAAAGGTAAAACATGCACACTATATGTAGCCAAACGTGAAATGCTTCCAGAGCCATGTGGTTTCTCTCATCGTCAAACATCTTAACAAAAGGGCAGTTGTGTGAATTAAGTGATTAACGCATGCAAACTTCTTGGTACAGTGTCTGGGATACAGAAAGCGAAGGATGAAGGAATTCACTCAATTATTGGAGACTTACCATGTGCCAGTCATTGTTCTAGACCTAAGCTGTCTAATATGGTGGTCCCTGGCAACAGGTAGCTATTGAGCCCTTGAAATGTGGCTAGGCAAAATTGAAGTATGCTATAAGTATAAAATATATGCTGGACTAAAAAGATGTGGAACAACAAACAAAAGAATGCAAGGTATCACATTAATATTCTTCTATTGATTAGATGTTGAAATAATATCTTAGATACATTGTGGTAAATTAATATATTATGAAAATTAATTATTCACATTTGTGGCTCACATTACATTTCTCCTGACAATAGTGGTCTAGATGCTGAAGCAAAGTAGGAAAATAAATACAAAAGATCTTTGTTTTAGAGCTTACATATTAAGAAGAAAAGATCGATGAAATAATACAACATGAACAAATATAGTCAATCTTCATTATTTACAGTTCTATATTTGTGAATTTGCCTGCTTGCTAAAATATATTTGTAAGGTCCCAAATCAATACTTGTGGCACTTTTGCAGTCATTCTCAGACATGTGCAGAGTGATAAAAAATTTTAGTTAGTTTACGTGCACATACCCAGCTGAAGTCAAAGGTCACACTCTTCTTATTTTCCTCTCATACTATAAACAAATGTCCTTTTGTGGTCTGTCTCATGCTGCATTTTTTACATTTTTGTATAGGGGTTTCTTGGGTGATTTTGTTGTTTCCAATGGCTCCCAGTGGTAGTGCTGAAGTACTATCTAGTTTTCCTAAACTCAAGAGAGCTATGATGTGCCTTATGGAGAAAATATGTGTTTGCTAAGCTTTGTTCAGGTGTGAGTTATATGGCTGTTGGCTGTGAGTTCAGTGTAAATGAATCAACAATACATATTAAATAAGGTGTCTTTAAACAGAAATACACAGAAAGCATGGTTGTATATTGATTAGGTGGTGAAAATGTGTCTGGAGGCTTGCAGGAACCTGACCCTATATTTCCCTTAGGAGCAGTGGCTCAGTATTCCCCAATTCAGCATTCACAGTGATGTTATAGAGCATACCTGCCATAAATGGTAAGAATTGGCTGCATATTATATAAAGTCAGATGGTGACAAATGCTATGTGGAGTGTAAGGAAGGAGAGGGATGGATATGACAGGAATGGAAGAATTGTTAATTTGAAAAAGGACAATGGGGAAAAATCTCTCCAAGCTTGCAAGATTTGAGAGCAGAGCAGAAGGTGAGCTTAGAAGCATCTGGAAGCCAGATCATCACATGCCAGTAGGGCATGGTAAAGACTCGAGATTTTATTCCACTTGGGATTGGAAGGCTTTGGAGGAGTTTGAGGGAGTAATAAGTTCATGTTACATTTTAAAGAGTCACTCAGGCTTCTGTGAGGAGAATAAATTGTCAGGGGGGAAATAGAGAGACAAGTTAGACAGCAAGTGTTATAGTTGAAGGGAGAGGTGATGGTTGCTTGGTACCTACACGGCAGCACCTACCATGCTGCAACCCTTTCTCCCTTTGCCTGTCATGTCCACCCAGAGCTCAAGGCATATTTTCTCCCTTGGTTTTCTAGTTGGCCCTGTGTCTTAGTTTTGGTTTTCCCCAAAGCTGATCCTGTTAAGAACTTTTGTGCAGTTACTGCACCAGAAGTGATCCTAGGAGGCAGAAGTGAGGTACAAAGAAGTGGACAGGGTAGAAAGCTCAGGGTGTACCGTTGAGCTCCTTCTTGCTATGAGAAACTGGGGCTCAGGCTCTCTGGGGCTTCTGAGGAACCTTGGGAATTAGCCTCAGGATGGTAGCTCCTTACAATAGGAGGCTGGGACAGTCTCTGTCCCAACTGAATTGAGGGCTATCCCTGGAGACAGTAACTCTCTGAACATCTGGGCTACCCTGAGTGAGCAGACTGGTTGAGCTCCTGTGGCTTGAAGAAAAGCTCCAAGATGGCAAAGTGGAAAGACACAGTGAGCACATGAAGTGGGATCTTGGCAGCAGGCACAAGGATTAGTCATCTCAGCTACAGCTAAAATGGTAGGTGGGCCAAAGGGATGATGCATGAGGCATAATTCTTTTGTTCCATCTTCCAGTTCCTTGTTCAAAATTGAACCTACTGAGGAATCTCGGACTGCACAGCTTGCTCCTTAGAAACCCATTGAGTACTTGCATTCTCAGGAAACTGGGTTTTGTACCACACAGACCCCCTGAGAACCTGTTACCATCCTCATCCTCTTTCAGTTTGAGGACTGTTCTTGTGGAGAAACTAACTTAGGTATTTGCCATCCTAATTGATCCTGACTAGATGTAATGATTTTAATTGCAGGGCAACTTCCTTGTGCACCGGACCTAGCTCGGTTGCCACCACTTGGTAGATGCTGACCTTAGGAGAGTCACGTAAACTTTCTAAACTTTATTCTGTAATTACAGGAGAGGAATGGAAATAGGACCTCTTTTGTGAAGTGTCGTGGGAATTAAATGAAACAATGCAAATAAAGCCCTTAACCCAATGTCTGGTACATAGTAAGTGCTCATTGAATTTTAGTGGTTACTGTTATCCCAGATGCTTCTAGTTCTTTCCATTACCATTCTCCACTTAGTTTTCCTCTCCACTGGCAATGTCATGAAGTCCCGAGGTGCTCACCCATTCTGGGTGTGCCGTTACCACTAGATATGCATATCTCTAGGGTCAGGACTCTGCTCCTGCTTTCTTTCTGCCCAAGGATATTAGCCTTCAAGGATCTTTACCTATGACTCTACCTCATGAGTAAGGCTTGAATTAAATTTCATTTTGTTACTAAGAATGTGGTCCATTTTATTTAATTATTTATAATTTACATAGAGAATTTTGTCAAATTCTTAGTGATGATTTTATCAAGTTGGAGTGGTTGTTTCTATAGCCATTTTTTTACTATCTTACATCTATTTTACTAAATAATCTGCCAATTTATTTTGCCTTTGATCTTTTTAAAAAAGGGAATAGGAATAGCAGAGAAAGGGGAATAGTTCTAAAGATAAACAGTGGAAACTGGACGCCTTTTATATTCTGGTTATGTCTTCATAGGTCTTTCTATAATTCTAAAGGAGATTCTCTGAGTCCTTGATGAGCCTTGTTCTGAAAGTTATTTATCTAAGAAATAACGACAGAGCAAGTTAAACTTAAATTGGGATGACTTAGGAGACTCAAGGCTATATTACTTCCGCAGGAGAGCAATGATACTAGTTCCAATGAGAATCTGAGAGTATTTCTGGAAAAATCCTGCTGTGTATTCTAACATTTAGAATGTTTCAAGCTCTTATGAGAAAATTTCGTATGCTGAACTCTTTGAGACCCCTCTGAGGTGAAGTATGCCTAAAATTTACACAAAATGGGTTGGACACAAAGATACATAACATACTACTTCTGCTCAAAGAAGAGGCTTTAGAATTAGAGAGAACAGTCAAGACACATACAATACAAAGTGTTATGGGAAGATAAAAAAATAATGGAATTGTTCTTCTATTTGTGTTATTACTAGAAATGCTTATGGGAGAAGTTGCATTTGAACAGTCGCTGTGGATGGGTGGGATTTTGGTACCTGGAGTTATAAAGTAAAAGAAGACCATGGGCCTTATAGGGAGAAGAAATAGCTTGAGTAAAAGCAAATGCATTCGAGTATATTGTGAGCTTAAGAAATGGTAAATAGAACAATTGGACAGATACATAAACTGCCTGGAGGTATAATCTTGAAATTTCTTTAGTTCTATCTTCATGAAATTTTTATTTATTGGAAAAAAAAGTGTTAAATTTCCTACAGTCCTAAAAACATGAGTAGTGAATACATTTTATTCTTCACTGTAGATGTCAAAGGCACTGCCATCACTTAATTAAAGAAAATGTTTATTTATTTTGAGAAAGACAGTGAGCAAGGGAGGGGCAGAGAGAGGGGGAGAGAGAGAATCCTATGTCAGCACAGAGCCCAACATGGGGCTCAATCTCACAAACTGTGAGATCATGACCTGAGCCAAAATCAAAAGTCGGATGCTTAACCAACTGAGTCACCCAGGTGCCCCTGCTATCACCTAATTAAAGTACATATTCTATGTATATATACCCTTGACTTTGCATTTTGAGCATTGGACATAATTTTTTATGTATGTAAACTTTGTGAATTTTAAAATAATATTTGTGGCATATTTTTAGTGAGTGTAAGGTAGAAATTATTATTAAAACAAAGTTATATAAGTGGCTACTAAAATGGTAAACCATAGTAAAGTCATTGATTAATGATCTTATTCTACTCAGTTTTCTACTCAGTTTTCTACTCAGCTCACTTATTTGAGGCACATTCTCTTTAGTAACACTGGTATAAAAATCAGATCAAGCTGGATTAAATTCTACCTCTGCTCTTCACTAGATCTGTAACTTCTGACACACCTCTCAACCTGAGCCTCAATGTATTTAGCATAAAATGGGAGTGACAAACATAGGGTCATGGCAAGAGTTAAGTACAGTATGCATTGAATGTTTCTACTTGGCAATAAGTCAAATGCAAGTTTGAAGCCACCAAGATATCCAAATGCTTTATTGTCCCACTGTAAAAAAGACACATTGTGCTTTGGAGAGAGAGAACAGATGTTCCTAGATGTTAACATAGTCTGGCTCACTGGGGAGTTCTGAAGTGTGCCAGGTAGCTCCGTTCTTGATTGCCTTGACTTCGTATCAATCACACAGCTCATAATTCCTGCTTTCTTCTTAATGTTGACTGACTGATATCTCTTGAAAAGCATCTCTTGAAAAAGAGATGCACTCTTACCTTAAATATTAGTCCTCTCTGACTTTTTTAAAAGTATCATTTTCCCATCTCAGAGTTCCCACTATTGGGGCAACCAATACCAGCTGCTTCCTAGTTTAGATATGACCTATTGTTCTACCTTGTGGTAACTTTACTGCTTACAAGAAGGAAGGAAGCAGATGTGGAAGCAATAAATATAGTTCATTATCTGGATAAAAATTTGACTGGCAGCAATTCATCTTGGAGTTGCCAAATTAAATGCAAGAGAGTGCATGCAATTTGATTAAAGAAAATATCAAGTATCCTTTAGCTGACCACATGTCCCTATTTGGGAGAAGGTGGGACTCCAGGCCACTATATGAGGCAGCAGAAACGTCAGAATGATCATAGCAGAGGTGCTTCTAGAGTTTCTTCCTGCTGTCCAAATCTGACTTTTCAGGTCCATTGGAAGTTTCTTGGGCATCTCAAGTAGCCATTCCCAAAGAAAACTCTTAATCTTCTCCCCACAGCCAGTTATTCCCCTAGGCTTTCCTATCTGAATAAACACCAAAAATTATCCACAAACACATGGAAATCACAATCTTTGGAGTCATTCTTGATCCCTCTACCACTTTCTTCTTCTAAATATAATCCATCACAGAGTTTAGTCAGTCTACTTTCCGTCATCTGCCCATTTCCTCAACCACAGCCCTGGTCCCAATCACATCATCTTTCATCTGAAGATTGAAACTGCCCCCAAGTGGAATCCCTGTGGGCCTTCTTGGTCATTTGTCTCTATATCCAATACATACTAAATTTCCATCTTAGCAGGTTCTTTTTCTGCTAAAAACCCTTTAATGGTTTCTCATTGCACCTAGAATAAAATCCAGCTTTCTCACCACCTCCTACTTATACCCCCAGTTTCCTCTCCCCACCCTCCCCACTGCTCTCTCTGTCCCAACTGTGCAGTGTCTTCTTTAGTGTCTATCCAGCCAAACTCTTCCTTGCCTGAAAGCAACCCCTAACCTGACTGGAAGGCTCCCTCTGCCTTTATATAGATGGCTTCTTCTTATCATTTAGTCTTGGGTTAAACATAATCTATCTTGACTTAATTCACAGTAACTCATCTCCCTTGCTATTACATTTTTTGTAGTACCATGGTTTGTTCCTCTCTTTCTTGGTATCTATTTGTATTTTATATACATATATATACATATATATATATATATATATATATACATAATATAATTATATGTATATGTATATATAGTGGTTAACTAATTTAATATCTGTGTCCCATACTGGAGAGTAAGACCCTTGAGATCAGATTAGAGCCCTTAGCACTATGCACACATATGTGTTTTGAACATTTATTTTGAATTGATGAATGGAAAAGATAGCAGTAAAGAGCAGTGAGTTCTGAATAGGCATGGGGGTAGAGGGATGCTGAGTCTCTATTCACCACACAGAGGTCACATTGATCTTTTATTTAAATCTTTTTGTTTTATTTAATACCATCTTTGTATTAGGAAAACTGGTTGAGAGTATTATTTTTATTTTCAAATTATTTAAGGAGCACATCATTCTACAGATCTAGGTTAGCGGGGAGGATTGTCTTCAATGCCAGGATCCAAGGTCCTCCCGCCCCCACCCCAACCTAGCAAACAAAAATAAATGTCTTTGTCTTTTGCAGAAACAGATTTGTGAGCCAGAGTCCTTGACATGTCACCAATCATTTGGCCCCAGTCCTGAGCTTCCCATTGGGAACTTTAAGAGTCACATCTTTAAAGCATCTTATTACATAAACTGATCACATCCAACTGATTTGGGACCACTTTCCTGTTGGGAGCTCAGAAGAATCTTTTGTTTGTTTCTAGCAGGGACATCCTAAACTTGAGAACATTTAGTTTGTAGAGTTTTGGCACATAATGCTGAATGTATTATCTGATCAGTAAGCACTTCGCAGTTCATAGGATGCTGCAAGTGCTCAGACTTCTGAGCCCAGATGACAGCAAGTGGAGGCTGGCTAGGCCATGCTCAAGGGGAGAGGTGATCTAACACAATATACTTACTCCGAGCTAGCGTTGCTCATCTATTAAAAATTACACAGCAAATAACCTGAGCTTATTGACGTGGGTGACCTGGGAAACTCAGGAGATCATTCTAAAAGTAGCCATATTCTGGAAATCATTCTTGCCAAAAAAGATAGACATTTAAGTGCCATTTCTATAAAGTGAGCAGGATTCAGGAAAAGCTAGACATATGCTCAATGAATTCAAAGAATCTAAATTATGGGGTCATGCAAATATTAAAAGTTATTCGATAGCCAAAAGTTATTGATGGAGATTGGTAGTAGACAGTGGCTTTCAAAAAAGACTTTTTATTTTTTTTATTTTTTACTATGGTCCTACTAAGTAAGAAACACAAGTTCTATAAGGTAATACTTATCCATAGATACACTTTTTCCTTCCCTTCCTTTACTTTCTGTTCTTTCTGCCCTCCTTACTATCCTTTCCAAAATAGCTGGTTTCAACCCACTGGGTTAATTTCTTGACCTTCTGATGGGAATTAACTTGCCGTTACCAAAAAATCCCAAAACCAAAAAAGAAACAAACTTTGATGTAGAACATACTTTAAGTAACAGAGTTTCTCTCACAATATAATTAATTAGTTCGGCACTAAAGTGAACTTTGAACAGGCACATTGGCAGAGACTTAGAATGTTCTGCAAATAGTTACAAGAATCCTGATGCAGGGAATCAATAACCCAACTCTTAATGGTCTAAGACAAGGGCAGTGTTGGCCATACACCAGAGAATCAATAGAAATTAATCAACACAAGAGGAAGGTAAGGTATATTGTACCAGAACAAGTGGTTAGGAGTATAAATACGTTTCTTTGTGAAGAGGTATTATCAGACACCCATTTATTCTTTTGTTTGTTTATTGAACCAATGTTTTTGAAAGCTCTAGTTACTATTTTTTTTAATGTTTACCTATTTTTGAGAGAGAGAGAGAGAGAGAGAGAGAAAGAGAGAGAGTGCGCGCATGAGTGGGGGAGGGGTAGAGAGAGAGAGGGAGACACAGAATCCAAAGCAGGCTCCAGGCTCTGACCTATCAGCACAGAGCCTAATGTAGGGCTCGAACCCATGAACCATGAGATCATGACCTGAGCGGAAGTCGAACGCCCAACTGATTGAGCCACCTGGGCGCCCCTGAAAGCTCTAGATCCTAAACTGGAGTAAGACACATCTTCTGCCATTAAGGAACTTATAGTGAAGGTAGTATCGTGCTTTAATATATATTTTATGGTAATTAGTATATAATAATATATACTAGAATAAGTTCACTGGAAAGAAGAAAACCACACATAATTCACATTCTACATCATAGTTTTATTTGTTTTCAATTAAGCCTTCTTATTAGATGGTTTAAGTCCAGAGTCTGGACACCTCTCTAGATACCGTATGTAGATATTTAGATTATGTGGACACCAAATCACAATCATAGCCAGGTTGGTGGAGATTGAGAGTGGGGAGATCAAGTAACTAAAACCTTCAAAACAAAGCTGATTTTAAAAGTTTATGTCTCTTTTGAAGTATCACATATTATGCTTGCACATATTAAATACATAATTTAAAAAGACAGTCTTCCTATGACATTTTTATATTAACATTGAATTTACAGACCTTTACACTGTTTAATTTAGAAATCTATTAGACATCACCTTTTATTTATTTTTAATTTGGTTAGTGTCTTGCCTATCCCCAACTAATTATAAACTCCTTAAAGATAGGACTTTATTCTCTCTTTTTACATATTTCTTAAATGAGTGTGGGATACACGGCAAGTATTAAATGAAGTTATGTGTTCATTAAATGATAACCATGGAAAATTGTTCTCCCTCCTGAAATTGGGGGCAGAGCCATGACTTGCATGAATATAAGGTTAAGAAAATCATGTTTTTTTCCTGTGGTAAATAGCCCCTTTGTTTTCTAAATAGTCTGTGTCCTGTTACTGCTGCCAGAACTTATCCTCTGATAGCTGTAGCCACCTAGGGCCTGAAGTTATAGGGTGTATGAGTCTTCTGTGTTAGTTTCCTGGGGCTGCCATAATGAAGTACAACTAGGCGGCTCAAACAAGACAGATTCATTGTCTCATAATTCTGGAAGCTAGAAGTCTGCAGCTAAGGATGTCAACAGACTCAGTTCTTTCTGAGGGTTGCCAAGGAGAATCAACCCCATCCCTCTCTCCCAGTATCTGGGGGTTTGCTGGCACTCTTTGGGGATCCATTGGATAAATGGCAATCTTCTTCCTTCTTCTCCATGTCACCTTCCATCTCTCTGCATGTCTATCTTTGTGCCCAAATTTCCCCTTTTTATAAGTCTTATTGGATTAGAGTCCACCGTAACAACTTCATCTTAACTTGATCATCTATAAATAATGTCACTTTCACAGGCATGGGGGTAGGACTTCAACAACTTTGGGGGGAACAAAATTCAACCCCAAACAGCTATATTGTGAGAAAATCCTTTGATTTTAATGAGAACATCACCTGTACCATGCCAAGAGGGCTAGACAACAACTTTGTCCATGCCTGATTTAGATAAAGAGAGATTTACCTAACTTTTACTATGAATTCTAAAGTCCCCTCTCAATTCCCGCTGTTATTTTATCAAGGGGTTTTGTTTGCTTGATTATTCCATGGTTTAAAACATCCTTAAATAGACCATGTCTATATTCCCAGCACCTTATGTCATTTACCAAATGTAGCCTTGCTTATATGTAGGAATCATACAGAAAACTGCTTCAGGGACCTCACAGTTATCTGGAAACAGCAACAACAAAATAGGATATCTATTAGAAAAATATTGAGTAGATCAAGGCTATTTTTTATCGAGGAAAACATGTTATGTTGAATACCTACAAAAGAAGGATGAAGATTCAGAAGTGTTACAGTTTCTGGATTTACTCAAACTCTGGCATCCATAGCATCAGGTCTCTGCCACCTCAAGTTTTAATAAACAACATACGTAGTATTGAAGGTATTAAAAATTGTCTGGTAACTGAGCCCAAGTCCATCTGCCTGATGCATAACAAAGCCAATCACAGACAGGTTTGTAGCAAACAAAGAGTTTATTGGAAAGGTAGTCAAACAAGAATATGGGAGTACAAGCCTCAAATCTGCCTCCATGAAGTGGGAGAGAATAGGTTGTTGTTGTTTTTAAATAATCATAGCGGTTGAAATTACATAAATATTGATGAAAAGGGCAGGAAAACACTACTATTCATGAGGACAGATGGGGCATGCTCATTGAGCAAATATATATGTAACATATATCCCATGTTCACTTTGGAGTGGAGACTTAATATCAGAACAAAGCAAAATTCAGTCCCTGATGTGAAGAAGTTATCTTAGGACAAGAAGAAAGGGCTATGGACATGCTCCAAGAGCTGGTATAAACTGGATAGGGTCAAAGGAATGCAGGACCCTGATAGTTCACAGACTGGGGCCATATCAGCTGACCTTGAATCCAGGCTTCTGCAGAGGCAGCTAGTGGATTTATTAGTGGGCTTTGACAAGCACAATAGCTGATCTGGGGGCAGCAGTTCTCTGAAAAACAACCTTTAAACTTTGTGCTACTTTCAACCTTATTAACCCTATGGAGGCACAGTTTCGGTCCTACTATAAATGCATGCACTTTGAAGATTTTTCCAGAAGCAATGATAGATGTACCAGATCTGCTCTAGTGTCTCATCCTGAATCCTGTTTGTGACTAAAAACAATCAGGTTAAGAAGATGAAATGGTGGCATGTTAACTGCCCCACATGGGTATGGGTTTTATTTGTGTCATGTGCTAATTTCCTACAAATACGGTGGAGGATATTACCAAAGCTTAGAGCAGAATTGTTCATTGAAGACATGACCAGCGAAGCTTTTCTTATAAATATACCAAAAAAGCCAGGTATTTACATAATTATCAGAGATTTTAGAGGACCAGGGTAAGAGAAATAAAATGGAGCCTTAACTTCAGGTATGATTTCAGTCATTATTAGACTTATTTGTATGTGCTTTCTTGAAAACAAACTCACTATTTTAGATAGAAATCCATCCTGCCTGAAAGTATGTTCTTTGACTTTTCTGTCCATTCATCCATATCAATGATGCTGAAACATTTTCTGGGTAGTTTTGAATGGACTATACTTATATAAAGTATAAGTATATATTTTATATGCTATAAAACTATAATGATAATTAGTATTATTATATCAATACAAAGAAAACATAATGGTTAAGAGCATGAAATCTAGAACCAGAATGCCTGGGTTTTACTACCAGCCTAATAGTTATGGACACTGAGAAAAGCACTTACCCTTATTTTGCCTCAGTTTCCTTCTTTGTAAAATAGGGATAATAGACTTATCTCATACAGTTATTGCGAGAATTGAATTTCAGTTGGCCATTGAACAGCACAGGGATTAGGGGCACTGACCCCCTCCCCCAACATAGAGTAGAAAATGTGAGTATAACTTTTGACTGCCCAAAAACTTAACTACAAATAACCTATGGTTGACGAAAAGCCCTACCAATAACATAAATAGTCAATTAACACATATTTTGCATGTTATATGTATTATATACTGTATTCTTATAGAAAAGTAAGCTAGAGAAAATAGAATGTTATTAATAAAACATATGGACTAGAAAATACATTTACAGTACTATACTGTACTTATAAAACATTCCATGTATAATTGAACTTGCACACTTCAAATTCGTGTTGATCAAGGGTCAACTATACTTAATATACATTGAATTACATGACTGTACATTTAACTGGCACCTCACTGTGTCTTCATGTGGTGGAAGAGGGTGGGGATCTCTCTGGAGCCTCTTTTATAAGGCACTAAATAAACCTACTAATGAGGAACTCATCTTCATGACCTAATCGCCTCCCAAAGACCTACCTCCTAATACCTCATCTTTCAGGGTTCGGTTCAACATATGAACTTTGGAAGGACATATTCATTTTTTTTCTTTCTCAAATTTTTATTTAAATTGTAGTTAGTTAATATATAATGCAATACTGGTTTCAGGAGTAGAATTTAGTGATTCGTCACTTACATATAACACCCAGTGCTCATCCTAACAAGTATCTTCATAACACCCATCACCCACTTATCTCATCCCCCACCCACCTCCCTCTATCAACCCTCAGTCTGTTCTCTATTGTTAAGAGTCTCTTATTGTTTGTTTCCCTCTCTATCTTTTTTCCCCCTTCCCATATGTTCATCTGTTTTGTTTCTTAAGTTTCACATATGAGTAAAATCATATGGTATCTGTCTTTCTCTGACTGACTTATTTCACTTGGGAGAATATACTCTAGCTCCATCCATGTGTTGCAAATGGCAAGATTTCATTCTTTTTGATGGCTAAATAGTATTCCACTGTATGTATGTACACACACACACAGATATATATATATAGATAGATAGATAGATATATACACACACCACATCTTCTTTATCACTTCATCAGTTGATGAACACTTGGGCTCTTTCCATAGTTTGGCTATTGTTGATAATGCTGCTATAAATATTGGGGTGCAGGTACCCCTTTGAATCTGCATTTTTGTATCCTTTGGGTAAATTTCTAGTAGTACAATTGCTGGGTTGTAGGGTAGTTCTATTTTTAACTTTTTGAGGAACCTCCATAGTGTTTTTCCAGAGTGGCTATACCAGTTTGTGTTCCCACCAATAGTGTAAGAGTGTTCTCCTTTCTCTGCATTCTTGCCAACACCTGTTGTTTCCTGTGTTGTTAATTTTAGCCATTCTGATAAGTGTGAGGTAGCATCTTATCATGGTTTTGATTTGTATTTTGGAGGGACACATTCAGACCTTAGTATTCAAAATTGAATAGGAGGTAAGTTGCTGAAGAGGAAGAAGTCAGTATCTAAGGTAAAGAAACAACATAAGCAAATGAACTTGAGTAAGCAAGAATAAGTCATCCATGTATATAATTGGGGAATCAGGAATGGGAATATGAGAGTCAGGGAAGAAATTAGAAAAAAATTGACAAATAAGTCTTATGATGCAGTGTAGTAAGAAATAAAATTGAATTTATAGGGTTAAAAATTCTTTATGGAGAGCTTCAAAAGCTAGTCAGGAGTAGAATTTCGTGATTCGTCACTTATATATAACACCCAGTGCTATATACCAATATAAATATAACCCAGTGCTAAATATACCAATGTGATTTAAAAAAAAATCCTACCTCTCTTTTAGCACTTCCAAGTTCATACTATTTATTTATTCAAAAAATATTTGAGTAGATATTCTGTGTTAGATACTGTAACAAGGTAGCTGAGTAGTACCTCCCCAAAATTCAAGTTCACTTGTAACCTGTGAATGTGACCTTGTTTGGAAACAGGATCTTTGCCAATGTAAAGATGCAGTCGTATGGATTAGGATAGAACCCTAAATCCAGTGACTGGTGTCCTTATAAGGAGAGTGACATTTGGGAACATAGAGACACTGAGATACAGAGATTGGAGCATTGCAGCTACGAGCAAAGCAATGCATAAGCTAGGAGAGATACATGCAATGGATTTTTTCTTAGAGCCTCCAGAAGGAACCTACTCTGCTGACATCTTGATTTTGACCCTAGCTTCCAGAACTGTGAGAGAATAAAGTTTTGCTGTTTTAAGCTCCCTCCTTAGTGGCACTCTGTTATGTCAGAGTTAGGAAACCAACACAGAACTATTTTGGATGTTGGAGATACAACAGGAACAAAATAGATTAATTTTTTAGTTATCTTCATATTTTATCTTTTCTCCTAGACTATAAGCTCCTGAAGGAAGGATTGCCCTTGCTGATCTTTGTTTCCCATGTAGTTCCACGTACACTATAGTCAAAACATAAAGATTTAATGAACAGTGTGCTAGATAATGAGGAACAGTTGAAAGTTATAGAGTGAGCAGGATGGAATTGAGATAACATAGGCTCAACTATCAGCTGCACTGATGACTAGCTGTGGGTGATCTTGAGCAGGGTGTTAACTTATCTGACCCTCGCTTCATCTGTAAAATACCAGCTCTAATACCTACCACTTGGTATTGGGTGAGAGGACTTTAGGAACATGTAAAGTGCCCAAATCATGATTAGCTGCTCAATAAAATTAGTTTCCTTTCTTTCCCTCCTCAGTAATGGTAGAGGGGAAGCAGGTTTTAGGAAGACTGATTTGGCAGTGGGCTATTAGGTTGATGAGATGGTGAGGGAGGGTGTTAGAGTATTCATTTTGTAGACAATGGAAGAAAGCTTATGAGGAGACAGATTGGAATGGTGAAAATGTGAACTGAAAAAAGAGGACAAATACAGAAACAACCCTAAAGAATAATCTGTAGAATTTAACTGCTTTTTGGGGAAGGAAAATATACACTGAATCAGAATATTCACCCTGACTCCTAGGATAGTAGCTTGAGACTGACAGCATTACTGACACAGTCAGGGAAATTCAGAAGTTTGGTTGTTAAAGCTGGAAGACAAGCTTGGTTTGGTTCAGACTGAATGATGACAGGGCAGAAATATGAAAGCTTCTAGGACAAAATAAGGCAGCAGTGGAGGAGAGAGTTAGAAATGCAGATTTGACCACCATCTGAAGCCAAGTAGCAACAGAAACCATGAAAGTAGGTGATTTAATCAGAGGCAGTGTATAAGACAAAAGCAAACATAGAGTCAGAGCAGAATCTTGATGAGAAATAAGAAACACCAGCAGTTGAGAATTAAGAAAATGTTGCAGAAATCATGGTAAAATGAATCCTTTGATTTATCAATGATGACTAAATGAAGGTCTCATTTGAAAGAATGCTGTGGCTCTCAGTGTCTCATGTGACAGGCTGCAGAACAACATGGATGGTCCCTGGGAAAGATTAGTGTTTGTAATGAACATCAATTGAATCTTGATTTAAACAATGTTATATGTATCTTTACTGTTTAGCTATTCCAGTGTATTGCAGAAAAGCTATAAAACAAAATAGACATTTAATCTTTCTTGGCCAAAGTTGGAGAAGACAATATCTAGCATATATATTTTTCTCTCCTATTTGTAGTTTCCATGATTCTTTGGACTAGCTAAATATGTAACAGCTGTTGGAAAAATGCTTTGTGATTAAATGTAGGTAAGTGGCCTTTGTTTCTAGATGCTATAGATTCATTGTAGAATTTAGGCATGTGTAGGCAGTATCTGGTGGGGGGTGGAGACAGATATTACAGAATTCTGTTCTGTGAGTGTGAGGAGACTCCTAGAAAGAAACTTATCCCAAAGAAGATGTTGAATTCATGAAAGGTTCATGGACTCGTATGGTGGGGTCATCAGAGTGTTTGCTCCTTTCTTCTTGTCCCTTATGTTACACACATCTCTTGATTCCCCGACACAAACCCAGGGATGTCTACCACCCAAGTCCTGACAGTGAAGTTCAATGGGAAAAATAAAACAAGACAACGATTTCCTTAAAATCTCTGAGACAAACAGAGAACAAGGCAGCACTCTCTTGGGGCCAGGTAAAAAGGGTAATGTAAAAGAGGCATTCTCTAGGCCTCCTGAGCAATAATATGGAAACAATGGCCACCATACAGACACTAGTAACCTTCACATCAATCACTGGCAACCTCTGGGAAGAATAGGAAAAAAATAGCAATAATTTGACAGAGGACAGGGGACTTAGAAAGAAATGGCAATAAGAGATAGGAAGGCTAGAGTGTATAGCATCTGCTAACTCCTGTGAGGATGGTGGCACTTTGACTTCTAAATAGGTTATTTTATGTGAAATATTTGTGGACTCGGTCTATCACAAAATTAATTTCTGTCAATTTATTAAAATAAGGAAATGTTTATATAAACTTATCATAAACTTATGATGTTTATATAAACTTATAAACTTATCATCATATATCATGAAATTATGTTAGGCCTAAAATATAAAACATTCTTCCTTCTGTTTTTCTTTTCACATTTCTATCATCCAGTAGAATGCTGTATTACAGAGATAAATATCCCAAATTCTAGTTCAGAAGCCATGCTTCTTGTAGAAGAGTATAATTGCATTATCTGTGGTAAATTTATAAGCCTATGATGTAATGTTGAAAACTATGATTTTGCATATATTGATTTTAGTGTGTAATTTGTGCTGGCAGTAATTTTCCACTGGCCATAAGGAAGAACTATTTTAATTAACTATGATAATTCAACCATGTCAATTGGAGATGCACATAAACACACACACACAAAATCCTGAGAAATACCATAAGATTTCAGTCTATTTTGTATAAGTGAATCACAGGTCTTGGCACATAATAAGTACTCAGTAAGATAGGAGCTACTATAATTATCATCATGAAGAGTCACTGGGTTAAGAATAGCCCTACTGAAAAGTAAGAGCTACATTGTCTTGATTACTATATGATACTCTGAGAAAATAGGCTCAGGCGTTACTTTGTCAGGTAATGGTTTGTAAATATAGTTGCTTTAAACAAACCACATGCAGCAGGAGAGGCAGGTATGCTCCTAGAACCTTGCCCCAAGAAACCTCTGTTCAGGTTAGTCCATCATTCCAGTCTGTTCATCATTTAAATTCCTATGACTATGGCTTCTTCTAACAAGATATGGTATAATCTATTGTCTCAAGGTCTAGGTTCTGATCCTAGATGTACGTGATTTTGAATCTTAGCTTTATTGGTTGTTAGCTCTGTGACCTTGAACAATGGTCACAGACCATTGTAATGGTACACAGACCAATGTTCTGTGTAATGGTACACAGAACAATGGTACACAGACCACTGTAAAATGACGTTTATAATAACAGCAGGCTTATAGGGCTATTTTGATAAAACAAGTATACATCACAGAGTAAGTCTGATATAAATCAGCTCTTTGTATTCCTGGATGCTACTGTGGTCTCTCTTTTGGTGATGACTCTACACTATCTGACTTCAGCTGTGACTCAGTGCAAACACAAATTGTTTGCAGCCCTGAGTGAACCTCAGGATTGTCCCTCTACTCCCCTTTTCATATAATAGTTTTCCCAGATTTCTTTGCACACATGTGTTGGTCAGTATTTAGCCTAAGACTTGAGCAGAACCCTTAACAGATATCTAGAGCTCTCTCTTTCTCTCTTTATCTATCTATCTATCTATCTATCTATCATCTATCTATATATCTCCATCACTCTTTCTATTTCTCTTCCTCTTTCTGGGAAGCAGTCTCCTTTCCTGTACTCTGCTGTGTAAACACTAGCAACCATGATCACTTCTGACCCTTGAGTCCATCTCTTCAACTCAAGGGAGACCACTGAGCTTTACTTAAATTCCCTCTCCCTATCCCACAGGCTGAAAATTCCCTCTAGCTTATCAGCTGAAGCAACTATAGGGCTCACTTCATTTTCTCACTCTCAGGAATCATTATACTGCACTCCTTGATGTTCTATGTGTATATAGAACATTGTTTTTGTATACTTTGGCTATTCTTTAATGTTGATTCTGATGAGAGGATAAGTCTGGGCCATGTTACTCCCACTGGTCCAGAAGTGGACATTGCCCAAGTAAAGTATCTTTTAACCATGGCAACTAGGTAGATAGTCAACTTGACTTTCATAGACTGTAATGGTTTTACATTTCCCTGATATATATGCAAATCCTGAATCATATGCTCGTTCTAGAAACTGTACCTTAGAGTGTTATAAAACTGACCTATAAACTCAAGCCTGCTATTCTCATCCTTCTCAACAATAAAACTGGCCAATGATTAACTTTCTGACGTCATACATTTAGGAAATCAGAAAAATATTATTTTTCTTTTAAAACTATAATGAAATGCTCCATATCTAAACTTCCTGACAAATTTTAATTCAAACATGGATGTACCTGAAACATTCAATTATTCATACATTAAAAATATTTATGGAGCACTGACTTTGTGTCAAACAGGCACTGTTCTAGATGCTAAGGATAAAGCTGAGAACAGAAAGGTAAGATTCCTCATTTGTGGGATTGAGATTCTATTGGTGGTAGTGGGAAGACAACTAATAGAAAAGCAGATAAATGTATTAAGCAAGAAATAAAAGAAAAGAAAAGAAAAGAAAAGAAAAGAAAAGAAAGAGAAAGAAAGAGAAAAAGAAAAGAAAGAAGAAAGAAAGAAAGATAGATAGAAAGAAAGAAAAACATGATAAGAACAAGCATAATGCAAGAAATTAAAATAGGGGACTGGGGACCTGCTTCTGAGTAAGTAGTAGAATGGCTCTAAAGGAGTTATATATCTGAAAGAAAAAAAAAGGAGGTATGAAGAGATCAGAGACAAAGCTTTCCAGTTAGGCAGAATGAATGCAAGTGTCCTATGGCTAGAAATGCACTTAAAGGTGTTCAAGAAAGGCTAGTGGTGGTAGGTGCAGTGAATGAGGGAAAGGGGATTCTGAGAGGTCACAGGAGTAGGCAGGGGCTAGGTTACTTATAAGGTGGCTTAAGAGTTTGGAATTACTTTAGAATGATGGGAAGCCACTAGAGATTTTAAAGGAAGGAAGTGACATTATTTGATTTACATTTCAAACCCCTTCTGACTACTATGTGAAGAATTGTAGAGGAGTAAAAGAAAAAGCAAGGGACCAGTTAGAGGATATAGGATGAATACAGTGAATATGGAAAGAAGTGTATGCCTTGGGATAAGTCTTGGAGGTGGAGTCAACAAGCCTTGATGGATTAAATGTAGATTATGAAGGACAATGCCTAGATTTTTGACTTAAGCAATTGGGTGGATTGTTATGTAATTTAATGGGGAAAAATTGAGAGTGAAGCAAGTTTGTGAAAAACTATTGAATTGATCTCTTTTTCCAAATCAATTTTGAGATGTTTATTAGAAAGCCTCATGGGGGGGGAGGAGTCAAGATGGTGGAACAGCATGGAAGCTTTTTTTGTGTCTCGTGTCCATAAAATACAGCCAGACCAACACTGAACCATCCTACACACCTACAAAACTGATTGGAAGATTAACACAACAATCTGCACAACCTGAACCACAGAATTCAGCAGGTACATGGCACGGAGAGCTGAACTTGGGGAGCAAGAAGCCATGAAAGGTAGGGAACCCCTTTTGCGGGTGGAGAGTGGATGGAGACTGGGGAGTGGGGGAGCATACAGGAAAAGCACCTCTCCCCAAAAGCAGCTGGAGAGAAAGTGGAAAATTGGAAATAGCTGCAGGGACTAAACTAAAAAGGGAGAAAGGAGAAAGGAGAGGGTTTAAATTCCATTAAGACTGTAAACAAGGGGAGCGCAAAGGCTGCAACTCTGCAGCTCGATACCTGGCGGTGCTCTGGTGGGAAAGATGAATCCCCAGGAATAGAGTAGGGTCCGGGTGGTTCTTGGGACACACAGGGAAAAGCGGTTCCACTGCTGGAAGGACATTTGGTAGAGACTGTTGAAGCCACCTGGTCCCAGCAGATCCCAGAAGCAGCCACACTTGCTGGTGCTGGGGCAAAGTCATTGACGGTGAAGCCTGGTGCCAGATGTGTGTTGTGATTTTCCACAATCCCTGAAATGCTGATGCTACACTGTCTTGTGAACTTTTTGGGGGGGCGGGCTGGCACCTGGCCGCAGTCTCAGGACACCGGCAACAGCAGGGTCCAGTGGGCATTCCTGGGTTTAGCCGACATTTGGCCATTGCTTATTCAGCCATTGCTTGGTGAGACCCTCCTGCAGAGGGCGGATCGGGTCAAAGCCGCAGTCCTTCAGAAGTAAGGGGCCAGGGAAAACAGCTGCAACTGAGGCAAACCTTGGGAGACAGGTATTGCCTAGGGCCTGGTTACGGAGAGTGGAAAAGCGGGGCATGGATGAGAGCTGAAGACAGAGGACTGGTGCACAATTGCTGATCCAGGAGAACACACTGGGTAGCTGGGTGGCACCATTTTCACCGCTCCTGCGCATGCGCATGCACACCTACGAGCACCACAACAATCCACCCCAGTAGGCTAGCAGGTGCCATCCAGTGGAGAGCGGAGCTGTTACACTGAGCCCCGCCCAACTGGGCCAACTTTGCTCTTCAAGAACACAAGCCTCACTGCTGGCTTAATTTATGGACTATAAACAGCTCCATGGACTGACCTCTAGGGGAAAATGAAACAATTTCAGTCCTACTTCAATCTGTTAGCAGGCTCATTTATTCAATTTTTTTCTTTCTCTTTTTCCTTTTTCTCTTTTACAATTCTTTTCTAAAAATTTCTGTCTTTAAATTATACTATATTTTTTACTTTTGTGTAAATTTTTTCAAATTCTACTTTACTTTCATTTTATTTTAGTCTACTTCAGTGTACTCACCTTTTCAAATTTACAATTTCCTTTTTTTCTTTCTTTTTCTTTTTTTGTTTCATTTCTCTTCTTTTTCTTGAATGCAGAAAGAGAAAAACTTAATTTTTACTTTCAATTTCTTTTAAAAATACTTTTATTTAATTTTTACTACTATATTTTCTGCTTTTATTTAATTTTTTTAAAATTATATCTTACTCCCATCATTTTATTTTAGTCTACTACAGTGTATTCACTTTTTCAAATTTTCAAACGATTTCTTTTTTCTTTTCTTTTCTTTTCTTTTCTTTTCTTTTCTATTCTTTTCTTTTTTTTTCTTTTTTGTCTGTTTTTTCTCTTTTTCATTTCTTTTCTTTTTTCTTAAATACAGAAAACTAAAAAACATTTTTCTTTTTATTTTTTAATAAAAATATTTTTTTCTTAATTTTTTCTGCTATATTCTCTACTTTTGTGTATATTTTTTCAAATTCTATTTTACCCACATCATCTCATTTTAGTCTACTTTAGTGTATTCATTTTTTCAAATTCTCAATTTCCTTTTTTTTTCCTCTAATCTGTCAAACCACTTTCAACACCCAGACCAGAACACACCTAGGATCTAGCATCATCTATTTGATTCGTGTGTGTGTGTGTGTTTAATTTTTAATTTTAATATTTTTATATTAATTTTTTAAATTTCAATTTTTCTACCTCATTAATTCCTTTTCTCCCTTCAAAATGAAAAAATGAAGGAATTCACCCCAAAAGAAAGAGCATAAAGAAACAACAGCCAGGGATTTAACCAGCACAGATACAAGCAAGATGTCTGACCCAGAATTTAGAATCACGATAATAAGAATACTAGCTGGAGTTGAAAATAGATTAGAATTATCCCTTTCTGCAGAGATAAAAGAAATAAAAAATAGCCAGAATGAAATTAAAAATGCTATAACTGAGCTGCAATCACAGATGGATGCAGCAGCGGCAAGGATGGACAAGGCAGAACAGAGAATCAATGATATAGAGGACAAACTTATAGAGAATAAAGAAGCAGATAAAAGGAGGGAGATTAAGGCAAAAGAGCACGATTTAAAAATTAGAGAAATCAGTGACTCATTAAAAAGGAACAACGTCAGAATCGTAGGGGTCCCAGAGGAGGAAGAGAGAGAAAAACGGGTAGAAGGGTTATGTGAGCAAATCGTAGTGGAAAACTTTCCTAACCTGGGGAAAGACACAGACATCAAAATCCAGGAAGCACAGAGGACCCCCATTAGATTAGATATTTTCAAACCACAATGCTATGAAACTCTACATCAACCACAAGAAAAAATTTGGAAAGGTAACAAATACTTGGAGACTGAAGAACATCCTGCTAAAGAATGAATGGGCTAACCAAGCAGTTAAAGAAGAAATTAAAGTATATGGAAGTCAATGAAAATGATAGCACCACAACCCCAAACCTCTGGGATGCAGCAAAGCCAGTCATAAGAGAAAGTATATAGCAATCCAGGCCTTCCTAAAGAAGGAAGAAAGATCTCAGATACACGACCTAACCTTATGCCTTAAGGAGCTGGAAAAAGAACAGCAAATAAAACCCCAAACCAGCAGAAGACAGGAAATAATAAAGATTAGAGCAGAAATTAATGCTATCAAAATGGAAAAAAACAGTAGAACAGATCAATGAAACCAGAAGCTGGTTCTTTGAAAGAATTAACAAAATTGATAAACCACTAGCCAGTTTGATCAAGAAGAAAAATGAAAGGACCCAAATAAGTAAAATCAAGAATGAAAGAGGAGAGATCACAACCAACACAACAGAAATAAAAACAACAATAAGAGAATATTATGAGCAATTATATTCCAATAAAATGGGCAATCTGGAAGAAATGGATAAATTCCTAGAAACATACATGCTACCAAAACTGAAACAGGAAGAAATAGAAAATTTGAACAGACCCATAACCAGTAAGGAAATAGAATTAGTAATCAAAAATCTGCCAAAAAACAAAAGTCCAGGGCCAGATGGCTTTCCAGGGGAATTCTACCAAACATTTAAGGAAGAGTTAACACTTATTCTCTTGAAACTGTTCCAAAAAATAGAAATGGAAGGAAAACTTCCAAACTCTTTCTTTTTAAAAATTTTTTTTCAACGTTTATTTTTGGGACAGAGAGACACAGAGCATGAATGGGGGAGGGGCAGAGAGAGAGGGAGACACAGAATCGGAAACAGGCTCCAGGCTCTGAGCCATCAGCCCAGAGCCTGACACGGGGCTCAAACTCACGGACCGCGAGATCGTGACCTGGCTGAAGTCGGACGCTTAACCGACTGCGCCACCCAGGCGTCCCCCAAACTCTTTCTGTGAAGCCAGCATTACCTTGATTCCAAAACCAGACAGAGACCCCACTAAAAAGGAGAACTATAGACCAATTTCCCTGATGAACATGGATGCAAAAATCCTCAACAAGATATTAGCCAATCGGATCTAACAATACGTTAAAAAAATTATTCACCACGACCAAGTGGGATTTATACCTGGGATGCAGGGCTGGTTCAATATCTGCAAAACAATTAATGTGATTCATCACATCAATAAAAGAAAGGACAAAAACCATATGATCCTCTCAATAGATGCAGAGAAAGCATTTGACAAAATACAGCAACTTTCTTTCTAAAAACTCTCAAGAAAGTAGGGATAGAAGGATCATACCTCGATATGATAAAAGCCATATATGAACGACCCAATGCTAATATAATCCTCAATGGGGAAAAACTGACAGCTTTCCCCCTAAGGTCAGGAACAAGACAGGGATATCCACTCTCACCACTGTTATTCAACACAGTATTGGAAGTCTTAGCCTTTGCAATCAGACAACACAAAGAAATAAAAGGCATCCAAATCAACCAGGAGGAGGTCAAACTTTCACTCTTTTCAGATGACATGATAGTCTATATGGAAAACCCAAAAGATTCCACCAAAAAACTGCTAGAACTGATCCATGAATTCAGCAAAGTTGCAGGATATAAAATCAATGCACAGAAATTGGTTGCATTCCTATATACCAACAATGAAGTGACAGAAAGAGAAATCAAGGAATCGATCCCATTTACAGTTGCACCAAAAACCATGAAATACCTAGGAATAAATCTAGCCAAAGAGGTGAAAAAGCTATACACTGCAAACTATAGAAAGCTTATGGAAGAAATTGAAGAAGACATAAAGAAATGAAAAAGATTCCATGCTCCTGGATAGGAAGAACAAATATTGTTAAAATGTTGATACTACCCAAAGCAATCTACATACTCAATGCAATCCCTATCAAAGTAACACCAGCATTCTTCACAGAGCTAGAACAAATAATCCTAAAATTTGTATGGAATCAGAAATGACCCCGAATAGCCAAAGCGATCTTGAAAAAGAAAACCGAAGCAGGAGGCATCACAATCCCAGACTTCAAGCTATACTATAAAGCTGTAATCATCAAGACAGTATGGTACTGGCACAAGAACAGACACTCAGATCCATGGAACAGAATAGAGAGCCCACAAAAGAACCCACAAACGTATGGCCAACTAGTCTTGACAAAGCAGGAAAGAATATCCAATGACATAAAGACAGTCTCTTCAGCAAGTGGTGCTGGGAAAACTGGACAGCAACATGCAGAAGAATGAACCTGGATGACTTTCTTACACCATACACAAAAATAAACTCAAAATGGATGAAAGACCTAAATGTAAGACAGGAAGCCATTAAAATCCTCGAGGAAAAAGCAGGCAAAAACCTCTTTGATCTTGCTTGCAGCAACTTCATACTCAACACGTCTCCAGAGGTGAGGGAAAGAAAACCAAAAATGAACTACTGGGACCTCATCAAAATAAAAAGCTTCTGCACAGCAAAGGAACAATCAGCAAAACTAAAAGGCAACCGACAGAATGGGAGAAGATATTTGCAAATGACATATCAGATAAAGGGTTAGTATCCAAAATCAATAGAGAACTTATCAAACTCAACACCCAAAAAACAAAGAATCCAGTGAAGAAATAGGGAAAAGACATGAATAGACACTTCTCCAAGGAAGACATCCAGATGGCCAATCAACACATGAAAAAATGCTCAACATCACTCATCATCAGGAAAATACAAATCAAAACCACAATGAGATACCACCTTACACCTGTCAGAATGGCTAACTTTAACAATTCAGGCAACAACAGATGTTGGTAAGGATGTGGAGAAAGAGGATCTCTTTTGCGTTGTTGGTGGCAATGCAAGCTGGTGCAGCCACTCTGGAAAATAGTATGGAGGTTCCTCAAAAAACTAAAAATAGAACTACCCTATGGCCAAGCAACTGCACTACTAGGCATTTATCCACAGGATACAGGTGTGCTTTTTCGAAGGGACACAGGCACCCCAATGTTTATAGCAGCACTATCAACAATAGTCAAAGTATGGAAAGGGCCCAAATGTCCATTGCTGGATGAATGGATAAAGAAAATGTATATATATACAATGGAGTACTACTCGGCAATCAAAAAGAATGAAATCTTGCCATGTGCAACTACGTGGATGGAACTGGAGGGTATTATGCTAAGTGAAATTAGTCAGTGAGAGAAAGACAAAAATCATATGAATTCATTCATATGAGGACTTTAAGAGACAAAACAGATGAACATAAGGGAAGGGAAACAAAAATAATATAAAAACAGGGAGGGGGACAAAAGAGAAGAGACTCATAAATATGGAGAACAAACTGAGGGTTGCTGGAGGGGTTGTGGGAGGGGGGATGGACTAAATGAGGAAGGGGCATTAAGGAATCTACTCCTGAAATCATTGCTTCACTATATGCTAACTAATTTGGATGTAAATTTTAAAAAATAAAAAATAACGTTAAAAAAAATAAAGAAAGAAAGCTTCATGGAGATACTGAGTGGAAGTTGGATGTATAAACCTATAGTTTCAGAAAGAGACTAAAGCTAGATAACTAATTTTGGGAATTGTCACAAATAGATGAGATCTAAAGTATTTGACTTGAGAAAACACATAAAGGAAGAATATTTAGATAGAGAACAGGAGGGATCCAGATATGGTCTTGTGCAATGTCAACTTCTGAAGTTTATCAGGACATAGATGGGGGACTTAGGAGTGAGCTGTGAAGTGAGAGGAAAACCAGAAAAATAAGAGAATGGTCAATGTACAAAATGCTCATGAGAACATCTGGTAAGAACAAAAAGGTAACCACTGGATGTGACAATATGGAGATCATTAGTAACCTTGATTAGTGCAGATATAGTGAACTAATGGGACAGAAAAGGTGATGAAAGAATGTGAGGTGGAAAGAAAGAAAGAAGAGGTGGAAGGGAGTGGGTATGGACCACTCTTTAAGGAAGAGCCTGTGCTGTGAATGCAAGCTGAGAAATAGAATGGAAGCTGGAATAGGAAGGGGTTCAAGAAAGGATTTATTTTGTTAAAGAAAGGAAACACTCAACATGTTTTAGATAAATGGTCATAATTCACCACAGAAGCAGAAATCAATGCAGGATAAAAAGAAAGTAATTACAGTAACAGAGTCCTTGAAAGCAAAAGGAGAGAGCTGTGGAGCACAAGTGCACAAATTGGCCTTGGATAACCCAAGGGATGCTTCTTTCATATTCATAAGAAGGTACAGATATGGGTAGGCTGGTTATTTCACATTGTAAAGATGCATGAGATATTGTCTGATAGTTCTAATTTTTGGCTAATTATGAGGCAAAGTTGCTAACTGAGAGAAGGCTAGAGAAGATGGATATAGGAGGACTGAAGATAGCAATGCATGAAATGGTCATTTTGAAGAGTCATATGACAAATCCCATTGCTGAGCAGTGTTGTATGCCCCTTTGAGTTTTGTGGCCACACTGTGCATTCAAAGTCAGTAAGAGTGTGTGTTTTTTTTCCCAAGAGAGATAGGTTGCAGGCTGAGATTAAGTGTATTAGTTGAATTTAACTAGAACTGGGGTTTTGCCAAGAGAATATATTGCCAAGAGAAATGGGAGAAATAGTTAAGATTGTAGCAATAGATAATTTAATGATGGACCATGAAATCTAAACTCTAGCTAATGAAGGAAGTGAGCTTATGACAGGGGTAATAGTGAAAATGCAGTCGAATCAGTGAATGGGGTGCTTCATGAGGTAGGAAAACAGTCTGGGAGAGATGTTAAATAGGAATACGGAAAAAAAAAAGAAGTGATTGGGCATTCTTTCATCTCTGCTGCATGTATTGAAACAAAACATCTAAAGATATAGTGTGTTCTTTTTCATGTCAATACTGGAAGATAAGACATCTGGAGATAAGTTAACTGGGTAGAGAAGACTAAATTGTATTGATTAAATTTTTGAATGATTCAGAGGAAGACATAATTTGGGATGTCAATGCATTTTGGATTGTTACACTTTTAAGAAGCATGGAAAGCACTTTTCATTTTGTATTTTTGGCTTACAACCCAAACTCCTCATCAGCCATTCAATTACACCTAATATCTGGCCTTCTCCCAACTCTTAGATGTTCCTTTGGCTCTCTCTCTGTTCAGGATAGGAGCAGAAAGTCTTTTCAACTGAAAAGATTCATGAACACTGACTTTGGGTTTTGTCTCATATTTATGTTTTCATATTGATTGTAAGATTAGAGTAAGCATGAAGCAAAAAAATAAAAATAAAAAGTTTTTATCATGAGCTTTGCCAGTACCAAATACTCCAATTCAGTATTGTATAGCTACTTTCCTTCTCATACCTGCCTTGAATCAGATTCTTTTATCAGAGAGGACACACTTTTATACAGACTGAGCTGAAACCCAACACTTTTTTAGCACAAGGGTTAACATATCCTGAGACAGGATAGTCATGAAAACCAGGAGGTGCTCCATTCTCAATGTATATAAATAGCTTCTCTCTCTTATATCCTTCCTCCATGGCTATTTATAGAGCATGAGGAAACTAGAATATGACCAGTCTGTCATCCAATGCCATATATTCCATAAAAACTGAAACCATTGGAAGCTATTGCCAATCGAACCAAAAATGTAGATAGGGATATTTTTTTTTAAGTCAAGTTAACTCAAAAAACCTTTTTAGAGGAAAAGAAATTTGAGAAATGAAAATGTGACAAGAGTTGTTTCTTTATGTATCAATTACTGGTAGTCAAATTATTTTCCTTGTTCTGTTGTTTGCAAAAATCCAAGCGATAAGCTCTCTTTCTGGACCAATAACCCAAAAGTCAGACAGGTGGTCATGAATAGTTTCTCTGAACTTTTATATATAGAGATTTCACATAAACATGACAATAGTGAGAAGTAACTGTATTTTCTATAATGCTGGTATTGAATTTATTGAGAGTGATGCCATCATAAATAAAAGTATCTCATACAAAATGTCTCTTTGAGTTTTTCCATGTAAAGGAGAAACTGCCTTTTATTATACAATGGAAGCTAGAACCCATTTTCTTTTTGTGTTGGTTTTGGCTTCAAAAATAAATTTGAAGATTTTGATGCTTAATATTTCTAATTTCTTTAATAAACTAGAGTCTGCTGTCCCCATCCTGGAATTTTATTTTGTATCAAATATTTCTTTTTTTTAAATGTTTATTCATTTTTGAGAGAGAGAGAGAGAGAGAGAGAGAGAGAGTGAGCAGGGGAGGGGCAGAAAAAGAGGTAGACAGAGAATCTGAAGCAGGCTCTGCAGTAATAGCAAAGAGCCTGATGTGGGGCTCAAAATCATGAACTGTGAGATCATGATCTAAGCTGGAGTCTGATGCTCAACTGACTGAGCCACCCAGGCACCCCTCAAAAAATTTTTTAAAAGTTTTTTTGCTGTTATTCTCGTGTATTTTTTAAAATGTAAGCCATAGGACACCATTTTGGTAAATAGAATTGGAATTTCAGAATGTTACAGTTGACAAGAACTGAAAAAAGAGATTGTATAATCTCCCAGCTTGTATAACATAGAAAGTGGGCTCAGAAATGTTATGTAAATTATATAGCTAGGAACTGGCAGAGTCAGTACTAAAACTAAAACTTAGATTTTCTCAATCTAAGCTTGGTGCAAAGTAGGAAAAATTAAACTAGAAATTATATGCAATGCACAAATTTGCTTTCTTTTTTAAACTTAATGTTATTGCCTGTGAATTGTTCTATATGGGTGAGAGTTGTTCCCCCTGGCTTGACTCCAAGCTTTCCAATGGTAGGCCCTGTTTAGTCTTCCAATATTCAGTAAACACTGCATTAAATAAATCACAGGCCAGAACGACTTTTTTTCAGTCACTTATTTACTATCAATGTTAATGGTCAACTTATTTCTTTCCTTGAAATATGAAAGACTTACCCTATTTGAAATCCTAGAAATATTTGCAATTTTACATGGAACTTTTTAACCTTAGATTTATATTAATATCTTTAACTTAAAACAGTACATTTAACATTTACTCCTAGAATACTATATATAATTGACAAATTCTCTCCCCACCCCAACTTTAAAACACACACATACATGGCATGCACACACACACTGAACACAAATTTCTGTCATGCAGAGTGTTTGAAGCCTTAATTGGGATGATTGAAGATGTGAGAATTGTTCCTTCTGACACTTAGACTTTCTTATGCGGATTCCTTTTATAGGCCTGTGGTGATGACTCCTCTGCTGGCCTGTGTTATATACATAATATGTTCCATGATTTTCTCTCTTCAGTCTTTTCTCATAAATCGTTTGGCTGATTTCCACCCCCGCCTCTGCCCATGTGGCACATTTCTGAACCATCGCTCTACCGCAATTACTTTTCTTAACAGCTAAAGCATCCTTTATGCTATAGTATTTTTAAATGATCTTGTTAATCCTAAAGCAGACTCCTTCGTGTTCACTACTTTTCATTCTATGCTCCCCAGTGAGACGGGTGCTAATGGGAAGTGAAATATTGACAAAGAATAAGCAACAAGAGTGAGAAAAATAAGGAAAAGGTGTATATAAGGTAGAAATTGGATAATTGTCCCTTAACATGTGATTTTTGTCTTGTCCATTATCCTGGAGAGCTGGAGGAAATAACCCTGTGTGATGAGGGGTGTGGTGGTAGCACAGTCTAGACCTGAATCTGCTGATAACCCAAGGGGCCCTGAACAAGGTCTGAAAGGATACAAATGCGCAAGAAGGGGAGTTAGGATTGGTGATGGGTGATAGTCAATTCAAGGGAAGCAAATGAAAGGCAATAAGAACAAATTGCAATAGATTGGGGAAGGGAAAAAAGTAATTGACCTATATTAGTGTGGTTGATATGAAAATACTCTCAACCTAGGTGTTACTACCTCCATTTTACAAAAGTCAAGTGTAAGTCTATTTGGTTTCAAAGGTATATTCATTCTCCTGTGTGATCTGCAGAAAGTTCAGAGTTACAGATTCAAAAGTCAAGAATAGAGCCTGTCTGCAGATAATGAAATTAAGAAACATGGGATTAAGTGAGTCAGTTCTGCAAATTTTAATCACAGCAGTTTGTAGGTTTGCATTTTACATAGTTTACTTCCTCTGGGTTTTGAGTTTTAAGAGTTATGCAGCATTAACACATGCAAAACTTCCAAATAATTTCTATTCTACTTTGGAGTGCTTGGTGTCTAATATTTTAGATATCAATAATACTTTTCATAAAACAAAGATCCAAAAATGAGGATTATGTTTCTCATCCACTCTCTGAAAAGGAGATCACTCAGAATAAAAGGAAAAGTTCTGAAGTCTGTCTATGCTGCTCAGGATGGTGGCCACTGGCCTCATGAGTCTATGGAGCACTTTGGGTACACCTAGTCTAGATTGAATAGTAGTTTAATTGTAAAATACACTCCAGATTTTGAAGACTTAGTTTGTGAAAATATAAAAGATCTCATTAATAATTTTGTTCTTGATTGCATACTGAAGTGTAACAATTAGGATATATTCAGCTAAATAAAATAAATCATTAAAATTAATTTCACTTATTTCTTTTTATTTATTTTTTTAGTGTGGCTACTAGACAATTTAAAATGACATATGTAATTTGCATTTGTGGCTCACACCACTATTGGACAGTGTTGCTCTATATTGCCCTGAACTCTATTGCTTCAGGGCTATATTGGCAGCCTTCCAGGTATTTTCCAGTTCAGGAAATGCCCAGTTATGTGTTATATACATAATATGTTCCATGATTTTCTCTCTCAATATATATTTTAGCTTTCCATGTATTTCCCAGGTTAGGGAATGCCTAGTTATGCCCAGTGACATATCTCTACGAACCAAGGTGTGGCAATATCTAACACTTACCCTGGCAAACCTTCAAATGGCCTCCCTATTTTGAAGGGAAATTTTACTAAGAATATAGATAAACAAAATGATTCAAGTAAATTAAGTTGTTATAGGTAGATACCCTATATTTCAACTTGATGGGAATTTCGGCTGGTGTTCATTTATTCTTCCCTTCACTCATTCATTTATTCCACAGATGTGAAAGAGGGTGTCCTGGGAAAGATGTGTGTTATGAAAGACTGCCCCAGACCACAGGGATGGAAGAAGTCCAAATAATGCAGGATACAATCTCAACTGATGAAAATGTTTTGATATAGATTACTTATTATATTTAATCATGCTCAGCAAATAGCTTTGAACATTCATTTACATATTTGTTAAAGTATAGGAACTGCCTGGTTTTTTGTTTATCCTTATGCAGGCTAAAAGACCTCTCAGACAAGGAAATAGACCTTGGATTTTATTCTTCCATAAAAGGAAATGTTTCCTAGGCTTTAGAGCAACAATAACAAAGCTCCCTGCAATATATTTGGTTCTGTTAAGAGTTATATAATAATTTAAAGGGATTGTTGATGTTCATTCTAATATTATGTTTGGGTTAATTGTACCTTTGAGGCTTGTTATCATAAATGATACATCTAATAATAAGCTGAAGCTGTCATAAATACATATGATCTCATTCCTTACCATGTTCTTTCACCAAATTGGGTTTCTACTTACTTTCTTACATCCTTATTTCATCAATCTATTAAATAAAAAAATTTTGAGTCTAATTTTGAAAAGAAGAATAAAAAACCATCAAGTATGATGAAGTGGTGGATAAAAAAATTCATGTACCTAAATTTGCTATTGAGAGACAATAAATTATTTTATTTTAAACGTTTGTTGTCATAAAAATTTCAGGCCCCTGTCCAAAGTAATCAAAGCACAAATCATAGTCAGTACTAGTCATCAAAACAAGTTACTATAAATAAATATATGATACTTTCTTTGAGGGTAGGAATAGATCCATTATGGAAAGTTTCCAATATCTTCATGGGCAGCATCTCAAAGTACTCGGATCTTAGCCCAGGTGGATTATAGAAGAAAATGCTTCAAGACCAGAACTGCCAAGACATTCAGTGTTATTTCTTCTTTCAGTGGCAAAAACAGGTAATCAGCATGAATAATTCCCTACTTTGGGTGTGTACGTACATTTTTCTAAATAAAATTAAATCTGATACCAACTCCTCCTGGCCCTTGGAATTTCTCAAGCATAGACTTTCCTTTTTTTCAGTCATTTATTCTTTTTTTTTTTTTTTTTTTTTTTTTTGTATGAGGTTTGATGTATTCTTTGGGATCTTTATAAAAACTCCAGGGCTTCTTGAATTCGTTATGTGTAAATTAGTCTAAAGTGACAAAGGCAGCTATAAATTCAGCGCCTTGTACAAGTTAAAAACATTTATTTTCTCACATTATATTCTGGCCAGGTGGCCAGGGGTTAGTGGAATTGCCTTCTGTGTTTTGACTTGCTTTTGTCAACTCAAGGTTTTCAGTTCTTGATCCAAGATGGTTTACTGCCCTCATTCCACTTTAGGGAAAGAAAGAGAAGAGGCCACCTCCTTTTGTGGGTATGTCCTTAAGGTTGTACACATTATTTCTGCTTCAATAGAAAATGGTCACATGGCCACATCTAGTTGCAGAGGAATTTGGGAATGTAGTTATTGGCTGAGTGCCTCACTCAAAATCCTACAACCATGGAAGTGGGACAGGGGCATAGAAAATGACTAGAAGTCCTTGCCACTTTTATAATCAATGAAAATTAGGAACTGGGCTCTAGATTGAGGACCATAATGGTAACCACTGAAATGATGGTGGTCAAGTTTATACAGTGCATCTGAATATAGGTTGTTCTACTTTTTTGGTGTTCATTTCATGGACATCCATGTATCCATGCAGCCAATTGTGTCATCTCCTAGAAATAATAAGACTCTAGAGATAATAGAAGGGCTCTAGGCTCTGCCATTTGGAAATTTGCCTCTGTGGTGTCTCTCAGTCTAGGGAAACAATTCTTTTCTGGGTTTATGCCACTTTTTCCCCTTTAATAATCCTTCAAACTTCAATCTCTATATTCTCATATCCTGAAATAATTCCATTCTGTTATTCATAGGACCCTGAACTCTCAAAGTATAGGGGTTATTTTTTTAAATTTCTTTCAGAAAAATAAAACAAAAATGAATTTTTAATTTCCTCCAGTATTAACAAAATTGTGATTGTCAAACTGGATGTCACACACTGGAAGCTGTGGACAACCTAAGTCCACTGATGTATTTTGTTAGGTTTGCAAGTTTTTGGGGGGTTGTGGTGGTGGTTTGCTAAATTGAACTACAATCAAACTAAATTGAACTCCAAGATTGAAAAAAAAAGAAAAAGAAAAAGAAAAAAAACAAAAACCATGATCCACCAATCTCTATATGTAATCCCACTTCTGGATATATATCCGAAGAAAATGAAAACAGGATATTGAATAGATACACACACCTCTATGTTCACTGCAGCATTATTTACAGTAGCCAACATATGGAAGCAACCCAAATGTCTACCGATAGAAAATGGATAAAGAAGACGTGGCATATATACAACAGAATAATACTTAGCCACAAAAAAAAGAATGAAATCTTGCCATTTGAGGCAAGATGAATGGATTTAAAGGGTATTAAAAGTGAAATAAGTTAGAGAAAGACAAATACCATATGATTTCACTTATACGTGGAATCTAAAAAACAAAACAGAAATAGGCTTATAAATACAGAGAACAAGCTGGTGGTTGCCAGAGGGGAGGTGGATAGGGGCATGGGCAAAATAGGTGAAGGAGGTTAAGAGGTACAAGCTTCCAGTTATAAGATAAGTAAATTGTAAATAAGTAAATTGTAAATTGTCCACATAGTTGTAAAGCATAGCATAGGGAATATGGCCAATAATATTGTGATAACTTTGTATGATTACAAATGGTAACTAAACTTCTTGTGGTGATCATTTTGCAATGTATATAAGTGTTGTATCACTATGTTGTACTCCTGAAACTAATATAATATTGTATGTCAACTACAGTGAAAATTAAAAAAATAATGCCAATATGGTTCAAGCAAGTCTGGGGTGGGACCTGATGTTCTACTTTTCTTACAAGCTCCCAGATGATGTTGATGCCGTTCTTCCATGGAGCACACTTTGAGAAGACTTGAAGGGATTAGAACACTTAGGAAGTGATAAATTAAATGTAGGCTGAAATATATGACTGAGAAAATAAGTAAGGATGAATTCATAGTAGAAATAATAAATATTAAGACAAACCAAAGATATTACAGAAGAAGTAACTGAAGTAGATGTAGTGTGAGAACAGTCTTTCAGTCAAACTTTAAGAAAGAGTTTGATGTCTTGTGAAAAATTTGAACATACTGTAATTACCAGTGTTGGTGTATGTGCCCCTCTAAACTTATGCATGTATGTGCAGTATTCAAGAATTGAAATCAACAAATATTTACAGATCTGACTTGGTGCAGGCATTGTATCATCTAGCACACTGAGTAGATCTTAGATATAAAAAGATTCAGGACACATGCTTCTTCTCAAACAGCTCATCATGGTGTTAGAGAAAGAGATAAACGTAAGTGACCATAACATAGCACAGGAAGTGCTAAGCACATGGTGGTCCACCGGGTGTTTTTGTTTTCACCTCTCTAGTAGTAACTATACTCTGGTTTCCCTGTGGGAAATCTACAACTGTCTTCCCAACACATTCCCTCTTCACTTTTGTGATGTGGACTCCTGAACTCTACCTTTGGGCCCCAGGGTAGAGCAAGTGAGTTAGTTCTGAACAGACAAACTATAGTGTTCTGGACACACAGATTGGGCAAGGACAGATGCATGATACCTCAAGAGGAAACGAGATTTCTGTAAAACTCTCAATTTCCAGTGCTATAGGAATCTGCAAGAGCCTCTAGCTATCTCACTGCCACTGGGGCCTCAGGATGAAGCGGATACTGACACCAAGATAGCTGACCTCTTTCTGATCTCTCTTGAGCTCTGTATCAAGCTATCTCTAAAGACAGATATACTCCCTTTAATTTTATAAGCCAGTAGATTCCATTTGCTTAAGTATAACCATCATCATCATCATCATCATCATCTCATGGTGATTACATGTATGTGAAAGATTTCCCTCATGTAGTTAATTAATAATTATATATATATATATATATACACATATATAATTTCTTTTTTTTGATGAAAACATTTAAGTTCTATTCCCTTAGCAAATTTTAATTATATAAAACAGTGTTATCAACTATAGTCACACATGTTATACATTAGATCCACAGATCTTATGGTTAAAGGTTTATACCCTTTTACCAACCTCTCCCTCTTCACCACAACCCCCCAGTTGCTGGAAACCACTTTTCTATTCTCTGTTTCTATACTTTTGACTTTTTTTTTTCTTTTTTAGAATCCACATGTAAATAATATCATGCAATATTTGTCTTTCTTTGTCTGGATACTTCATTTAGCAGAAATATTCCAATAGCATATATACAGCTATACGTAAGTATTAGATTAGCATAAATACTCCAATAACACACACACACACACACACACACACACACACATATATATATGACACACATATATATATATATATATGTCACATATTCTTTATACATTCATCTACCAATGAACATTTAGGTTTCTTCTATATCTTGGCTATCTTGTTATTAATTTTCTTTTCTTACTGGTTATGGCCTTTTCCTTTCTGCTTAAAGAAGTTCCTTTAACATTTCTTGAAAGGCTGGTTTTATGATGATGAGCTCTTTTAACTTATGTCTGTGTAGGAAACTCTTTATCTTTCTTACAATTCTGAATGATAACCTTGCCAAGTGGAGTATTACTTAAAAAAATTTTTTTTTTAAATGTGTATTTATTTTTGAGAGAGAGACAAAGCACGACTGGGGAGGGCAGAGAGAGAGGGAGACACAGAATCTGAAGCAGGCTCCAGGCTCTGAGCTGTCAGCACAGAGCCCAATGTGGGGCTTGAACCCACGAGCCGTGAGATCATGACCTGAGTTGAAGTTGGACGCTTAACCGACTGAATCACCCAAACACCCCAATCTCTGTGTTTGTTTCTATATGTTAGGTAGATCATCTATGTCTCCTGCTGTTGAAGGAGTGGCCTTATGTATAAGGTATCCTATGGGGCCTAGAAGTGCAATCCCACCTGGCCCCCAGAACCAAGTGTTCTAGGTATATCCCATGTGTGGGCTACATGTGCCCTCTTTTTGTGTCTGGGTGGTAACTGTTTTTGTTTTTGGTTTTGTTTTTAATTTTTTTTTAACATTTATTTATTTATTTATTTATTTATTTATTTTTTAAATTGTTTTTTTTCAACGTTTATTTATTTTTGGGACAGAGAGAGACAGAGCATGAACGGGGGAGGGGCAGAGAGAGAGGGAGACACAGAATCGGAAACAGGCTCCAGGCTCTGAGCCATCAGCCCAGAGCCTGACGTGGGGCTCGAACTCATGGACCGCGAGATCGTGACCTGGCTGAAGTCGGACGCTTAACCGACTGTGCCACCCAGGCGCCCCTAACATTTATTTTTTGAGAGACAGAGACAAAGCATGAGCAGAGGGGGTGCAGAGAGAGAGAGAGAGAGGGAGACACAATGCAAAACAGGCTCCAGACTCTGAGCTGTCAGCACAGAGACTGATGCAGGGCTCGAACCCACGGACCATGAGATCATGACCTGAGCTGAAGTCGGATGCTTAACCGACTATGCCACCCAGGCACCCTTGGGTGGTAACTGTCATGGGCATGCTGGTGGGTGGGGCTTCAAGTGGTTTAGGGGGTGCCTGCTGAAGTGGGTGGGTTGGATAGGGCTGGTCAGCAGGGGAATGCCAGCGTGGGTTGGGTGTTGCTAGCAAGGCAGTGAGGAGTGTCAGAACTGGCACCTGCCTGTGTCAGGTTAGCTAGGCAGGAGGGCAAGAAAAATGTTTTCCACTAGTGCTTCCATTTCTCTAGGAAGTTCCTACAGACCTCTGCCCCTTCTGCAGATGCCTTAGAATTAGTCAACAAATCTTCACATATACCCCAAGCACTTTTCAAACTGCCTCTGTGCTGTGTAAAGGAGAGAGTGTTTGTGTGTGGGTACTTTAAGGGAGAAGTATTGGTTTCCTGTATCTCTCTGTCTCTCTTGGAGTTAATCTTCATTGATTTTTCAAAGCTCTGGAGTTAAGTGGGTATTTTCAAAGCTTTGTGATAGGGGGACTCATCTTCCTGATATAGGAACCCAGGGCAAGGGGTGCCTGATATAGGACTTTAGCACGTCACTCCTTAGGGAGGACTTCCACGCCTGTGAAATCCCTTCCTTTTGCGGGCCACTGTGCCTACAAGTGCAGCTACATCTCTGCCCCTTCTGCTCTTCTCAATGTGGCTTTTTCTGTAAATCTTTGGCTGTGGAGGAGCTATTTTTCTAGTTACTGGGTCACTGTTACAGAGACTTGCTGTATATGCAGTTGCAGCTTTGGTGTGCCCAGGGGAGAAAGATAACTCAGGAGCTGCCTACTCTGCCATCTTGATCCTGATACCAACGTGCAGGCTTTAAATATCTTGCAAGTTTGTATGTTAATTATACATTAATGAAGCTGAAATTACAAGCAAGAACTAACATATTTCTGGCTTCTCGTGGAAAGCTGGAAGATGTGGAATGTACATACTATGGGGTTGTATTCTGTGGAGTTGGAACTAAATAGCAGCCATCCATCCTGTTTAGAAGGAACATGCCATTTCACTACTCACAGACACCTTGTCCACATAGTTCAGTTATATCACCTGTCTGGCCCTTATAGATTTTTTTCTTTGAGGTGCTGCTTAAATGAAGAGAACTGGCTCCTGTGTAAAGGAGAGATAAAAATAATTTTAACCTTTTTTTTGAATACCTGCAAAGTGGAAATCATGGTATAAATTAGTAGCTTTCACTTCCCTCCCTGCCACCCCCCCAAAAAAAAACAGAAACAAAAACTGACTTCAATAATATTTTGCCATATTGTGGAAGTATATAAAAGATGTAAATATATGAAAAGCAAAATGACAGTACAATGATCCAATTATGATAAAAGGCTGTACCTTTTAGTTAAGGAAATCACTGGTACAAGAAACCAAAGTGAAGAGATTGAAAAAGACATCAATTTATTTTCTGTTTGCTGAAAAAAAAAAAAACATTGAGTAAAAATCATGTGATGATGCTAATTTTAATAATAGGCAAACTTTAGGAAGAAGTTACTTTAACTCTTCACTTAAATGATGAAGAAAAGTCTGCCACGGATTACTACTTATTTCTCTTAAATGGAATTTCAGCAGGCTATTCTAAATTGTGTCTGTCCTATCATTTCAATTCTTTGTGATTTTCTAATTATGTAAGGCAACAAGAAATATACAGTGAATAATCAGCCCTTCAACTATTTATTCAAAAAAAATTAACATATATGCCAGGCAGTTGGTTTGGTTATAGAAATTCAGAGATAAATCTGCCCTTAAGTTGCTCATATGGGTTGGTGAGTAACCCCACATGCACGCACAAAGTCTTGAAAATTATAAAGCTATGGAGTGTTTAACCCCATATGTTCTTTCAACTGGGTATTAATAACCTATTGATCAAGAAAAATCAAGAAGAAATAACTTAAAATCACTTAAAGCAGTTCTATAGAACGAACTTTCTAGCAATAGTAAACCCCAAGGTAGAAAATGGCTTCTCAATACAAAGATTTATGGGGTAAATTGGGCCAGAAACAATCACAAATTGTAAAGGAAGATTTAAGGTGAAATTTAAAGTTTTGAGTACTGCAGGTGCTTGGAGTTATAGAATGCTCTAGATTCTGGTTACAGAAGGAGGGGAACTCAGAGTGCCACCGGGAAAAATTTCCATATAAGCATTTCTGGTAAAATGCCTTAAAGAGGTTATAGAAGATAAAGGTCTAGATCTCCATGATCCCAGTAATTCATTTTATATATTTTTCATTCTAAATAAATATTAACTTTTACCTTAATTTTGCATTTATAAATTTGTATTCTTTTTCTTAAAAAGCCCAATTCTTTGTCTTATTGTATTGGCTTCAGACCTAACAAAACTTGGATCTGCCCAGTTTTCTGGGAATCACCGTGAGACTGGGATTGATGGAAAGAATCTAAACTGGTACAATTGAGGAAATAAAGTAGTTTTTTGTTTGTTTGTTTTAATAGGAAAGAATGCAGAAATTTATTCAAATGGGAAGAAGGAGTAATTTTCCCTCCTCTGAGAAGACTCCTTTGCCGTTTTCAGTCCTAATTCATTATTTTGGGACACTCTGAAGTGTCTGCCTGCTAACCATATTCAAGAACAGAGAAAAGCCTGGGGTGTAGCTGAGAGCTTCTTCTGGACCTAGGTGACTAGAAAGTCCTTTCTCGGGCATCCCAGTATTTGACCAGAACTAGATGTCCCTTGATTCACTCCTCTGTGGTTTGAATTCTGAGATTGGTCTGAGGACCATTGTAAAGAAAAAAATTCCCTACGAATTTTTTCAGGTATAATACGATTTTTATGCTGGAGCATGAAGCTTTTTGAACACTTTAATGAGAGCAGAAAAGGTGTTATTTTAAACTGCAAGGTGAATGGCAACCTGCCTACTTATCTATAATCTCTTTTCCTTTTAAAATCCCTGCCATATTGTTTATGACATTTATGGGGTTTTGGAATGGTAGTGGGGGTTCAGAGCCAATGGCCAAGAAAGAATTGTTGAAGACAGCTTTGGTGCAAAAAGGTGATTTGATTAAAGCATGAGGACAGGACCCATGGGCAGAAAGAGCTGCGCTGGGGTTGTACAGAGTGGAGTTGGGGGAGGTAAAGTCAAGAGGAAGTTTCTTAAAGGGATATTTCCATTTGCTAAAGGAGACTCACAGATGACTGGAGGCCTAGCTATTGTCAGGCCAAACTTGTTTTACCCTCTAGCAAAGCATTATCATTAAGATAATAGGGAGTTCCTAGAGATCAGGATATTGATAAGATTGCCCTTTTCTTGTAATATTACTAAGATATTTGTAAACTGATGGAGAATCTATCTGTTTAACCATTTGTTTTCTGTCCTTTCCTTTGTTTCTTGGGCAGGCCAGGAGTGCCTGAGGAATGTCACACATATCCCACAAGGGGGGTGAGAGGGTTGTGCTAGCTTGTGTCCTTAACTTGCCTTATGATCCCTCATCAACATGAAGGAGATAATAGGAACTGATGAACTTTGGTGGAGGTTTGCCTTTCCAGCAGAATCTGGGGAAAAGGTGACTCACCTTCCAGGAGGGATACTTAGCAAATATGTGAATTAATTCACTTCTGAACTCAGAACAGAATTATCACTCTAACATCATCATCCTTGGGGAAGGGCTTGATGATCCTAGAAATGCTGGGAGTCATTTGCATTGTTGAGTTAAACTGATCCCATTTCACAGGGTTAGATGAGAACTCATCCCATTGTCTCCTCATACCTAGGGAAGTTGAAAATCAACTTCATACCTCAAGGAAAACCTCAGTTTGCTGGCTTATCTTCCCACTGGAAAATAAACTTCTGTTTTAACTGAATTATTTGCAAATCCATTTCTGGATTGGTCTGCATAGATGCTGAGATAACCGTGTTGGGATAGTCAAATTGGCTAACATACAATGTGTGAAGTGTGCTCTTAGTTTTTGAGGTAGATTCTTGTGGTTCATTGCTTACATACAACACCCAGTGCTCATCCCAACAAGTGCCCTCCTCAATCCTCATCACCTACTTTCCCCTTTACCTCATGCCACCGTCCACCCTTAGTTTGTTCTCTGTATTTAAGAGTCTCTTATGGTTAGCCTCCTTCCCTCTCTGTACCTATTTGTTTTCCCTTCCCTTCCCCCATGGTCTTCTGTTAAGTTTCTCAAGATCCACATATGAGTGAAAACATATGATATCTGTTTTTCTCTGACTGACTTGTTTAATTCGGCATAATACCTTCCAGTTCCATCCATGTTGCTGCAAATGGCCAGATTTCATTCTTTCTCATTGCCAAGTAGTATTTCATGTGTATATTAACCACATCTTTATCCATTCATCAGTTCATGGACATTTAGGCTCTTTCCATAATTTGGCTATTGTTGAAAGTGCTGCTATAAACATTGGGGGTACATGTGCCCCTATGCATCAGCACTCCTGTATCCCTTTGATAAATTCCTAGTACTGCTATTGCTGAGTAGTAAGGTAGTTCTATTTTTAATTTTTTGAAGAACTTTCACACTGTTTTCCAGAGCAGCTGAACCAGTTTGCATTCCCATCAACAGTACAAGAGGATTTCCGTTTCTCCACATCCTCACCAGCAACTAGTAGTGTCCTGAGTTGTTCATTTTAGTCACTTTGACTGGTGTGAGGTGGTATGTCAGTGTGATTTTGATTTGTATTTCCCTGATGATGAGTGATGTTGAGCATCTTTTCATGTGTCTGTTAGCCATCTGGATGTCTTCTTTGGAAAAGTGTCTATTCATGTCTTCTGTGCATTTCTTCACTGGATTATTTATTTTTCGGGTGTGGAGTTTGGTAAGTTCTTTATAGATTTTGAATACCAGCCCTTTATCCGATATGTCATTTGCAAATATCTTTTCCCATTCCGTCGGCTGACTTTTAGTTTTGTTGATTGTTTCATTTGCAGTGCAGAAGCCTTTTATCTTCATGAAGTGCCAATAGTTCATTTTTGCTTTTAAGTCCCTTGCTTTTGGAGATGTGTCAAGCAAGAAATTGCTGTGGATGAGGTCAAAGAGGTCGTTGCCTGCTTTCTCCTCTAGGGTTCTGATGGTTTCCCATCTCACATTTAGATCTTTCTTCCATTTTGAGTTTACTTTTGTGTATGGTGTAAGAAAGTGGTCTAGTTTCATTCTTCTACATGTTGCTGTCCAGTTCTCCCAGCACCATCTGGTAAAGATACTGTCTTTTTTTCCATTGGATACTCTTTCCTGCTTTGTCAAAGATTAGTTGGCCATAAACTTGTGGGTCCAATTTTGAGTTGTCTATTCTATTCCATTGGTCTATGTGTCTGTTTTTGTGCCAATACCATACTTTCTTGGTGACCACAGATTTATAGTAGAGGCTGAAGTCTGGGATTGTGATGACTCCTGCTTTGGTTTTCTTCTTCAATATTACTTTGGCTCTTCAGGATCTTTTGTGGTTCTATACAAATTTTAGATTGTTTGTTCTAGCTTTGAGAAGAACGCCAGTGCAATTTTTGATTGGGATTGCATTGAATGTGTAGATTGCTTTGGGTAGTACTGACATTTTAACAATATTTATTCTACCAATCCATGAGCATAGAATGTTTTTCCATTTCTTTGTGTCTTCTTCAATTTCCTTCATAAGTTTTCTATAGTTTTCAGCACACAAATCTTTTACATCTTTGGTTAGGTTTATTCTTATGTATTTTATGGTTCTTGGTTGCAATTGTGAATGGGATCAGTTTCTTTATTTGTCTTTCTGTTGCTTCATTATTGATATATAAATATGTAACCAATTTCTGTACATTGATTCTGTACCCTGTGACTTTGCTGAATTTGTGTATCAGTTCTAGCAGTCTTTTGGTGTAGTCTTTCAGGTTTTCCATGTAGAGTATCACGTCGTCTGCAAAAAGTGAAAGTTTGACTTCTTCTTTGCCAATTTTGATGCCTTTGATTTCCTTTTGTTGTCTGATTGCTGATGCTAGGACTTGCAACACTATGTTAAACAAGAGTGGTGGGAGTGGACATCGCTGACGTGTTCCTGATCTCAGGGGGAAAGCTCTCAGTTTTTCCCCATTGAGGATGATATTAGCTGTGGGCTTTTCATATGTGGCTTTTATGATGGTTAAGTATGTTCCTTGTATCCTGACTTTCTCAAGGGTTTTTATTAAGAAAGGATGCTGTATTTTGTCAAATGCTTTTTCTGCATCTATTGACAGGATCATATGATTCTTATCTTTTCTTTCATTAATGTGATGTATCACATTGATTGATTTGTGAATATTGAAACAGCCCTGCAGCCCAGGAATGAATCCCACTTGATCATGGTGAATAATTCTTTTTATATGCTGTTGAATTCAATTTGCTAGTATCTTATTGAGAATTTTTGCATTCATGTTCATCAGGGATATTGGCCTGTAATTCTTCTTTTTTGTGTGTGGGGTCTCTATCTGGTTTGGGAATCAAGGTAATGCTGGCTTCATAGAATGAATCCGGAAGTTTTCCTTCCATTTCTATTTTTTGAAACAGCTTGAGAAGGATAGGTATTAACTCTGCTTTAAATGTTTGGTAGAATTCCCCTGGGAAGCCATCTGGCCCAGGACTCTTATTTGTTGGGAGATTTTGATTAGTGATTCAATTTCTTCACTAGTTATGGGTCTGTTCAAATTTTCTATTTTTTCCCGTTTGAGTTTTGGTAATGTATGGCTGTCTAGGAATTTGTCCATTTCGTCCAGGTTGTCCAGTTTGTTGGCATATAATTTTTCATAGTTTTCTCTGATAATTGCTTGTATTTCTGAGGGATTGGTTGTGATGAATCCATTTTCATTCATTATTTTATCTATTTGTTTCCTCTCTCTTTTCTTTTTGACAAGTCTGGCTAGGAGTTTATCAATTTGTTTATTTTTTCAAAAAATGAACTCTTAGTTTCACTGATCTGTTCTACTGTTTTTGGATTCTGTATTTCTGCTCTGGTCTTTATTATTTCTCTTTTTCTACTGGCTTTGGGGTTTCTTTGTTGTTCTTCTTCTAGTTCCTTTACGTGTGCTGTTAGATTTTGTAGTTGGGATTTTTCTTGTTTCTTGAGATAGGCCTGGATTGCAATGTATTTTCTTCTTAGTACTGCCTTTGCTGCATCCCAAAGGGTTTGGTTTGTTGTGTTTTCATTTTCATTTGTTTACATATATTTTTTAATTTCTTCTCTAATTGCCTGGTTGATCCATTAATTCTTTAGTAGGATGTTCTGTAACCTCCATGCATTTGGAGGTTTTCCAAGCTTTATCCTATGGTCAATTTCATGTTTCATAGCATTGTTATCTGAAAGTGTGCATGGTATGATCTCAGTTCTTTTATATTTATTGAGGGTTGTTTTGTGACCCAGTATGTGATCTATCTTGGAGAATGTTCCGTGTGCACTTGAGAAGAATGTAGCATTCTGCTGCTTTAGGATGAAAAGTTCTGAATATATCTTTCAAGTCCATCTGGTCCACTGTATAATTCAGGACCATTGTTTCTTTATTGAAACAATGATCTGTCCATTGTGATAAGTGGAGTATTAAAGTCCTCTGCAATTACTACATTCTTACCAGTACGATTGCTTATGTTTGTGATTAATTGCTTTATATATTTGGGTGCTTCAAATTTGGTGCATAAACATTTGTAATTGTTATCTCTTCTTGATGTATAGATCCCATAATTATAATATAATGCCCTTCTTTATCTCTTATTACAGTCTTTAGTTTAAAATCTAGTTTGTCTGATATAAGTATGGCTACTCCAGCTTTCTTTTGACTTTCAGTAGCATGACAGATGGTTCTCCATGCCCACACTTTCAATCTGAAGGTGTCCTCAGGTCTAAAATGGGTCTCTTGTAATGGGTCTCAGAAAATAGATGGGTCTTGTTTTTTAATCCATTCTGATGCCCTACATCTTTTGATTGGAGCATTTAGTCCATTGACATTCAGTGTTATTACTGAAAGATATGGATTTAGAGTTATTGTGTTATGTGTAGGCTTCATATTTGTAGTGATGTCTCTGGTCTTTTAGTGGTCTTTGTAACATTCTACTCACAGAGTCCCCCTTAGGATCTTTTGTAGGGCTGTTTTAGTGGTGATGAATTCCTTCAGTTTGTTTGCCTGGGAAAACCTTTACCTCTTCTTCTATTTAGAATGACAGACTTGCTGGATAAAGGATTCTTGGCTGCATATTTTTTCCTATTCAGCACATTGAACATTTCCTGCCACTTCTTTCTGGTCTGCCAAGTTTCAGTAGATAGGTCTGCTACTACCCTTATGTGTCTACCCTTGTAGTCTAAGGCCCATTTATCCCTAGCTTCTTTCAGAATTCTCTTTTTATCTTTGTGTTTTGTCAGTTTCACTATGATATGCCTTGCAGAAGATTGGTTCAAGTTACATCTAAAGGGAGTTCTCTGTGCCTCCTGGATTTCAATGTCTGTTTCCTTACCCAGATCAGGGAAGTTCTCAGCTATGATTTGTTCAAGTACACCTTCAGCCTCTTTCTCTGTTTCTTCTTCTCCTGGAACTCCTATAATACAAATATTGTTCTGTTTCATTGAATCACTTAGTTCTCTAATTCTCCCCTTGTGTTCCAGAATTTTTTTCTCTCTCTTTTTCTTTCTCTTTTTCCATAATTTAATCTTCTATTTCACATAATCTTCACATAATTTTATCTTCTATTTAACTCTGCCTCTTCAATCCTGGCTGTCACCACCTCTAGTTTATTTTGCACTTCATTTACAGCATTTTTTTGATTCATCCTATTTTTTAATTCCTTGATCTCTGCAGCAATAGATTCTCTGCTGTCTTTTATGCTTTTGCAAACTCAGCGATTAATCTTATGATTATTATTCTAAATTCTTGTTCAGTTATATCGTGTATATATCTTTTGATCGATTCTTTAGCTGCCATTTCTTTTGAGGAGAATTATTCTGTTTCATTTTGGCTAGTTTTCTGTCCCTTATCTGTTTTAAAAGCTTGTTATGTGCTCTGAACCTGTGAACACTAGTATATTAGAGAGGGGTGATACACTGTCCAGGGCCTGGCCCTTCAGGAGATGTTTTCTGGAGAGTGTTACTTTCTCTCTTTTGTTGTAATTTTGGTTATTTTATCTCCCTACTCATAGTGATGTTTTGAACTCTCTGCCAGGTGTGCTTTGATTTGCCCTATGGCATTGAAGTAGCCCTATGGCCCATCAGGTTGTTGTCCAGACTCTTGGAGTTCAAAGTCTTTTGGCCTCAACACTGCTATGTTTGAGACATGAAGGAACTTAGGATTCCCCTACTTCTCCACCATGTTGGTCCCTCCCCAAAGAAAACTTATTTATTTTTGAGAGAGAGAGCACCAGAGGGGCAGAGGGAGAGAGAGAGAATCCCAAGCAGGCTCCTCACTGAAATCTCAGTGCCTAATGTGGGGCTTACATTCATGAACCTTGAGATCATGACTTGAGCTGAAATCAGGAGTCAGATGCTTAACTGACTGAGCCACCCAGGTGCCCCAGCAGAGATTTTTTTAAGGAGTTTAGAAGACAAAAAACATCAGAATAGAGAACTGCTAGTAAAACAGAATTAACAATAGTAACAGAAGCACACTATGCCAAGTGAATGAAAATTACAAAGCAGGTAAGATTACTGAGAGAAAACAAATAGAATTTTCCAGAATCAAAAAACATGTTTTCACTTAACTTCCAGAAAATAATACTGTCTTGTTTATCCTTCTACCTCATTAACTTATTTTTTCTCTTTGATGGATTCCTCTCTTCTCCCAGAGTTCAAACCTTTGTCTCTTTATCTAAACTAACTCTATGTGACTCATTTGTATGCCTACTACCGCCAAATTTACATCATCTGCCTAAATCTCTCCCTTGAATTCCAGACTTTACCTAAGTAAGGAAATACATTCTGTAGGCAGAATAATGGTCACTCAATGATGTTCATACTGTAATCTGCAAATTTGTAAATATGTTGGCTTACATAGTAAAAGGGACTTTGTGGATGTGATTAAGATTAAGGACCTTGAGATGGGGAGAGTATCTTGGATTATTCAGGTGGGTTGAATCTAATCACATGAGGCCTTAAAAGTTGAAGAGGAAAGCAGAGAAAGTGAGTCAGAGATATGGGGAAGACAGGGGGAGAAGAAGAGATTTGAAGAGTCAGGACTCAACCCACCCTTGCTGACTTTGGTGATAGAGAAAGGGAGAACTAAACCACGGAACATGAATGGCCTCTAGAAATGGGGACTGGCCCTCATATGACAGCCAGAAAGCAAACAAGGATCTCAGTCCTGCAACTGCAAGGGAATGAATTCTGCCAACAACAGATTAGCAGGAAACTGATTTTTTAAAAATGTTTATTTATTTTTGAGAGAGAGAGAGAGAGATATCAAGGGAGGGGCAGAGAGAGAAGGAGACACAGAATCTGAAGCAGACTCCAGGCTCTGAGCTGTCAGCACAGATCCCAATGTGGGGCTTGAACCCATGAGCTGTGAGATCATGACCTGAGCCGAAGTCAGATGCTTAACCGACTGAGCTACCCAGGTACCCCCAGGAAACTGATTCTTAGAGCCTACACAAAGAAATGCATCCCTGCCACACTTTGATGTTAGCCCAGTAAGACTTGTGTGGACGTCTCAACTATAGAATTGTAAGATAATAGATGTGTTGTTTTAAATGACTAAGTTTGTGGTAATTTGATATGGCAGCAATAGAAAACTAACATTAATATTCAATGGCCAACTTGACATCTCCATTTAGATGTTTAATAGACATTTTAAAATCAGCATATAAAAAAATGAATTCTTGTTCTTACCCCAAATACCCACAGACTTCCACATCTCAGTTAACAATAACTTCATTTTTCTAATAGTTTGGGCCAAAAACCTTGGAGTCATGCTTGATTCTTCTCTTGCTCTCATGCACTCCATAGTTTGTCTGCCAGGAGTTTGTGTGAGTTCTATCTTCATTCTATATTCATGTCTCCCCTTTACCAATATCACTACTCTGGTCCTAGTTATCATTATCTTTCACTTGAATTCCTGAAATACCCTTACTATGGGTCTCCCTCTTTCAATACTTGACTCTTGGAGCTTCTCATCAACAGAGTAGACAGAATGAGCCCATTAAAAGATTTGTTATGTCATATGACTCCTTTGCTCAAAATCCTCAGTCTCCACATTTCACTGAGGATAGAAGCTACCAGAGGTAACTACAATGTCTTAGATGATATATGCCACTCTCTCCTGTTATTTTTTTTTTAGTTTTATTTATTTAATTTGAGACAGAAGAGAAAGCACAAGCAGGGAAGGGGCAGAGAGAGAGAGAAAGAGAGAGAGAGACCCAAGCAGGCTCTACGCTGTCAGCACCGAGCCAGAGGTGGGCTGGATCTCACAACTGCAAGATCATGTACTGAAATCAAGAGTCAGATATTCAACTGACTGAGCCACCCAGGTGCCACTCCCCAATTATTTCTGACTTTATTTTCTATTACACTGCCCATCACTCACTCTGCTCCAGCTGTATCAGTATCCAAAGCAGACATTCTCCCACTTTAAGGTCAAGGTCAGTTCAGTTGTTCTTCTTGCCTAGAAAGCCCTTCTTCCATATATTAGTGTAACTAAGTACCCACCTCCTTCATGTCCTCACTCAAACCTCATTCTCACTGAGGCAGGGTAGGCCTCTACTTTAATACAGCCATCTGTTCCCACCTTCATGTATTCTTAATCTTCCTTACCCTACTTAAATTTTTCCTTGTCTTCCATAGCACTTATCACTTTCTAAAATGTTATATAATTGACTTAATTATCATGCTTATTGTTGATGTCTGTCTTTCCCCACTAAATTATGACTTTTGCATAGGTAGGGACAGTTATCTGTTTTATTCATTCATAGACCCCAAGAGCCTGGACCAGTGCCAGGAACACTGTAGATGCTCCATTGCTGTTTTTTGAATGAATATGTAATTAAAAAACAACAGAGGAAATGAAAAGAGGAAGAATCTTGCTGCGTTAAATTAATAATCTGTAAAATCAAATTGGTATACAACCACACAATATGGAACAAAAATACATGGGAATAATGACTTAAAAGATAAGGAGTTAAGGTAGCTAGATCCAGGAGTTTAATATGCAAATGATAGCAAGTTTAAAAGGAGAAGAAAGAACAGGTGGAGGGGAAGCAATAACTCATAAAATAACAGAAAGAAAAAAATTCTGAATTGAAAAAGTTTTGTGTTTTTAAATCATGTGAACTTAAAACATCTTTATTTTCTGAGAGAATTTGACAGACCACATAGCCAAAGAATAAGTCCGCATATATAGGGGAGGAAAAAGTTTGTCTCCACCCTCTTTGGGTTCCTGGCCGAGTCTAAAAATGAAACTGACAAAGACAGATTAACAGGAGAAAAGTGAACAAGTTATTTAACACAGGTTTTATGTGACATCGGAGCCTTCATCAGGAATAAAGGCCCAAAGAAACAGTTAGATCTGGGTATTCTTATTCTGGGTTTGATGGACAATGAGTGGTAATGGAGGGATATGATAGGTTAAGGAATATGAGTAAGTGTGGTAAATTGGAGAAACTTAGCAAGGCCTGTTTGGATCCTTTTCAGCGTGCCTTTACCTCTGGAGACAAGGACATTCTTTTTCTCTCCATATAGGAAGGGCACCTCTCATGTGAAGGCTTTATGAGTTATTTCAGAGCAGAAGGGGTGAGGGGTTTTGGAGAGAAGGTTAGAGTGACCTGCTTGCTTCTGCTGTTTTCTCAAATTCCTTCAGTTTCAAATATTCAATGTGCCAACATGCCGTATTTTAATCCCATCACATATAAATAATTTGAATACTAAAATGAGCAAATTGATCACCCAAATCTATGTCTATTTCTACAGATGGTGAACAGAGAATACTTGTTCTTATTTTCCTTATAGTTTTGGAACACTTAGAAAAACTACTCATGTCTTCGAGAACTAGCAGAAAACTTTAATACAGTGATGGTATGGTGGAGTGGGGTGGAGGCGATAAACTTAGGAGTCTTGTCTCCTGGCTCAGATCTGTCACTCTGACTCACTGACTATGCACAACCCCCCTCTCTAAGCCTTAGTTTACCATGAAAGTGGTATAAAGCCTACCTTACAGACTGCTGTATATAATATATGGTATATTATTTGAGTAAATGCTTATGCAAGATCTAGCGTAACACCTGGCAAGTTTTTGTCGCTTAGCCAATAGTAATTGTTATTGTTAATATCTGAGAATTAGGATAGTAGAGAATTTAGACAATATGTATGGAGATAAAAAATAGGTGGCTTTCTAGATCTCTGCATCCTTTTTACTGGGGTAACCTTGGAAATAATCCTTTCAATAGAAGGCAACAATGAAAGTAAGTGAATAAGACTTAAGAAAGAATATCTGAACTGCTTAAATTGGTTAAGAAACATCACTGATGAGACAAACTTTAAAATAAATAAGCACTCTTGCATAGCATATGTTTAAAAATTATCTATCACTGACATTTTAGAATGTTTTATAATGTATTAGTTCAACATTATTGCCACATTAGTGGCATTAGAAGGTTTAATATTCTTCACTAATGACTAAGTAACAGTCTGTCAGGAGATGATTTGGATAATGGGAAAACTCAGATTGAAACAGTCTTTGAGGGTATAAAATATCCTTAGTTAAAGTACTTGAAGCTGTACTAAATTGTTTCATAATTATTTAATGGCTCTAATCTGCTTTTTTTTTTTTTAAATGGATGTGTTTTAGTGCAACTCATGAAAATGAATGCTTGGTAATTAGCACAAAGACAAAAGGTATGATAGTTGAACAGGTCCGATTTCAGGGACTGTCGCATCACAGTTCTACTGTGCTCATGCTCCTAAACTGAGAATCGTCTAGCACAGTCTGCTCATCTTGAGGAATGCAGGTGAAGCGGGGCGGGGTGTGGGGGTTCATCATTTTGCTCATTTGGATATACCCGGCACTGAGCACTGGACAGAGCACAGTGGGCATTTCAGTGAAATACATACTCATGGAATGAAATGAATAAATGGGGGAATGAAGTATAGGCAAATCCTAATGACAAGGAGCCTAAGGTCATGTCAGGAAACACTGAACTTTCTCCCTTTACCCATTGCCAGTGGTTACATTTCCTGCTCAACTCTACCAACTGGGTTTCCGAAACCTGCTTCGTGACTTCTGTGGTGTCAATTTTCTGTCTTCTTGACACGCAAGTTTTTTTTTTTCCCTTCCTGATCTTCAACCGCAGACCTTTTCCCCATTTTGTGCTGCTTGACCTCCCAAATATAGAAGGTACCATCAGCATTTGAAACGGAGACATCAAGATATTAACCGAAAGTGGATGATTACATAGGGATCTATGTTTCCTGGAAGGGTCCTTTAGATAGATGTGCTTGAGCACATCTATCTAAAAAAATTGAGAAGGCTACTTTCCTTGCCTTACTAAAAATCACACCGCTGTTGGGCATATTATTTGTTTATGCAGCTGCCCCAACAGGATAAAGAAATTAAAATTCTCGCCAGAAAACTTACTGATGAAAGCTATTCAGAATTTCTCTGCACCGCTAAGAAATGTTTCTTCTTAATCTTCAGGCAGACACACATAATTTATGAATGGATATTTCATTTTACATGGTACTTATTTATATAAAATAGTATCCAGTCACACAAGTTGCTTTGCATACTTATTCATCTGTAAGGATGAACCCTTCGGGGAATTAAAGAGCAGTTTTGCAAACCTTCAGGCAAGTCGGCTCTTATTTGGGACAGTTCTCCCCCTAACCAGCTTGGTTTAATCCTGATCTCACAAAGCAGCTGTCTTCCCTGAGCTTCCCCTACTTTGATTCACCAAATGTCCTTCTTAATCATCTGCTGCTGCCAGATGTCAGAATCCCCTGCTGCTATTGATAGTCTTTCACTTGTGGTAAATATAGCTCCTGTTGACTCAGTTGGCTTGCTGGCTGCACAGCTGGATGAGTAGCAGAGGGGCTTGGGAAAGAGGCTGAACACAGACTGCGGAGTCCTGAGAGACGTGGTTACAGCTGGAAGACCGAGTGCCTGGAAGAGCCTAAATAACCACACAGCTTGCGTCTGACGCAAACTTCCCTGTGAAGTGGAATCCTGCCTTCCATTTACAGACACACTTTACTGTGCCTGCAACATTATGTGGAAGGCAGGCGCACGTCTTCTGTGTCCCTTCGTCATAAATTACTACTACGGGAAATGTTAATAACAAACTTGTTTCTTTTTTTTTAATATTAAATTTATTGTCGAATTGGTTTCCATACAACACCAGTGCTCATTCCAACAGGAGCCCTCCTCAATGCCCATCACCCACCCGCCCCTCCCTCCCACCCCCAACATCAACCCTCAGTTTATTCTCAGTTTTTAAGAGTCTCTTATGTTTTGGTTCCCTCCCTCTCTAACCTCTTTTTTTTTCTTCCCTTCCCCTCCCCCATGGTTTCTGTTAAGTTTCTCAGGATCCACATATGAGTGAAAACATATGGTATCTGTCTTTCTCTGCCTGACTTACTTCACTTAGCATACCCTCCAGTTCCATCCACGTTGCTGCAAAAGACTCTATTTCATTCTTTCTCATTGCCAAGTAGTATTCCATTGTATATATAAACCACAATTTATCCATTCGTCAGTTGATGGACATTTAGGCTCTTTCCATAATTTGGCTATTGTTGAAAGTGCTGCTATAAACATTGGGGTACAAGTGCCCCTATGCATCAGCACTCCTGTATCCCTTGGGTAAATTCCTAGCAGTGTTATTGCTGGGTCATAGGGTAGATCTATTTCTAATTGTTTGATGAACCTCCACACTGTTTTCCAGGCCGGCTGCACCAGTTTGCATTTGCACCAACAGTGCAAAAGGGTCCCCATTTCTCCATCCTTGCCAGTATTTGTAGTCTCCTGATTTGTTCCTTTTAGCCACTCTGACTGGCATGAGGTGGTATCTGAGTGTGGTTTTGATTTGTGTTTCCCTGATGAGGAGCGACGTTGAGCATCTTTTCATGTGCCTGTTGGCCATCCGGATGTCTTCTTTAGAGAAGTGTCTATTCATGTCTTCTGCCCATTTCTTCACTGGATTATTTGTTTTTTGGGTATGGAGTTTGGTGAGCTCCTTATAGATTTTGGATACTAGCCCTTTGTCCGATATCTCATTTGCAAATATCTTTTCCCATTCCATTGGTTGCCTTTTAGTTTTGTTGATTGTTTCCTTTGCAGTGCAGAAGCTTTTTATCTTCATAAGATCCCAGTAGTTCATTTTTGCTTTTAATTCCCTTGCCTTTGGGGATATGTCAAGTAAGAAATTGCTGCAGCTGAGGTCAGAGAGGTCTTTTCCTGCTTTCTCCTCTAGGGTTTTGATGGTTTCCTGTCTCACACTCAGGTCCTTCATCCATTTTGAATTTATTTTTGTGAATGGTGTAAGAAAGTGGTCTAGTTTCATTCTTCTGCATGTTGCTGTCCAGTTCTCCCAGCACCATTTGTTAAAGAGACTGTCTTTTTTCCACTGGATATTCTTTCCTGCTTTGTCAAAGATTAGTTGGCCATACTTTTGTGGGTCTAGTTCTGGGGTTTCTATTCTATTCCATTGGTCTATGTGTCTGTTTTTGTGCCAATACCATGCTATCTTGATGATTACAGCTTTGTAGTAGAGGCTAAAGTCTGGGATTATGATGCCTCCCACTTTGGTCTTCTTCTTCCAAATTACTTTGGCTATTCTGGGTCTTTTGTGGTTCCATATAAATTTTAGGTTTGCTTTTTCTAGCTTCGAGAAGAATGCTCGTGCAGTTTTGATTGGGATTGCATTGAATGTGTAGATCGCTTTGGGTAGTATTGACATTTTAACAATATTTATTATTCCAATCCATGAGCATGGAATGTTTTTCCATTTCTTTATATCTTCTTCAATTTCCTTCATAAGCTTTCTATAGTTTTCAGCATACAGATCTTTTACATCTTTGGTTAGATTTATTCCTAGGTATTTTATGCCTTTTGGTGCAATTGTGAATGGGATCAGTTTCTTTATTTGTCTTTCTGTTGCTTCATTATTAGTGTATAAGAATTCAACTGATTTCTGTACATTGATTTCATATCCTGTGACTTTGCTGAATTCATGTATCAGTTTTAAGAGACTTTTGGTGTAGTCTATCGGGTTTTCCACGTATAATATCATGTCATCTGCAAAAAGCGAAAGCTTAACTTCATCTTTGCCAATATTGATGCCTTTGATTTCCTTTTGTTGTCTGGTTGCTGATGCTAGAACTTCCAACACTATGTTAAACAACAGCGGTGAGAGTGGACATCCCTGTCGTGTTCCTGATCTCAGGGGGAAAGCTCTCAGTTTTTCCCCATTGAGGAAGATATTAGCTGTGGGATTTTCATGAATGCCTTTTATGATGTTTAAGTATGTTCCTTCTCTCCCAACTTTCTCGAGGGTTTTTATTAAGAAAGGATGCTGAATTTTGTCAAATGGTTTTTCTGCATCGATAGACAGGATCATATGTTTCTTATCTTTTCTTTTATTAATGTGATGTATCACATTGATTAATTTGCGAATGTTGAACCAGCCCTGCAGCCCAGGAATGAATCCCACTTGATCATGGCGGATAATTCTTTTTATATACTGTTGAATTCAATTTGCTAGTATCTTATTGAGAATTTTTGCATCCATATTCATCAGGGATATTGGCCTGTAGTTCTCTTTTTTTTCTGGGTCTCTGTCTGGTTTAGGAATCAAAGTAATGCTGGCGTAATAGAATGAGTCTGGAAGTTTTCCTTCCCTTTCTATTTTTTGGAACAGCTTGAGAAGGATAGGTATTATCTCTGCTTTATATGTCTGGTAGAATTCCCCAGGGAAGCCATCTGGTCCTGGACTCTTATTTGTTGGGAGATTTTTGATAACTGATTCCATTTCTTCACTGGTTATGGGTCGGTTCAAGTTTTCTATTTCCTCCTGTTTGAGTTTGGAAGTGTGTGGGTGCTTAGGAATTTGTCCATTCCTTCCAGGTTGTCCAGTTTGTTGGCATATAACTTTTCATAGTAATTCTGATAATTGCTTGTATTTCTGAGGGGTTGGTTGTAATAATTCCATTTTCATTCATGATTTTATCTATTTGGGTCATCTCCCTTTTCTTTTTGAGAAGCCTGGCTAGAGGTTCATTAATTTCATTTATTTTTTTCAAAAACTAACTCTTGGTTTCATTGATCTGCTCTACAGTTTTTTTAGATTCTATATTGTTTATTTCTGCTCTGATCTTTATTATTTCTCTTCTTCTGCTGGGTTTAGGCTGTCTTTGCTGTTCTGCTTCTATTTCCTTTACGTGTGCTGTTAGATTTTGTAGTTGGGATTTTTCTTGTTTCTTGAGATAGGCCTGGATTGCAATGTATTTTCCTCTCAGGACTGCCTTCGCTGTATCCCAAAGCATTTGGATGGTTGTATTTTCATTTTCATTTGTTTCCATATATTTTTAAATTTCTTCTCTAGTTGCCTGGTTGACCCACTCATTCTTTAGTAGGGTGTTCTTTAACCTCCATGCTTTTGGAGGTTTTCCAGAATTTTCCTGTGGTTGATTTCAAGTTTCATAGCATTGTGGTCTGAAAGTGTGCATGGTATGATCTCAATTCTTTTATACTTATGAAGGGCTGTTTTGTGACCCAGTATGTAATCTATCTTGGAGAATGTTCCATGTGCACTCGAGAAGAAAGTGTATTCTGTTGCTTTGGGTGCAGAATTCTGAATATATCTGTCAAGTCCATCTGTTCCAATGTATCATTCAGGGCCCTTGTTTCTTTATTGCTCCTGTGTCTAGATGATCTATCAATTGTTGTAAGTGGAGTATTAAAGTCCCCTGCAATTACCACATTCTTATCAATAAGGTTGCTTATGTTTGTGATTAATTGTTTTATATATTTGGGGGCTCCAATATTTGGCACATAGACATTTATAACTGTTAGCTCTTCCTGATGTATAGACCCTATAATTATTATATAATGCCCTTCTTCATCTCTTGTTACAGCCTTTAATTTAAAGTCTAGTTTGTCTGATAGAAGTATGGCTACTCCAGCTTTCTTTTGACTTCCAGTAGCATGATAGACAGTTCCCCATCCCCTCACTTTCAATCTGAAGGTGTCCTCAGGTCTAAAATCAGTCTCTTGTAGACAGCAAATAGATGGGTCTTGCTTTTTTTATCCATTCTGATACCCTATGTCTTTTGGTTGGAGCATTTAGTCCATTGACATTCAATGTTATTATAGAAAGATATGGATTTAGAGTCGTTGTGCTGTCTGTAGGTTTCATGCTTGTAGTGATGTCTCTGGTACTTTGTGGTCCTTACAACATTTCACTCACAGAATCCCCCTTAGGATCTCTTGTAGGGCTGGTTTAGTGGTGATGAATTCCTTCAGTTTTTGTTTGTTTGGGAAGACCTTTATCTCTCCTTCTATTCTGAAAGACAGACTTGCCTGATAAAGGATTCTTAGCTGCACATTTTTCTGTTCATAACATTGAAGATTTCCTGCCATTCCTTTCTGGCTTGCCAAGTTTCAGTAGATAGGTCTGTCACTAGTCTTATCGGTCTCCCTTTATATGTTAGAGCATGTTTATCCCTAGCTGCTTTTAGAATTTTCTCTTTATCCTTGTATTTTGCCAATTTCACTATGATATGTCGTGCAGAAGATCGATTCAAGTTACATCTGAAGGGAGTTCTCTGTGCCTCTTGGATTTCAATGTCTTTTTCCTTCCCCAGATCAGGGAAGTTCTCAGCTATGATTTGTTCAAGTACACTTTCAGCCCCTTTCTCTTTCTCCTTCTCTTCTGGAATTCCTATTATATGGATATTGTTGCATTTGATTGCATCACTTAGTTCTCTAATTCTCCCCTCATACTCCTGGATTTTTTTATGTCTTTTTCTCAGCTTCCTCTTTTTCCATAATTTTATCTTCTAATTCACCTATTCTCTTCATCTGCCTCTTCAATTCAAGATGTGGTCGCCTCCATTTTATTTTGCACCTCATTCATAGCATTTTTTTTAGCTCCTCATGACTATTTCTTAGTCCCTTGATCTCTGTATCAATAGATTCTCTGCTGTCCTCTATAGTTTTTTCAAGCCCAGCGATTAATTTTATGACTACTATTCTAAATTCTTGTTCCGTTATATTGCTTAAATCGTTTTTGACCAATTTGTTAGCTGTCGCTACTTCCTGGAGTTTCTTTTGAGGAGAATTCTTCCATTTCGTCATTTTTGGATAGTCCCTGGGGTGGCATGGAACTGCAGGGCACTTCCCCTGTGCTGTCTGGAGTAACTTGTGTTGGTGGGTGGGGCCGCTGTCAGACCCGATGTCTGTCCCCAGCTCACCACTGGGGCCACAGTCAGACTGGTGTATACCTTATCTACCCCTCTCCCAGGGGCAGGACTCACTGTGGAGTGGTGTGGCCCCTGTCTGGGCTACTTGAACACTGCCAGGCTTGTGGTGCTGCTTTGATGGGATCTGGCATATTAGCTGGGGTGGATCTTCAAGGTGCACAGGGGTGGAAGGGGCAGGCTTAGCTCACTTTGCCATCTGTGGTCCTCTGCAGGAGTGGCCCTGCAGCACCGGGAAGGAGGCAGACCCATCAGAGGGATGGATCCACAGAAGCACAGCATTGGGTGTTTGTGCAGTGCAAGCAAGTTGAGTGATGGGAACTGGTTCCCTTTGGGATTTCAGCTGGGGATGGGAGAGGGAGATGGCACTTCCCAGCGCCTTTGTTCCCTGCCAAGTTGAGCTCTGTCCTCCGGGGCTCAACAACTCTCCCTCCCGTTGTCCTCCAGCCCTCTCACTCTCTGAGCAGAGCTGTTGATTCTAACATTCCAGGTGTTAAGTCCCAATGGCTGTCAGAACACACTCCATCTGGCCCCTCCACTTTTGCAAGCCATACTCGGGGATTCTGCCTTGTGGGGCGGGCTGCCCCTCTGCCACCCTGGCTCCCTCCTGCCAGTCCATGTAGTGTGCACTGCCTCTCCGCCCTTCCTACCCTCTTCCGTGGGCCACTTGTCTACGCTTGGCTCCGGAGAATCCGTTCTGCTAGTGTTCTGGCGGTTTTCTGGGTTATTTAGGTAGATGTGGGTGGAATCTAAGCAATCAGCAGGACGAGGTGAGCCCAGCGACATCCTATGCTGCCATCTTCTCTTCCAAACTCGTTTCTTAACAAGATTTTCCTGGAATATTCACTGCTCCAGTGTTCTTAGTGTGTGGTTCTTGGATGATATGCACCAGAATCATGTGGGGGCATGTGTGATAAATAGAGATTTCAGGGCTCCCCCCAGATTATCAAAATCAGAATCCAAGTCCTGAGAGCCTACATTTTAAGTAAACTTTCTGGGTAATTCTTACTCACACTAAGTCAAACTCCATGCTTAAATTAAGTTCCAGGAAGTTAGTTAGGATCCATATCTATTTTGTTCCCTATGGTATATTCAGCATAAATCCAATACCTGCCAGGCAATAGTGCTGTATTTTTATTTTTAAATAAAATATCCAACTATATCCCAAATATCTACTTCATCTTGCTTTTGAAGATCTTTCTAAATATTGGAAAGAATACTATATTGCATTCTGTAAAGCAAGAGACAGATAATCTTGTTTTGTAGATGTATTCTTAACTTTTGCAAAGTCACTGCTGAGACTAGTTTATCTTACTCGCCAAGAGCCTATTTTTGCAACTGTTTTTTCCATTTACATCACTGGATGATTCTATAGCCAGCATGGCTTTGCTGTTATAATGTTACAAATGGAGAGTATATTTGTGTTGTGTGTCTTCTGAGTGACGGAGACGCCAAAGACACAGAGCCCCAAAGTCAGAGATGCCTGCTGCCCATGCTACAGAGCTCGGCTCAGGTTGCTGTCAGAAAGGGACTTGTGTTGGTGAAGATTCTGCTGAAAGAATTAAAAGAATAAGCAGACATTTTAAAATCAGTACCTCAGAATTTAATAGGTTCTTTAGGACTGTATTTTCCAGAAGGAAAAAAAAGTTGAGGGGGAGGAATGTATTCTCAAGAAGAAATCCTTTTGCCCTATATTTAACCATAATTAGCTGACTTTCTCCAAGAAAAGGTGTACATTTAATTTTATTTCTAGAGTTGTGATCTATGCAATTTATTCATAGTTACTTTGTCCTTCAGGTCTAAAAAATGTAGAATACAATAGAAGTGGCAATGATCCCAAAGACAACGTTAAGTAAACATAGGGGCTTATGGGCATCTCTGGCTAGAGATTAATTTGACGCTCTTTTGAAAGAATATTCTTGAAATTTTTTTAGGTAAGCATGATTAATTGAACTCTTACTTGTGCCAGACACTGTTCTATGTATTTTATGTGTGTTGATTCACTTAACCCTCTCAACATACCAGTGCAGAATGTTCTGCTATTTTCAGATAAGAAAGTAAAGGCAATGAATGAGAAGTTAAGTAACTTGCTCAGCACCATATTCCTCCTATGTAGCCATATGCCCCCACAGGGATTTCTCAGGTACTCCAAGTTTGCTCCAGCAAAGGGCAGAGAATCCCCTGGAAGGCTATGCTAATGCCTAATCCCCTGGGTACCAAAATGAATCCCTGCAGCTCATTTGGCCCAGCCTTCTGAAATAATCCGTTATTCCAGCATGCTCATTTACTGGAGGGGGGCAGGGTTCCTGCATCAATCCCCTCAAAGGGCTTTCTGCAGTGTTACTTTTATTATACCTACTCCTTTGTAAGGTAGATTCTGGTGAACACAGTGTTTGGTTTCTAAACTCCCCAGTGATGCTTTCAGGAGCCTTTTACAGTAGTCTCATATGCTGAACTACAAAGCTGCTCAGGTCCCAGGAAAATAGCATCTAAACCTAAGAGCCCTTAGAGTCAAGCCAAACTTGAGATATTTTGAGGCCAAACCCTATTCCTAATGGGTAATGAGGAATGCTGAATTCAGCTCCTTGTCACTCCCACTCTTGCCTCTGGAGAGGACATGAGAATTATTGATTGAATTAGCTGATGTGGGTGCAGGCCCTTAATGTGTTATTATTGTTACCTTTCCCAATTAGCTGACATAGGGGTTCATTAACTGAACTAAAATCTCTAAAAAATGACCTTAGAACATATACCAAAGAGAATATGGCCAAGCAAGGAACAGCTCCCACTACTCCCCACCCCCGCACAAAAATCCAAAGTCCTGAGGATTACACAATGAGCAACTGACAAACGTTTTACTTGCAACATAATAAGCTTGAAGGAACTTCAATTAGTTTTAATTTGAAACATGGATTTTGGTGCTGATATACATGGCATGGGCTTTTCTCATGCTCCCTGAGATTTATCTGAAAAAAAAACACAAAAAACAAAAAACAAAACTATATCTTACTAAGAAGGACATTTGATTTTTCTGGGAAAACACAGTTCCAAACAAACTATAGAACTTTATTGAGATACCAAATGAACACTTAGAATCTCAATCTGGTAATTTGATTCTTCTAGCAGGATCCACTTAGCAAACATATTTCTCATTATAATAACCGTGTGTGTTTGAAAAGCAGAATGCAGTTACTTCTGGCTTGTGTCTAATTTCTTGGGAGCCCTATGTAGTATCCAGTAATATTAGACTTGTAATTGTGTCAAGGACCATTACAGAAATTTAGGTCTGTTTTATACTGAGAATTGATTTTTAAATAACCCACATAATGTTGGTGGTAGAGCTTTTGAGAATTATGATGTAGCATGCTTTAACTGATACTAAGTACTTACTATATATTAAGAAATGTATAATTTGCTGGAGTTACTATAACTGAGTTATAAATTGAGTTATATAGAGTCCAATCTCAGCTCCTAAGGAGTTCATGTCTAGCAAGGGAAACAGACTCATAAATAAGGGGTTTAAGAGGAGAGCAGGGAAAGCCTCACAGAAGAAGTGGCACTTAATTAGGGTTTTGAAGAATGAGTTTGTGTTTCTTCCTAAGGAAGAAAGAGGAGAGCTAAAAACATTCTGGGTAGATGAACAGCCGGTGTCAATCATGGTGATGTGGTAGTGGAGTTCTATGAAGTGAAGGCCAGCCGCGATGAATGCCGGGGTCAGGGTCGGAAGGCAATCTAGAAAAGGAAACTTGAAGGGTCTTGTATGCCACGCTGAGTTCAGACCTGACTTATAGGCCGTGCAGAAACACTAAAGGTTTATAATCAGTAGAGTGACATGATCACATCAAGGTTTTAGAAAGACTACTCAGCTGGCAACAGAAAGCAGGAATTCTGGTGGTCATACTAGAGACAAGGTGAGCATTTAAAGGGTTATTGGAATAGTGTAGGTGAGAGATAATGTTGAATAGAAGCGAAGCTTCCATGATGAGGATGGAAAGGAGAGCAAAGATTTGAGAGACACTTAATTCCAGTCTCTTAAATCAGTGGATTTTCAAGTTTTTTTTTCTTTTAAAACATTTTAATCTTCTACCTCTCTAAGAAAATTAATCTGAAATACTTATATAAATTTTATTTTGTTAACAAATGGTAATATGCAAGTTCATGTATGCATTTGCTTATAATAAACTCAATTACTGAAATTAATGCAGCTCATTTATTAAAACACATTTACTAATAAAATCTATGGTTACAGATGAGAATCGTTGCACTTTATCATCATCAACATACAATTTACTTAATGCACTTTTAGTTTCATATAATAGATTCATAGAAATAAATAGTTGTAAAGGGTAAATGATCATTGTTAAAAATAACAAATCACTGTAAAATATTAGATACTTTTCTATCACATTGATCTGGAAGCTTGAAAAAGCAGAATTTGGGCATGTTTGTGTCAAAATTGTATTACTAATAATATTTAATAATGCTTGCATTCCCTGTAATAAATGCGAAAGTCATTTTACCTAAAATGTAAAAGTATTAAATTATTGATGACATTATATTATTGCAGTGTGATATATGCAATAATATATATGTCACTTGCTTGTTTTACAACTGATTTTTTTTTTTTGGCTAGAAGTACATTTTCTAAGCCAGTGTTCCTAAATCTTGTCAGCATATGGTTGAGAGTAGCACACATATGCTTTAGTAATGAACTCTCTTAAATAGCTTTATGTGAGCAGATGTGGGTAGGTCTGATTTCCAAGAAAACGTGTGTGTATGTGTGTGTGTGTATGTGTGTACATGTATACATGCATAGGTATCGTAGAAGCACCACAAAACTAATTTTAACTACCAACATATCTTAATGTGTTAGTAATCACCAATATGTTAAGTCATGGTTATGGCATATTTGAGTTATAGAAAAATATACAAAACATGGAATTTGGCTTAAACATTTTCCCTGAGCATAGTTTGGAAACTACGCCTGGATTATTATGTCTTATAATTAGCCTCGTGTTGGCCATGATAACATCTGGAATATTTTAAATTTATTCTTATGTGTCAGGTTATATTATTACCTAAATTTTTGTACTCTTTTGTATAAGTAATTTTGGTAGAAAGCTCTTTGTGTAGAGTTTAAATGCATTTGTATATGAAATTCCTACTTATTCTAGCTCAGGAAGAAGGAAAGTACTTACATTTTTGCAGAATGCTGATTCAAGGGTCTATAGGGGGAAGTCAGCACTCAATAGACAAACCTCATTCAGAAAGTCATCATTGGATAGCCTCTATGTTGGTGGTTCTTCACCTTGGCTGACCATTGGATTATGCAAGAAAACTTTTTAAAAAATCCTAATGCCCTGATACCTGGGTTCTTTCCTCAGAGATTCTGTTTAATTGGTATGGGGTGAGTTCCAGAGGATGGCATTTTTAAAAAGTGCCCTTGCCGATTCTAACATAAAGCTAGTTAGCACTGGAAATCCCAGTTCTATCTGGCAGACCTTATGTTGGGCACCAAAGGAACAAAGGTTATCAGTGTCTCCAACGGGAAAGGAAATAGAAAATAATTCAAGACACAACTACCAAACTTTTCTTTGTATTCCAATTTTATGACTCCCCTGTGACAATACTATTGATATAAAAAACCTACAACCATTGCCAAAATCACATGTAAAAGTACTATGAATGAAAATTTCTTCTATCAGTGTGCTACCATTCTAAAACATCTATATTATGAATCTAACATTAAAAAAAGTCTTCTGACCCCCTCAAAAGAATAATTCAACATATTGTACTAAGTACCAAAAATACAAATAGAGACAACGTATAAAATGTGATGCTGAATTTAAAAATAAGTAATTAAATCTGACATTGAGCTGATGCTGATAGACTTCCAGTAATTATAATGTTGGAGAAGCATGGAGAGGCTTTTGGTGGATTCCTGGAGGTGATGATGGTTGTGGTGGATGAAGGGCTCTCTCAGAAGGGAGGAAATGGTGTGAATAAAACTACAAAGCCATGAAATGTAGGAGATCATTCTGTGTTTTTGACAAGAAAAATGCTTAAGCACTTTAGAAGTCATCTGCCCCCTTTCCTTGATCCTTAGCACAACTTCCCAGAATGGATCTATGATCTCCCTTTTGTGGCATCCCGTGTATACAGGGAGGCCTGGATTTTAGCAGTAAATTTTTATGCTGAGAAAGAGCATTAAGTCTTTCAGAAAATAATGCCTGAGTAGACATAATTTTATAAATGGAACTTATATAGCTTGAAAAGTTAATGCTTTTCCCCAACTGGGCATCTTAGTCACTTCTCAAGAGCAGGACAAGAGCCATTACCTTGTCAGAGTAAAACATAAAGCAAAGAACTCTTTTCCCCCATGTCTAATAGAGCAAATCACCTACATGGAAAGACATTATTTTTGCCTGAGAGATAGGAGCACATGGTGAGTCATAAATCAATAAAAACATAACCATAAGCTATTTAGTGATTCATCCGTTACTTATTTCTAAAATAAGCCACAAGCAGAAGAGCATTTTACTTATATCCTCAGAGTCTGTGCTGAGATGCACTCATAAAGTTCTAGGGTCAAACTATACCTTTGACTGCTAGAATAAAATTCCCATTGACGCAAAACCTCAGGAAATCTCTGGTTTGCAAAAGGGTAACAATTCCTAGTTCTCTGCTTCCACTTGAAAAAGCTTTCAGATTTTCTTTTCTTTGTAACTAAATGAAATTGAGTCTTACTTTTCATACTTTACTATTTTCGAAAAAAAGTTTGCTAAATGTGGCAAACTTTTCCAAAAATGACCAAAGCAATATTCCCAGGACCAGATGTTCTAGCAATTTGCCATCCCGCATCCAGAAGAAGAGTCTATTTTTCTTTTCTTGGAAACTTGGCAATCTTTTATGAATGCCCAGATAAAAAGAATGTGGTACAAGAGATTTAGCATGTCTTCTCTTCTCTTCTCTTCTCTTCTCTTCTCTTCTCTTCTTTCTCTTCTCTTCTCTCTCTTCTCCTCTCCTCTCCTCTCCTCTCCTCTCCTCTCCTCTCCTCTCCTCTCTCCTCTCTTCTCTTCTTTTCTCCCTGGGACTTAGGGCAGATATCTGTGACTGCCCCAGTGAAGTGATGTTTCTGAGGCTCAGTCATAAGAAGTGCTACAGCTTCTCCCTGGTGTTCTCTCTCTCTCTCTCTCTCTCTTTCTCTCCCTGTCTCTCTCAGGATACTTGCCCTAAGAATTCAGCCACCCTGTTGGGAGGAAGCTCAGGCCACATAGAGAGGCCATGTGTAGCTGCTTTGGTAGACAATCCCAGCTAAGGTTCCCCATCAACAGCCAGCACTGACTGACAAACATGAGAGTAATGAAATCTTTGGATGATTCCAGATCCCATCCTTGGAGCCACTCCAACTGAGGCTGAGTATAGTAGAGTCAATTAAGATGTCACCACTGAGCCTTGCCTAAACTGCATATTTAGGAACAAAGTAAATAATTTTAAGTCGATAAGGTTTGGAGCTTCTCACACAGCAATAGGTAATAGGAACACAAAACAATAATAATGAACAAGCTGATTTTGTTTTCATTTTTCAAGATTTAATCAATGCCACTTTGCATTCACTAAAAAGACTTTTATTAATCAATTATCAATCTATTGTAATATAGCAGAAAGCAGAAAGAAGATTGATGAACTACTATAGAATGGAGGGAGAGGAATTTATGTTTCAGAATTATTTCTACTTCCAATCACCCATTCTCCTCCATCACCTAAGTTGGTTTGGAATTCTAAGTCTGACATTTAATAGTCAACTTATTTAGGGAAGACCAGAGCTCAGAAATTTAAATAAGAATACTCAAACCTGTACCTGACTTGCCTCAGCCATCCTATTTATTAATATGCAATGAATATATCAGTCTCAAGAAATGCTGTCATTGTCTTCCTACGATTCCCCCTTTCATCTCATCATGGACAGATACCCAGCCTGCACCTGATGGACAGTGTTTTCAGTGCTATTATCCCTAGCATAAAGCAAACTTTTGATAATGGCATCTGCCACCCAGCATGCTAGACTCCCTCACCTATACCTCAGCCTTTTTTTTTTTTTTTTTTTTTGCCACATCCTCTTTCGGCCAATCCTGAGCTACCACTTTCTCAGTTTTTTTTTTTTCCCAAGGTTGCTAGCACAGATGAAGAAGTGTACTAATTTCAAATGAGTGTTTGCTCTTATTCAGCAAGCTTTCTAAAAATTCAGCCCCTGATGACTTCTTAAATTGCTACTAGTTTGGAAGTTAGCTACCTCGGACTTTTTCAAAATCCCCTACTTATACTCAGTGCTTCTAACAGATGACCTAAATCCTTTTACATGAAGTTAGAGGCCTTTGGGACCCACAGTCCTTCTTCTGCAATTCAGTATCTTTATATCTCAGTAGCTTTGCCTTTATACCCTCAACTATATTTTGGGACATGTACCTTCATGATTTCCATTTCTTTCTAATGTGTAAAAAGAATATTGCCCTGGACTTTCTTCTGTTCCTTCATCATACGTCCATCCTCCTCTGCCTGAATATGGTCTCATTAGGCCAACCTACTTCTCTCTGGTCTTGCTGTCTGTAAAACACACACACACACACACACACACACACACACAACTGGAAAAAAAAGCCCATAAACCTCATAATTATAATGGGAATTGCATTCTGTTATACATTACTACACTTAATTATATTTTATATTTTATTTTATTTTTTTAAAGTTTATTTTATTTTGAGAGAGAGAGCATGCATGCATGAGCTGGGGAGGGGCAGAGAGAGAGAGAGAGAGAATCCCAAGCAGGCTCCATGCTCAGCATAAGGCTCGATATCATGACAATGACAAGATCATGACGAGATCATGACCTGAGCAGAGATCAAGAGTCACTTAACCAACTGAGCCACTCAGGTACCCCTATATTCTACATTTTAAAATTCTGGCTATACCTACTAGTAGTTTGAGGACTGCAGTTGAAAAGCACTGGTCTAGAAGGAAAGACTAGGTTATAAGTCTGAGCATTATGCAGACAGGAATGGGCCAAACCAAGAAGGAAAAACCAAAAACCAAAGTTGGTGTCAGGGACAGCGGATAGCAAAGTGCAAACAATAGAGACTTGAACAAACCAAGTAGGACAGAGAGAAAAAAAGTTCAGGAAGCAAATTGATGTGTGCATTTAGAGCCTCAAAGCCAGTGGAAGGACAGGTGGGTTACTTCCCAAGTAGCTGGGCCTTAATGTTAACCACACTGGGAATGGGGTCCTGCACGGTAGACAGAGAAGGGCTGGCTTTATATTCCCTGCTGCGCTCAGTTCACTTGAGAGACTTACAGAGCAAATGTTTATGGAGAAGAAGAAATCTAAAAAAGTTGGATTGACTAATGCAGAAAGACTAGAAAGAAGGCAGATATATAGCCTCTCTATTGAGGGAAGTTTTAGCAGTTGGAGCATCTATGGGGAAATAGATACAAGGACAAGAGAAAGAAATTGTTCAATTTAGAGAAGGCCTTAGGTTTCTCCAATCCTACATAGAATACAACATTTGGGGACAGGATCCAAATGAAGGCTTATCGCCTGGAGAAAAAATACAGCCAGGTGTGCTAAATTTTCCTGTGGTTCTGATCTAGCACAGGTAGAAGGTAGGAGACTAACAGTAAAGAAACCACCAGCAAAAGTATGTAAGATTATTCTCAACTGTTCTGTACCTCAGTTTCCACCATTGTGAAATGTGGATCATATTAGAATCTCCCTCAGGATAATTGGAAGGATTAAATTAATATATATATATATATATATATATATATATATACATAAAGTGTTTAGACAGTTCCTGGCTTATGATAAGCATTAAGTATAGTGGCTATTTTTATTACTACATTCAAAGTACTATAAAATCTTGATTCCAAAATTTCCAGAAGTCTTTGGAACTCTTAGAAGTTGCTGAGTAACTTCAGCAACTGAGTCTTCAAATTGCACAGGATAGAGAAACGTCTGTGTTTTATATTTTTCCATTCCTTTTCAGCTTGAATAACACTCCTGGCCTCTTCCAAGCCCCTCAAAGCATCTGCTCCCCAGAGGAGAGGAGGGGCTTATCTATGGAGTGAGCTTGGAAAAACAGCTTAGAATGTGTCACTTTGTCTTTTCTCCTCTCTTTACTTTTTGGATCCAGCTTGCCTGCAGGAAGTATGAATTCCTTACTCCATTGTGTTATCAACCTGCAAGGTCAGAACTATGATTATCCAGAGCAGCCTGTTTCTTGCTGGGAACATTTCTCTAATTCAGGAGTGAAGTAGAGGAGGCTTGTTGTGGCTGTAAGTCTAAGACAAGTCATGCCTTCCAATCAGGAAATTATTATAAAAACACCTATATTTTTTTTTCTTCTTTTTTCTCTTCAACGTTTTTTTTTTTTTTTTTTTTTTTTTTTTTTTTTTTTTTTTTTTTTTTTTTCACTTGGTAGCTTTCTCCATATCTTTATTTATTTTTTTTTTTTATGAAGTTTATTGACAAATTGGTTTCCATACAACACCCAGTGCTCATCCCAAAAGGTGCCCTCCTCACTACCCATCACCCACCCGCCCCTCCCTCCCACCCCCCATCAACCCTCAGTTTGTTCTCAGTTTTTAACAGTCTCTTATGCTTTGGCTCTCTCCCACTCTAACGTCTTTTTTTTTTTTTCTCCCTTCCCCTCCCCCATGGGTTCCTGTTGAGTTTCTCAGGATCCACATAAGAGTGAAACCATATGGTATCTGTCTTTCTCTGTATGGCTTATTTCACTTAGCATCACACTCTCCAGTTCCATCCACGTTGCTACAAAAGGCCATATTTCATTTTTTCTCATTGCCACGTAGTATTCCATTGTGTATATAAACCACAATTTCTTTATCCATTCATCAGTTGATGGACATTTAGGCTCTTTCCATAATTTGGCTATTGTTGAGAGTGCTGCTATGAACATTGGGGTACAAGTGCCCCTATGCATCAGTACTCCTGTATCCCTTGGGTAGATTCCTAGCAGTGCTATTGCTGGGTCATAGGGTAGGTCTATTTTTAATTTTCTGAGGAACCTCCACACTGTTTTCCAGAGTGGCTGCACCAATTTGCATTCCCACCAACAGTGCAAGAGGGTTCCCGTTTCTCCACATCCTCTCCAGCATCTATAGTCTCCTGATTTGTTCATTTTGGCCACTCTGACTGGCGTGAGGTGATACCTGAGTGTGGTTTTGATTTGTATTTCCCTGATAAGGAGCGACGCTGAACATCTTTTCATGTGCCTGTTGGCCATCTGGATGTCTTCTTTAGAGAAGTGTCTATTCATGTTTTCTGCCCATTTCTTCACTGGGTTGTTTGTTTTTCGGGTGTGGAGTTTGGTGAGCTCTTTATAGATTTTAGATACTAGCCCTTTGTCCGATATGTCATTTGCAAATATCTTTTCCCATTCCGTTGGTTGTCTTTTAGTTTTGTTGGTTGTTTCCTTTGCTGTGCAGAAGCTTTTTATCTTCATAAGGTCCCAGTAATTCACTTTTGCTTTTAATTCCCTTGCCTTTGGGGATGTGTCGAGTAAGAGATTGCTACGGCTGAGGTCAGAGAGGTCTTTTCCTGCTTTCTCCTCTAAGGTTCTGATGGTTTCCTGTCTCACATTTAGGTCCTTTATCCATTTTGAGTTTATTTTTGTAAATGGTGTGAGAAAGTGGTCTAGTTTCAACCTTCTGCATGTTGCTGTCCAGTTCTCCCAGCACCATTTGTTAAAGAGGCTGTCTTTTTTCCATTGGATGTTCTTTCCTGCTTTGTCAAAGATGAGTTGGCCATATGTTTGTGGGTCTAGTTCTGGGGTTTCTATTCTGTTCCATTGGTCTGTGTGTCTGTTTTTGTGCCAATACCATGCTGTCTTGATGATGACAGCTTTGTAGTAGAGGCTGAAGTCTGGGATTGTGATGCCTCCTGCTTTGGTCTTCTTCTTCAAAATTCCTTTGGCTATTCGGGGCCTTTTGTGGTTCCATATGAATTTTAGGATTGCTTGTTCTAGTTTCGAGAAGAATGCTGGTGCAATTTTGATTGGGATTGCATTGAATGTGTAGATAGCTTTGGGTAGTATTGACATTTTGACAATATTTATTTTTCCAATCCATGAGCAGGGAATGTCTTTCCATTTCTTTAAATCTTCTTCAATTACCTTCATAAGCTTTCTATAGTTTTCAGCATACAGATCCTTTACATCTTTGGTTAGATTTATTCCTAGGTATTTTATGCTTCTTGGTGCAATTGTGAATGGGATCAGTTTCTTTATTTGTCTTTCTGTTGCTTCATTGTTAGTGTATAAGAATGCAACTGATTTCTGTACATTGATTTTGTATCCTGCAACTTTGCTGAATTCATGTATCAGTTCTAGCAGACTTTTGGTGGAGTCTATCGGATTTTCCATGTATAATATCATGTCATCTGCAAAAAGCGAAAGCTTGACTTCATCTTTGCCAATTTTGATGCCTTTGATTTCCTTTTGTTGTCTGATTGCTGATGCTAGAACTTCCAGCACTATGTTAAATAACAACGGTGAGAGTGGGCATCCCTGTCGTGTTCCTGATCTCAGGGAAAAAGCTCTCAGTTTTTCCCCGTTGAGGATGATGTTAGCTGTGGGCTTTTCATAAATGGCTTTTATGATCTTTAAGTATGTTCCTTCTATCCCGACTTTCTCAAGGGTTTTTATTAAGAAAGGGTGCTGGATTTTATCAAAGGCCTTTTCTGCATCGATTGACAGGATCATATGGTTCTTCTCTTTTTTTTTGTTAATGTGATGTATCACGTTGATTGATTTGCGAATGTTGAACCAGCCCTGCATCCCAGGAATGAATCCCACTTGATCATGGTGAATAATTCTTTTTATATGCTGTTGAATTCGATTTGCTAGTATCTTATTGAGAATTTTGGCATCCATATTCATCAGGGATATTGGCCTGTAGTTCTCTTTTTTTACTGGGTCTCTGTCTGGTTTAGGAATCAAAGTAATACTGGCTTCATAGAATGAGTCTGGAAGTTTTCCTTCCCTTTCTATTTCTTGGAATAGCTTGAGAAGGATAGGTATTATCTCTGCTTTAAACGTCTGGTAGAACTCCCCTGGGAAGCCATCTGGTCCTGGACTCTTATTTGTTGGGAGATTTTTGATAACCGATTCAATTTCTTTGCTGGTTATGGGTCTGTTCAAGCTTTCTATTTCCTCCTGATTGAGTTTTGGAAGAGTGTGGGTGTTCAGGAATTTGTCCATTTCTTCCAGGTTGTCCAATTTGTTGGCATATAATTTTTCATAGTATTCCCTGATAATTGTTTGTATCTCTGAGGGATTGGTTGTAATAATTCCATTTTCATTCATGATTTTATCTATTTGGGTCATCTCCCTTTTCTTTTTGAGAAGCCTGGCTAGAGGTTTGTCAATTTTGTTTATTTTTTCAAAAAACCAACTCTTGGTTTCGTTGATCTGCTCTACAGTTTTTTTAGATTCTATATTGTTTATTTCTGCTCTGATCTTTATTATTTCTCTTCTTCTGCTGGGTTTAGGCTGCCTTTGCTGTTCTGCTTCTATTTCCTTTAGGTGTGCTGTTAGATTTTGTATTTGGGATTTTTCTTGTTTCTTGAGATAGGCCTGGATTGCGATGTATTTTCCTCTCAGGACTGCCTTCGCTGCGTCCCAAAGCGTTTGGATTGTTGTATTTTCATTTTCGTTTGTTTCCATATATTTTTTGATTTCTTCTCTAATTGCCTGGTTGACCCACTCATTCGTGAGTAGGGTGTTCTTTAACCTCCATGCTTTTGGAGGTTTTCCAGCCTTTTTCCTGTGGTTGACTTCAAGCTTCATAGCATTGTGGTCTGAAAGTATGCATGGTATAATTTCAATTCTTGTAAACTTATGAAGGGCTGATTTGTGACCCAGTATATGATCTATCTTGGAGAATGTTCCATGTGCACTCGAGAAGAAAGTATATTCTGTTGCTTTGGGATGCAGAGTTCTAAATATATCTGTCAAGTCCATCTGATCCAGTGTCTCATTCAGGGCCCTTGTTTCTTTATTGACCGTGTGTCTAGATGATCTATCCATTTCTGTAAGTGGGGTGTTAAAGTCCCCAGCAATTACCACATTCTTATCAATAAGGTTGCTTATGTTTATGAGTAATTGTTTTATATATTTGGGGGCTCCGGTATTCGGCGCATAGACATTTATAATTGTTAGCTCTTCCTGATGGATAGACCCTGTAACTATTATATAATGTCCTTCTTCATCTCTTGTTACAGCCTTTAATTTAAAGTCTAGTTTGTCTGATATAAGTATGGCTACTCCAGCTTTCTTCTGGTTTCCAGTAGCATGATAAATAGTTCTCCATCCCCTCACTCTCAATCTAAAGGTGTCCTCAGGTCTAAAATGAGTCTCTTGTAGACAGCAAATAGATGGGTCTTGTTTTTTTATCCATTCTGATACCCTATGTCTTTTGGTTGGCGCATTTAATCCATTTACATTCAGTGTTATTATAGAAAGATACGGGTTTAGAGTCATTGTGATGTCTGTATGTTTTATGCTTGTAGTGATGTCTCTGGTACTTTGTCTCACAGGGTCCCCCTTAGGATCTCTTGTAGGGCTGGTTTAGTGGTGACAAATTCCTTCAGTTTTTGTTTGTTTGGGAAGACCTTTATCTCTCCTTCTATTCTAAATGACAGACTTGCTGGATAAAGGATTCTTGGCTGCATATTTTTGCTGTCTAGCACCCTGAAAATCTCGTGCCAATTCTTTCTGGCCTGCCAAGTTTCAAAAGAGAGATCAGTCACGAGTCTTATAGGTCTCCCTTTATATGTGAGGGCACGTTTACCCCTTGCTGCTTTCAGAATTTTCTCTTTATCCTTGTATTTTGCCAGTTTCACTATGATATGTCGTGCAGAAGATCGATTCAAGTTACGTCTGAAGGGAGTTCTCTGTGCCTCTTGGATTTCAATGCCTTTTTCCTTCCCCAGTTCAGGGAAGTTCTCAGCTATGATTTCTTCAAGTACCCCTTCAGCACCTTTCCCTCTCTCTTCCTCCTCTGGGATACCAATTATGCGTAAATTATTTCTTTTTAGTGTATCACTTAGTTCTCTAATTTTCCCCTCATACTCCTGGATTTTTTTATCTCTCTTTTTCTCAGCTTCCTCTTTTTCCATAACTTTATCTTCTAGTTCACCTATTCTCTCCTCTGCCTCTTCCATCCGAGCTGTGGTGGTTTGCATTTTGTTTTCCATTTCCTTTAAAGCGTTTTTCAGCTCCTCGTGCCTGTTCATTAGTCCCCTGATGTCTGTAGCAAGAGATTCTCTGCTGTCCTGTATGCTGTTTTCCAGCCCAGCGATTAATTTTATGACTATTATTCTAAATTCACTTTCTGTTATATTATTTAAATCCTTTTTGATCAGCTCATTAGCTGTTGTTATGTCCTGGAGATTCTTCTGGGGGGAATTCTTCCGCTTGGTCATTTTGGATAGTCCCTGGTGTGGTGAGGGCCTGCAGGGCACTTCCCCTGTGCTGTGGTGTATAACTGGAGTTGGTGGGCGGGGCCGCAGTCCGACCTGATGTCTGCCCCCAGCCCACCGCTGGGGCCACAGTCAGACTGGTGTGTGCCTTCTCTTCCCCTCTCCTAGGGGCGGGATTCACTGTGGGGTGGCGTGGCCCGTCTGGGCTACTTGCACACTGCCAGGCTTGTGATGCTGGGGATCTGGCGTATTAGCTGGGGTGGGAAGGCAAGGTGCACGGCGGCAGGGGGGGCAGGCTTAGCTCGCTTCTCCTTAGGTGATCCACTTCAGGAGGGGCCCTGTGCAGCCGGAGGGAGTCAGATCGCTGCCGGAGGTTTGGCTCCGCAGAAGCACAGAGTTGGGTGTTCGCGCGGAGCGAGCAATTTCCCTGGCCGGAGCCGGTTCCCTTTGGGATTTTGGCTGGGGGATGGGCGGGGGAGATGGCGCTGGAGAGCGCCTTTGTTCCCCGCCAAACTGAGCTCTGTCGTCCGGGGGCTCCGCAGCTCACCCTCCCTTTGTCCTCCAGCCTTCCCGCTTTCTGAGCAGAGCTGTTAACTTATGACCTCCCAGACGCTAAGTCGCGCTTGCTGTCGGAACACAGTCCGTCAGGCCCCTCCGCTTTTGCAAGCCGGACTCGGGGGCTCTGCTTGGCCGGCGAGCCGCCCCTCCGCCCCGGCTCCCTCCCGCCAGTCCGTGGAGCGCGCACCGCCTCGCCGCCCTTCCTACCCTCTTCCGTGGGCCTCTCGTCTGCACTTGGGTCCGGTGACTCTGTTCTGCTAATCCTCTGGCGGTTTTCTGGGTTATTTAGGCAGGTGTAGGTGGAATCTAAGTGATCAGCAGGACGCGCGGTGAGCCCAGCGTCCTCCTACGCCGCCATCTTCCTAGTTTCTCCTCTCTTCAACGTTTTTATTTTTGGGACAGAGAGAAACAGAGCATGAACGGGGGAGGGGCAGAGAGAGAGGGAGACACAGAATCGGAAACAGGCTCCAGGCTCCGAGCCATCAGCCCAGAGCCTGACGCGGGGCTCGAACTCACGGACCGCAAGATCGTGACCTGGCTGAAGTCGGACGCTTAACCAACTGCGCCACCCAGGCGCCCCAAAAACACCTATATTTTAATATCTATCTCTGTGATCTCTGTGTCTTTCAGTTGGTTTTGAATCCAGAAGTGGAAGGGAAGGGTTTTTTTGTGAGTTCCTAAGTCTTGGGAGCTAAAAATCCTACAAGGCACTAAAGTTTTAATTTCAAAGCAATTAAACACTTTATAAAAGGTATACTACTAAATTTAGATGTTTATTTCTTTGCTATCTTGATCCTCTTGTATATTCAAATTTTTATTTCCTCCTTACACTGTATAGCCGACTAAGCCATTAGCAACTTTAATAAAGTGTTCTATTTTTGCAAAAGGATGTTTTGCTAACATGTGCTCTATCCATGCCCAATGAATACTTGGTAGCCACCCAAATTGGAAGCCAATTTTCATAGTGGTAATTAATGACAACACTGCCATCCCCATCACATTCAACCCTGTGTCTCAATTAATATTCCCAACATATGGTGGGCTAATGAATCACTTGTATCTATTAGTAGGGTGCATCTGTTCAAACCAATGGTCTCCACTAGGAGGGTGTATCTGATTCACTTTGGGAGCTTCTATGAAATGCACAGGAGCATCCTTCCCTTCCCTAGGACAAGATTCTAGCTACCTTGCAGTCAGAGTAATCAAACAGATGGATAGATTCTTAATTTGTCTTTTTGATTACTTTTTATGCTTGATTTCTGAGTCTTTCAACCTTAGGTTATTTATTATTTTATTCTAACCTATTTTTAATTTTCAAATATACATCAGATAGGTGTTTTGCTTGTAAGGTTGATATTACTTAATGTCTAGGAGCATGAAATTTTATGCTATTAGTGAAATGTGGATTAAGGACTGTCCTGCCTCTGTGTGAATCATCTTAATTAGTCTTAAACCCCAATTTCCCTTATCTGTGAAACAGAGACAGTAGGAATATCTTTCTCATAGGAATATTGTGAAGATTAAAAGGCAAAAAGAGATGATGCAAAATATGTGAACAATAGCATGCGTTCAATAAAATGTTAGCTACTATTGTTATTATTGTCTTGTGTTAATTTCGAGGAGAGAGTTTTTTTTCTTTTGATCTTTGTCTAAGTATCTGTAGTTATTTCTTTCTTTCTATGTTGCGGTCCAACCCTCAAAAGGCTTTAAATGACAATTATCCGTTTACTTCAAGGGAATAAAGTCACTACTCTATTAGCCTTAATTAGAATTAATTAACATCCATGCCAACTGTATGACAATGGACAATTTATTGCATAATTCTTTGAATAAATATTTTTGAGTCCCTGGAGATTGAGTAAATTCTGTCAGATTCCTTTCCTCAAATTGTATCATTTGCTTTAAAATATTTTACTATTTCAGATGAGACTTCCCCAAAAATTCTGAATCATTTATGTATGTCTATGTAAGAGAAAATAAACTGATTTTGTTCAATCAATAATGAACCATAGCATGAAAGACTTAGTGTCAATTTCTCCGTCCAATAATATGTATACCAAAATGAAATTTCACCCATTTCTATCTTCCATGCTTTACTATGAATTAGAGCTTCCAGATAAAATGCAAGATACCTGGTTAAATTTAAGTTTCAGACAAAAATTGAATTATTTCTTAGTATAACTATGTCCCAACTATTGCAGGGGGTACTTTTCATTATTTAGCTAAAATTCAAATTTAGCTGGCATTGCTATCTGATATTCTTCCTAAGAATGCAAGCGGAAATAAGATTTTAAAACTGCAGTAATAGTAATACGTTCAGTCCGATTGCTAAATTTAGAGATTACCGGGCTACACTGTTTACATATATACCTAGAGAGAGATCTAAAATTTAACTTGACCAACCAGTTATTTGCCATACCTGAAGAACAGGCTGCCTGTACTCTTTCATTTTATGGTTATAGGACACACAGCTCAATCTACAAATTCAGGACAAGAAAGTTGTTGGCTGTCATGCTAGTCAGGCTTAATTGATATACTATCAAAGGCTCAATTCAAACCTGCTGTCTGGCCCTAAGCCCCATCCTGCTTTCCTACCTTTCCGTCTGTGTACAACTCCTCCATTGATTTCTCAGTCTTCATCTGGAGTTCCACCTGGGTAGAGCCGGCAGGATCAGATTAACACATCAAACACAGAAATAGCCTCCTACATAGATTGGTGAGTAAAGGCTATGAGATCAGTACTTAACAGTGACTTTTGCCTATAATTTAGCTGTCAACTTCATTTCTGTGAGCTCAGACTTAATGACCATGTAACACAAACTTCAATTTTAGAAGAAATTAATTTGGCTTCGTGCCTGTTTCTGTAAATGGGAAAACAGAACTCCCTTTCCTTTTTCTGAAGAGCACAATTTCGGCTTACGTTCTGTAAATATCCAGTCATCTTTCCTACCATTCAAGTTTCTTTGCTTAGCCTCTAGTGCTGCCATGTAAACCAGTGAAAGGGCCATGGGAACTAACTCATGGAAACTGCATACTAAACTGAGTAAAAAGAACATAAAGGGGTCATCTGCTGAGTTGTGGGAAACCTATAAAGCATAAGAAAATGGGTCAGACATTGCCCTTCTTCAGACAATTAAATGTATTTTTTTCTTAAAATTTTCTACCTTCAAAAAAGGCATAAAACATTTCCTATTAAAGTAATTCTCCTGGGAATGTCTACACTCTCTCTTGGAAAGGGGACATAGTAATCACTCAGCAGTACATTTCTATAAGGAAAAAGATTGCTATCGGTCTATCTTTTGGATATAACTCTCAATGATAAAAACAATAAATTTAAAGGATTAGGTGGCTGGACTTATTTCTGTAAAATAACATTAATAGTTGAAGTTATAGAGTTATAGTGGGAGGGAAGTGCTTAGTTTGAATAAAACACATGCACACGCAAATATATCAAATTTACTATGTGTATTGAGGTCATATTATTATAAAAATAATTATTAAAAAATCATAGACTACCAAAATTTGAGGATCATAAAAAGATTAGTATATATATCAATCAGAAAATGTCTCAGAAAAAGTAAAGGATGAAGATTACAATATAATTAAAATACGTATCATATTTTATACATAATTTAATGCAGACTAAATCCTAGAATAATATATACCCTTGGTCACATAAAAGGCACATTATATAACCCAAATATACACATGGCCTTTTCCACAGAGGTGTGTGTATGTATGTATTCAGTAGAACAAATGTTCTCTAAGAAAGGGCTTGGCAAATTACAGCCACAGTGAGGATGCCTGTTTTTGCAAATAAAGGTTTAATAAAGCACAGACGTACCCATTTGTTTATGTATGTAGTCTATAGATTTTTTTCACACTACAAAGTGAACTTGAGGAGTTTCATTAGTGACTATATGGCTCACAAAAAATTTTTGGTAAAACACTTCCCTAGCTATTTATCTAATCTCTAAAGGAAGCTAAAGACATGGTTATGGTATCTATAATAAAAAAAAACACAAAATATAAACAATCTTGTCTATTTTAACAATTTTATAACATGGGATTCAATTTAACTCTTGTGTTGGCAGAGGAACATGAAAAAATCCCAGGTACTTGGTAAGGATTTTAATATGTGTGAAGATAGGTAGAAGAAACTTTCTTGTATGTCTACTCTAATTTTCTTCTTTTCTTATAATTCTGCTTATATTTCCCCCCACTCATTTTTATGATTCTTTTCTATCTTCTCTTGTCATTTATCTCGTCTTACCTGTCTTGTACTTCCTCATATATTTAAATTTTGAAATTTACATAAAAACGTAAGGACTTTTTGCATAGAAAACCTATTTATTTGTACCCATATGAGCAGTGTTGAAGATTTTTCACCTCTGATGAACTAAAAGGATACGACCTCTCAACAGTTTTACCCACATTTGTTTGTTGCTGTGTAACAACAAAGCAGGAAGAATTCTCTTTCATTCAACATACTTGTAATAAACTTTGGCAGTAACTGGCAATTTTGTAAGACGCTGAAGATTGAAAAATAAATACAATCAGTTCAGATCTTTTTTTGTTCTCTTTTGTACCTCTTGTACTTTCTTCTAAGTAGTTAGGCTAATTTATACTTTGTGTGTACAAATGTGTGTGTGTGTGTGTGTGTGTGTGTGTGTGTATTTTAGGTTTATTTATTTATATTGAGAGAGAAAGAAAGAAAGAGTGTGTGTGCACAAGCAGCGGAGGGGCAGAGAGAAAATCCCAAGCAGGTTCTGATCACAAGCTGGCTCCTGCTGCCTGTAGAGCCTTTATGTGCCCTGACAGGGCTCAAGCTCATGAACTCAATCATGAGATTGTGAGCTGAGCTGAAATCAAGAGTCAGAAGCTTGAGACTGAGCCACCTAGGCACGTCACAACTGTGTGTTTTTTAACTGGATCTTGTACTAGACTGTAATATCCATGAAGACAGGGATGATGTCCATTTGTTTTATTTTTTTATTCCCAGTGTCCATCATATACTAGGTCCTCCAAGAATGTTTACTGGATGACTTAAATGAATGACAAAGGTTTGTTGAAACATTTTAATGATCAGAATGACAAGGTCATATACATCTTAGATTAGTCAATCTAACAATAGTCTGAAGTTTAGATTTAAAGAAGATCAGACTGTAAACTATGAGTTGGATCTTATGATTTCCCAAGACCAAGACTCAGAAAACTCTAACTCAAAGAAACATTAACTGAAAATGTTTTATGGGCCAGATTGTTTCAAGTATTTGGTAATCAAGACAGGATTGATTAAGACACTGTTCTGACACTTAAGATGATTAAAATTTAGGATGCCCATTAAATGTGTAATGAATTCTGATTAGAAAACTCAGAGAAGAGTGTTTAATGCAGAAGATGGCATTTGAAAGGGCACTGAGGGATGAATAGGAATCTGATTGGTAGAGAGTATTGTGGGAATAAATAAAGCCAAAGAGGGGTAGAAATGTTTGCTGTTTTAGATACTGCCTGGGGAAGTGGTCTATTGTGAGAGCAGTATTCAGGGAAAGCTATAGCTTAAATTACTAAGAAAGGTGCCAACATACTTATTGTAACAAAAAGCAATGGGGGGGGCACCTAGGTGGCTCAGTTGGTTAAGCATCCAACTTTGGCTCAGATCATGATCTAATAGTTCATGAGTTCAAATCCTGCATCAGGCTCTGTGCTGACAGCTTGGAACTTGGAACCTGCTTTGGATTCTGTGTCTCCCTCTCTTTGGCCTTTTCCCACTTGCACTCTGTCTCTCTCTCTTTCAAAAATAACTAAGCATTTGAAAAAAAAATCAATGGTGAAGCACTGAAAGTCCTTCAGTGGATATAACATGATATAATTGTGTTTTAGGAAATTAAGTTTGGTGGCTGTATCAGGAGTAGGTTGTCAATGAGAATTCTGGTAAGAATGGTATGGAAACAACTCCAAAGAAAGACAATGAAACACTAAACTAGTACACTCATTATGGTGGAGGAGAGGAAGAGCAAATACTAAGATACTGAGAAGAGAAGGAATAACAAATGTGGACATGGCATGAGTGTTAGGGGTGAGCTAAAGCTAGCACCATGGGAAGATTCCAATTCACTAGCACTTCCCAAATATGAAAGAAAGGGTTGAACCTATTCAGGATGAAAGATGGGTCCCCTTTTGGCTGGGAGAAATGGGATAAATGGTTAAAACACAGATTGGATACAGTTGTCTCAGAATGTATGTCAAACTTCAAGTATTTCAAGATGAATCATTTTTGAGTCATGGGAATGAGTGTCATATTACATGTTACTTGTTTGCACTATATCTTTTATTTATTTATTTGTTTATTTATTTATTTTTCAACTTTCTTTTTGTTTTCAATTTTATTGAAATTTCATTTTTTCAATTTTGTTTGAAAGACAGAGCATGTGCATGCACTTGAGGGAGGGGCAAAGAGAGAAGGAGAGAGAGAATACCAAGCAGGCTCCATGCTGTCAGTTCAGAGCCCGATGCTGGGCTTGAATCCACAAACCATGAGATCATGACCTGAGCTGAGATCAAGAGTCTCATGCTTGATCAGACTCAGCCACCCGGACACCCCTGTACTATACCTTTTAACATTGAGAGGTTGTAATGTTGAGAATGGGAATCATGACAGTGAAAAAAAGAAAACTAAATCTCTCCCAGAGTCTACCTTTTGAATTGGCAATTACACCATAAAATGAACAGTTGAGGTCTTACCCTATCATCCTTCCCAATGCAGTGAGTTTGTAAAACAGAAATCTGAGTGAACTATAATCATTTTTTTTCCACATTCGTTGAACTGGGGTACAGACTAAGTGCAATTCAATGGGGTTAACTTTTTTAGTACATTGATAAACTGGTTATAATCTTATGAATCAAGGTACCAAAAATACAAATAGGATTCTTAAACAAAAATCTATTTCCTAAAGTTATAGGGAAAAATGCACAAATAATTTATAATCATTATTTAAATTGGTAATAGGAATTCTTTAATAAATTATTTAATAGAACTGGGTAGCAAATAGGATTTAAACTTCATATCTTTAACCATCCAACAAATGTAATAACACCAAGCTGCAGAAGCAAAAGGAAAAAGGAAACAAAGGATAACTGTTTACTTGATAGGATATTTATAGTTTATGTATATACTGTGTGTGTGTGTGTGTGTGTGTGTGTGTGTGTATGTGTGTGTGTGTATACATAAAAGAAATCTGATCTTTCATGTGTAGAAGAACAAAACCAGATATTTATACAGTTCCTCAATTTGGGGCTATGAAAGGCAAGAACCTAGAAAGAAATGCTTTTCCAACCCAGTCTGGTTCTTTGCCCCATGATGGTTAACACCTTTTTCTATCCCCTTATGTGTGCCCCTTAGTCCTCAGCTACTAGCCTTGATCCTATTTGCCAGCCCAGCTTGAATGGGATCTATTTGAAAAACTTCAATGAGCTTTTGATCTTCACCCTTGTCATGTAATTGGGATTCTGAACTGTTCTAGGGTCCATTCCTGTCAATTGATAGGTGCTTTTGATGTCATGACAGATTTTAGGGATAAAATGGTAAGACATACCCAGCCTCATCATAATCTATAAAGAAAAAACAGATGAAACATCAAAAATAACATTGGATGATAATTACAATAATAGAGTTATGTACCCATTATAGAGGTGGCAGAGAGGGAAGAATGATGAAATGACAAAAAAAAAAAAAAAGAAGCATGAAAGAAATTAAAAGTTTGCCACACCCTCTATAACTGGGCCTCTGTATTGGTCTCTCTTCCCATATCTTTATTCTTATAACTTGCCAAAGTCCCATTCTCCCCCAGGAGAATTGAGTTCTGCCCTTGAATATCAATCTTTTTTGATAGTAGCCATTAGAATTTACTGATGATGCCTTTTGTTTCCAGATCCTCATTCTGAATGGCACCTGCTCCAAATTCCCTATTTGTGCATTTATTCTCTGTCCTGGATACCTATTTGCCTAAACTGAGATACTGTGGTTGTGAGTCTTGGATACTGAGCTTTGCATCTGTGGTAGATCAAGCTGTCCCTGAGGTAGAACTTTAAAGAATCAGGTGCGAGTGATCTATAAAGAAGCGCTCTCTGAAGAAACAAGTGAGGGGAAAGAGGGATAGAAGCCAAGCAGGTGTAGCTCCAGATGCAGCCCATGGGGAGCTCTGAGGTATAAATTACATTTTAGAGATTGTCTTATGTAGAGGCGAAGGAGCTGGGATTTTGTAGCCTTCTAGGAATCAGTCATTGGGTACAGGTAGACCTGGTAGTCTGTGTGATGGGGGATCTAACATACCAGGCACTTGCAGGCTAGGTAACTCAGCATACAAGGGAGAGACTCTCAAAGACATAGGTTCACCTGTTAGCACAGCAACCAGAAGATGGTGAATGCTGGGAAAGAGGGTCAGAAGGAATCTGAGGAGATACGGTGTCCTCTACAGGTTCACACTGTATCTTCCCCATGTTCATGCCTGCGATGCCTAGAGGGCAGGCATGTATCAGGTGCTGGAATCTTCTCAGCCTTTTCTTCCCACTAGAGTTCTCTGGGTTATGTCGTCCCCCAAAATGCCTGCATTCCTGGGAAGCTATAGACCCTTTAAGGATGAGAAAAAAACAGGATGTTCTTGCTGCTTAGGAGACAGTAAAATCCCAGATGAGCAGAGAGCTTTTGGTTCATATTAAAACACCATTCTGTGTTGAATACAAATTTTGAAACTTTAATATGCACAAAAGAAAGGTAAGATTGATCTTTGGATTTGAAAAGCATAAGCTGTTTCCTGGTCAGTATCAAAAACAGGATAAAATATTTCCAGGATATTTTGTATTCAGATTTATGGTGCTCCAAATTCAATCTTTCTGATTAGAAAGCTTATTTTTGTTATAATATAAAAACGAGTGTAGGACAAGGGTATACAGCTTAAATCATTTTTTGCAACTTCAACCATAGAATTTTAATATTTTAAACCATGATTTTTATTTATATTATGTGATTAGTAATTAAAAGTAACATAAAAAAACATTTGCCTTTTTCTCTATTATTCCTATATGAGGCTTATCATTTATAGTGGTTTTCTGTCCTTTCTTCCTATTTCTCTGAAATAAAATATTTAAAAAGTTCATACACCTAGGGTGCCTGGGTGGCTCAGTCGGTTAAGTGTCTGACTTGATTTTGGCTCAGGTCATGATCCCATGGTTTGTTAGATTGAGCCCCACATCTGACCCTGCACTGACATAGCAGAGTCTGCCTGGGATTCTCACTCTCCCTCTCTCTGCCCCTCCCTCTGCCCATGTGCTCTCTCTCTCTCTCTCTCTCAAATAAATAAACTTTAAAAAATAAAATATAAAAAAATATTACAGGAGTTATAAAACTGTACCTTTGTATACCTCTTAGGAGAAAAACAAATAATGATGTAATCACATGGCAATTTCAATTTGTTGAAATTAACAACTTTCAGGTCAAATAGAAAGCTAACAGTGATTCAACTCAGTATCTAAGAGCCTAAATTAATATTTGTAATTATTAGTATGGCATAATTATTATTGTGAACCAAATGGACTAACTTGGATTAGTATCTATTAAATATATCCTATTTTGACTCTATTTCTTGGAAAATTGCTAATTTATGTACAATAATTCTTACCTAATGAGACCAGTCAATTATCCATTTTCCTATCATTCTGGATAAATGGACACTGACTCTATCTTTGTTTCCATCATACCATGTTTGTGGTGACGTCATAGTCCAATTTTAAAGATAATTTTATTTATCACACTGGAATTGGCCAATGTCTGGAAAGGTTACATCTGTAAAGTAAACATAAAACACTATGGAGCCGAGTGGAGCCCAAATGATTTGTTTACATTTGACATTGATTTTTTTAAAAGCTCATTTCCCTGTTTTGTTACAGATGGCAGTGGAAAAAACAATAGAATCTCTGAATGAAAAATCCTCAGATTACTTTGTTGTAAAAGCGGGTCCCTGACATTCTTCCTGTTCGGCTAAGAAGATGCTGACATCTACTTTGTTACCTTTGCCTCTGAAGGTAGGAATAAAGGTTATTCATGCCTTGTTGCTTGGATGTTTCTTCAAACACAGAATGGTAGCAGATGAAAGGAAACCACATGTTAAATTGCATGATGGCAGTGCCATTGGGAGGAGAGAGCACACTATTTGCACACGTTTGTGACTGTAGGTTATGTTTCTTCATGTTCTAATTTTGATAAGCTTATGCAAATAGGTAAAATTAGCATGTTCCTTTTGTTCCCAACAAAGTCCATGATAGTACTGGGAAGACAATGCTGCCTTTTGCCTTGTTACCTTCTTACATCTGAGTAATAATTAAGAAAAAGATAGATTGTTGGTTAAATACTTTATTATTTACATTGGTAAATTGACAGTTTTACAACTTTCCCGTAGATAGCAGAGTATGAGCAAATTGATAGTCTTTGAAGAACAGTCTGTGGAAGTTTTATTTCATAATCTTGTTCGAACTGTTGGAACTGTCATTCATGTGTTGAGTTCAAGTTTTATTTTATTTAAATGGCCTGTACATTTTTAAAAGCAACCTTTTAATATATTCTTATCTAGTGGGCTAATCCTCGTTTTGCCTTCTATGTCAAAGACTATAAAAAGGAGGGCATGATGCATTTTCCTGGTACTTTGGACAACATATAAAGATTAAAATTTAACAGAAATTCACAAAATGTCAGAGGCATTGTTCCTTTTAGTGGACTCCAAGCGCGATACATAGGAGCTATCCTTTTTTCAGTTACTCTGGATATGAGGCTGGATGTCAACTTATCAATAAATTTTCCTTTTAAAACTATATGTTTTATATATACACATGACATAATCTAAAAAGTGTTTATTAATACCGGAGAGCAAAGATTTTAATTTAGTTTAGTTTTTCTACCAAGTGATATGTTGAAATGAGTCCTTCTGGCCCAGACTTCACTTCCCAGTAACACTAGGAATAACTTGAACTGCCAAACCTCCATTTTAAATTATGAAAATATGATATCCACAGAGGCAGAGGTCACTGATGGGCTTTACCAGGCTTAGTCAGTATTTTCTAAAAGACAGTTACCCTGGAAAGTAGTTAATAGCACAGGCTATCATATCCAACTACCAGCGCATCAGGAATTCTTCTTGGCTCAACCTGAAAAATATATCCAGAGTCTGACAATTTATTACTATTTGTGCCCCCTTTTCCAGGGCACATCACCTCTCACTTTGATTATAGCTAAAATCTTCCAATTGGTTTCGCTGCTTCTGTACTGCTCCTGCTGCAACACACACATCAGGGTCATTACCAACACAGCTGCATGAACAATCCTTACACAAGTCAGGTAAGGTTGTTCCTCTGCTGAAATCCTTCAATGGTAGCCCTCATTACTCTGAATGAAAGCTCAGATCCTTACTACAGCCTCCACTGCTCTGCATGACCTGCTTCCTTCTCCGCATCACCTCTTTGACCTTTGTGACCTCCCTATCCTTCCCTCTAGTCCTTCTTCAGCCCCACTGACCTCCTCACTCTTCCTGCCTCAGAGCTGTTTCCTCTTCTCCCAGATATCTCCAGGGCCTACTCTTTCTTTTTTTCAACTCTTTGTGCAATGTTTCAAATGTTATGTTCTCAATGAGGCTGCCCTTTATCTCCCTATCTTACCCACACTCCTGCTGGACACTTCCAATCCTTTAATCTTCTTTCCCACCTGACCCTCCACCCCCCTGTAGTAGCACTTACTTATTATTATCTTTATTTCTCCCTGCCTCCTCTACTAGAATGTGAACTTCATGACATTAGGGATTTTGACTATTATGTTCACTGATGTACTCTCAGGGCCTAGCACATTATAGATGCACAATAGGTATTTTTTGAATGAATGAATGAATGAATGAATATATTGCAGTATTGGCCCATAGCCAATATTTCCCAACAAGAGCAGAATGGGTTCCCAGAGAAGCAGAGAAGTATCCCCACTCCCCAGAATAAGAAAAGAGGGAGGAACTGAGCTATCCATACATTTTCCCCTACCAAATTCACAAATGACTTTCCTTCTTGGAGGTGGGGCAGTTAAGGTTTGGTGAAAGGATGGAGACAGGTTTCACATACGGAAGAAAACACTGGGAATGGGAAAGAAGCATTGTCTCCTAATGATATTTATATTTTTCCTCTGTTGAAAAAAAATGATTTTGGTTAAAAGTAATATATCTCAGATATTTGGAATTGTTAATTTTGCTTTCAGCAAACACATAGAGATGAAAGTCAGTCAAAGTGCTTGGAATAGAAAGAATTGCTCAAAATATAAAACTGGGATGGGTTTATAATGGGTTAGCTGTCATGGGAACCATTAGCTGTCATGGGAAAGTCAGGAGAAGGCTATGCTTTATTTGTTTTTTTTTTAACATTTATTCAATTTGAGAGACAGAGAGTGAGTGGGGGAGGGGCAGAGAGAGGGAGACACAGAATCTGAAGCAGGCCCCAGGCTCTCAGCTGTCAGCACAGAGCCCAACGTAGGGCTCAAACCCACAAACTGTGAGATCATGACTTGAGCTGAAGTTGGATACTTAACCAACTGAGCTACCCAGGCACTCCATGGCATCTGGGTGCTACCCAGGCGCCCCATGGGCTATGCTCTTAAAATGGCAATCTTTCAATGGCCCCTCAACTCTAATAGTGTTGCAAATGTTTTCAAATTGCAAATCACTCCTTTAGTTTTCTTCAAGGTAATGAGAAACACATCATGAAGAAAGCACATTTGGGTGTTTGTTATGTGCTTGGTATAAAATAGTGCACAAAATAAATATTGCTCTTACCCTTACAGAATCTACTGGGTAAGAAGTATAAGTAGATGAAGAGTGAAAATAGACTATCAGTAGCTCCAGACTTGTATGCATATTGAGGCTAAAGATGGGAAATATTTAATCAATGTTTACAAAATGCCTCTTATGCTTCAGGCACAACCTCAAGTTCAGGGCATATAAAGATATGCTTGCAAACAAAATAGAGTTTGAAACTGGAGAGATTAAAATAGTAGGTAATTAAAATACAGAATAAAATGTATTATGTGTTGACTTGTACATGGAGCCATAGTAAGCAGAGAAAGAAAACATAATTCAGGTTTAAGTTTCAAGAAGGATTCTTGGAGAGATGAGTGTAAGCAACAGCATAGAAATAGCAGAGGAAAAAAGAAAATGAGTTGGAAGATGGATGTGAGATGCTTGCTCAGAATACAACAGAGTGAACGATGCAGAGATGAAAATGCAGTATGAGAAAGTGAGGGATGAGAAAGATAAAGGATCAACTTCTACATATGTTTAGGTAGAGTGAAATGGTGAATGGTAGGGTGAATGGAAAGAATGGGGGAAAGATAAAAGCTCAGATTTTTCCAGAATAAAGTTAATGAAGCCCTCAGATGTAAAACCCATACTGTGTTCTAATTAGTAAATCACACACATGAATGAGAATGAAATAGCTGAGCAACAAGGAAAAATTTTTAAAAGGAAGTAGTAAAGAAAAATGGGTTATTTACCAAGGAATAACAACTGGATAGCAGCAGAGTTCTCACTAACAATACGATGGAAAACATTAGAATCTTATCTTCAAAGGAGTGTGGGAAAATAAGCAGCAGGCTAGAACTGTGTTCTCAGAGAAGTTATCACTCAGAAGATGAAATAAAGCCACTCCCAGGATATACAAAGACTAAATGTTTATTACCCATGGGCTCTTGAAGAAAGTATTCTAAAGGATGAAATTCAATAGAGAAGAAAAGAGGGCTGCAAAAATCAATGGTGATCAAAGGACAAGAAAACTAGAAGTTTGTGTGGTGAAGGTCTGGGGGAAGAGGTGGTGAGAGGTGTAGGGAAGAGGAAATCAGAGGTGGGACAGGCCACCTTTGTATTTTCAGGGATGTGGGATTCTCCCAAAGGTTCAGGGACTGGTGGAAGGGTCTTAGCAGGGCAGAAACATTATTTGATGTGCATTAGTAAGATCACTCTGGCATGAAGATAGAGAATTTGGGAGCAAACAAGACAGATGTCATGAGACCAGTTAGAGGTTGTGGGTGTAGTTTAGATGAGAAATGATTTGGGCCTGACCAAGGGTGAAGCAAGGAAGAGAACAGTCGGATTCTGGAAGAATTATAGCAGTAGGATCTCAGGAATCCGTAAATGATTCCATGTGGGGAAAAAGAGGAAGCATCATGATGTCATTGGTTTCTTTAGCGCAGCTTTGATGGATCCCAACTACAGCAAGAGAAGAATGGGAGGTGACCCTGGGAACACAGATGACCCATGAGAACTTGTCCATGAATGGGTGGTAAGCCCTAGAGGAGCAGTCAGAGATAGATCAGAAGGAAGAAGGATTTTAGAATGCGAGGCTCATTCCAAAAGTAAAATGTTAATGGGTGAGAATGAGCAAGAGATGCAAAGGTTAAAGGTAGAGAGGATGAAAGGTGCCCGATAGAACAAGAACATGGGGAGGCGGAGGCTGAGAGTCTTGTATACAAGGGAAGATAGGGAAAGAGGCAGATAAAAGAAACTCACCATTTCCTCCTCTTTTGAAAGTTGCACCATGACTGCACAGAGCAGTGATAAGCACATGCCAAGAAATTCAATGAATGAAAAGATAGATAAATGATAAACATATCCAGGCAGGTCCAGAAACAGTATAACTCTGACAAAGGCCAAGATGTTTTGAAGACAGGTGTGGTAGACCTCTAGTGGCCAAAAAGAAAACTCAAAAATCTAATGGCTGAAAACAAAATTTAAATAAGATGGCTAAGGTAAATACATTTGCAAAAGAGTAAACAGATAAAAGCATTGCTCTACAAAGATCCTGTTGTACCTAATCTTTGATGTGTTCAGTTTCTTATCAATAGAGTTTAAGATATTTGCATTTTGAGTTTATTTTCATAATTGACTATTAGAGTGAATGGCTTAAGGAAACTGAAGCCAGTAATCTTTTAATTAATATTAAACCTTAACAACAACAACAAAATACCTGTGGGGGGGGATAATTACTTATGTGTGAAATTTCATGTACAAGCTAGATAAAAGAACTTATTCATTTTCAAATAGAGAAAAGAGGAAAGAGACAATTACAACCAAATGAGCCTTTGTATACAGAAGTCTCAGATATAATGAAAAAGGTGTATTTAAACACAACAACAGCAATAGGGGGTTAAAAAATAAGTAAAAATAGGGGCGCCTGGGTGGCTCAGTCGGTTAAGCATCCAACTTCGGCTCAGGTTATGATCTTATGGTTCATAGGTTTGAGCCCCGCACTGGGCTCTGTGCTGACAGCTCAGAGCCTGGAGAATGTTAAGGATCCTGTGTTTCCCTCTCTCTCTGCCCCTCCCCTGCTCGCACACTGTCTCTGTCTCTCAATAAATAAATAAATAAATGTTAAAAATTTTTTTTTAACTAAGTAAAAATATAAAACTTTAAAAAAAAAGGTTGACAAACGATTTCAATCCTTGAAAATGAATAATAATATCCTAATTATTTTGAGTAATCTCAAGGAAGAATTATTCATTGACCTAAACTATGATTCTTTTATGAACCTGAGTGTTTTCTAATGGAGATGAAGTTGAGTTATCCTCAAGTTAACAACAATCAAGTAAAATGTTTGACACCAGCTTCAATTAATTAAACTCAAAAGATCTCCAGTTTGGAAATCAGGAAAGTATCTTGGATGATCCAGCTTTTCCATCACAACAGATTTTACCAACAATGTACAAGGCCTTAAGTAGATGAAAGGCAATAATGTACTTTAAAAGCATTATTTGTGGGAGGGGAGCCTGGGTGGCTCGGTTTGTTAAGCGCCCAATTCTTGATTTCGGCTTAGGTCATGATTTCATGGTTCCTGAGATGGAGACCTGCTTTGGGCTCTGTGTTGTCGTTGCAGAACCTGCTTGGGATTCTCTCTTTCCCTGTCTTTCTGCCCCTCTCCCCGTACATGCTCTCTCTCTCTCTCTCAAAATAAATAAAATAAACTTAAAAAAAATACGAAAAAAGCGTTATTTGTGGGAATTATGCAGCTGGAGGGTAGTGTGAGACAGTAAGGATGGAGTGAGGGAGTATAGATGTGGAAACTTGTCTAATCCATCATTTGAATTTAAAAGCCTGAGTGAGCAGACTTGAAAGCAGCTCAGTTCTTTGGGATTTCTTGTTTGGTTCTGACTCCTTTTTAATGTTCAACTTGATACTACTGTATTTGAGAATAACATTAATAAAAGTCTCTTAATTTTTCTCTAGATTTTTTAAAGGTACCATATATAGTATTTACATTCCTTATTGTCTCTGATCTGTCTGGGATTTAATCACAGGCATCATTCTATATTTTAAAAACAACAAAGATTTGAATCTGACAGGAATATAAGCAGTAGTCTGGAAGCAAGTAAAAAAAATCATGTAATGTTTAGGCACTTATAATAATAAAACATCTCTTAAAAGTATAGTCATATACACATAGAAGGAGAGGTTATCTCTGGATTTTTTTTAATAGATAGTTTTATTCTGCATTTCTTGTATTGTACTCATGCCCAAAGTTCTCATGTACTCATGCCCAAACATTACATTTGTCATTTTTTTTTAATTTTGTCCCCCTAGCTTTATTGAAATATAATTGCCAAAATAAAAATTGTACGTATTTAAAGTGTATGCCATGACTTGATATGCATATACATCGTGAAATGATTCCCACAATCAAACTAATTAACATATCCATCACTTCACATTGTTGCCAAATTTTTTTAATGGTGAGAACACCTAAGATCTATTCTCAGTAAATTTCAAGCATACAATGTAGTATTATTAACTATCATCACCATGCTGTATATTAGACTCCAGAACTTATTCATCTTTTAACTAATTAATTTTTTATTTTTTATTTTTGAGAGAGAGAGAGGGAGCACGAGTGGGGAAGGGGCAGAGGAAGAGAGAAAGAATCTTAAGCAGGCTCCATGCTCAGCACAGAGCCCCACATGGGGCTTGATCCCACAACCCCGAGATCACAACCTGAGCCAAAATGAAGAGTTGGATGCTTAACTGACTGAGCCACCCAGGTGCCCTCAGAACTTATTCATCTTACAACTGAAAATTTGTACCCTTTAACCAACATCTCTCCCATTCCTTACCCCTCACAACCCTCATTCTGCTCTCTAAGAATTCAACTTCTTTAGATTTCACCCATAAGTGAGATCATATAGTATTTATCTTTTGTATCTGGCTTGTTTCACATAGCGTAATGTCCTCCAGGTTCACCCACGTTGTTGCATTGTGAATAATGTGTCAATGAACATGGGATTTTAGATATGTCTTTAAGATACTTACCTTATTTCCTTTGTGTATTTACCCACTGTAAAAATTGTGGGATTGTTGGATCATATAGTAGTTCTATTTTAAATTTTTTGTGATACTTCAATACCATTTGTGATACTTTAATAATGGCTGGACCAATTTACATTTCACCAGCAGTATATAAGGGTTTCCTTTTCTCCACATGCTCTCCAACACTTGTTATAACTTGTCTTTTTGATAGTAACCATCCTAACAGGTGTAAGGTATTATCTTATTGTGGTTTTGATTTGTATTTCCTTGATGTTTAGTGAGGTTGTGAGCACCTCTTCACATGCCTATTAACCACTTGTGTGTCTTCTTTGAATAAACATCTATTCAGGTCCTTTGCCCATTTTTAAAATCAGATTATTTGGGGATTTTTGCTCTTGAACTGTGTGAGATCTTTATATATTTTGGATGTTAACCTCTGATCAGACATATGACTTGCAAATGTTTTCTTCCATTCTGTAGGTTGCCTTTCCACTTTGTTGATTGTTTCCTTTGTTGTGCAGAATCTTTTTAGTTTGGTGTAGTCCCACTTGCTTACTTTTATTGCTCATATATGTGGTGTCATATACAAAAAACCATTTCCAAGCCCAATGCCAAGCAGTTTTTCCCTGTTTTCTTCTAGGAGTTTAATTGCATAGATATTACACTTAAGTCTATACTCAATTTTAGGTTAATTTTTGTGTGCAATATAAGGGTCCAATTTCATTCATTTGCATGTGGATATCCAGTTTTCCCAAAACCATTTATTGAAGGAATTATCGACTCCCTATTGTGTGTTTTTGGTGCCCTTATCAAAGATTAGTTGACCATATATGTGTGGATTTCTTTCTGAGTTCTCAATTCTGTTCCATTGGTCTAGGTGCCTGTTTTTATGCCAGTACTATACTGTTTTGATTATTATAGCTTTGTGATATAGGTTGAAATCAGTAAACATGATGCCTCCACATTTGTCATTTTCTAAATGCTATTTTCAAGGGTTCAGTTTCCCTTATTGACTAGAAACTATAGCATGGCTGACAGAAATTGTGTCTTTATGGGCAAGTTCTGGAGCATCTCTTGGTATTCTGAGAACTGTCCTGAGCTGATCTATATGCAATACCAGACAACAAAACATATTTTCTGGAACAGTGTGATGATATCAGTAATTGTTTAATCATTTTTACAATTAGAGGAAAGTTAGAGAGATGTCAGAAACGCTAAGGGTAGCTATTGATAGGGTCAAAACTTCACAGAGAATAGCTGCAAATATCAGGAACAAGAAGGCAGGAGAACCTAGAGATAGTTTTACATTTGATTCAACAGATTTCTAACCTTAGGAAAGTCAGACTCTTGCAAACAAATATCTGTTTCAATATGCAACCATATTCATTCCTGCATATAGGACTACTATGCATATAGACCATAGTAGTCTAGCTTCTCAATAATGTTATTTATTCTAGCAACACTGAGTTCTATGGGATCACAACCTTCACTGATGCTCTTGCTTTTGCCTCTTCCTCAATTTCTCCCCTTCTCCTTCCTTTTCTTCTTTCCTTTCCTCTTTCTTTGTCTCTTAACAATTATACATTGTTCCCAAAATAAGAGAAGGGAGTGAGTTCAGGTTTGAAACTACCAGACATTTAACGCCTTTGTGTTTTTTGTTTAGCTATATTTTTCTTTATTTCTTTGTTGTTGTTGTTGTTGTTGTTGTTATTGTTGTTTGAGAGAGAGAGCGAGAGCATACACCAGTGGAGAAGGAGCAGAGGGAGAGGGAGAGAGAGAATCTCAAGCATTCTCCATGCCCAGTGCAGGGGCAGATGCAGAGCTCAATCTCATGGCCATGAGATAATGAACTGAGCTGGATGCTTAACTGACTGTGCCATTCAGTTTCTTCTATTTAGCTAAATCTTAATAAATTTATTTAGCAAGCATATGCTTGCTAATAAATATTAACACAATTATTTTTATAGAAAAGATTTGCTTAGTAAATAGTGATTTAAAAAAGAAAGGAAAACTCAGTCTCTGCTGTCAGCAAATTTACAGTCTAGTGGACACGATTAAGAGTAAATAATCATCCAAATAATTTTTATTACAAATTAGAATGAGTGCTCTGACAAATAGCAGAAGTGTATGTGTGTGAGAAGGTGCCAGAGAAGATGTGACATTTAACCTGAGACCTGAAAACAGTGGTTATGGTTCTCTATTGGGGCAATTTTGATAATGTCTGAAGACATTTTTGGTTGTCACCACTGGAAAGGGGAAGATTTAAATTTCCTGATCATGTAGTGAGACTTCGGTTTATGTCCATAACAGAGATATTTTCAAAATGAAGTAATCTAGTTTCAATCCCCATAAATGATATTGTCCTAAGTATCTCTGCATTGATTAGACTTCAATTGCTTGGGGGTGAGAGTAGATAGCACCTAACATAAAGAAATCATTACTTAGTTTTGAATGTCAAATTAGATATTTTTGAGCACCTGGGAAAATAATTGCCTTGAGCACATTTAGAGAAAGAAAAGTTTTCTTGAGTTCTAATACTTTCCTTTCATATATCAAGACACCTGCATATGACTCATATCATAGCATTTTATGATAAGAGATTCAGTAGATTATAAAGGAGTTTCTGATGTCAGGGCAATTCCCATTAGAAAGGAAGAAGTAGAAGGTCTTTCTCATGCTGGAAGAGGGAACCGAAAAAAGACGAGGAAGAGGAAAGCAAAGCAAAAATATCTGATTTGGATGTTGTTTCTTTGTCCTTAGTAATACTGAGAAAGGAATCTAAAACACTGAGAATTTGGGGGAAATCCAGGAGTCAAAGGTGTGCTTTATATTCTTCAGGGTTTCCCTCTGCTATGTCCTTTTCTCTGAGTTGTTGCCATTGTCCTTACACTAGCTTCCCTCAGGCTAGCAAAATGGCGGCAGCTCTTATCATAGCTCACAACCACTATCAGACCCTGAGAGAATGCTTTTGATGGAGCATTCTCCACAAGTGTTCCAAGATCCATTCTGATGAGAGAGATTTAGATCATACATCTTAACCAATCTGCATGAGGACCTGTCTGTCACTGTAAAGGAAATAAAATGTGCTAATCACTTAGTTATTGTCATATCCTCCACAGAACTCCAGGAGAAGAGTCATCTTCCCTACAACCACATAGATCCCAGATGGAAATCAGGCACTATTGGTAAAAGGGGAATGGGTTCTGGAGACAGACACAAATGCCCACCCTTGTCTACTACTCCTTATGGTACCTAATAGCCATACATACTCTCAACATGATCAAGCTGACATGGGTTGCATATACCTCATCTCAAAAAACACAACCCAGACTGATCTAGTTACTGACTGAAATTCTAGAAGCTTTGGTAGGAATCAAAATCCTATATATCACACAGCTTACTATCTACATTAATATGACTTACATTTGACAGAATATCCACATTATTCCAGGAGATTCTTGCCTAGAAGATGAAGTGGCAAAAAACTTTTTTTAACTTGCTCTTTCCAAGGTGTCTCAATAGATCATTCAACTGTGGTCATTAGACTGTTTGCTTCAAAACTTTCCCCTTGCTACATCTGCTGATCCTAAACTATTAATAACAAACTTGGCCCAATCCCCATATGGTGCTCACACTGAACTATTTCCAGGTACAATGAACAAGAACTAAACCCTAATAAATATCCTGTCTTTGACCTTGTTATTCTGAAATGCTACCAATATCCCATCAAGGAAATGGTTTCCTTTACTGTGGTAAGCACTAAACATGATCAGAGGCTACCTATCCTCTCTCTTGTCCTTGAAATGTGAGTTCTGCTTGCTTTTTCCACTCCCAGAGGCTACTCCAAGGACATAGCCTTGATCTGGTGATAGTGATGTGGTGTTTAGAACATCTGCGTGGTATATATGACTGAAGCTAGTTAAGGTCTCTGTGTAAACTATAAAGATTTGGTGGGCGGCTGCACGGATCCACTTGTCTTGTGGCCAAGTCAAGTCTCATGTATGTAAGTTCCCTTTGTTTATTAAAACTGCCACCTGGAGTGGCATGTATCTTCCTTTGGTCTCTCCCTGCCCTCCATGCATGGGGACCAGTTTCAGATTACACCCAGGGAGCTCCTGAGGAGGTTACAATCCAATAGTGTATCACCCGTTTCCCTATGCTGCTTAGAGGCTCATCTCCAACTGCTGTGAGTTAAGGAGCTTAGGGATTATATTCAGGGCCTAGGAAATCACAGGCTTGAAATTTAATTGGAAATAAAGCTCAATTAGAGTTTAGAGTCTTCCAGGCTATTTGTTTCATAGTCCAGCAGCCAAAGTCAGAGATCTGGATAAGTTGCAATCTTGAAGTCCAGTTCTTGCCTTCAAAATTTCTTTGGTAATAAGCCTCCATTTCTCTCCTTTGTTCAGAAAATCTGGGGGTGAGGGCCCAGCAATCTTATCTGATCTATGGTATAATAAGCCCTTAAAGTGATTCTTTCTTTCTTCCTTCCTCTCTTTCTTTCTCCCACTTTCTCTTTCCTTTTCTTTCTTTCTTTCTTTCTTTCTTTCTTTCTTTCTTTCTTTCTTTCTTTCTTTCTTCTTTCCTTCCTTTGTTATTTTGGGACAATTTGAATCAATAAGCTGAGGCAAGAAAGTGCTATTAAAATCCTATTTCCAAGCAGACTGTGTGTGAGTGGCTTCTCAAGGGGAATGATTAGTCTTTTTCTTTTCTTACCAATAGGAGCTAATTAGCAGAGGCCTGCATGGGGGACAGGAAGCAACAGTATTCTCCTGAGCCACAACTACATCCTAAATTGCTCTCCCCTTTCCTCCGCTGGCACTCTGACTTACAGTAGACAACTGCTTTTCCAGTCTTTCCAGGTTCCAGGTACTTGATTCTCAGGCAACTCAATAGAAATCAATGGTAGTATTTCTCTAAGCAAGGTCTTATTTTCTTCTCTCTGCTTTCAGATGACACTATCAAAACTATCTTATCTCTTTTATGTAAGAACTTATTGAAAGCCATAAAAAATAGTTAGCATTCTTTCCTCCAAACTTCCTTAATGCTAAAGTCTCAAAATGTACATGATCTTGCTCTCAGGGTATAGAAAAACATACATGATTATTACTTCACTACTGTCTGACAAAAATTGCAACTTCTAACCACTGAATAAAGGTGTCTCTTTGTCCTCTACTCAGCCTCTTTGAGCTAAGACCATATTTTAGAGTCTCTTAATGTTAACCCTACTCTTAGTCCCAATTTCTGTATCAAGCATATTAATGCCAAACAACAGAAACTAAGTATGGTTATCTCACAGGGGGAAAAAAAAGTATGAAAAAGAAGGACGGTTTATTGGAATGAAATGGACCCCACAGATTCACCCGGGATCTGAGGGATAAGACAGGGTGAATGAACAGTATCTAAGGGACATGAAGATTAACCAGCAAGACTCCCCATGGTTACACTGCAGGATGGGTCAGGTCCAGGTGCAATCACCAGCCTTCTGGGACCTCATAATGGCTGTTGAGATGCCCTGATATCTAACTGTCATGACATGTTCTTATGTCAGACACCCAGAGTCTAAGTGCCAGGGTGAGCTTCCAGTGGCTTACCTTCAGTCATGTGTCCATCCCTCACCAATACAAGAAGAAAGGAGAGGATCTGTGCTCTCTTATCTTCCCTAATAGTTGGTGAACACCACAAATCATAAGATAACATGAATAATATTGAGGAGAATGAAGGCTGACAGGTCAAAGAACTGACACATACACAGTATTTATATCCTGTCTTTCTTTTCAGTAATTTGTCATCAATGGTATCCCTTGTCAATAAATGTTTTTTATGATTAAAAGAAAGTTCAAGATCAAGATTGCATATTCATAATTCTATTGTCATATTTTGATATGGAAGTCTAATCTAGTAACCACTGATTTTTATAGCCACTTTTATCAAGTGATCAGACATTTTTTCTATATATTATTTATGAGGAATGTAATCTGTAAACTATATCATAGCAAAGGATTTTTGCCAAGTTTAGGGAGTTTTTTTCAGTATCAAATATTTATATTTCTCTATTTTGTTTATATGAAACTTAATATGTGGGATATGGCAGCATCCATGAATAAAGGATGAGAGAAAGGGGAAAAGAGAGGGATGTGGAATGGGAAGGAAAAAAGAAGGAAGAGAGAGTTAATATTTACTTAGTACTGTGCAACTTTCCTTTATATAAATGATCCCATCTAATCTTCCAAATAATTCTAGATTATTTAAATCTGTAGAATATATTTTTCAAATAAAATTTTACCTGAAAACCATTATGACAAAGCGGGTAACTGTTGGGTAAGTAGCTCTGGATGAGCAGTTGAGGGAGCGGGTACCCTTTTCGTCTCCCTTGGGATAGCACACAGCATAGTTTTAAAATCTACCATACAATTTATATTTTAAAAAAGACTAAATTCTGGTCAGTGTAGTTTTAGCAGTTAAGTCAATTATGTTGTGTTCTAACTTCACAGCTTGGTAATACATACACTGAGTTTAAGTCCACAGTTAGCTTTTCCACGACTATATGAAATTTAAGTTACTTGTTTTGAGAAGAGGAGAAAGAGAGAGTGGGGGAGGGCAGGAAGAGGGAGGGAGAGAGAATCCCAAGCAGGCTTTTCACTGTGAACACAGAACCTGAGGTGGCTTGAGCCCACAAACCGCAAGATGAGAACATGAGCCAAAACTAAGAGTTGGACTCTTAACCATCCGAGCCACCCAGGTGCCCTGAGTTTCCTTTTTAAGTATGGAATGAAAGACTATAACTGGTAAAGACATTTACCACACACACACACACACACACACATGCACACAGACTCAGTAAAGCAAAAAAACTTTATTTCTCAGAATTTTTCATGCCTTAACTGTTACCTATAATGGGCCTTTTATGTGTAGTGATAATTTCAACATGTAAAAATAGAGAAGGGATAAAGCAAAAATTCAACTAATCTCTTGCTAAATCAAAACAACCTTGACTTAAGGTCACGTGCTAAGATCCTAACCATATGGAATCATTTACCAGATGAGGCAGTTACTGGTTCAGTTATTATAAAGTAGTTCCTCATAGATGTTCTATAGCCCATTTTATGGTTTTAAAACATGACAGACTAAGATCAAATTCAGATAGTTGAAAGAGGCACATGCAAGTTTGAAAGCAGCAAGTAGAATCTGTGCATATTACAGGAACTGCCAGTTAAAGCAAGAGAGATGGAATGATCAAGGACACAGGGTATTATTTTGTCACTTTCATTTATTAAAAAAAATGAATGGAAACATTTACAATTATTTGTTTCATCACAGAAATATCCCATTACGGCTCCATCTCATGGACGTCATTATCCTGTAAGAGAAAATTGTTCCCTTTGTGGACTGCAGACTTGAATAAATTCATAGCAAAATGCATGCAATTTAAAATCTATGCTATCTTTTCCCTTTCTATTTGTACTGGTTTCTCTTTGCAGTGGCAGTTCATGTTCTTAAAGGGATCCTGGTACAAGTTTCCTGCCTACACCCATATCCAAAATCTTAGTTGATTGAAAGAACAAACAAACAAACAAACATTGTTTTAGCAGTTTAGTGTTTGTATACTTAAATAGGAAAAAAATCATATATTTGTAGAAATGTTAATTCTGTACTTTAAGATATTATATATGGCTACTATCAAACCAAGGAAAAACATACCATTCTCAAAATTAGTAGAAGGAGAAATTTGGACCCAGAGGCTATAACAGATTCATAGTTAATACTACAGAAGACAAATATCAGAAGCTGCCACATCTCACACCTACATCAGTCATTCCGAGCCACTCACTGACTTTCTTACACCTGCTTAGCCTCCCTTGAATCCATCTCCTCTTCCAACTAGCTAAAGTCACCTTCTCAAAATAAAAATCTAATAATATCATCCTACTCCTTAAGTCTTTCATTGTGCTTGAGATAAGATGCAAAGTCCTTTTATGACTGACATGTTCCTTTTACAATGCAGATATTTCCCACATCTGCCTTTTCTAGATCCAGAGTCTTACACTTTCTGATCCTTCTGCCTGAATGTCTTCTTCCCATTATTTGCTGTCTATTCCTACTCATGTATCAGCTGAAGCACCACTTTCTCAAGCAACAGACAGGAAATAAACAAATACATATTCAGATGGTATTAATTCCTATAGAGAAAGGTAAAGAGTGATGACGGGGTTGTTATTTTGCACAGGATCATCAAAAATGGTCTTGCTGATCAAGTAGTATTTGAGCAGACACCTGAAGGGATTAGAAGTAAAATTTGCAGCTTTCTGGTGAAAGAGCAGTCCAGGCAGAGCAGGAAGCTGGCCCTATATTTTATTTATGGGGAACAAAATCTGTTAACTATCTCATACCAAAGAATTATTTTTGTAATTCCATGTTTGGAGAGATTTATTTTTTCAAAATCAAATGTTTCTATTATTTATGTATGAACTTGTTATTTGGGACATAGTAGCATCCATGAGTAAAGGATGAGAGAAAGGGAAAAGAGAGGGATATGAAGTGGGAAGAAAACAGGAAGAAAGAGAGACAGTTAATACTTAATGAGTACTATGCAACTTTCTTTTACTGTTTGAGAAAGAGCAATAAGGTAAATATGGCAAGCCAAGTGAGGGAGTCAAGCAAGGAGAACACTAGAAGACAAACTCAGGGGGAACGGGGAGACAGACGATGGTGAGAAATTTGGATTTTGACTTGAAGAAAGAAGTGTAGAATGGAGTGAGTGAAGAAGTGAACAAAGGGAATCCAGGTTGGAGGGGGAATAGGTTAGGGCCTTGTTCAGGGTGTGGTACAAACAGGAGACTATTGTATGGGCCTTGGAATGTCTCTGAATAAACTGTGATGGCTTTGTATGGTATAAGAAGAAGAGCAACATGATTTGGCTTATGTTTGGATGATCAATCTAGTTGCTACGTTGAAAATAGAACAGAGGGGGCAAAGAATAATGGCAGTGAGCCTAGTTAGGTGCTTCTTGCAGTAGTCCCAATGATTAATGATTGTGACTGCACAAATGTGGTAGAGATGTTTGATGAGTGTCTGAAACCTGGGTTTATTTAGAAGATAGTGCCAACAGGAAAAAAAAAAAAAAAGAAGAAACAGTGCCAACAGAATTTACTAAGATGAGGTGGGAGGAAAAGAAGTGTAAAGAATTATTCCAATGTTTTGGCCTAAGAAACTATAAAGAATAGGAAATAGAGTTGCCATATACCACAAGGTGGAAAACTGGGGAAAATTTTTTGGGGGGAGGGCGTGGGCAGGCTGCTGCTTCTACTTAAACAAAGAAATCCCTTTAGAAAATGTTGGGTTTGAGAAGCCTATTAGACACTCAAGCAGAAGTGTCTAGTCAAGAGTCAGATATAAAAATCTGGAGTTTAGCAAAAGATTCAAGGCCAGAGGTAATATTGGAGTCATTTGCAAATACATGGCATTTAAAAATTGAGACTAAAAGTTATTTTGAGAATAAGTGTAGATGAAAGATAGGAGGTCAGAGACCTCCAAGGGCACTCCAAATTTAAAGATCAGCAAGGTAAGGAGGCTCTAAGAAAACATTAGCCTGGTCTGAGATAGAAGGACATCCCAGAGATTGTTGTTTTAAGTGGAGAGTTTGTTTGAAAAAGTGGGGAGCAATAAATGCTAATACAGAAATGAGAGAAGGGACATCACTACAGGTCCCATGGATGTTAAAAGGATTCAAAAAGGAATACTATGAACAACTCAGTGCCCACAAATTTGATAAGTTAGATGAAATGGACAAATTTCTTGAAAGACACAATCTGCCAAAACTCAAGAAGAAATGGTAAATCTGAATTGTCCTATGTGTGCTAAAGAAATCAAATAAATATTTAACATTATTCTAAAGTAGAAAACACATGGGCGCCTGGGTGGCTCAGTCGGGTAAGCGACCAACTTCGGCTCAGGTCATGATTTTGCAGTTTGTGAGTTCGAGTCCCGCGTCGGGCTCTGTGCTGACAGCTCAGAGCCTGGAGCCTGCTTCAGATTCTATGTCTCCCCCTCTCTCTATCCCTCCCCTGCTCATGCTCTGTGTCTGTGTCTCAGTCTCTCAGAATAAATAAACGTTAAAATAAAAAATAAATAAATAAATAAATAAATAAATAAAATAGAAAACACGAGGCCCACTTGGGTCCACTAGTGAATTCTAACAAACACTTAAAGAATTTGTTCCAGTTTCTCTATAATCTCTTCCAGAATATAGAAGCAGGGGGAATACTTCCTAACTCATTCTGTAAGGCCAGAATTACCCTAAATATAAAAATCTGACAAAGGCATTACTAGAAATAAACCCTATAGATTAATATTTCTCATGAACATAGATGCCAAGTCTTCAACAAAATATTAGCAAATTGAATCCAACAATGTATAAAAGGAATTATATATCATGACCAAGTGGCATTAGCCCAGGTATACAAGGCTATTTTAACATCCAAAAATCAATTACTACAATCCATCACATCAATAAGCTAAAAAGAAAAATCACATGATCATATCAAGAGATGCAAAAAAAGCATTTGACAAAAAAAATGCAAAAAAAGCATTGTGTTGTATTTTCAACACAAGCATTTATCTTTCTTTTTACTTTTAATCTACACCCCACCACACACACACACTTACTCTTAAAAAGGTCCAACCAAGTAAGTATATTAATTGTAACATACAATTAATGCTTATGGAAATAGTCTCTGTAGCTTAGAAGGATCCTTTAGGATTTACTGGCAAGTATGACACAATATCTTATTCTTTTGCCTCAGTGTGGTTAGTTCCACATACTTTAATAACATACAGCAGTGTAAATAATTTATTATTTTATAATTTCTCCATACCTCAGTTTTATAAAGAAGAATATATAGAATATTTAGAATGAATATTATTCATAAGTTTCTTGTAGATAAGAGTCAGGGTTTTACCTTTTTTTTTTAGATTGAAAAAGTTAAAGTGATTCTCTAGTTGTTCACATTATGTGTATAAATAATTTACTTTTTGTTTGTTTAGAAATACTACTTAAGTATTTTTAAAGTTTCATATCTCTACATTTACTTTCTTTACCTTAAATTATGCATTAATTAATTTAGTTCTGTTTTAGGTTTATTCAATGTCTAATGTTATAGGTCAAAATTATAATTTAGCAATTACCATGTTTTCTGCAAATTAAAAAAATCCTGTGTATTTAGAAGTTTAATTCATATGTTTCTGTTAACCTTTTATCAAACACTAGTTAATGTTTCAAAAGTTCCATTGAAATGAGAAGCTTAAGAGAGCTACAAAAATTCAACTCGTCATGTGTTTTCAGTTTGTATAATTGATGCTTTTAAAAATCATGAGTCTTCTGGCACAAAAACAGACCCACAGATCAGTGGAACAGAATAGAGAACCCAGAAATGGACCCAGAAACATATGGCCAACTAATCTTTGACAAAGCAGGAAAGAATATCTAATGGAATAAAGACAGTCTCTTCAGCAAGTGGTGCTGGGAAAACTGGACAGTCACATACAGAAGAATGAGCCTGGACCACTTTCTTACACCATACACAAAAATAAACTCAAAATGGATGAAAGACCTAAATGTAAGACAGGAAGCCATCAAAATCCTCAAGGAGAAAACAGACAACCTTTTTGATCTTAGTTGCAGCAACTTCTTACTCAACATGTCTCCAGAGGCAAAGGAAACAAAAGCAAAAATGAACTATTGGGACATCATCAAAATAAAAAGCTTCTACACTGTGAAGGAAACAATCAGCAAAACTAAAAGGCAACTGATGGAATGGGAGAAGATATTTGCAAACGAAATATCAGATAAAGGGTTAGTATCCAAAATCTATAAAGAACTTATCAAACTTGACACCCAAAAAGCAAATAATCCAGTGAAGAAATGGGCAAAAGACATGAACAGACACTTCTCCAAAGACATCCAGATGGCGAACCAACACATGAAAAACTGCTCAACATCACTCATCATCAGGACAATACAAATCAAAACCACAATGAAATACCACCTTACACCTGTCAGAATGGCTAACATTAACAACTCAGGCAACAACAGATGTTGGCAAGGATGCAGAGAAAGAGGATCTCTTTTGCACTGCTGGTGGGAATGCAAACTGGTGAGGCCACTCTGGAAAACAGCATGGGATTCCTCAAAAAATTAAAAGTAGGGGCCCCCAGATAGCTCAGTCGGTTAAGTGGTCAACTTCAGCTCAGGTCTTTAATCTCTCTGTCCATGAGTTCAAGCCCTGTGTCAGGCTCTGTGCTGACAGCTTGGATCCCAGAGCCTGCTTCGGATTCTGTGTCTCCCTCTGTCTCTGCCCCATCCCCACTAGCACTCTGTTTCTCTCTCTCTCAAAAATAAATAATAAACATTAAAAATAATTAAAAATATAACTACCCTATGACCCAGCAATTGCACTACTAGGTATTTATCCAAGGGATACAGGTGTGCTGTTTCGAAGGGGCACATGAAACCCAATGTTTATAGCAGTAGCAGCACTATCAACAATAGCCAAAGTATGGAAGGAGCCCAAATGTCCATGGATGGATGAATGGATAAAGAAGATGTGGTATATATATATACACAATGGAGTATTACTCAGCAATCCAAAAGAATGAAATCTTGCCATTTGCAACTATGTGGATGGAACTAGAGGGTATTATGCTAAGCGAAATTAGCCAGAGAAAGACGAGTATCATATGACTTCACTCATATGAAGACTTTAAGACACAGAACGGATGAACATAAGGAAGGGAAGCAAAGATAATATAAAACCAAAGAGGAGGGCAAAACATAAGAGACTCTTAAATATGGAGAACAAACAGAGGGTGACTGGAGGTGTGGTGGGGGGGTCGCATGGGCTAAACGGGTGAGGAGCATTAAGGAATCTACTCCTGAAATCATTGCTGCACTATATGCTAACTAATTTGGATGTGAATCAAAAAAAATAAAATAAAGAAAAGGAATGCCATAGGCAACTTTAAAAAAAGGAATCTTCAAACATTTATTTTAGAGATAGTCTCTGAACTTTGAAATATTTGTAAAATAGTATATATTGACATAACAATCCCTTTCTCTTGAAGTTTATATAACTGTGATCAGGGAACTGGCAATAATTACCTTATGAAATCTCACAAATCAACAATGGCAGTATGGAAAACCAATAAACACAGCTTTGAGCAAAACAGCTTTTAAAAACTGTTTTAGGGGCATCTAGCTGGCTCAGTAGGTTAAGTGTCTGATTTTGGTTCAGGTCATGATCTCATGGTTCGTGAGTTCAAGCCCTGCATTGGGCTCTGTGCTGACAGCCCAGAGCCTGGAGCCTGCTTTGGATTTTGTGTCTCCCCTCTGTCTGTCCCTCCCCTGCTTGTGCTGTATCTCAAAAATTAACTAATAAAAAAGCCTGTTTTAATGATTAAAAAACAAACAACTCTTAGAAGTCAACATAGGGATAAATCTTTGTGACCTTGGTTTAGGCAATGTTAGATACAACATCAAAAGCACAAGTAACCAAAAAATAAAAGGTACATAGATATTACCAAAGTTGAAAATGTTTATGTTTCAGAGGAAATAAATCAAGAAGGTGAAATGACAACTCCCATAATGGGAGAAAATATTAGTAAATCATATATCTGATAAAATACTCATATCCAGAATATATACAGAACCTTTACAATTCAATAATAAAAAAGGCAAATAGTTCAACTGTCTTAGTTTGGATTGTATTCATACAAAATACCATAGAACAAAAATTTATCAGTGTTCTGGAGGCTGCACGTGTGACCAGTACCAGTATGGTCAGATTCTGGTGAGAGTAGATGTATGTTTATTCATGATCATTATTTGATTTAATCCCATGGTGAGTCGTTTCATAAATAAATGTCATTAATTACACGAGACCCCTGTAGTGATCAATTTAGCTTAAAAAAAGTATTCCATCTAACATCATCAATTGGAAATATATTTCAGGAAATGGCAATTTCTTTTAACTAATGGATTGTAAGCTGAAACTCAAGTCAAATCAATACGTTTACTGAATTCCTGTTATTGTGCTGGGGCATAGAGAAAATATTAAGTATAAAATCAATGGTTTTAACATCAAGAAAGTTTCTAAGTTCTTTGTAGTTCAGAAGATCATTATCAAACTCCCGTGAATTCTTTAAGATCTATACCTCTGAAGCCTTTTTTTCCTGTAACAGGCAGAGATCATTGGGTAGTATTGTATCATCTATTTAGGTTTATTTTAAGTATCTATTTACATGTCTGTTTGCCTTTCCACATTTTGAGCTCCAGGGCAGTAACCTCATTCATTTATTCATTCATATGACAAATATTTGTCAAATACTTATTATAATGCTAGGCATACAAGGATAAAAAAAGATGCAGTTCCAGTTTCCATAGAATTTTTGGTGTAATAATACATAAAAGTAAACAGATGCACTAATTTAGTAATTGCTTCTCACATATGCAAATAAAATGTGACTTATTTTCTATAAAATACCACACTTTAGAATATAAAGTAATCATCTTTAAATCTCTTCCAGCACAAATAATCTCTTTGGCTTGTTTCAGGCTTTTTGGTGTTAGTTTCCAGTCTTTAAAATTTCCTTTTCTTCCCCCTGCTCTAATTCCAGGTAATTTCTGAGTTTTGAGGAAACTTACTTGACCTTGTGGGCATAGGAGAGATGTAGGGGTGGGCTTGGGAGGCATATTGAGTTACGTGAATCCTTGCTGGTTTTCTGCAAAGTGTGGTGTCTTATCTAGTCCCTGACCAGTGCTGGCACCTACTTGGAAATCAATGGTTCCAGTCAGTGTTGAAATCCTGGAGTATTTTAGCCATGACCTCCAAACGTTTGTTGGCCCATTGGTCCTCTCAGTACTTTGTATCTCAGATCATGTGGACACTTCTCTATCCATATGTACAGCACATGGAGATCTATGGTATTTATTTAGACTTATCTAGCTCAGACCTCCCTGCATTGATGTTGTTATTGGTTCTGTGCCAAGTTGGGTGTAAAGTCAAATGTTGGGCTTCTCATAGAGGCCTGAGACTTCTGTCATGCAATACTAGGGGAGATAGACCATTACATTTGATGTTCTTCTATCTAACTGCTTTAGAACTGGACCCCAAAGGGGTTGTATATCCTCCTTTTATCCTCATAATGACAAGTGAATTTCACTTAAAAATTATCTTATCTATAAGGTAGTATCTTAAATACAATTTTGATTGCATAAGACATTTATAGACCAGAGTGATGTTTTTAATAATCTTAGATTTTAATTCTATACTTAGCATATAGTTAGAATTCAATGAATAAATTTTCAGCCTTAATGTTTTTATACTTTTGAGGTAAATTTAGACTTATAGAAGAGTTGCAAAAATACTACAAAGAGCTTCCATGTACTGGTCACCCAGCTTAACCTTATGCCAATATTTTACATGATCAAGGAAAAAAAAATGATCAAACCTGGGAAATTAATCTTGGTATGATGATATTAATGAAACTATAGAATCTCTTTGAATTCTACCAGTTTTCACACTACTGCCCCCCACCCCACTTCTTTGTGCTGGAAGCCGAGCTATCCCAGCTTGAGTGGCAAGGCCCGGGCTGTGGACAGATTGGTGACTGTAAGGCGGCCCACCGACAGTGAAGCTTCTTGTACTCCTGCTTTTAGGTAATTTGGCCTTAAAATTACCTGGGGTATTGTCTGTTGGGGAATTGCCCTCGACAGGCCCTCTGGGAAAAGAACCATTAGGAAAGAAAATAAGTTTCTGCAAGAAATTGTGCAGCCTTACATTTAGTCTTTGCCATCCCCTATGGAGACTCCTCTACTTACAGGAAGGATAGCCTCATGCACTTGCCAGCAAAGGCGGCCAACAAAGGAGAGACATATGGATTTGAAAGCCCCACTCTGGTAACTAAGGAGTGTATCTATGGACACAGGTCACTCTAACCCCTAGGCCCACTTGGCCCCCAGGAGGCATTTCAGATGATGATTGAACCTAGTCGGTTAAAGTAGAGAATGGTTCACTGGTTCCTAGGTGCATTGTCTCTCTGAGAATGCATAAGGCGTGGGTTTCTAAGGCCCTTTTGGCCCCCTTCTTGACACCTAGGACCCAGGCGAACACTTTTGTTCTTCAAAACCACGAATGGTTTAGGGAAACAACTAAGAGGTCATGTCCCTGTAACTGTTCCACTTGAGGTGTTGAGAGATAAATGACCTTTCATGAAAACAGCAAAGCAAATACTTTATAGATTATAGATAAACATAGATACATAATAAAAACAATGAAAGAAATTAATCAATAATCAAAGGGTATGCGGGAACTTTACAAGAAAATCGCCATGTTATTTCTTAAAGGTTGTTTACACATAGGAACATTTTCAAAATTAGGTAATGTTAGAAAAACATAGATGATGTATGCTATGAGGAAACCACTAGCAAATATAATGCAACGTTTGCTACAATAAATCAGCCAGTTCAACACACTGCTGTTGTCTGTGTCCATTTTTATTTTTTGTTTTTATTTTAGTTTTTTATTTTAGTTTTGTTTTATGTTCACTTTTTTGCCGACACCGTTCATCCTTCGGGAACCCCTGGACCTGCTGGAGGTGGACTCCGGTATCTTTGTATCAGAATCCAGTACAGAATCTCACACTGCATAGAGTTGCCATGAGACTTCAGTTTGTTACAATCTGAGATGATTTCTCAGTCTTTCCTTGTTTTTTTTTTTACAATCTTGACACTTTCGAAGAGTATAGGCGAGTTATTTTATAGAATTTTCTCCATTTGGTTTTTTTTCTTGATCATATTGAAGCTCTGCATCATTGAGAAGAATAATTCAGGGATGACGTGCCTTAATGCATTAAGCATCATATCAGGGGTAGATGATGTTGATATGTCTTATTATTGATTATTTAACCTTAATCACTTGACATCTGCCAGGTTTTTCCATTGTGAGTTGCTAGTTTTCCCTTTGTGATTACTAAATATTTGGGGAGAGATATCTTGTGACTGAGCAAAATCCTATTTCTGCTTAAATTTTCTCCATTAATTTTAGTATTCATCATTGGATCCTGCTTGAGGGAAGTATTACTGTGGTTTGCTATTTTCCCTATCCTCTCTATATTTTTAATTGGAAATCTTCTGTAAGGAAGACTTGTCCCTTCTCCCATATTCATTCATTCATTCATTTGCTTCTATTGGATTGATATTGATCTCATTCTTCGGGTTATAATCCAATACTGTCATTACTTTTTTTTGTTTCTCAAATTGTCCTAATTTTTGCTATTGGGAGCTTTTTTGGGGTTGTCTCCTGTGTCCTTTCAGTATGAATTGATCTTTTATTACTTATTCATAAGCACTTCCTTCTTTCTGCTATCACAAACTGTTCCAGGATCATCTTATGTTTTCTCTGCCAAGCCCTGGGGTAAACCAATTTTCCTTTTATTAAGAAATAGTATTTGGAAACCAAGTTCATTTGTTCTGAGGTAGCATTTCTTCCAGTACCTGGTACTGGATTGAACTAGGAAATATGTATATGTACCCTAGTTTATGCCTATAAGCGTATCTATTTATTTCTGTCTGATATTTGTAGAAAAAAATCATGAATCCTTTCAATACCTCCATCTCCATTCTGGTACCACATGTTTCACTCTAGCATCTATCCTTTCCTTATTTGTAACTTCTTTCTTCAATAGTGAGAAACCCAACTTTTAATTTCTATGATGTATTTACTTATTGGTTCAGCCCTAGCATAAAAAAAGAGAACTTTCTGAACTTCTTATACCCCTGTGAGTAACAAACTTATCAACTGTGGCAGGGATTGTCAAACTACAGCTCATAAACCCAATCTGACTGGACACCTGTTTTTTATAAATTGTTTTATTAGAACATAACCATGCTCATATTGTATTGTCTATGGCTGCTTCTGTGTTCCAATGGCAGGGTGGAGTAGTTGTGAGAGAGACTTATGGTGGGCAAAGCTTAACAAACTTACTACCTGGCCCTTTATTGAAATATTTTGCCAACCCCTAAGCTAGAGCAGAGGGCTGTGTACATTTCTTTTTGTCTGTAGCTTTAAAGTATCGGGTTAAGTAACTGTTTGCCAGGGGTGCCTGGGTGGCTCAGTAGATCTTGTGACTCGTGGGTTTGAGCCCCACATAGGGCTCTGTGCTGACAGCTGGGAGCCTAAAGCCTGCTTTGGATTCTGTGTCTCCCTCTCTCTCTCTGCCCCTACCCTGTTCACGCTGTCTGTCTCTCTCTCACTCTCTCAAAAATAAATAAACATATAAAAATAATTTAGAAAGTGGTAACTGCCAAAGCTACTTAGGTCAGCTCCTTTCTGTAATTATGCAATTCATTTGTAATACAGCTAGATTTGCTACAGTCTGCATTCCATCCTTCCCTACATCCTATTTGATTTTTAAAAAAAAAATTAACGTGGCGAAATGCACTCTTTGTGATGTACAGTTTTTGAATTTTGACAAATGCAATGAGTCATGTATCTACCACTACAGTTCCACATAGAACAGTTTTCTCAGTCCCACATTCCCTTTTGTTGCTTATTTATTCAAGGCCTCCCATTACTCCTTTGTCACTGGCAACCACTAATCTGCTTTTTTGTCCCTATTGTTTTGCCTTTTTCAGACTGCCATATAAATGGAAGGGTACAGAATGAGCCTTTTTATGTATGACTTCTTTCACTTAGCAAAGTGCATTTAAGATCTAAGTGTGTTGTTTTGCTCAAGTATTTACTATCTGGCCCTTTATAGAAAAAGTTTACTGACACCTATTATAAAGAGTAGAAAGGAGTGGGAGAATATGGGTGACTTTGTTAAAGATTTGATGTAGAAAGCAAAGAAAAAATTAAACCTGGTTTTGTAATTTTGAATTTGGGTTGTTGAGAGAATGTTTGACCTTAATAGAAATAGAAAAGCCCTATATTTGGGTTTTCTGAAATGGCCCAATTGTATTTATTATTATTTAAAACTAGAAAAATGAACAGTAAGTAGTCATGAGTTGGTCAAACAGTGAACCCATCAAAGTGGTAAGTATAGTAGTTTAAATTCTGGGTGCTGGGAATGGAAGGTATTCAGTGGTAGGAGTCAGGATGCAACCATAGAAGAGTTTCCATGCCATTTGGCCTTCTCTCTCTGAAAAAGAGTGGTCCAGAAAGCTCCTCATAGGACAACGACAGAAGTCATTTCATAATATGTTTTATCTTTTACACATATTATCATTCTAAAATTTCAAATGGTAGAGAAGAAGTGAAAGTACCTCTGCAATTTCACATTCTCAAAGGTTAACTGTTGTTAATCTGTTGGGTAATTATTTTAAGAATTCCTTATACAGATAGTTAGAGATATTACCATGTCATTACACTCTCCCATGAACTGTTTTTTGAGATAATAATATATTGTCTATGTCTTTTATTTAGTAATACCTCAGTTCTACTTTATTATTTTTTAATGATGGTATAATATTCTATTGTATAGCTGTGCTGTTATTATATAACTAATCTGGTTTTGATGTTAATAGTGATGATAGCTAAGTTTTCACTGTTAAAATGCAAAGAGTACCATTATATGCATACATATTCATAATTTCTTCACTATTTCCCTAGCATAAATTCCTAGAGGCAGAACTTCTAGATTAAAAGATGACATTTAAAATTTTGTGTTTTGACATGAAAAGATGCTCAAAATTGTTCATCATTAGGAAAATAGAAATCAAAACCACACTGGTCAGTGTAGCTAAAATTAACAACTCAGGAAACAACAGATGTTGGTGAGGATGTGGAGAAAGGGGAAACCTCTTGCATTGTTGGTGGGAATGCAAACTGGTGCAGTCGCTCTGGAAAATAGTGTGGAAGGTTCTCAAAAAGTTAAAAATAGAATTACCCTATGACCCAGCAATAGCATTACTAGAAATTTATCCAAAGGATACAGGAGTGTTGATTCATAGGGGCACACGTACCCCAATGTTTATACCAACACTACCAACAATAGCCAAAGTATGGAAAGAGCCCAAATATCTATTGATTGATGACTTGATAAAGAAGATGTGGTATATATATATATATATATATATATATATATATATACACACACACTATGGAATACTACTCAGTGATGAAAAAGAATGAAATTTTGCCTTTTGCAAAAATGTGGATGGAATTGGAGGGTATTATGCTAAGTGAAATAAGTCAGTCAGAGAAAGACAGATATATGACTTCACTCATATGTAAGATTTGACAAACTTAACAGAAGACCATAAGGGAAGGGAAGGAAAAATAAGATACAAATAGAGAGGGAGGCAAACCATAAGAGACTCTTAAATACAGAGAACAAATTGAAGGTTGATAGGGGTGGGGGGTCAGGGGTGGAGAAAATGGGTGATGGGCATTGAGGAGGGCTCTTGTTGGGATGAGCACTGGATATTATATGTAAGTGATGAATCATGGGAACCTCTCCTGAAGACAAGAGCACACTGTATATACTGTATGTTAGCTAACGTGACAACAAGTTTTTTAAAAAAGTAAATTTTGGATTTTGAAAGTTTCCACTAGTATTCATAGACATTTTTGGATACTTTTACAAGACTTATTTTCTGTTTTGACCATTTGGTGCTTAGCAAATAACACAATGTACTATTAGTTCTTTTATGAGTTTGGTCTCAATATACCCAACTAGTAAAAATTCTTTGAGAGTGCTATCTTTTCTATTAGGTATATTGAAAATGTTTGTTCATCGATTCATGTTACCTAGATATTGGTTCCACTGTGCTTTAGCTTTTAATAATCTATAAACATGGGAAGTGGAATTAATACATATAAATGACTCTCATCCTTGTACCATATCATTAACTTATAATTTTATGAATCGAGCATTCCAGTTTTGAATTGTGCTTATATGACTTTCCCTGCTCTAATGAAAGACATGATCATTTATCTGGTTGCTAAATCCAGAAAACTTAATTGTTGTTGTCGTTGTTGTTGTTGTTATTGTTGTTTTCTACTTAATGTTTCTGAGATCCACCCATATCTCTCTATTCCCAGAATTTCTTTTGCTGCATTTCACTGTTCTAGACACACTGATAGCCTCTTAATTGTCTACCTGTCTCTGACCATGCCCTACTCCCAACCATTCAATTTATTACAGCTAGAGAGACCTTAAAACTGGGAGAGCTGTGAACAGGCTAGCCACAAGTTCCCCTCCCCCTCTGACAGATAGGGACCCCTAGTCAAGCAACCCTCCTATCACAGGAACCAGGCACAGTGGTTGCTTATCCCTGAGCAGCAGGCTTCAGTTCCCTGTCAGCCCAAAGAATTATTCAAACAAACCAATTACATCCTCCTGTACAATGCTTGCTCATTTGTCCCAAGTGCAACCCCCATGTGGCCCTGCATGGCATGTGATGTCCTCAAACTGTAATCAATCTTATCTGTCCAGTGTCAGGTGTTGTGTGTTCAGCCATCTTCATAACCATAGAGTAGGAATCTCTCCCTTACCAACTGGGTAAATAGGAATTAAATAAAACACATATATACTATATCCTATGTTTTGGAAAAAAAGATTCTGTTGATTTCACTAAATTGTAGTCATCCATAAGAACTCAGTATTGCAAATGAGATGCTCTGTCTCTTTTAGTGATCTAATTTCTTTTTTTAAAATATAATTTATTGTCGGGGCGCCTGGGTGGCGCAGTCGGTTAAGTGTCCGACTTCAGCTCAGGTCACGATCTCGCGGTCCATGGGTTCGAGCCCTGCGTCGGGCTCTGGGCTGTTGGCTCAGAGCCTGGAGCCTGCTTCTGATTCTGTGTCTCCTTCTCTCTCTGCCCCTCCCCCCTTCATGCTCTGTCTCAAAAATAAATAAAAACGTTAAAAAAAATTTAAAATATAATTTATTGTCAAATTGGCTTCCATACAACACCCAGTACACATCCCAACAAGTGCCCTCCTCAATACCCATCACCCACTTTCCCCTCTCCCCTACCCCTCCATCAATCTTCAGTTTGTTCTTTGTAGTTAAGAGTCTCTTATGGTTTGCCTCCCTCCCTCTCTGTTTGTAACATTTTTTTAAACCTTCTCCTCCACCATGTTCTTCTGTTAAGTTTCTCAAGATCTACATATTAGTGATAACATATGGTATCTGTCTTTCTCTGACTTATTTCACTTAGTATAATACCCTCCAGTTCCATCTGCATTGCTGCAAATGGCCAGATTTCATTCTTTCTCATTGCCAAGTAGTATTCCATTGTATATATAAACCACATCCTCTTTATCCATTCATCAGTTGGTGGACATTTAGGCTCTTTCCATAATTTGGCTATTGTTGAAAGTGCTGCTATGAACATTGGGGTACATGTAGCAGTGCTATTGCTGGGTTATAGGGTAATTCTATTTTTAATTTTTTGAGAACCCTCCACACTGTTTTCCAGAGCGGCTGCACCAGTTTGCATTCCCACCAACAGTGCAAGAGGGTTCCCATTTCTCCATATCATTGCCAGAATCTATAGTCTCCTGATTTATTCATTTTAGCCACTCTGACCGGTGTGAGGTAGTATCTCAGTGTGGCTTTGATTTGTGTTTTCCTGATGATGAGTGACGTTGAGTGTCTTTTCATGTATCTGTTTGCCATATGGATGTCTTCTTTGGAAAAGTGTCTATTCATCTCTTCTGCCCATTTCTTCACTGGATTATTTGTTTTTTGGGTGTGGAGTTTGTTGATTTCTTTATAGATTTTGGATACTAGCCCTTCATCTGATATGTCATTTGAAAATGTCTTTTCCCATTCCATCAGTAGTGATCCAATTTCTGTGCTTCATTTAGATTTAAGCCTTCAACTTAGGAATCCTTTGGCAGGTGTATTAGTCAGAATTCTCTAAAAAAACAGAACAGAGATGTAGATGCAGATATGGATATAGATGAGAAGATTTATTATAGGAATTGGCACATGTAATCATGGAGGCCTAGAAATCCTGCCATCTGCCACCTGCAAGCTGAAGAATGAGGAAAACCAGTGACGCAAATCAGTCTGAGTGCAAAGGTCTAAAGATTGAGGAGCCCAATAGTGTAAGTCCAGGTCCGAGTCTAAAGGTCTGAGAACCAGGAGCTCTGATGTCCAAAGGCAGGAGAAGACAGATGTCCCAGATAGAGCAAAGAACAAATTCACCCTTTCTCTGGCTTTTTGTTCTATTCAGGCCCTCAGTGGATAGGATGATGCCCAGCTGAATTGGTGAGAGTGAAATTTACTTAGTCTGTTTCAAATGCTAATCTGTTCTGGAAACAGCCTCATGGACACACCCAGAAATAATGCTTATCAGCTATCTGGGCATTCCTTAGTCCAGTCAAGTGGGCACATAAAATTAACCATCACAGCAGGGGAAGTGAATATGGCCTCTTCTCCATCTCTCCATATATTCCAACCCTTCTCATCATCACTTTGCCCATAGGCTGCCACTGCAAGTTCCTGAGTTGGTTCTGGAGAGAGCAAAGGAGGCATGAACAAAATCTTACTTATGAGAAGTAGCTGTAACTTGGTCTTTGGTGCCCTCTGAGTATGGCAGATTTTCAGTGTTCATTCTTTTTCTCCTTAAATATTTTTGTGTGTTTCTTTGATATTCTCCCTTTGCAAAAAACACAAAAATTCACCTCTTATGCTGTGAGGAAAGTTTCTCCAGTTTTTCCCTACATGCCCTGTCTCCAACTGCTTCTTCATTGGACAGCACACTCTCAACCTCTTCTTGCTAAAGCTCCTTGTTCCTGGGAGCAAGCCCTTTTGAAGAGGAGTTTTCCTCTAAAATGATCCTTGTGTGCCTCTTTCCTCTAAGACCAACAGCCAAACATAGGAAGGAATCACGTCTTTCTGACCTACCACTACTGGCAAATATAGTCTTTCCTTTTCATTCTACAGACCCAGATTCAGACTTTTACTTTGGAATTTTCAAGTGGGAGGCAAACACTGGATATTAAGGTTTTCCAAACTTTAGTAGGCAAACATTCGATTCTCTTAGCAGTAGCTTGGTTGTTCCATCCAGTAGCCTTAGTGTGAGGAAGAAGCACTTTCTTCCTTACCCAAGGTGGGAGGGGGGCTCTACTATTTTTGGATAATTTAACCTAAAGTAATTCTCTCTTTCTTTTATTAGATTTATTTAGCTTATTATATAACAGTAAATTAGGTAGTAAGTCAACAAGTGCAAAAATATTTTTTGACTGCTTACTTCGTAATTCTTACATAGATGATTTAACAAGCTACCCTAAACTGGAGGGTAGGTAGCCTTAATGGTTCTGTTTTGCCTTTGGGCCTGACTTAAAACTGGAGCAGATGAAGCTCCATTTCAACATGCTGTTATCTTTTGTATCTAAAGTTTACCTTCTACAACATTAACTAATTTATATTCTCAACAGTCTAACTAGACTTTTTCTATAAAGGAATTTAGTTGTCAATAGATTTGCTACTTGAATGAAAGATTTTGAAAAAAACTCAATAATTTATTCAAAACTGTGTTGAGTATATACTTAGTAAGTCCATTCACATTCATACTTTGAAACAGTAAGATCTTATGTTGAATCATATATTCCATGATCATTTTAAAATAAGTAACAATTTTAATAGTATTTGTTATGGATTGTTAAAGTAAGTCCCATCTTGTTTGGCATATTAATCTCCACATTAAAAAAATTTTTTTAAATGTTTATTCATTTTTGAGAGACAGAGAGGGACAGAGTGCAAGTGGGGAAGGGGCCAAAAGAGAAGGAGACACAGAATCCAAAGCAGGCTCCAGGCTCTGAGCTGTCAACACAGAGGCTGACACGGGGCTCGAAACCATGAACTCTGAGATCATGACCAGAACTTAACTGACTGAGCCACCCAGGTGCCCCTAATCTCCACACCTTAGTGGTAACAACAAAAGAAAGTTTTTCTCCTTCAACATAAATTATTGTGCATTTTGAGTCTGAGACTCTTATATTCAGCTTATCTCTGAATTTCAAAATAGGTCATGATAGGCATTAGGAGTTCTGAAGAGCTCTCTGAAGCTCCTGAAATTAATTATACGCAAAAGTTTGTGCATAAATTTACACATTATTGTCTGATAACCTAATCTTACAAGGACAGTCATCTTAAATGAAAACAATTAAAAAAAACATGCATTTCAAAGGAAACTGAGTGATAAGCAACAGCAAAAACTTCATTGCTTATATATCACAATAATTGTGTTTATGCATTTGTAATGTCATTCTACAAAGAATTTGACTTGACTTATAGAAATAAATTGGGTAAAATAAAATAAAAAAAAACACAATGATTTTCAGTTTAAAAATGGAAACATATTGTCAGTAATTTCCCCCTTCACTTCTTAGAAATCACAAGAAGGCAACAATGAAAAGAAAATCTAATGCAAATTTCTTCTTTAATAAAACCAGTTGACAGGCAAAATCCCCGTCTCAAAAATAGTTGGAAAGTGTTCCAGAACCAGTGAAGACTCAACAACAGGGCTGTAATCAATCGCCACTGCAAGAAATTATGAATTTTTATGTAATCTCAGAGAGGAAGTCTACCTATGTATGATATAAAACTTAGAATATATAAAATAAAAGATTGATAAACTCAAGCACATAAAACAAAAGCAATAATAAAATTTCTTCAAGTAAACCTCTTGAAGAGAAATGACCAGCTGGAAGAAATATCTGCAACCCATTACATTTAATGATCTAGTTTTTCTTTCTCCTTTTCTTTCTTTTTTTTTTAAGTTTATTCATTTTTGAGAGAGAGACAGACTGTAAGTGGGGGAGGGGCAGAGAGAGAGAGGGAGACACAGAATCTGAAGCAGTCTCCAGGCTCCGAACTGTCAGCACAGAGCCTGACATGGGGCTTGAACTCACAGCTGTGAGATCATGACCTGAGCCAAAGTGGGATGCTTAACCAACTGAGCCACGCAGGTGTCCATAGTTTTTCCAATATAAAAAGAGATTTTAAAAAATCAGTAAGGAAAGGATAATCTATCCAATAGAAAAAGGGAAAATGATATAAAAAGACAATTAGCAGAAAATGCAAATGGATCTTAATCATAAAAAGATGCCCAGTTTCACTCACAATAAGACAGTACTATCACTATGATATTGTTCTTCACAAATCATATTGACACATGTAAAAAAATAGGCTAGTGGGAATACAAATTGATAATATTTATATAAAGTTTTTGGAAAAATCTTTAAAAATTTCAAATATTTATATTGTGAAAAAATAATATGCTTACAAGTATTACAAGAATGTAATACTAAGTAGCTATAATAAGAACGTAGGGGATCTGTATGTAGTTATATGATACTAAGTCTCTCTCTATATATATTTAAAAGAAAATAGCAAAGGGTAAAATCATGGGTATGGCTTGCTTCTTTTCTGCAAAAGAAAAAAAAAGAGAAAGAAAGAAAGAAAGAAAGAAAGAAAGAAAGAAAAAGAAAAAAGCATATGCACATGATTTTACATTCTCTGAAGACCTGTGGAAGAATAAAAAAATGATAAGAGTAGTTTTTCATGATTTGGCAGGGGTAGGGGGTTTCGAGTAGATGAAAGGTAGAGGAGTAAGAACAACTTTTCATGTATACATTTTTACCTCTTTTAAATTTTGGAACTTTCAAAATTCATACTATATTTGTATTTGTATTACATATTCAAATAAATAAAATTAAAGGCAAACTCAACCAACAATAATGGCAATATGTTCAGTTATGATTTTGTACAGTTATTTTTTAGTGGAAGGACATATGGATATATTTATCTTTAGATTAAGGATAGCTGCAGAGTCTTTATTAACAAATGGTGATATTATTTGTATTTGTATCTTCAGAAAAACAACCCCAGTTGTTATTTATCTGCTAGAAAAATAATTAAATGCCTAAATATAGAGTAAAAAATATGATTCCATTTTCAATTTACTTTAATATAATTGTATTCCATGGCTCACTTATCAAATTATTCCTTTCTACAGAAGCTATTTCTTTACTGTCATGCATTAATAACACCACATAATCAGTAGACCGTCCAGATACTTTCTTGACATGTAAAAAGCCATATATATTTAATATATACAACTCAATGAGTTTGGAGATATGTATATACCCATGAAACCATCACTACCATCAGAACCATAGACATATCCATCACCTCAAAAAGTTTCCTCCCTCCTCCATTATTTATTATTATTATTATTATTATTATTATTATTATTTTTTATTATTAACATTGTGGTGGTGGTGATAGTGATGGTGGCGGAAAGGACACTTAACATAGATCTACCCTCTTAGAATATTTGAAGTATACAATATAGTATTGTTAGCTGTAGGGATTATGTGCTGAATAGTAACTCTCCAGAACTTAATTATCTTATATAACTGAAACTTTGTATCCTTTGACCAATACCTCCTCATTTCTCCCTGCCTCCAGACCCTGACAACCATCATTCTATAAGTTTGACTATTTTAGATTCCACATATAAATGAGATCATGCAATATTCGTCTTTTTTGTTTGGCTTAATTCACTCAGCATAATGTCCAGGTCTATTCCATGTTGTTGAAAATGGTAGGATTTCTTTCTTTTTGAAGGCTGATTAATATTCCATTGTATGTATATACCGTATTTTCTTTATCTATTCATTTGTTAATGGACATTTAGGTTGTTTACACATCTTCACTATTGTGAATAGTGAGTCAATGAGTATATGAATATAGGTATTTCTTCAAGATTCTGGTTTCAATTGCTTTGGATATGTACCGAGAAGTGAGATTGCATATGGTGGTAATGTTTTTAATTTTTTGAAGAACCTTCATACTGTTTTCCATAATGGCTGTACCAGTTAACATTTCCACCAACAGTGTACAAGGATTCCCTTTTCTCCATATCCTTACCACAACTCATCTTTTGTGTTTTTTTTTAATTATTTAAAATATTTTTAATGTTTATTTTTGAGAGAGAGAGAGAGAGAGAGAGAGAGAAAGAGAGAGAGAGAGAAGGGGAGGGGAGGGGTGGAGAGAGGGAGGCACAGAATTCAAAGCAGATTCCAGGCAATAAGCTGTCAGCACATAGCCCAATTTGGAGCTTGAACTCACGAGCCACGAGATCATGAGCTGAAGTTGGATGCTTAACCAACTGAGCCACCCAGGCACCCCTGGTTTTTTAAATGATTAATGATAGGCCTCAGGTTGAGAGCTAAGCTTCCTGGTGATCAGTGCAAATAAGGATACAAAATTAATTTTGTTACAAAGATTTCTTTTTGCACTGTAAAGAATGGTTCCTAAAGCAGATATCCTTAATGACCCATTTGATCATGAAATCTCAATAATTTTAGTCTGGAATATTTGATTTCAAGCAATATAGCTTCCTGATGGACCTTATAGGATAAAGTTGTAGCAAAATGCACATACATGGAAAGAAGTGGGTATTTTTGTTATGTATGGTTGTTGATTATAAATCAAACACATTCTAGGGACGCCTGGGTGGCTCAGTCCGTTAAGTGTCCGACTTCAGCTCAGGTCACAATCTCACGGTCCGTGAGTTCGAGCCCCGCCTCGGGCTCTGAGCTGATGGCTCAGAGCCTGGAGCCTGCTTCCGATTCTGTGTCCCCCTCTCTCTCTGCCCCTCCCCCGTTCATGCTCTGTCTCTCTCTGTCCCAAAAATAAATAAACATTAAAAAAAATTTAAAAAATAAAAAATAAAAAAATAAAATAAAGTAAATCAAACACATTCTGGAGGATGTCTTCCAAAGTTTCTGCATTGAGTTCTAGAACAATTCATCTTTAGCTACTATTTCTGAAATACATGGTGGAACTAGTATCTATTGAAGCTAAATCTCATCATAAATGTAGACACCAATTATCTTTCTATCCCCTATAGTAAGGGGACACACATCTGGCGTTTCAAAAGGAGTTTGAAATAATTAAGATTTTAATTTAAAAAGGAGGGTCAAACTTATCTGTGCTTTCCATACCTCTAAATTATAATCTGATCAGTAAGTGGTTCTTACCCACATTTATTCTCATTGCGGCATCAAGATATATATGCTGTTTAAATATAAGTCTACAGCTTGACCCAAACTGTCTTCCTCTTTAATTTTTTTTTTTTAATTTTTTTTTTTTTCTTCAACGTTTATTTATTTTTGGGACAGAGAGAGACAGAGCATGAACGGGAGAGGGGCAGAGAGAGAGGGAGACACAGAATCGGAAACAGGCTCCAGGCTCTGAGCCATCAGCCCAGAGCCCGACGCGGGGCTCGAACTCCCGGACCGCGAGATCGTGACCTGGCTGAAGTCGGACGCCTAACCGACTGCGCCACCCAGGCGCCCCTGTCTTCCTCTTTAGAGTTAAAGGAAAAGAGATGATGCTGAGGGTGATGATGATAGTAGCCAGACAATAGCAGCTGACATTTACTGAGCACCTACTGTATGCTAGGCACTCTGATAAGCCCATTACATCCATAACATTCTTTAAGCCTCACAAAGACCTGTGCAGTATGTACTATTACTATGCCTATTCTACAGAAGGGGAAAAGTGGATTTTAGAGGGTAATATTCAAAGTCACACGGTTGCTGCACGGCAGACCCCGATACTGTAATGCGCAGAACTGTGTACTTGGTAAGTTTAGAACAAATTCTAACACACAAAGGGTTTTCTGAATTCTAATTTTGTTCATCTTGAAATGTGCAGATGTTTCTACCTAAATCCATTCACAGGTATGCTTTAGGACCCCCCTTCATGGTACCTTTCTTCACCAAATACTCTAACTAGACAAAACCGATGTAATATATTGTCCCTGTTTTGGGTTGTTTTTGAATATTTATCCCTCTTTAGTTTTGTCATAAATTTTCCTCACAAGCTGAGGCATTTTGAAGTGCAAGTATAAAATTTCAAAATTGAATTTTTATGCCAGTGGAATTCCCATCACTTATGTGTTCGATTTGTCCCTTGCGTTTGTAAGGATTCATTTCAGTGTCTTCCTGTTTGTAAGCTCTGGTACATTCATTATAATTCTCCAAAAGTTTCAAAAGTTGAAGGTCTTTTTAAAAATCTCTATTTGTTAAATATTTCAATTAAAGCTTTTTAACTTGGGGCGCCTGGGTGGCGCAGTCGGTTAAGCGTCCGACTTCAGCCAGGTAACTATCTCGCGGTCCGTGAGTTCGAGCCCCGCGTCAGGCTCTGGGCTGATGGCTCAGAGCCTGGAGCCTGTTTCCGATTCTGTGTCTCCCTCTCTCTCTGCCCCTCCCCTGTTCATGCTCTGTCTCTCTCTGTCCCCCCAAAAATAAATAAACGTTGAAAAAAAATTTTATAAAAAAAATAAAGCTTTTTAACTTATTTTTAACAAACTGTGAATTCCACTGTAATGTGATACTGTTGTAGGGCACTTAGAGTGGTTGTAGGGTAGGATGTCTTCGAACATTTTTATTTATTTATTTATTTATTTATTATTTTAAAAACTTTTTTAAATGTTTATTTATTTTTGAGACAGAGAGAGACAGAGCATGAGAAGGGGAGGGGCAGAGACAGAGGAAAACATAGACTCCAAAGCACGCTGCAGGCTCCAAGCTGTCAGTGGAGAGTCTGATGCAGGGCTTGAACTCACGAAACGTGAGATCATGACCTGAGCTGAAGTCCTTAGCTTAGCTTAACTGACTGAGCCACCCAGGTGCCCCTGAACATTTTTAAATTAAAGCAATAATAGGGACAGCTTTGGTGTCTTTGAAATAAAAATCGGGACTTGTGATTGTGGAACCATGCTTCTAAACAACATCAGAAGGCTCAATTTTCTTGGTTTTATTACCTGGAATACTGATTCCAGCTTTTAGGTTCCATCTCTGACTGGAAACACTCAATTTTTCTTAAAAACACTGAGCAAAGTCCTATCAGGATGGCCTCTGATCTCCCACTGTCTTCATCTGATAATACCATTAGTTTGTGAGACATACAATCTAAAATGTTATCATAGTTGTCTACTTCACAAATTGTGATTTTAGTTTATCAGTGTTCCAAATAAGACTTAAAGCTTTGCCATTATTGGCTCCTGTTGCAGTTATTATTATCGTGAGGAAAAATCTATTGGGAACAATATAGGACTATATGACAATGCTGCTGTTTAGCAGAATTTACTCTGAAAATTCTCAAGTAGCTTAGCATCTGCATAGAAGGCATTTTCTTAATTATACCCACAAAGAAGAGTTGAGTGAATATATCAACTTCAACTTTATTAACCATTATATATCATTTAAAAAGATTTTGGCAAAACATTTATAATTTTAAATTGTAAAAACAATAAAATTGTATTAAAGTATACTTTTCAGAGAAATTTAGAGCATATTGTATTAGAGACAGATATCACTATGAAACACATTTAAAAAATATGGGGCACCTGGGTGACTTAGTCAGTTGAGCATCTGACTTCAGCTTGGGTCATGATATCATGGTTTGTGGGTTTGAGCCCCATATCGGGCTCTGTGCTCACAGCTTGGAGCTGTGGCTCCTCTCTCTCTGCCCCTTCACCATTTGTGTGCTCTCTCTCTTTTCCTCTTAAAAATAAATAAATAAACATTAAAAAACATTTCAAATTATGAATATGTACCAAGAGTATTTATTTTGCTTGTTACCTTCTAATATTCAGATAGTGAATATAAAGTTTTAAAATTTTTAGTTAACACAGATATTTAATTTTTAATTTTAGGAAAAAAATTATATACTTTTGAGAATGATGTAAAATTTGTTTTCATTCTCAAAAGTGTCTGGATTTGGACAAAAAATAACACGGTCATTGTTAAGTCATTTCATTTAGGTGTAAACTGAGCTGTCGATACGTGGAAGTCCTGACAATGTTGTCTAAGGGAGAGCCAAGCACATGAGGAAAACCAGTTTCATGCAGTTTAGACAGAGAGAGAGAGAGAGAGAAGGAGAGAGAGAGAGAGATGGGGTGGTTATAAGTGTATTATAGAGAGAACTGTAAGTTTGAGCTGAAATAAAAAAATTAGTATATTTTTATATTTTATACTAAAAAAGTTAGTATAAAAATTATACTAAAAAATTAGTACAGAAAATTAGCATAGAAATGCATATAAAAATAGTATAGAAATTTTCTGTCGACTGAATTTGTCCTATTTTTCTTCTATATGTTGTATGAAGTTAGACTGCGACTATGAACTAAAAGAAAAGATGATGATTTAATTTTACCAATATGCTAAGGTTGTGGAAGAATAATGATACATGATTAAAAAAAATTATAAACTCACAGACTGGAACTCAAAATTGTACTTTCTTAGGGTAGAATTGAGAACCCCCAACTTAACCTAGTAGAAAAATGTTTAGTTATTTCTAGAATTAGGGTGAAAATTAAATTCTAGGCAGAATTTCAAATAATATGCATATATTTATGATTTGCAGTCACGCCAACTGAATTTAATTAGCTCTGAATATTTTGTACTTATATATTAGGCATTTCAAATATGCTGTTTATGTATCTTATTGACAAGTCACAGAAAGGGTTATTTTGAACTTTAACAGAAACTAAACCGAGGGTGTTTTGGAAGGCAGATGAGAGCAAGTAAGTTGAGTGAAACTGTCTCCCATACCCACCTTTTCTTTACTGTCACTTTCCTACCTTCTGTGGTCGGGGAAGATAATGGATGTGTTCCCAGAATACTCCTTTACTTACTAGAGGTGCTAAGCGAAAGTCTAGGGCCAAATATGATAAAATATACTTAGAGAGGAAAATCAAAAGTATTTAACAATTTTGGGGGCTCCTGAGTGGCTCAGTCGGTTAAGTCGGTTTGTGAGTTCAACCCCTGTGTCCGGCTCTGTGCTGGCAGCATGGAGCCTGCTTGGGATTCTCCCTCCCCCTCCCTGCCCCTCCCTTGCTCGCTCTCCCTGTCTCTCTCAAAATAAATAAATAAACTTAAAAAAAAAGTATTTGACAATTTTTAGTGAAGCATAAAAACAATTTTCCAGGGCAAAATAGTGGTTGGTTGTTATTTGTAACTTTTAGAGGAAATAGGGGAAACAAAGATTTTTTTTTCTTTTTTTTTTAAATCAAAAGCATAGGGGCACCTGGGTGGCTCAGTTGGTTAAGTTTCTGAATCTTGATTTTGGCTCAGGTCATGATCCCATGGTTCATGGTTTCGAGGTCCATGTCAGGCTCTATGCTGACAGTGTGTAGCCTGCTTGGGATTTCTCTCTCTCTCTCTCTCTCTCAAAATAAATAAATAAACTTAAAAAGAAAGAGCATAAACTGATCAGATGTGATAGATATAGAGATAATAACTTGTCAGTGACCTTGGTCTAAAGTCAGGAAGAAATCAAAAGTAAAGAAAGAATAAAGCTGGGAAAAACCCAACCCAGAGCAACAGCTTTGAGATGAAGCTAAAAGGAAGTTGACTTGAAACTCAGATTTGAAGATATTCCCCTTCTATGATCTAAGGATCTGGAGTAAGGAACTCCACTGTCCTGGTAAAAATATTCAAACCCTAGTTTGCAAGGCAGGGCCCTTTGTGAGACATCTCAGCTTCTGTTTGTTTCCTACTTGCTTCCAGTTAGCAGACATCCTGAGCCGCTCAGTGTCACATGTGTCCAGGCCTTCCTGCCTCCTTGAAGACCCTGCTCTCATATTCCTCCTTTCCTAGACTACCCACACTGCCACTTTGAAGATGCACACACTCCTCATATTTGATCAAATGCATCACTTTTGCCATAAATCTTTCCTGATTCCCTCAGCTGGAAGTACTCTTGCCTTTTTACTTAATCCTCATCTCATTGCTGTGTGTCTCATTCATCTCTTAGGGTATTCTATTTTGATTTGAAATGTTGATGCCTACCTTTTGTAGGCTGTAAACCCTTGAAAAAATAGCATATATTTTATTGGGTACAGGGAAAGCCAACCTTGACAATAAATACACAATAATTAATTTTTATATATGTAATTATTAAATTATTATAATTATAAAAATAATGACAAATTAATCAATTAATTGACATGGGTTATTTTTTTCAAGCAGATCATTGGGCCTTGGGGTAACTAATTTAAAAAAGGATACTGAGGCCTGGAAAACAAATCACAATGGAGAAGGAATTACTTGATACTTTAAAGCTGTTCATGTAATGTTACAGGAGACTCTAGGTTTGTTTACTTCTACCATATCTGGTTTTTACCATGTAGTAAACTTGAGATGACTGTCTGTTCACTGGATCACAATGGATAGATTAAAAAGAGCAAGGTATTTTTTTTTTTCTTCTATGAATGGGAGAACCATGGTCAATTAGGGAAATATCTTCTCCCTTCTTACCGGAGTGGATGGAAGTAAGTTGTGTTATAGAACCTGAGACCCTCCTATTTTGAGGTATTCTTTGGGAACTATCCCATTTGATCACTTGTTACACTGTTGAAAGCTTCTAGCACAATGCCTGTATATAAGAGATACCCAATTAAAAAAAAAAATTGTTTACCTTGCTATTGCATTACCAGATGCCTCTGAAAAAATTTTCCAGTTATGATCATTACTTATGAAATGAAGTGTTTAAGTCTTTGCAAACCATCAACTGGGAAATAGGTGGAGCATAATTAGGAGTATAAATGATACTTATTTCCTGGTAAATAACAGATAATTTATTTTTTATAGCTAGAATGAGAAATAGAAAGTCAGGGTGACAAGTGATAAGGAACTTTGATTTCCTTTAAAATTGTGATTCTACTGGGTCACCTGTGTGGCTCAGTTGGTTAAGTGTCTGACTTCAGTTCAGGTCATGACCTCCTGGTTTGTGGGTTCAAGCCCCGTGTCGGGCTCTGTGCTGTCAGCTCAGAGCCTGGAGCCTGCTTTGGATTCTGTGTCTCCCTCTCTTCCTGCCCCTTCCCCACTCATTCTGTCTCTCTCTGTCTCAAAAATAAATAGAATATTAAAAACAATTTTAAATTGGGATTCTACTGTATATACTACTATTATAATATCAATAATATTGTAAACAGCCCTCAGAAATGGTTTTCTTTAAATATAACAAAATGCATTTAAATATTCACTTCAATATTTTTCTAATATTTGAACAGAGGCTTAATAAAGTCTTTAAACTGAAATGACATCTTTAAATTATATACTAAAAATTAGGATTTGACAGCACAGACCAATATTTTTATGGCTCCATGAAGCAACGCATATAGAAATTATTTAAATACCTTTTAAATCTTTTAATGAGGTCTACTTATATTAAATGGAAGTATCAAAGAAGTTGTAGCCTTGTAAATACAAAAATTAAAAAAAAAATGAAATAAATTCTAAATACTGAGGATGGAATGAGTCCATAGCATTTCCTATTTTGGACAGTAGATGTCACCAAAAAGTTAAAGATGCCTGAGTAACAGCCACGCTTAGTACACAGATGTGAGCAAGTATTATTTGAATTTATTTGTGAAAATATGTTAGAGTGAGAAAACTTTCTTTATCATAAATCTTTTCCCCCCTGATGCCTTTCTCTACTAAGTGCAATGTTTCCTACTATTGGACAGATTTAAAGCCTCTGAGAGGACAATGTATTTTATTTCTTTTTATTATTCTATCCTTTCCTGTCACATCTTGAAATTCCATTTATAATTTTTAGATGTGGTCTGAAGACTCTAAGGATAAAAAGTTAACTAGGAATTTCCATAAACTTCTGAGATTCGCAGGTGAAAGGTGTTAAATGAAATGCATGCCTAATTGCAACATATGCCAAATAACTGTATTTTTCTTTTAAACAGGGGTAGAGGACTCTCCATATACTATCAATAATGCCAACATCATCTTGTCTGAATATTACTACCTAATAGTCATTGAGGGTTGCCAGAGCGGCCTCTGTCAGTAGGAGGCAGAGAAACAGGATGAGAGCCCCACAGCTGCTTTCTCAATTTAGCAAAGGCTGACCAATTCCAACCTTACACTAATGGTTTGATCCCCAAATATCTCAGCCTCCTGGGCTGAGGAAAGAAAAGACAGGGGTGAGGCAATCCCACCTCCCCAGCCTTGGCAACCACATTGCTTTGAGGAAGTCCTACTCAGCAGCCACAGCCCCAGGAAAAATTGAGCTATCCATGAATTAGAGGGCTCCGGAGCATTCCTATAAAGGACCTATTCGCAAGACTTTTTAGATCACTAGTTCATTTTCCCACTAGTTCTGAGTCCTAAAACTCTAAAATAGGTGTCAATGTGTCAGCTCCAATGCCTTTGGGAACCGGGAAGATAACAAAAATGTACAGATTGGTCCAGACTGGTTGCTCCATTGTAAGACATTCCAATTTGAATTTTTGTCAGCCTGTGCCCACCCAAACACAAATCTATAAACTAGGTTAAGCCTCCAGGCTTTTAGCATTTGATTTTTGCTCTAATAGTTGGTTTGGATGTTTATGTATACTATTTAGACAAATCATTAACTTGGGACTTTATGAAAACAATCAAAGGATCTATGCAGGGAGACTGAGCTTGCATTCTAATGAATTCATGCAGCAATTTTTATACCTAATCATAAATGTAAAATTATAAAGGATATTATATAGGATAAAATTATTAGGGTAAAATTACAAAGGATATGGAGGAAAGTTCTGGTATCAGTATCAATTTCTCCTCACTAAGCACTTTGAGATCAATATCAATTTCTCCTCACTAAGCATTTGAGATGATTTCTGATTAGAACAGCTCTTGGTCCTGTCTGTATTGCCTTTTTTGCTGTCCTTGACCTGCACCAGACCCAAACCCTTGTTCTTGTATCCAAAACATTGTCAATTATTTCAGGAAAACATCCTGTCAAAACTCATCTGCCTAAATCAACAGCACTGATCAGACATTTTATTGAATATATACATAATGGAAGAATGTTGTTTTGGAAATAAATTGCAGTGCAAGTTTAGTTAGAAGAGCTTATATTTTACTATCTTGAAATTACTGAATTCCAACAGAAACTCGAGCAATCTTTCACCTCTCCCCACATAAGTGAGAACACACTATAGATAAAAATTAGATACAAAATTAGCAATATTTCTGCTTTTAATGATTTTTTCTTTTTCCACATTCCTTTTTATTTTTGACAGCTATGCAGTGTTTTTGAAAGCCATTTTCACTTAATATTCATTATATGATGCTATAGAATTCTCACATGTATTTTTATTATTGTCTAATACTCTTCTATCAAGTTGATAGGACAAAATTTAATTAATCATTTCCTATTGCTAAATATATAGGTCTTTTTGGAGAGGGGGTCTTCAATAAATAATTCTGCAATGAGTATAGATATCTTTTCTTTTAGACAATCCTTAAGAATATTCCCTCGGAGTGAGAGTATTCCATCAAATGATACTAAGATTTATATAATTTTTGGAACACATAGTAAAAATGATTTCTAAAATGTTTATCAATTTATGTATATATATCACCAATATAAATAATTACCTTATTTTTCATTTTGCACACTTACTAGATATAACATGCTTTCAAATTTTTAATTTCTAATTTTAATTTTTCCATTTATTTGTTTGCTAATTTTTCCTTACATGTGCTCAACTTTTTTTTCTTTTTGGTATTATGTCTTTTCCTGAAAATATTTCATTAGCTTTTTCCTCTTTATTTCACTTATGATATATTTTATTATAAAGAAAGGATACTTAATACATAGAAGAATCTATCTTTTCCTTTGTGGTATCTTTTCTCACCGCCTTTTTATCAAGATTGTAAATGAGACCACTTTCCTCCAAGGTCTTTGTTAATTAGTTTATATAATTCTTCCTGGCAGCCAAGCTGTGGGTAACATCCCTATTTAGTTATTAATCTACTGGCTTTGCAGGGAAGGCATGTGATAAAAATTATCTTTAATAATTCTCATTAGCTTTGAAACACTTGCTACAAATAAACTATTATTTACTGTCTTAGCTAATTTTGTTGGGAGTAACTAAAAATAAAAACTTGCTAATAATTAGAAGTACAGCAAACTCAATACAGTGTACTCAGCTCTGTGAATTGCAGACAATATTTTTTTATTCAACTTCTTTTAATATCCAACTCTAAATATCAAGGAATCAATTTACTGAAGATTTTTTTTCTCCCAACATAACAAAACTATCATTGCTTTAAAGAACACATAACTTGCCTTAACCAAACAGCTAATTTCCAATACTAGTTTCTAATTGGTAATTTAAAATGTTAAAATTTGCTTTAAAGTCAGTTTGCTCTTTTTCCAAAAGACCGTTTCAGCAACATGATTTGTGACTTCTTTCTTTGTATAGACACATCTGGCCTTAGATATTCCAATGTATAGATCAAAGAATGCTATTCTTTCCTTATGTAAGAATTTGACAGGATGAAATGCTATCATTAGCTTCATAAATATGAAACATTATCTACTATACCACTCAGAATCCAGGAAATATTTTATGCAGAAAGAGATGTACTACAATTGGTTGAGTGCTCACAACAACCCTCCCGACGACAATATTAATCTCTCAGGCTCTCAGGCTTAGTATACTCACTCAAATAGACTAAAATAGACTGATATTTGCCTTCTTCACACATTTCAGATGTAATTTTCTTCCTCTTGATCTTCCTCCATAACATCTAGTGATCTCCAAATTGAAAGCTAAGAGAACACGAGCATGTGCATGGAAGAGACATTTCTTAAAGCTCACTAAAAATCAGTACAACAGAAAGCACACCACAAATTCATGGGAAAGCATGACAGAATCATTGCATTTCTCATTAGTACCCCTGCCCACTACCTATTAGGACCACTGCGTGTTTCACATTAGGCACCCCCCTGATTTATTCTAAGCCCTATACCCTATGGGCTGGTGTTTATTGTCATGGTCATTATAAGACATTATTATTTGTTCCTAGAGTGCAAATGAGCCTTTTTCCTTTTAATTCATCTCTGGAAAAGCACCCCAAGGGAATGATAATTTGCAGAAAATGGTCACATGATTTTTTTTGGCTTAATGAGTTTAATATGGGGTGTTGTAAGGGAAAGGCTAAAGGGACTGGAGCCTTACAGTGCAATACTCTTAGATAACAGAATTTCAGGGTCAAAAGATATGTTGAGAGTCTTCTACTCAAGTCACACTAGTCTCAGGAGACTGCTGTAAGAAAAAAGAAAGCTCTAGCAAGGAAAACAGGGTATCAGTCTGTGGGAAAGTCTAGAAACAGGAAAATAGGATGGCATAAATGAATGGAGAAATGCCAAGCTTTTGGGCAGCAATTTCAACATATTGTACTCAGGAAATCCTTATAAAAATGCATTCCTTTGTAAGGCTCTTGTGAGATTTGTTTCTTTGCTATTGCAGTGAAATTGTTAGTGAAGTGAGAGTATTAAAAAACAAGGTGATCCACAGCTTAATAGAAATGCCAAACCTCCTAAAACATCATAGAAAGAGTGCAGGGTTAAGGGTGACATGACAGATGTTTCATGCTGGTAATTTTGTTTGATGATGAAGTAGCTTCTTTTTGTTTTGTGAGTGAGACCTTCATCTGCCAAACTGCTGAGTCTTACAAAATGGCAGTATTCCAATATTTTCCTTCAAAAACTGAAATCACTTTTTTTTTCCATGAGGAAGTCATCTCTTAAAAGCTGGAATTCATATTAAAGTAGCAATCAGTAATGTCTGCACTATTCTTGGTAGTCCTATGATTAAATATTCTGGATACATTGGAATTATGTGTTATTGCCTTTTAAGTTTTATTAGGAAATTCAAGGAGAAGCTGGAACACTTTTTCTCTTTAGCAGTTATGTGTTTGGTCTCCCGTGACTATGACTAACAATATATCCTTAATTTAGAGCATCATTTTCCAGAAAAATGGTTTAGGAAATATATAGCCAGAATATGTGATTCTTTTTTGGCTGTTCTTCCCATTGCAGTGTTTTAGGATTATCACTAATCTTTTCCTGTGACCCAACACTGTGTCACTTCAGGCAATTGAACACAATAAAATATGGACACATTCTTCTTATTGAAAAAGGATCTTGTCCTGCTTTGTTTAACAGCTTTCATATGAAAATCTCTTCATTTCTCCTTGGCTTCATTAGCTTTCAAAATTAATACCCAGTCCTTAAATACAGCAGGGCTAGGTTTCTATTCTGCCAATTACCATGATCTGAATCTTTTCTACGCTCCTTCTCATACATCATTAAAGTATGTTCTCAAATCTACCTTCAAATAACCACTTTATACCTCCTTTTAAAATCTTCTTCTTTATTCCTGTTTGTGGAATAAAAGTTAAGTCTTTATCTACCTTTGCACTGTGTATTTATGCTGATCTTGAAAGGCCCAGATCATGTACAATTTCTATGGTCTTATCTTTAACTATTCCAGTCATAGGTGATTAATTCTTTTCACTAGATGTATTTTGAACACATACTATCTATTTGAGGCATTAGACTAGGCTCTGATAGAATGTTTCATGGAGGAGATGTCATTCAGGAGATGCTTTCAAGGATGAGTAGAATGTGACAGGCAGATTTTTTTCTGAACAGCTTTTAGGGTGGAAGTAACTGAGCAAAGTCACATCAGTGACAAAGTCTACAACATGATATATTAGAATAGTCAAGAAGCCAAACAAACTAGGGTCCAGGATTTATGAAGGGAATAATGAGTAAAATAGCTGGGATAGTAGGTCTAGGCTAGGTCATGGAGATACACACACACACACACACACACACGCAGGTATGCATATATATAATTTGAAAAGCAATCTCAAACTTACAAATTTATAAAAAAGTGGCAAGTTTAAGACAAAGAACTCTTATTTTCCTCAACCATTTGAGACTAACTTGTTCATCTAATGTTTCATTAAGCTGTGTACGTTAGTGTGTATTTCATATAAACAAAGATGTGTGTCTCCTACACAACCATCCAATATCCAAATGTGAAACAACCATCCAAATATGAAAATGAATAAAACTATCTCATCCTTATACCTCATTCAGTTTCCTCCAGGGTTTTTTTTTTTTCAGTAATATCCTATAAAGTGCAAGGACCCTGTTTAAAATAATGTGTTTTGGGTTTTTTTTCTGAGTATTTCAAATACCCACATAGTCCCTTTGGGAGTCTGTGTGCAGTGCTCCAGGAAAGATGTATTTAGTTTAGCCCTGAGCACCTTACTTTGGTCTCAAACCACTCCAGCATTGTGCTCCTAGTGTGTCGCAACATTTTCTCTATAAAATTCATTTCTTTTTCTTGTAGGAATTCTCTCTTAATGACTTTTCTAGGAGACCATGTGGTTTTGACTAGAGAACCAAGTGAGGAAAATTCTGAGTGCTATCTGTGCTCCAAAGCAGATGATGAAACCTTTCCATGGAGGCTGTGCAGGTGGGTTCTTGGTCAGCTCCGCTAGTCCTCCAGATGAGTCCACGTGTCTAAATCTTCATGAGGACAACACACAAAATCCTCTGCTCCACATTTAAACCATCTGGACCCAAGGTTTGAAATTTTAAGCCACGTGGCTAATAATTCCTATTGAGCTAGAGTTGTAGAATAAATATACAATCATGATATTTTATGCTAGAGGAAAGACTATAAAAGAATGTTCTTTATTACCTTCGCTTCCCTACCCCAGGGTTGCCACAGGCTTATGCATGATTTAATTTTAGCTTTGATCTGAATTGATCTGTGTTCTACCCACAGGAAGGTGCTCACGTGACAGTATGGAATTTTGATCCTCTTTCCACTCTGGTCTCTATGCTCACAGTGGAGTCTCACCAGGGCCTTTGTCTGCATCTTTTGGTGGGACTTCAGATCATTCAGATTTCTATTTCAATTAAGGAAATGTTTTTATCTTGCTAGTAATAAATGTTTAGGCCAGAAAATGATTTTCTTTTGATTTTCAAAACAACTTCTTGGAAAATGAAAATAATGCTCAGCATGGTATAAAATTTCAAGTGTCTTAAAACATTCGAGTACTAATTGTATCAAGCTAAATACATTTCAAAGCTGTGTCTCTATGTTGTGGTTACACTTGGCTATGACATTTCTATTATATTATTTTTCATGATTTTATATATTTCCTTACTTTCATCTGATGCTAGTGGAAAATGTACCTGGAAGCATCACAGATTTCAGAGCAGAATTTTATTAGAGTCTGTGGCTCTCTCTTCTCAATGCCTCATTAGTGAAGAGGTGGCCTTTTTGAAGTTGGCTGCCAAGCGTCCTGCTGATTTTATTCCCCGCTGGTGTTTGGATCTTGACAAGGGCAGGAAGGAAAAGAAAGGAAAGCTATCCGTGACCCAAAGGCCTATGACTTTTGGGGAAAAAATGGTCCCAATGGGACCGTCATGACTAAACTACAAAATTTGTACGCATGTTGAAATAACATTGGATTCACCTTTCAAAGCAGATAATTACTTTTGAAATACACATGTGAAACATAAGCTTCTACATGTGTTTACAAAATGTATAAAGACCAATACAGAAAAGAGTAAGAATATTACCATTTTATCTGTCTTCTAAGGGGAAGGGGTGCTTAACTGGGGTTTATAAGAAGAAATTTAAGGAGCAGACTTTCCAGTGTAGTTATCCAATCTCTTCTTTCAAAGGGACGACCTTCCATCTTTCCAAACAAGTGTTCCCATTTTTTTGACATTTACTAGTAGAATATTTGGTCATAGCAATAGTAAAATATGTTTCTCGTTTCCCTTTGTTAAAAGGAAGTGTATCACCTATTGTACTAGTTCTGGATGAAGCTTACAGGTTTACAGGCAATTCCTGATAACAGTGTTAACAACAAATTCCATGGCTACTTAATAGTGAGTTTAAGGTTTGACCTTAAAATGCATACCAAATGTTCCTACTGAAGTATTTTGACTTCTTTATTTTTTTAGTTATACTAAAAAAAGTTAAGTTACACCTTAAACAAAGTAGAACCCACAAACACAGACATTGCTATTATTGGAGTTCCAGTTTGATCACTGAATTCTTTTCCTTCATATCACTAAATGCATCAAAAGTATGAGGTACCTTATATAGCATAAAACATGGGTTCTAATCCATCAAAAGATCACCATGTAGTTTATTTTATTTAAAAAATTTTTTTTTTAATGCTTATTTATTTTTGAGACAGAGAGAGACAGAGCATGAGCAGGGGAGGGTCAGAGAGAGAGGGAGACACAGAATCTGAAACAGGCTCCGGGCTCCGAGCTGTCAGTACAGGGCCCGACGTGGGGCTCGAACTCACGGACTATGAGATCATGACCTGAGCTGAAGTCGGACGCTCAACCGACTGAGCTACCCAGGCACCCCACACCATGTAGTTTATAAATGGAATCTCTAAGAGGTGAATGAGTAGTTCCTCTATGTATGATTTGATGTACCTATAGTTAAACATTTAAGTATATTAAGTTAAACCTTTTCTAAGTCAGAGTTCCTTTTGCTATCAAGGAAAGACGATAATAACTGTGTGTCTGCTTTGGTGATTTGTACTGATGATCATATGAGAGATGCTTATAAAATTAATTTATAAATTGTGAAGCATTATATGTGCATGATTGCTATTAATATTACTTACCTTTATCATTTCTTAAAGTCCCCTTTTTTTGTACAAAACTAATGATTTGGTATCTGTGAATTAAATTAGTCATAAATTCCCCACAGTCCTTCTGTTTCTGGCTCATCATCCAGCCAGAATGGCCATCTCATGGTAAGAATGAGATATGGTAGGTGCTGATGTAGGGCATACAGTTTTTGGAATAACAGGGCAACTGAGAGGTAGCTCATTCGTGCTTCATCTTTCACATAGCAATTTGAACTGGTCGCTCAGAAAATATGTGGGACATAAAACTTTCTCTTTGAAGAGTCATTTTTATTCTTGGGAAAGCCTATGCACACTACATTATCCCATTTCCCTTTACTTTCTTCATTTTAAAGAAATTTTGTCAAAGGAATTTTAACAAACCTAAATAGATTTTAAAATTTCCTTTTAAACTCTTAAACCTTCTTCATAGCTCTCTTAACAACTACTTTTAAGACTTTTCTAGTTTTAAAGCTATTTAATGAGAAAGCCATGTAAAAAACCCAACTTTGGAAGATATGAACATATATCTTCTGTGTAGGGGGGAAATTTTCCCTTGATCCTCTTAGGGTCTCTGACCTGGATCTGGAAGTTAAACTGATAAAGGTGGGTTTACAGGAGGAAAGCATACACACTGACTTCATGTAAGTTTCATGGAAGCCTCCATAGGGAAGTGCAGACCCAAAGAAACAGTTAAACTTGAGTATTTTTATGCTAGGTTTGATGATAAGTGGACAGTCCCGTAGGAAATATGACAGTCCGGTAGGAAATATGACAGATCAGAATATGAGGTAAGTGTAGTAAATTAGAGGAAACTTAGTAGGGCCTGTTTGTTCAGATTGGCCTTGGTGTTCCTTGGTCTTCCGAGATAAGAATGTTCCTTTCCTCCGGGTATGGGGGGGCCCTCTCACATGAGGGTTTTATGACCTGTTTCTGAGGAGAAGGGCAGAGGGAAGGGCAGAATGACCTTCTTGCTTCTATTATTTTCTTACATTTCTTCAGCTTAAAATGTTCGGTATTCCAAGGTGCCTATTTTGGGGTAGCTTGTGCTAAGCCTCATGACTCTATTAGTAGAAGTAAAGAATTGAAGGCTGAAAATGTACCTCCCAACTGTCTTTAAGAAAGTCAATCCCATTCCTATCCTATTTTACTTCTCTCTTTGGAGCATTTATCGATTCTCTACTAGAGGTGGGAGGGTATGGGAAGCATGAGGGAAATACACAGCATGCTGTGGACCTGAAGGGCCTTAGTTTTAGTATATGTAGAAATGGATATTAGCAGTATAAGACAGAGGACTATAGAAAGTATGTAATAATGTATTTAACTGAATATAACCAAGTGGGAATTTATATCTTACAGGCAATTAGTGTTACAAAAGCTATCTGTATAGGAATTCATTTTGACCTAAATTGTAAAATAATTAAAACTTATTTTTGCTATCTTTCGAATCTGCTAATATTTGCATGTTTGCTTTTCCTGCTCCTTCCCTACTCCTAACTTTTACTTAGATCTTCTAATGATCAGAATGAACCATGCTAAAATTCCAACATGGTTGCCAACACTTTGCTCTTGTCTCCTCCTTCTGATGCTCCTCCTTTTTGGTCAAAGGGTTTTTTGTTTTTGTTTTTGTTTTTTCCCATTTTATAACTTCAAATTTGGAAAATCGGAAACTGAAACTTTTACACACTTAACTCACAGATTTTAATAAAGTGATAGTTCTGGATATTTCCAAAACCATTCAGTGAAATACAAAAATGCTACTGCTGAGATTTTGTTTTCATTAAACCTTTTGGAAAGTTGCTTATATTGTACTGCTGAATAAAAATGTCTCACTGTATAATAAAGACAAGGTAATATGGGCAAAATTGCAAGCTTGTAATTCTAATTTTTAAGCCAGACAAGGAAAAAAATACTTCCTGAATTTGTAATAAATGTATATCATTATACTTCATGTTCTATTTCCTTCCTCTTTTATCCAGGTACCTCCAGAGAATTCTTCAGATTTTTGCGTTTCCTTTTTTTTTTCTACTGTAAAACAACATGCTCTGTTTTTGAAGAGACTTTTTGAAGGTAATTTTAAACCTGTTGTTTCCAATGGGACAGTGACCGCATTGGTGCTTTCTCTATTCAATTTATCTCCTGTTTACAGGTTTATGGGAAACAAGATTATCACCATTTTCAATCCTCTCTATATTGTAGTTTCCTAGGAGACCAATAGAAATCCATTACTAACTTAGTAATGGTGAATGGAAAGGTTGAACTGAACTAAAAGTTGGGAGAAACCAAGCAGTTTCTAGGTTATTCCTGAATTTATTCACTAGGTAGTAAAATGGCTAAACTCTAAATGTTTAATATGTTTGTATACATTTTAATCTCACAATGAAAAACTGCTTTCTGGGATTGTTATGAATTACTCAAAACTCCCTTTTTAATTAATTTACATTTATAATTTTCTGAATGGTAACAATCATAGAATAATTTTATAGGAGAGTAAAAGAGATAGCCTTCTCTCCTCTGCCTATTTATTATGTACTTATTTATTTGGGAAGAAAAATATCATGAACTTTCTAAGCTAGGATTTATCAGTCTATAAAGACTTTTCCAAAAAAAAAAAAAACAAAAAACTTTCCTCTAATTTTAGGAAGAGTGTGGTTTGTATCACAGAATTTGAATCTTGTCAGGTACTTTTATGTTTTCTAATTTTGTTACATAGTTGACTGAATTATGTCATAAATGCAGTGATCACAAATTCTGTAAAACTCTTAATGCCTTGATCACAAATTATTTCATGTATAATGTATGCCTTAGGTTTCTACCATATTTAAAATTCTGTGAGTTTTGTGTATATGTGTGTGTGTATGTGTGTCTGTGTCTGTGTGTGTGTTTTTGAAACAATAATTATTAGGTACTATAAAATCTTATTGATTAATATAAGGTAAACCCAACTAGCATAAAAATGACCAAAAAAATCATATTTTAGTCATTTGTTTTCGGAATAAAATAATGGCACTAGTTTCCAAGCTTCATAAGGGCAGGGAGCATATCTGCCTTATTTACATTTGTTCTCAAAGAGATTTTGGTACAGTGCCTGGCATATGGAAAGGGTTGAGAAAATTTTTGCTGAATGAATGGATGGGAAGGATTTGTACTCAAAATGTCATTACTAGATTTCTATATGTTTTATAACTGGAAGGCTTCCCCCATATGTTTACTGAAACAGAGCCAAATACCATGCAAACACACATATCTTCTAGCAGGAAAAAAATATACTACAAAGTTTTTTTGAATACAAAGAGTTCTGTCTACAATGCTTTATTAAGCATTGTAACCTGATTAAGATTGTGTTACTGTAGGGTTCAAAATATTAAGGGAATGAATTACTTGCTTTAAAATAATTAATGTCTATGAAATAATTAAATATAATATTTCAATGGCCATCATCGGCTTTTTGCATATTATTTTCTTAGGAAATAATGAGTCTGTGCAGAAAAACATATGTACAGGCCTTAATAGCCTTTGGTTAGAAACATCAGGGCTGATGTTTTAGATTTGTTTTGTCATATGGTTTAATCAGCATTAATCTCTTCCTTTTAAGTTATTATTTTTGAGAAAAGGATTTTAGAAATCAATTAAAATGGTTTTGTGTTTGAACTACAAGGGCAACATTGGGTAAATTTTATGGGAAAAATACCACTAAATTTAGCCAAAGGATCTGGCTTTCCAGGGCACTTTATACTGCCTTGTTAATGAATGACCATTGAGATTTAATTTATACCAGCTCTGCTATACTTTAATAAGCAGCCACCATGTCTCTAAAGCGTGAAGTTAATGAAATAATGCCTATTTAGAGTTGGTTATTACATGCACAGAGATATTTTTTCTTGTTTAAAGCTAATTAACATGAAAGGCAACTTGACTGTTTTAAATGAAATGAGAAGAAAATGAGAATGTTATGTCACAATGAGGCAGACAATGGAAATTTAGCTATCAAAGAAAAGTAGAACAAATATAAAGCACAAACACTTCAAATTATGCTAACTTTGAGAAAATAAATGTCTTTTCAGGGAATTTTTAAACTAAGTAATGTCAGCTAAGTGATATATTCTTCACCAAAGTTTAGCTTAGTTCTCTATTTATATTATATATGTGACGCTCGATACTATATCATTAGTCTAGAAAACTGGCAAGAAATTCATTAAAAATAAGGAAGCACATATATGGAAATAGTGTTTAGATGTGTAAGAACACTCGTCAATGTAGCCTTTTATATCTGCATCTTAGAAGAGGGCTTAACATGCCCTTAGAAATGCTGAGATTGAGACACAGTCACAAGACGTTTTATTTTTATGAGTCCTTTATTATGGGGCTCATAGATTCTTCCTACAAAAAGAGTTGAGAGCAAAGCTTTCTCAGCCTCTGAATTGTGGAGCACCTCAGTTTTCACTTGGAGTTAGGAGACTTTAAAAATGTCTCAAGGTCTTCCATAAAAGGAAGCTAAAACTAAAAGTGAAAGTTCCTTTGGGATGTCCTGAGAGGTGTGACCTTTCAGAATGGTGGACAAAAAAAGTCACCTGGGACCAGTGTTCGAATTGGATTCTGGGCCCCACCCCAGTCAGTACGTCTGGCCCAGGAGTCAACATCCCAGGTGACTCTGAGGCAGGTGATCTTCATACTACTCCTTAAGAAACACTGACTTAGGGGCGCCTGCGTGACTCAGTTGGTTGAGCGTCTGACTTAGGCTCAGGTCATGATCTCACAGTCCATGAGTTTGAGCTCCACATCAGGCTCTGTGCTGACAGCTCAGAGCCTGGAGCCTGCTTTGGATTCTGTGTCTCCCTCTCTCTCTGCCCCTCCCCTGCTCATGCTCTGTCTCTCCCTGTCTCAAAAATAAATAAAATTATTAAAAAAAAAAAAACCACTGACTTAGAAGCAAGACTAAAGAGGTCAGAGTAACTTGAACGCTATCCAACAATGATCAAGTTTTATACAATTTGTGATGGAAATAAAGCTCTCCTCCAAATTCTTCTGCTCCCTCTCTAAGCAACAGGATAAAAAAAAGGCAGTGATGGCCAAGAAAGGGAAACAGAGGCAGTTAATGAGACTGCAGGACCTCATCTGGAACTAAAGCACATACCAGCTGAAGAGAAAGAATGTCAAACACTATGAATTAACAGAAAAAGTAATCCACTGCAGGTGAATTTGGGATCTAATAATAGATATTAAGTGAATAAATCTTTGAAGTTTTTATCCTGTTGTGTAATGGTGTCAGGTTCAGTATTGCTTGGAAGAAATTTACCCTTGAAAGCACTTAAGTGATACTAATCTTTTATTTGTTTGCATTAGGAAAAAGAAGAAAGCTGATATAAGAAGGCTTCCTGAATTGTCACAAAAAAGCGGAACCACTTTAAATTACATGCATACAACTATCATAATATGTCCTTGGCATTTTCCTTCTAAAGTACACCTAATTCACACAAATTTAAAAAAAATATATCATTTTGAGAGAGAGAGAGAGAGAGAGAATGGTGGATGGGAAGGGGCAGAGAGAGAGAAAAAGAGAGAATCCCAAGCAGGCTCCCCATTGTCAGCACACAGTCCCACTCAGGGTTCCATCCCATGAACCATGAGATCATGACCTGAGCCAAAATCAAGAGTTGGACACTTAACTGACCAAGCTATCCAGCCACCCCACAACAATTTTTTAAATTACCTGCACATTATGTGTCAAATACATGCATTGGGATAGTTTCATCCCATATGCTTTTAAATGTTGACTTGTCTTTCAATATAGTTTTTTTTTTTTTTTGGAATAGTTTTAGATTTTCAGAAAAATTGCAAAGATAGCATGGAGAGTCCCATAAACCATTCACCTAGTTTCTCCTATCATTAACATCTTACATAACCAGGGCATATTTGTCAAAACTAAGAAGCCAATGCTGGTGAATTACTATTAATTTGAATTGCGGGATTTCACTGGTTTTTCCACCAATATCTTTTTCTCTAGGACTCAACTCAGATAAAATACCATATAGTACTTTGTCATCATATTTCTTTTAGTCTTCTCTGGTCTTGTGACAGTTTCTCAGTCTTTTCTTGTTTTTCATGACTTTGATGATTTTAAGGTGTATTGGTTAGGTATTTTATAGAATATCCTGAATTTGGGTTTGTCTGATGTCTTTCTCATGACTGAAGTGAGGTCATGAATTTTGGGGAAGAATACCACATGAAGAAATGTTATTCTCATCATATCATATCAGGGCACACGTGCTATTAACATGATTTATCACCAATGATTTTAACACTGATCATCTGGTCAAGGTAATGTTTGTCACGTTTTTCCACGGTAAAGTTATTTTTTCCTTTTCCCTATTCTAGTCTTTGGAAGCAAGTGACTAAGTCCACCCCACATTCAAAGGATAGGGGAATTAAACTCTACTTTCTAGAGAGGAGGGAGGGCATCTATATAAATTATAAGAAATTCTTCTTTAAGGGAGATTTGTCTCTTTTCCTCCATTTGTTTACATCCATATAGCTCATAGATATTTATTTTATACTTTAGATTACAATCCAATACTACATTAATTATTTTCATTATTCAGATTGTTCTAGCTTTGATCATTGTGATCTTTCAGGTTGGCTCCTTTGTTCCTTTAACATTTACCATCCCTCCCCTCCCCCTTTTAGTACTTCCTTACTTCCTGGTGCGGCAAAATGTCACGGGTTCACCTTGTGTTTACCTGCCCTATCCATGCAATCAATTGACTTTGATTTTTAACCTTATAAAAACAATGAGTAAATGTATTTGACTTCCTGTATATAATACCTTGTGCAATATCATGAATGCTTTTGGTGATACTGATGCTACAGGCCAACAACAAAACAGCATTTTACTAGATGCATTACACTGGACAAAATGTATTGGATGCTCGTATCTGGCCTGAAGACATTGTTAGGAAAGTGATAAAAGAGACACTTTAGGTTGGATTGCACACTTTCCTTTTCACTTCCTGCCATTATGTAGAAATAGTTTGGAGAGAACACTGTGGGGAAGGGCGGTGGTTTCACTACTTACCACACACAAAATCAGGCATGACCTTAGTGTTTGTTTTATTCAGCAAACTAAGTTTCCATGGTAAACAACACTGGCCCCAGACTCCAAACAGCTGGGAACTATCTTCAGCAAATAAATAAATAAATAAATAAAGTGTAATTTATTGCTTTTTTCTTTCTCTTCCCCTCATCTCCCATTAGTATTAAAAGCTCTGATACTTCCATTATTTCAGCCAACAAATAAGTGGAATCATCCTCTTACACCCATCTTCTCGATGTCCTTATCTTTCTCACCATTGTCTATCCAAAACAAGTACAGACTAGTTTTAGCTTCTTTCTACCTTCTGGTACAGCTGGAAATTAAGTCAGTAACTGACTGCCTCCTTTGTCCTTTAACACTGGGAAGATGTACTGCCAAACAGGTAGTGACTGTGCAGTACAGGTTTGAGGGGTCAGCATCTATTTAAAAAGTACCTTCCTGGCCCCAGTCACAGAGCCACTGCTGAGAACTCAGCACCCCCTTTACCCACCCCCCCAGTCCCCTAGCTTCCTGAATCACCATGCCCCCACCAGCCTTCTCTAGCTGTTGCCTTCCACAGGCCCTTTCCACCAAGGAAAAGGAATCATATCATATGTCTGCCATCCAGAACCTCCACTCTTTGGACTCTTTTGCTTATGCAAATAAGGGTGATGATCTGCTTCTGTTGGCACTGAGAATAATATCCATGTAAGAATTCAACAGAGAAATGGCAGGAAGATCCTTATTACTCTCCAAGGAATCGCTGATGATTATGATAAAAAGAAACTGGTGAAGGCGTTTAAGAAATTTGTCTGCAATGGTACTGTAATTGAGCATTCAGAATATGGAGAAGTAATTCCCTTACAGGGTGACCAGTGCAAGAGCATATATCAGTTCCTCATAGAGATTGGACTGGCTAAGGACGATCAGCTGAAGGTTCATAGGTTTTGGGTGCTTTTGGCTCACTGAAGCTTAAAGGAGATTTCCTTGCAATGAATAGAATTTCCCTTCTGTTCCTTGTCACAAGTTTTTTTGTTTTTGTTTTTGTTTTTTCTCCCACAAGTTTAAAAACCTCACAGCTTGTATAATGTAAGTATAATGTAACCATTATATTATATAACCATTAACATATATAACCCAATATAACCATTTGGGGTCTGCTTTTAACTTGGACTAGTGTAACTCCTTTGAGCAATAAACTGAAAAGAGCCATGCAAAATAACAAACAAACAAACAAATAGTACCTTCCTATAATGGTTTTATCTGAGGAAAATAAGGAGTTATTGCCTCCAACAGGTATTAGGAAAAACAAGCAAATGAACAAGTGAGATAAAAATACCTCTGCACAACAAAGGAAACCATCAACAGAATGAAAGGCAAGAAAGGTAGAATATATTGCAAGTCATATACCTAATAAGGGGTCAGTATGCAAAATTTATAAAGCACTTGTACAACTCAATAGCAAAAAAAAAAAAATCCAATAAAAATGTTCAGAGGAACTGAATGGACATTTTTCCAAAGAACACATGCAAATGACCAAGAGGTATATGAAAAGGTGCTCAACATCACTAAGCATCAAGGAGATATAAATCAAAACCAAAATGAGATATCACCTCACACCTGTTAGAATGACTATCATCAAAAAAACAAGGGATGACAAATGTTGATGAGAATATGGAGTAAAGGGAACACTTGTATGCTGTTGGTGGGAATGTAAATTGGTGCAGCCACTATGAAAAACAGTATGGAGTTTCCTCAAAAAATTAAAAATAGATATACCATATGATCCAGCAATTCTACTTCTGGATATATATCTGAGGGAAATGAAATTACTACCTTGAAGAGATAGCTACGTCCCTGTGTTTATTGCAGTGTTATTTACAGTAGCCAAGATGGAAACAACTATATATATATATATATATATATATATATATATATAAAATGTGTGTGGGAAAACACACAAAAATATTATTAAATATTATATTTATTTTTATAATATGTATATTTATAATAAGAAAATATTATTCAGTCATAAAAATGAAGGGAATCCTGCTATTTATGACAACATGGAGTGATCTTGAGAACATTATGCTAAGTGAAATAAGTCAGAGAGAGAAAGATGAATACTGTATATGTGGAATCTAAAAATATGAATTCATAGAAAAAGAGAACAGATTGGTGGTTGCCAGGGGTGGAGGTAATCAAAAAGTACAAATTCCTACTTATAAAATAAAGAAATCCTGGCGATATAATGTCCAGCATGACAACTACAGTGAACAATACTGTATTGTGTATTTGAAAGTTGCTAAGAGAGTAGACCTTAACATTTCTTGTCACAAGAAAAACAAACTGTAACTATGTGAGGTGATGAATTTTGACTAAACATGTTTTGGTAACCATTTCAGAATACATCCATATGTCCAATCATTATGTTGTACACCTTAAACTCATACAATGTTATTTCAATTATATCTCAATAAAACTGGAAAAAACCACTGTGTTTTTCCTAAATTATAACAAATAAAAAGTGGTCTCAAAGTGGGCTTGAAAATCCACTTGATTTATACTTGAAAACCCACAAATTAGTTGGCGTATTCACATGTATAGAAAGACTGTCAAAATATATTAATGAAACTAAGGTTCTGGAGCTGCCTGAAACAGAGCTCTTTGATCATTTCTTAATCTCAATACACAGCACTTGAGATTTCCAGATACTTTCTTCCTAAAGATTTTTTTTCCCTAATATTCTTTCAGTTATCCTGATTGTGTTTTAGATAAAGACGTAATTAGGTGGTTGTACTAGATTGCAAGGTTGGTTTCAAAGTTTTGGCAAACACAAACACAAAAACCAGATTGTCATTACAATGGCACTAGTAGAAATGGGTTTTAGTACCTACAGAAAGAACTATGACTTTTTGGTCTTAAATGTCATTGCAGAGATGTGTCAACAAAAAGGTAAGAAAAACAATGGACTGATCATTCCTTCAGACAAGTGATGTTCAAACTTGTTGGTACATTAGAATCACCTGGGAAACCACGAAAAAAATAATGATGACTGAGGTCAATGTCTTGATGGGCCCAGGAATTTGCATCTCTTAAGACTTCCTACGTTATTATAATGTCATAGAACAAATTGTCAAATTTTAGTGAACATTTGAAATATCTGGTTAATTTGTTAACAGTGCAGATTCTTGGGACCAATGCTAGTATTCCTATTTATCAATCAGGTGTGGCATCCAGTAATCTACACTTTAAAAAGTAAGTCCTCAGAAGCTTTGGTTCTTTTGCATAATACTTTAATCTTAACTGCCATAACTTTTTAAAAATATTTATCTATTTATTTATTTAGTGAGTTGGGGAGGTGCAGAGAGTAGTGGAGAGAATCCCAAGCAGCCTCCGCACTGTCAGCACAGAATCCAACATGAACCCTGAGGTCATGACCTGAGCCGAAATCAAGAGTTGGCCACTTAACTGACTGAGACATCCAGACGTCCTCAAACTGCCATAACTTCTTGTGATACCAGTTAAGGCTGTGGCAACAGCCAAGCCCCTAGACTTCCACGCTACTCAGAGCTGTACAAAAGTCAACGGAAATGTTTGTTTTTTTGCGAGCTCTGAGGTTTCCTTATTTCAGTATGCCTTCCTTATCAGCTAGATAACTCATTCTTTAACATTCAACTTATATGTTATCTATTCTTAAATATCTTGGTTCCTGCAGGCTCCTTCTTTCTTGGCCCTTGTGTCCCTATGCAATTGTCTTACTGTTTTGTAAACCTTAATATTCTTATCTGTCTTCCATAAAACACTAAATTCTTTCAGATGACCAACTGTGATTTTTGATTTCTGTGGTTCTAGTGTGTGCTTCCATTGCTAATCACTGGGTACCCCCCAAATTCCAAGTCTTAATAGACAAAACATTATAAACACAATATACTGTTAAATATCCTATTTCAGTGATAAATGCAATATGCCATGGAAATACAGATATTTTTGTTCATCTGTGGATTTAATTTATTCATGATTTTTTTTCCTTCTCCATAATTAGCATGAATAATTCAGAGGAGGCTATATTCTGTCTAGCTGTGAATAAGAAGTTCACATGCAGTTGACTCAATTTTCCAAGCTATTGGAGAGGAACAAAAGCAGATAATCCAAAAATCGCTTACATTTGTGTGTGAAATACATTTTGGCATTTCCTTTGGAATAAGTGTGGCCAATGCTCTAGGAATTTCCGATATTTCATACAAAAGACTCAAGCCACATCTGTAAGACCTGATTCTCCAGAAGCCAAAAACATCCCTCCTGTTTAGTTCTTCCACACACCGCCCATATGGTCTACTTTCCTGAGAAGTAAGAGGAAGTTATTTAATGAGATAAAAATAAACCAGAAAGGAATTGGCATTTGTGGTGTGCTGTGTAGTTTTAATCTTGGACTCCTCCTCCTCAAATGTAGTGGTCTCCTATTTCCACAAAAACAAGAATCTTCTGTTTATGTCAATAAAAGAGTTAATCTAGCAAAATAGTTTATGCTATTTAAGATCTTAAATGCAAGCTAAAAGAATAAACAGAAATTTCTGGGGGTAATACAGTGGATTTATATTTTTCCCTCACAAATATTTAATCATTTATAGAGAAACTTTTTTTTTTCCAGAAAGACTTTTAGGTGCTTCTACAAATTAGATAATTTAAATTTACTCAAATAGGTACTTTTAGTAAAAAACAAAACAAAACAAAACAAAAAAAAACACTGGAAGTTTACAAAATCCAGATTAGAATTAGTTATCATATCTCCTATTAGAGCATAAAAATATGTTCATGGATATGTAAATGTGGTGGATTTTTTATTCTTCTCTGTAAGATAGTGATATTTTACTCAATATTGATAGTTTACAAAGCAAATATCCTCACTAAATATTTTAATTACAAAGCAATAATTAAAATATCCTTATAAATTTTTGACTTTTGTTATAGGCTCGATCAGTTACGCCTCCAGTATTCCCTCTACCCCTTCTCCATTGAGTAAAGGCATGGGGATCTGCGTGGGCAGAAACTAAAGAGCAAGTTATATTCTTTTTCTGACTGGTTATTGGTTCAGGGAATTGGACAAAAGTTGATCCACTCAGAGGATAGCCCAGAAATTTTAGTGGATCATTGGGATGGTAAGCGCTCTCCTCTTGCACTAGAAGGAAAAGCATCCGTTATTTCAGTTGCAACTGGCAACTGTCTTGTAACCACAAGAGGAGTCAGTCTTGAGATAAAGATTCTTGGTAAAATCATTTAGTCATCAAGTCAGGCATACCTGAAGCCGGCCCTCCTCTAGACTTTGTAGGTATGTTAACTAATAAATCATCTTTGTTGTGTACAAAAATGTAGTTATAATACCTGTTATTTGCAACTGAAAAAACTCTTAAGAGATATGAGCACGTGTGGCTTACATATTTGTCAGATGGGAGATAAGCAAAGTGGTTCTTCTAACGTGTGACAGAAAAAAAATAATCCCACAATAAAGTATAAAATGATTTACATCTGTGATATAATGTGTTTGAACCAGGCCTTAAAAATTGTGACTTGATAGAATGAGATAATGTGACACAAAACTTGAGTGGCCTACTGGGAAGTAATGTTTCTTCATAATCTTCTTATGTTTGCTTTACATTCCATCTAAAATATTTAGTCACATAAAACACCTGGGTGACTCAGTCGGTTGAGCATTCAATTCTTGATTTCAACTCAGGTCATGATCTCAGGGTCGTGGAATCAAACCCGTGTTGGGCTCTGTGCTGAACGTGGAACATGGTTAAGATTCTCTCTCCCTCACTCTCCCTCTCTCTGTCTCTTTCTCCCTCCTCCCCTGCCTTGGCTCCTGTCTGCCACTCATATGTGTGCTCTCTCCCTACAATAAATAAATTAAGATAAATAAAATAAAATAATTTGGTTACATAGTTCAGACTAGAAGGTACCTTTCAGATAATCTAGCCCAATCCTTTCATTTTATCAATGAGGAAACTGAATCTTAGTGAAGTTGAATGAGATGGACAAGAGCAGAGACAAATGTTTTTGCCTCATGACTTCTGATGAGTCCTCTTTCCACTGCTGTGTGCTGTTTACAAAAAACAAACAAACAAAATTAAAAAACAAATAACTTAGTGAGGTAGGTTGCCTTATTGTTAGCAATCATTTCCTGTCTTGTAAGAGGCTTATATCTCATTGCCATTGCCATTTGACTCTTAGTGCCTCATCAGCAGCCTTGGCCATGTGATTTGCTGAGGTACATGTGAGTAGAGGTGGCAGAGTCATGGGATGCAATTATGTGGAGCAGCTTGCTCTTGGGCTATTTTAACAAGTCACAGATGGTGACCGTTTTATCCTGGGTCCTGGAATGAGAAGACCAACTGAGCAGTGCCTTGCCTGGAGTTGAGATGTAGTTAAATTTAACATCCATGAGCAAGAAACATTTGTGGTAATAACTTATTGAAACTTGGAGCTGTTGTTACTTTGGCAAAGTGAACTAATATTATGAGAGTCAGGAGCAGGTAGACCATGTGTTGTAGAATGAGGAAAGAGGGAAGTCCTGTACATGTAAAACACATCCGTTGCTTTTCACTGGCTGTTTAGAGGATGTAATACTAGTTAGTCTCTTTCTCATGTCACTAACATCTTGCAAAACCTAAGTTAACCTATTTCATTATTTTTGCTTATTGTGAGGAAGGAGAAGAAATAGCATAACACAAGGTATAGATAAATAACATCTATGTTAATATGATATCTTGAGTCCATCCTGTGGTAGGACATAGTTTACTCTGTTACATATTTTTTAACATGTCTCATACTTGACTGTGAGGTTCTAGCAACAGGTACTATTTCAGGCACTAAATTCATAGACTTTTAGAGAGACACAGTTGTTGACCTCAGAGAGTTCAGAGTTGATTGTCTCATTCTTGTTTAGGTATTGGGATATATAGTAGAGTACCATGGTTCATGAGAGACAGAGAGAGACAGAGATACAGAGAGAGAAATACATTTGTGTGGAAGAGCCAGAAGTCTCCAAGAGAGTATGATATGAGATCCAAATGCCAAAGAAGGAAAAGGAGTTGTCAAGACAGACTGAAGGGAAGGGATATGCAAAGATAGTGAATCATCAAGTATTACCTCATGGCTGAAGCATAGGACAAATGTGAGGTGACGGGGAGAAGGAGACATTGGCTCAGCTATGACAGGCTATTTATCACATTGAGGACCTGGCCTTTATTTTATGTATAATAAAATGTCACTGGAGGAATATGATCAAAGTACTGACATGGTCAGAATTCAGTTTTGCAAGTATCTTTTTTTCGTGAGAATGAAGAAAGGAAAATCTGGTAACACTGGTAAGAAGACTTTTAGAAGTATCTGTATTAGTGTGGACAAGAAATGCTAAGATCCTGCATTAAAATCAATGGCTGTGGGATATGAGTATTTAAACTTATTTATAAGGTACACTTTGCTGAATTTTGTGAAGGTTGAGGTAGGAGTCACTTTCCCTAGGCAGTTAGATACATAGGAAAGTTATATTAAATATCTTAATGGGGGGGGTGGGAAGAGAGAGAAACATCCTAGTGTAATGATTTTGGACTCAAGACTAAGAAAGAGTATCATTTATTAGCTCTCTGGTTTTAATCATTCTTTTCTAAGTCTCAGTTTCTGCAACTATAAAATGCATACACTAAAGTACCTTTCATACAGGGTTATGGTGAAAATTAAATGAGATGGGGCATAAAAATATTTTAATGTTGATTCTGAGTCATAATAGGGGATTTATAATTTTTTGGATGTGTCTTTTGCTCCTTATCTTTATTCATTCTGTAACATCGGCTGGGATAGAAGCTATGGGAGATTTGGGGTGAAAGAAAGGAAAGGGGACAAGTTCAATTTGAAAATCTAGAATTTGATTTTCTCGTAAGATATCCAGATAGAAGAATCTAGCAGATTGTCGGCAGTTCAAGGAGGTATCTCGTAGGTGATTTGTAATTCAAATCTGAGGCTAAGAAGAACCAATGGCGGTGGGGGGAGACAGAGTATGTTAAAATTGATGCCACAGGTGTGAATGATAATTGCCAGTGAGAATGTATAGAAATAAGAAGAGAAGAGGGGCAAAGAGTTAAGATAGGAGGCTGAGGAGTAGCCTGACAGTGGGTGGGTCATCAGCATAATTTTCTATAAAGCAAGGAAGACATTTTTAAAAGAAGGGATTTAATTATAGATAAATACTCCAGAAAGGATACAATATACTGAAAAAATTAAATATAGAAAAAGAGAAGTTACATGACAGAAGCTAGATGTATTAAGCATGAATTAAAAGTGATTAAATAGAGAACAGTAATTTAAGGTATTTTTTTAATATTTATTTATTTTTGAGGGACAAAGTGAGACAGAGTATGAGCGGGGGAGGGACAGAGAGAGAGGGAGACACAGAATCCGAAGCAGGCTCCAGGCTCTGAGCTGTCAGCACAGAGCCCGTGGGATTCAAACGCACGAAACGTGAGATCATGACCTGAGCTGAAATCTGATGCTCAACCGACTGAGCTATCCAGGCACCCCGGAGCTAATTTTTTTAGGACCCTCAAGTGTGAGGGGAAGAAGACTGAAGGTTCCCGGCTGCTTACTTAGTCTCCACTCTGTCCTTACTGAGTAACAGAACCTTTGTTTATTTTTGGTCACAATAACATGCCCAGTTTAAATTCACATTTCCAAGCCTCTCTACAATTAGATGGCTAATAAGATACAATCACAAGTCAGTGGGTGGGGCTTCCAGGACAACTCTTAAAGGGCTGCCCCAGCTGGGAGCCATACTGTTGTTCCTCTTCACTTCCTCTTTCTGCCTTCCGGAAATGGGGTGGAATGGCTGAGGCCAGAGCATCCGTCTTGGGACCTTGAAAAAAAGGTGAGAAAAATCTCAGGTACTTCAGCACTAATATTCTTGAACCAATGTCGTTAAATGTTTACTTCTGTTTTGTAAGAAGAATATGTATTTTAAGTCCCTGTTATTGGAATTGTTTTTAGCACTGAATGCAATTATAAACTGACAACGTGTGTTAGCTTGGTGACATGAAGTTAAATGAAGGAAAAATATATATGTATATTTATATAGACATATGTAAATACATATAAAAGTATTTTGTATATATATATATATATATTTTGAAACAATGGCTTACATGGTTTCCAACCTTCTTGAGGTTATTATATTTTTTAGATTATTTTACTATTCTTCCCTCAGTAGGGAACGCTGACACATCAGGAGCTATACTTAATAGATTACGCCCAGTAACCTCATTTACACCTGCACCTGATTGAAATGATTTTTGAGCAGATACTCTACTGGGATGAAACTCTGGGGAAACTTAGGGGTGGCCAATAAACCCATGAACAGATGCTTCTCATCACTGGTCATCAGGGAAAGGCAAATGAAAACCACAATGAGACATCTTTACACACCCACTAGAAGGGCTACACTGGAAAAGACTGACAATACCATGTGTTGGAGAGGGTGTGGGCAACTGGAAACTGGAAATCTTGTGAAATATATGACTCAGATACTTGGGAAAAAAGTTTGGCCAGTTTTTCTAAAGTTAAACTACACATACCATATGACCCAGCAATCCTATTCTTGTGTGTTTACCTAACAGAAATGAAAGTATATGGGGCACCTGGGTGACTTGGTTGGTTAAGGGTCTGACTCGATTTTGGCTCAGGTCATGATCTCATGGTCATGAGTTTGAGTCCCGCAATGTGCTCTGTGCTAACAGCATGGAACCTCCTTGGGATTCTCTCTCTCCCCCTCTTGCCCCTCCCCTGCTCTCTCTCTCTCTCCCTCTTTCTCTCAAAATAAATAAAATAAATATTTAGAAAAAAATGAAAGCATATGTTTACACAATCATATAGAAATTTTCATAGCAGCTTTATTTATAATAGCCCCAAACTAGAAATAATGCATCAAGTGACAGGATATAGGAGTAGGTGAGTAGATAAACAAACTGTGTCACATCGTACATGAAATACTATCCCCAGTCAATGGCTGAGCACAGAGGAGATCTGGATTCAGTCCATTCCTAAGAGACACAGGCCTTCTCCAATGGGAGATTGCCTGAGGACACCTTTGGCTGGCCAACGCCTTCTTGGAATTGCACTTTACAGTCTAAGAATCTCTTTTTACCCCCTCTTCCGGCATTCCACTTTTCTTTCACAGGTGTCAGAGCTGCATTGCTCTGCAGGCTCTCCACACCCTGAGTCCTCTCTCCTATATCCTTCACATTATTTCCCCTAAATCTCCTTCATGGCTAATCCTATCTTGGCACCTGTGTCCGGGACTATGTGAATTAAGACAATGATTGGGCTGGGTTGAGCTGAGGGTGGGGGATGAAGGAAATTTTGGAGTGATGAGAAAATTTAATATCTTTCTCAATGATATCTTTATCATTGTTGGTTATATTCATTTGTCAAAACTTGTTGAAATGTACACTTAAGGCGAGCCTATTTTATTCCTCAATAAAATTGATTACAAAAGAAATCCCAAATGGTGCCATGGTTTGCTGGTCAGGTCAGGAGTCATCAGGTAACATGTCTTGCACAGATTGCTAGGCAAAGGAGATAAGAAATCCGCATGGCACTTGTAAAAACATATTCTACACTTAGAGGTTGCATTTATAGATCTTTGGGAATCAGAAGTCTCCTTTCACGGATAAGCCTATACTAGTAGTTCACGATGGTGACTTATTCATAAGTGGGCATGAAATGGTTAAATAACAAAAGACTGGATGGTGGTAGCAAGGGGAATATTTGGAAGAGACAGAGAAATTACCATTAAGTAATGTCTTTCTAAAAAAAAAAGATACAGTTTTTTGAGGTAGCTTTTAATCTGAAAATTATTTTTGTTCCCAATCTGGAATGGCCCCTGAATTTGTAACCACTGATGGTGCAGAGTGAGGTGGTATGTTGAGACAGCATCCAGCATATTTTATAAAGTACAAACATTGGAGGGAAAAGGCTTTAGCACTTCTCAGTGCATTTAAATTTTCCCTTTCCTTGTCAGTCTTTTCCCCAGATTGTGACTTCCATGAGAAGCACAGGAGCTCTGTCCTTTCTCCTGTTTCTAGATTAGCTAGCTCACCAAAGGCGAGCAATACACTTTTACTGAATAGGTTATTTAATGAATAAATAACTTCCCATCCCAATCCTTCTTCTTATGAGGCAACTTCTCAAAACATTCCTTGTTCGTTTTCTTCCAGACTCAGCTGAGTACCTGTAATGACATGATTGTTTTATTGATCTTGTTTTTCTTCATTTACTGTTTATTTATTTTTACTACCAGGCTTTAGCCTTTACTACAAACAAAGGAGTCAGATCAAAAGAGGATCCTGCTATTATAATTGAGGCCAGAGAGCTTGTGTCTCACAACATCCCAAGTGCAGATGGTTTGTGGCATATAATTGAATTGTTAGGTTGCTCAATCTGAATGCAGTCTTTTCAAGGTGACTTACCACGGCAGAACAATTAGAAATGTCAGAATGCATCCGATACAAGATTTTTCATTGTATACCTTTTAAGAATGGCACAGTGTGAAGAAAGCAATAGTTCTCTTTTTAAAAATAAACTTCTGGGGGCACTTGGGTGGCTCAGTCAGTTGAGTGTCCGGCTTCGGCTCAGGTCATGATCTCGCCGTTCATGGGTTTGAGCCCCACGTCAGGCTCTGTGCTGGCAGCTCAGAGCCTGGAGCCTGCTTTGGATTCGGTGTCTCCCTTTCCCTATGCCCGTCCCCCACTCGTGCTCTTTCTCTGCCTCTCAAAAATAAAGAAACATAATAAAAAAAATTAAAAAAATAAACTTCTAATGTTAGAATACCTTTTGATTACAGAGAAGTTGCAAAGAGAGTACAGAGAGTTCTAGTATATATACCCTTCCACCAATTTCTCTGATTGTTAATGTTTTATATTACTATGGTACCTTTGTCACACTAAGGAAACAACATTGGTATATTACTATTATCTGAACTCCAGATTTATATGGATTTCACTAATTTTTTTCCCTAATATCCATTATCTATTCCAGGATGTCCCTGCAGGACACCGCGTTACCTTTAGTCATCACGTGTCAGTCTCCTCAGGTTCTCCATCTTTCCTAGTTCTTTACGAATGTGGCAGTTTAGAGAGAATATTTTGTAGAGTGTTGCCTCGATGTGGGTTTGTCTAATGTCTTTGTCATGATTAGCCTGGGGTTATAGGTTTTGGGAAAAAGACCAGGGAGCTGAATTCTCATCACATCAGAGCAAGGCTACATGCCTTCACCATCATTTATTAATATGGTGTTAATCTTAATTACCTGGCCAAGGCAATGCTTGCCAGCTTTCCCTACTTTGAAGTTCCTCCTTGTCTCTGCTGTAGTTGCACTTTTCTTTGGAAGCAAGTCACTCTTGTAGCCCACACTCAAATGTGGGGTGGGGCAGGGGGGCAATGTGAGCTCCACTTGCTGGAAAAGTGAGAATCCATGTAAATTACAAGAGATTCTTCTGTAAGAAAGGGTGGTCTTGGGGCACCTGGGTGGCTCAGTGGATTAAGCGTCCACCTCTTGATTTCGGCTCATGGTTCATGGGATCAAGCCCTGCATCAGGCTCTGTGTTGACAGCACGGAGCCTGCTTGCAATTTTCTCTCTCCCTGTCTCTCTGGCCCTCCCCCATTTTCTCTCTCTCCCTCAAAATAAATAAATAAACTTTAGAAAAATAAAGAATTGTCTCTTCTTCCTCATTTGCTTACTTATTACATCATTTATTTATATCAGTATAGACTTGGGATCTCTATTTTATGTTTTAGATTATCATCTAATACCAGGTATTTATTTTGTTGCATAAATTGTTCCAGCTTTGGCCATTAGGAGCTCTTTCACCTTGGTTCCCTTGACAGACGCCATCCTTCTGTTCTCTGAGCACTGCCTTACTTTCTGGCACCCGAAGGTGCTTCTGGCCCCAGCTCTAGAGTCAGCCATTTCTCTGAAGAGCCCTGGTTCTTTCTATTGGAGAATGGTATCAGAACCCAAGATCATGGCACCAGGTAATAGTTCTTTTCTTAAGAGCACAATTATTGAAGTTTCAGTAGCTACTGATATACCAATATACCAATATATCAATGTATGCCTAGTATTAGCTAAAGGAAGAGTTTTATTTCATACATTAGATATATTTAACAGCGTTTTCTGTTTTGTATTATTTAAGTTCTGTTTACAGTTATTTCCTTTTGAATTCTTAAAAGATGTATGGAATATTAGATTATGGCAGGTATGACTTGGCAGCAAGAAACAACTTTTTTAAAATTATTTTTTAAATGCTTTTATTTATTTGAGAGGCAGAGAGAGAGCACAAGCAGGGGAAGGGCAGAGAGAGAGGGAGACACAAAATTCAAAGCAGGCTCCAGGCTCTAAGCTGTCAGCACAGAGCCAGATGTGGAGCTCAAACCCATGAACCATAAGATCATGAGTGGAGCTGAAGTCACATGCTTCACCAACTGAACCACCCAGGAGCCCCCTTCCCCTCCCCCAACAACTGGTTTTTAAAATAACTCATCTCTGGATTGATTCTTCTCCCAGCATAGTTGTACCATTACTGTTAAACGGAGCAGAGGTCACTGGGTTGAAGAGCCCTGTTACATAGAGACAAATACATTTATTTGGTGAATTTATCATATTTGGAGTTTGATATGTGCACTAGGGACTGATCCATCTTTCCCAAGTGGGCTTATGTTATTCAAGTTTGAGGAAATGGATACACCGCCATTAATTCTGATTTATTCATTTACAGTAAGAAATGCTATGGTAAGCAAACTTCCACTTCCCACCCACTACCCAAGCCCTCCATACTCCTTTCCCTAAAAGAGGCACTTTTCTGTTGTTCCTGTGTAATTGTGTCCCCTTGGATAACTTATGTAACATCCATAAGTCCTTTTTTCCTTACCTGTAAAATGATTAAAAGTAATACCACTTCAGAAGGTTGTTGTATGGGTTAAACAAGACAAAATACATCAATCTCTTAAAAAAAAAAAAAAACACTGGTGGGGTCACCTGGGTGGCTCAGTGGGTTAAGCATCCCACTTTCGGTTTCGGCTGAGGTCATAATCTCATGGTTCATGGGTTCAATCCCGGCATCAGGCTCCATGCTAATAGCATGGAAACTGTTTGGGATTCTCTCTTTCCCCCTCTGTCTGCCCCTCCCTCAATTACGTGTGCGCTCTCTCTCTCTCTCTCTCAAAACATATAAATAAACTTAAAAAGAAAACACTGATGACTATTAAGCATTTAATAAAGGTTAGCTACAGTCAGTAACTAGTGATATCCCAAACAACAGTTTAAAACTATAGTGAACATTGCAAATGCTGCAGCAACAATCTTCATTCTGGCTCAGTGTTGTCCTCTTAAAGTAGTGCAGATAAGCCATATCTATCTAGTGAATAGAGATATGTCAGGCTAAAATATTCATGTTGGAGGCTGAATTTTCTGCATCAATCATCATTGTTGTGTAGATATAGGAATTGATCATTAAATTCTCTTTTTTAAAAAATACAAAACACATAAAAACTTTGAGAAGTTTTTCATAAACATTTATTCATGCTCAATATAAGTGTCTGATAGGGGTTGCCCAGTGTAGATTAGGTCCATTAAGATATTTTTGTGTTAGAAGACAGTGCTCATATTCATGAATTAATAAGTCTAGGTGTATCATTTTAATCTTATCACTTAAACCTTACAAATTGGCTTTTTTTTTTTTTTTTTGAGGCAGCTCTATTTGGAAATTGAATGACTAGCCTACAAAGCAATGGGGGTTGTAGCTGCAAATGGCCTTCCTCTAGTGCTATGTCATAAATGCAGGGCTGTTATGAGAAAAGCCTTGACAGAATGTCATCCCCTTGGATTATGGGGCACATGGTAGTCTGTCATTTGGGTGCATTGTGCTAACATGTGTTAACATGACTATTTCTTTATAAAAAGATACGCACCAAAGATTATGCTCAATATCCATAAGAGTGTCTCAGTGGATCTTGAATTTTATCTGTTTAATTAGGCCGATATTGGCTCTTAGAATTATTAGTGCTCCAGGAGGACCCACCCAAGTGAAATCACCAATATTGCCTCCCCGTACAGTGGACTGTATCTCAAAGGCATATCTGTTCCAAAGAACAGAAGTTGTGGGGCACACAGCTGTGTCCTACAATTAAAAATTACTCATGCTTAGTGCTTTTGCTCTATTGCCCAAATTTAAACTCTTCTCCAGTTACGAATAATTTCTTCTGTTTTTAGTTTGATTTAAACCCTGAATTCAGGCCACCGTGTATATTGGCAGATTCTGCTTTGACCCCTTGCCCATTCTGGTCCTCCCCACACTGAACTCCATCTTTGATTCTAACCATGTTCTCTGCCTTGTGTAGCTATTTGGACAGCAGCTCCCTGTCTTTTACCCTTACTCTCTTTGGATTTCAGAAATTTAACTTTTGACTCCTGCTTAGAAATTATCCATGTCTATGTCCATAGTTTTGACCTTCTCACCTTGGATGATACACTCAGGATCCATGATCTAGTTGTTCGAGTCACTCTCCTGCACAGCTGAGTCTCACATGAGCACTGGACAAATAATGTTTCACATATTATACATGATACAGGTGGTGTGGAATGTGGTTTTTCTTTTTGGAGAATCATGAACACTTTTTTTCCTGAAAAGACAGAGAAAAAACTACAAACTATGAAGGGACGCCTGTGTGGCTCAGTTGGTTGAGCATTTGACTCTTGATTTCAGCTCAGGTCATGATCCCGCAGTTTGTGGGGTCAAGCCCCACATCAGCCTCTGTGCTACAAACTATGTTATTGGCAAATTTATTTTTTCATTTTTGAGATTTTTGTTAAAAGTTACACAGTGGTAAACACGGTAATTTTTTATTTTATTTAAACAAAGATATTCTCTTCAATTCCTTTCCTTCTTATATTTTCCAAACTCACATAACTTCTAAAATGTTTGAAGTGATAGTTATTCTGATTTCAATTTTGATAGCATATAGATAATAAAAGCAGAAATGTGAAAAAAGTATATCTTTAAATCAATAAAATATAGTAAGATCCACTTTCTAGAATTGCTATAAGTATCATGAGTTTATGCTTGTATTTATTTCACTCAGTGCCTTGAGCATGAAGTGTGTAATTAATTACCTATTGTCATTGATCTCATGAAATAAATCATACCATATGGCCTACAATATCCTTATTAAATCTTAAATCTTTAGCCTTATTAAATCTTAAATCTTAAAATCTTAAATTTTACTCAAAGTAGGATCTCTGATGTATCTATGATATTGATCACTTGTTACTAAAAAAGTATTAAATGTGTGAAATGTGGATGGCACATACACATTATATATACATAGTACACATGCAGTAACAAGAAATGGAAAAAGTAAGCATATACTATATCAGGTGATAATAGGTGCAGGAAAAGCAGGGTTGGGGACAAAGGAAGAAAACCAGAATGGGGTCCTATTTAATTTAGTTATTTTATTCTAAATCGTTCCATTTATTCTTCTTTTTTAAGTTTTTATTTAAGAGCCACTTGGGTGGCTCATTTGGTTGAGTGTCCGACTTCAGTGCAGGTCATGATCTCACAGTGTGAGTTCAAACCCTGCATCGGGCTTACTGCTGTCAAAGAAGAGTCCGCTTAGGATTTTCTATCCCCTTCTCTCTCTGCCCCTCTGCCACTCACTCTCTCTCTTTCTCAAAAAAACAAAAAACAAAACAAATCATGTAAGTTTTTATTTTAATTACAGCTAGTGAATACACAGTGTTATATTAGTTTTAGGTGTACAATTTAGTGATTCAACACTTCATACATCATTCAGTGCTCATCTCCACAAGTGTACTCCTTCATCCCCATCACCTATTTCACCCATCTCTCCACCAAGCTCCCTTCTGGTAATTATCAGACTGTTCTCTATATAGTTAGGAGTGTGTTTCTTGGTTTTTCTCTTTTTTCCCTTTGCTCATTTGTTTCATTTCTTAAATTCCACATATGAATGAAATCATATGATATTTGTCTTTCTCTGACTGACTTATTTCACTTAGCATTATGCTCTCTAGCTTCATCCATGTATTGCAAATGGCAAGATTTCATTCTTTTTTTTATGGCTAAATAATATTTTTTGGTGTGTGTGTGTGTGTGTGTGTGTGTGTGTGTGTGTGTATACACAACCACTGCTTTTTTATCCATTTATCCATAAGTGGACACTTGGGCTGCTTCCATATCTTGGCTATGGTTAAATAATAGTGCTATAAAAATGCATGTTGTATCCCTTTGAATTAGTGTTCTTTGGTTAAATACCCAGTAGTGAGATTGTTAGATCATAGGGTAGTTTTATTTTTAACTTTTTGAGGAAGCTCCATACTGTTTTCTCTAGTGACTACACCAGTTTGCCTTCCCATGAACAGTGCACAAGTGTTCCTTTTTCTCCAAATCCCCTCTAACATCTGTTATGGTTTGTGTTGTTGATTTTAGCCATTCTGACAAGTATGAGGTGACATCTCATTGTAGTTTTGATTTGCATTTCCCTGATGGTGAGTCATGATGAGCATCTTTTCATGTGCCTGTGGGCCATCTAGATGTCTTTGGAGAAATGTCTGTTCATGTCCTCTGCCCATTTTTAAATTGGATTATTTGATTTTTGGATGTTGAGTTGTATAAATTCTTTACATATTTTGGATCTTAACCCTTTATCAGATATGTCATTTGCAAATATCTTCTTGCATTGAGTAGGTTGCCTTTGAGTTCTGTTGATTGTTTCCTTTGCTGTGCAGAAGCTTTTTATTTTGATGTAATCCCAATAGTTCATTTTTGTTTTTCTTTCCTTTGCCTCAGGAGACCTGCTTAGAAAAAAATTGTTACAGCCAATGTCAGAGAAGTTACTGCCTACGTTCTCTTCTAGGATTTTTATGGTTTCAGATCTCACATTTAGGTCTTTGATCCATTTTGAATTTATTTTTGTGTTTGGTGTAAGAAAATGGTCCAGTTTCATTCTTTTACATGTTGCTGTCCATTTTTCTCCACCATTTGTTGAAAAGACTGTCTTTATCCCACTGGATATACTTACCTCTGTCGAAGATTAATTGACCAAATAATTATGGGTTTGTTTCTGGGTTTTCTACTCTGTTCTATTGATATGTGCCTATTTTTGTGCCAGTATGATATTGTTTTGATTACTACAGCTCTGTAACGTAATTTGAAGTCAGGAATTGTGATGCCTCCAGCTTGACTTTTTTTTTTTCTTTTCCCAAGATTGCCTTGGCCATTTGGGGTCTTCTGTGGTTTCCATACAATTTTTAGGATTATTTGTTCTAATTCTTTGAAAAATGCTGTTGGTATTTTGATAGGGATTGCATTAAATGTATAGATTGCTTGTGGTAATATAGACATTTGAACAATATTGGTTCTTCTAGTGCATGAGCATGGGATATCTTTCCATTTGTTTGTGTCGTCTTCAGTTTATTTCATCAGTGTCTTATAGTTTTCAGAGTACAGGTCTTTCACCTCTTTGGTTAGGCTTATTCCTAGGTATCTTATCATTTTTGGTACAATTATAAATAGGATTGTTTTCTTAATTTTTCTTTCTGTTGCTTCATTATTGGTTTACAGAAATACAACAAATTTCTGTACACTGATTATGTATCCTGAAAATTTGCTGAATTAGTTTATCAGTTCTAGCAGTTTTTTGGTTGAGACTTTCAGGTTTTCTCTATGTAGTACAGTATCATGTCATCTGCAAATAGTGAAAGTCCTACTTCTTCCATACCAACTTGGATGCCTGTTGTTGTTGTTGTTGTCTGATTGCTGTAGCTAGGAATTCTAGTACTATGTTGCATAAAAGGGGTGAGAGTGGACATCCCTGTCTTTTTCCTGACCTTAGGGGAAAAGTTCTCAGTTTTTTTTTCCCATTGACTATGAAGTTAGCTATGGGTTTTTCATATATGGCCTTTATGATATTGAGTAATGTTCCTCTAAAGCCTACTTTGTTGAGGATTTTTATCAAGAATGAATGTTGTACTTTGTCAAATGCTTTTTCTGCATCTAGTGAAATAATCTCTTATTGATGTGATGTATCACATTGACTGATTTGCAAATATTGTACCACCCCTGCAGCCCAGAAATAAATTGTATGGGGTCTTGTTTTCAAACATATCAGAAAAAGCCTCTTTGGTAAGGTGGTATAAGTACAGATATCTGGTTGACATGAGAAAATAAGACTTGTGTTTATCTAAGGGCAGAGGTTTCTTATTTTGCTTTGGAGAAATGATATATCCAAAGCATACTATGATTCTTGAGGTAAAATGGGAAGTTCTGCATTGTCCAAGTCAATAAAAAGTTTACCCCTGTGCTTTCAAAACAAGAGAAAAAAACCATTCAATTTTCCCTAAACATCTGTGACACATTGACTGACCCATGTCCAAGATTAATTTTCAAACAAACACTCTTAGTTAACTGTGTTGCTAGGATACATATTCAACTTGGTAAGAAAGTTGTCTCTCAGATCATTGGCTTAAACTATTAGTGATCCAACAGATTAAAAAAATTTTTTTAATGTTTATTTTTGAGAGATAGAGAGAGGGAGAGACAGAGCCTTAGCAGGGGAAGGGCAGAGAGAGGAGACACAGAATCTGAAGCAGACTCTAGGCTCTGAGCTGTCAGCACAGAGCCCGATGTGGGGCTCAAACTCACAAACCACAAGATCATGACCTGAGCCAAGGTCGGACGCTTAACAGACTGAGTCATCCAGGTGCCCCTCTAACAGATATTTATTAACAGATTAAAATTAGTTTATATGATTGATATAGATTTTGTATCTATGAAACCAAAATAATAAATGTATGTGAAATATCTGGTCCCTTTGATGTTGTGTGTGTATATATATATATATATATATATATATATATATATATATATCTTAAAGTTTATTTACTTTGAGAGGGGGTGCAGAGAGAGAGGAAGGATCCCAAACAGGGTCCATGCCCACGACAGAGCCTGATGTGGGGCTCGATCTCACGACCATGAAATCATGACCTGATCATGATCATGTCCCATCATTGGATGATCATGATAATTGGATCATGATGGTCTGAGATCAGAAGTCAGATGCTTAAATGACTGAGTCACCCAGGCACCCCTGTTGTTGTGTATCTTAATCTTATTTCCTCATTAAAACCAAGTAGTCAGAAGACTGGTTAGAAAAAAAAAAATGAGACATGCTCTATTGATTTTTTTATCAGAACAGTGCAATGGGAAGTTCCTAGGAATCATTGCCTTATTAACCTGTTGGTTCATCAAATTCTTAAATATTTATGAATCATGTAAAGATTATCATGTGAAGGTCATGGAATTCTAGCAAAAGCACTGTCATTAACTAGGTGTATGATCTGTGGAAACAGCCTCTTTCTGGGCCTCAGTTTTCTCACTAGTTCAAGATGATTTATTAGGTTCTTATGTATGCCAGGCTCCAAGCTTGGTATTAGGGACACAGAAATGAACAAAAGAGCATTGTGTGGGGCGCCTGGGTGGCGCAGTCGGTTAAGCGTCCGACTTCAGCCAGGTCACGATCTCGCGGTCCGTGAGTTCGAGCCCCGCGTCGGGCTCTGGGCTGATGGCTCAGAGCCTGGAGCCTGCTTCCGATTCTGTGTCTCCCTCTCTCTCTGCCCCTCCCCCGTTCATGCTCTGTCTCTCTCTGTCCCAAAAATAAATAAAAGTTGAAAAAAAAAAAACATTTATAAAAAAAAGAGCATTGTGAAGGAGACAGATATGCAAATAATTAAAACATGAATGTCAAAGTATACCAGTTTTCTGTTTAAAATAAAAACAGAATGCTAGTGATTAACCTGCCAGGGGAAATAGGATTAGAAAAATTTCAGAGGAGAGATGTTTAAGAATAAAAAAGAGTTAGTGTGACCAAAAAAAAAAAAAAAAAAAAACAAAGTAGAAACTCATCTTATATAGCTCATTAAGGATAGTTTAAATTTTCATGATCTTCTCAATATACCTTTTGGACTTTTGGAGCAAGACACAGGGCTAGATGCTAATAATATCAACTAACCATTAAAAAGTGATATTCAGACACTTTGAAAACGTCAAAAGCCTTATAAATATAACTCTTCATCATATAGATATTTAAAAATTCTGTTTGGGATTTTTTTGGCCTCATTTATACATTTCCTGCCTGAAACATAGAACTCCCTTTGCCATAAAGTTTCAACTTTTCCTAAGGCATTTGCCTAATAGTTCAGAATCATGACTTGATTTTATCTTATGCTTTCATAGCTATTAAGATAAAAAGTTTTGCCTAAGTACAGGTAAGTTCACTTAAAATGTATATTTCCATTTCTTTGACTATGAGGATTCTTGTGAAATACAGAACTAATATCAGCATTTATTTTTACTGCACCATTGACGTGTAGCTTATTCCCTCAAACTGCTGCTTTTGTTTGAGATCTTATAGAATTCACTTTTAAAAAACATAGATCTATTTAAACTACTTCCCTGCCCCCTGCCAAGTTATCAGCTGAAGCATTTGGATCCACAAAGATTTTTTTTAAAGATTACCCAACATTTTCTCTTATCTTACAATAAGATGTATTCCTTTGGGATGAAACCTTGTTCAGTACTAAGACTACTCAACCAAATGGATTTTTTGGTTGGCTGAACTCGCAGATACTTGGACACATCAATGGAAGAGCCATTGCTTTATCCAGTGACTATATCAAATAGCTATTGTTAGGATGTAAAGGTCTCAGTCAATCAGGACTCAAGAGTCTCAAAAAAATTTTTGATTTCTCTTTAAGAGCTATTTAGATCAGACTTGAGAACACAGGACCACTCTTGTTCAATAAGAGATGAAGTTGGCTAGCAGACCAAAGGCTTTTACTTCAATGCAATATGAGAAGAATAGGAGTAGATCTCAGAATAATAGAATTTTAACATAGGAAGGGCCCTTAGAAGTACCTAAGCAAATGCTCTCACTGCACATAGGAGAAAACTGAAATGTTAAATGTCTTCCAGGTACACAGCCAGTTTTACCATAAAGGTCCAGGAAGTGCATTTAACGTAAGACTCAAATTTGGGCTTTTGATATTACCTCCAAATCAGTTTACATAAACACACACCAAGCTACAGTGATACCATTGAAATATATTCATCCCCCAAATTTAAATATGCCACAATTTCTATAATCCTGTTTCCTTCACAATTTAAATAGGCGGCACCTTTTTCAATATCCTTTTCAAATATCCTGGAAATTTCCAGATATACATTTGAATCATTATTTTGGTCACTATCCACTTGGAAGTAAACTGAAGATGCTGTCGAAAGGATATGGAGTAAATATGCACAAAAAACATACGTGAAAACATAGCTGCAGGCAAGCTGGAACCAAAAAGTCTTTGGCGCTGTAAAAGATGAGGTCAAGGTAAATCCGTGATAAAACAGAGTTGAAGGGAAAGCAAGACTAACATGGTGATGCATCACCCATTAATATATGAGAGCTCTGAATAATCCCTCATGAGTATTTGACTGGAGTGTCAAGGACGCCTATTTTCATAGATACTCCTCTGGAGTACAGAGGGGACTGGATGGCCACTGGGGATATCCGATGTATGTTTATCAAGGCCCCATTGCTGCTGCTATGGCTGCAGCCACATTCACCTGCTCGGGGGCAGGCACAGAATAGGCAGATAGTTGAACTTAACCAACGATTTGGTTACAGTTATAAGAAGCTGGAATGATAGAAAAAGGGACATGGAAGCTGAGGCTATGTGCAGGGGAGAAAGTGTGCTGATGATTTGGAATCCAATCCGAGAAATGAGAGAAGTGAGGTGGAGAAAAAGTGATGACAGCATCAGTAGGTTGGGTGGTTAAAGATTGTTCAAGCAAACCAGAAAGAGCTGAGGGAGCTGTCAAAGAGGGGGACTTTTGAAAATGAGATTTTGAAGGTGTTGCAGTTATTAGTAATACGAAAGTGTAGGGCAAGGGTCAGCAAACCTTAAGCAAAGGGCCGGATGATAAACATTTTCAGCTTTGCAGGCTGTAGGGTCTCTGTCTCAACGACTCACTCTGCCATTGTAATAGGAAAACAGTCACAGACAATAAAAAAAAAGTGAACATGGGTGTGTTCCACTTAAAAATATAAAATCCATCCTTAGTTTGCAGGCTGGACAAAAACAGCTAGTGGGCTAGACATGGCTGTAGGCCATAGGCTAGCCCTCTGGTTAAGGATATAAACCATGGACATAAGTGGCTGAGAGTGAAGCATAAGACATTGGGTATAAGAGATGAAAAGAATTGAGGATTTGAAGAGCTAGAAGTGCAGACGAAACATCTACATAGATGTTAAACTACCAGGAGCAATGACAGGAATTCTGTAGGAATAAGCACTTGAAGCCAAGTGCTAAAATCATCAATGAATAGGGAGTGAGCGGGCAGAGAGTAGTAGACACCTGTGGAAATGAAAGTTGGTATAATGATGACATGTACTTCAAGTATGTGGTGTTTTTTTTTTTTTTTTCTTTTTATGGCAAGAACATTGATCTGGAAGCCATGATGGGAAGCAAAGACGCTGCCAACCCCACTTAGGCCTAGTGTGATGTGGGAAGAGGGAGAACCAATATGCTCCACATCCAAGGCCTGCAGGGAAGGTAGTGTCCTTGAGGCATAGCCTGGTTTCAAAGATGCAGAAGGCTACAGGGACATTCAAAGAACTTGACGATGCAAGCTCTTTTGTGGATGTCATCCTAGAAGACACAGTGCAGGTGAAGGGCAGCCTGCTGAGAGGTTGGATGGCTAAGGGGCAATGCGGAAGGAAAGGCTGCAAGACTAGGAGTTCCCGTGTCTAAGGAGGAAGGTTGTAAATATGAGGGTAGTCTGTGTGATTTTTTTTTTTTTTGCAAGGAAAGATAATGTTGAAGAATAATAGGTTCTAGTTATAGTCTCCTTCTAGATACTGATCTCTTTGGCTGTTATGGGGTGACACAGGCAGTATTTTAAAATGGGATAGGGAAAGAGAAGGGTTTTTCTTGAGGATTGTGATGATCCCTGTTGAGTCCTCTTAGCTCTGGCTGAGGAACCATGCATCCCTTATCATTGTATTGCCAGTGTCTAGAACAATTACTGCTAGTCCATCTGTGTGTAATAAAGACAAATATACAAACAACATTAGTAAAAGGAAGAATAAAAGAAGGGTGTAAGAAATGTACTGATGATGGATGGGGTGCCTGGGTGGCTCAGTCAGTTGAGCGTCTGACTTCATCTCAGGTCATGATCTCGCGGTTGATGAGTTTGAGCCCCCCTTAGGGCTTTGTGCTGACAGCTCAGAACCTGGAGCCTACTTGGGATTCTGTGTGTGTCTCTCTCTGCCCCTCCCCCCCCCTCAAAAATAAATTAAACATTTAAAAAATTAAAAAAATATATACTGATGAAGCAATTGGGGAAAAAGAATAAAAAGAATTTTTGATTAAGCATTCAAGAGGAAAATTCAAGAAGGCAATGCCTTGACAGGTGAAATTTTGACAGGGCGCCCACTGTGGCTCTGATGCTGCTACCTGAGTGACTGTGAGGGTGTTTATGTGCTTATACAACCATCTGACAAGAATAGCTTCCAGGCATCCTGGTTACATCTGTGCATGGTCAATCATATAGAATGAAAAGATTTGGTCATTCTCAATTTCTGTTCTTTTTTTCTTTTTTTTTTTTTTTACACATTTCCCAAGAGATGAGGAGCTAGAAATAGCCAAATGAGTAAGAACAAATTGAAAGACACAAATCATCTCATCTGTTGTATGCTTTAAAAGGAAGCTGGGGCCTATTTGGAAAGGTATCCAGGATAGAGACATAAAAAGACCTGGCAGATTATTTCTATTATTTCCTCAAGGAATAAGAATCATTTAAAAAACAAAAACAAAAACACAAAGCCTTCACCTTCCAGACAAGTTTTGGTAAAGTGTCAGTATTGCATAAAGCGCCATGTTCAGTCAGCCTCTTCATAGGTACAATTTAGTGAGCAGAGAGCCCCAGGGCCCTTCCAGATCTAGAATGTATCTTTGTGCTGTCAGAGCAGGAAAGTAATAACTCAATGCTTTCCATTTGGATTTGCTCCTTTAGTCTAGTTTTTAATAAAATTATAGCCATAGGCTATTTTTATAAAATTCCCAAGTTGGTACAAAATTACTTTAGCCTTAAGGGTTCTTTCCCACACTTAGATTCACTTTACCTCAGGTTTTCTATCAGTCCAGATATAATGTGTGCTAGGAAATATTCCCTCTTCACAGATCTGAACAAAATTGAAGAAGGAGTTCTGAGGTCCTCATATCAATCAGATATTTCACTTTGGAAGTCTTTATGGGTAAAGGTTAATAATGCTTAAACCCCCTGTCCCCTCCTTGGAGAAGTGTGCAAGCCACCTTAAAGAAAAAATACATTTTTTTCCATCAGTTTATTTGTCTTTATCTTCAATATTATAGAAAAAATTAGTTAACTGTTTCTGAGTAATAAATTACCCCTAAATATAACTGCTTAAAATAACAAATATTCATTATCACCTAGTTTCTGAGGCTCAAGAATCTGAGAGTGTGAAGAACGTGGCTGGTTCTGGTTCAGAGTCTCTTGTGAGATTACAGCTTTCCATAGTTGTATGGAACTTTCCATAGGAGCAGCAGATGTCTCTTGGCTCTGCTGAGGCTGGAAGATCCACTTCTAAGCTTATTTATGGGTTGTTAACAGGCCTCAGTTCCTTACTGGCTGTTAGCTGGAGGTTGGCATTCCTTGCCAAGTAGGTCATGTATTCATGACATGGCAATGGCTTTCCTCAGAGCAAGTGATGGTGGGGGGAGGGGGGCAGAGAAAACCCAAGACAGAAGCCAGCATCTGTTATAACCTCATCTTGAGAGTGATGTACCGTCACCTCTGTCATATCCTATTGGTCACACAGACCAACAATGGCACAATGTAGGAAGGAATAGCACAAGGGTGTCAATACCAGGAGGTGGGGATCATTGGGGACCATCTTCGAGGCTGGCTATCTCTAATACTAATTTAATTTTAATGTTATAAAAGAATCACACATTTTCGCAAATATAGAAACAGAGATTTAGAGGAAATAGTTTATGACTTTACTACCCAGAGACAGTTACTGTTACCATGTTGATATATGCATGTCCTTCTGGAGATTTTCTGTACATATGTTGATCACATGGTACATAGAAAACTGGTTTTTCTGAATTAAAAATCTCAAATTAATTCTTCCATTACAGACAATTGCTTCATTATATAATTTTTTATTTTTGTCTACAAATGGGACTCCTGCCTTTGTGTGTAAATTACTCACTTGTACTCATGTTGCAATTTTAGTTTCCAAATCTGAATTGCCTGACCTCCGTTGTCGGACTGCAGGGTGTTACTTGGTCAGGAACATTCTCACTGGCTGTAGCAGTTAGTTGTTTTTCATTTTGGCAGAAAACCTTTGGCTGAGCAACAACTACAAGGTGAGGCATTCTGGCTGCCAGCCTTGGGTTGGGGGAATTTGGGGCATAGACCAGGAGAAAGGACGAGTCTGGAACTGAATTAAAAATGATCTGCAAAGGCTGACATGGGTCCACAATGAAGATGAAAACCGAGACGCAGGAAAGCCCCTCCTTCCCACAGGGCAGAACTAATCTAGTCCTTTTGTCTGCATTATTGTTTCTTCGAAGAAGCTCTGAAAGAGGCATCTCTAGGAGGCAGCTACCAGGGAGCGAAGCAGGGCCTGCCACACAGCAGCTCTTGTTTTCTCCCACGGTGGTTAGACTTTGGTCAGTCCCCCATCTGTGAAGGCAAGGCTGGCGGTGAGGTGAAAGTCGTGGAGCGTATGCCATTTCCAACGGATATTTTGCTTTTTTGCTTCTATTTTTTTAAAATACTTTTTCTGGTGGGGCGCCTGGGTGGCTCAGTCAGTTGGGCGTCTGACTTCGGGTCAGGTCACGATCTCGCAGTTTGTGAGTTCGAGCCCCGCGTCGGGCTCTGTGCTGACAGCTCGGAGCCTGGAGCCTGCTTCAGAGTCTGAGTGTGTCTGTCTCTCTCTGCCCCTCCCCTGCTTGCACTCTGTCTTTCTCTCTCTCAAAAATAAACATTAAAAAATTTTAAAAAATAATAAAAAAATAAAATACTTTTTCCAGGGGGCCTGGGTAGCTCAGTCGGTTAATCGACTGACTTCAGCTCAGGTCATGATCTCTCAGTTCGTGAGTTCGAGCCCCATGTCCGGCTCTGTCAGCTGACAGCTCAGAGCCTGGAGCTTGCTTCAGATTCTGTGTCTCCCCCTCTCTCAGCCCCTGCCATGTTCATGCTCTGTCTGTCTGTCTCTCAATACTAAATAAATGTTAAAAAAAATAATAAAAAAATAAAAATAAATAAAATAAAATACTTTTTCCTCATAAAAATAAAATTGCACTTTTTATAACATATATTAATATTAACCACTGATATGGTATTAACAGCTACTATTATAAAAGTATTTTAAGTGTCTTGTTTAATCCAAGCAGCATATTGGGTGTTATTATCATACCCTCACTACTACAGATGAAGAAAGTGTGGCACAGAGTATCAGGTAACTTGCCCTGAATCACTGAGCTAGGAGTGGCAGAGTCTGGCTCCCAAGGGAGTACCCTTAGCCACTCCACACTAATATTGCCTCCCAGTGTGTCCCAGGTACTATGCTAAGCAAGATGCATATATTCTGTCGTTTCATCTTTATATGACACTATGAGGTAGATATTATTTTCCACATTTTGGAGATAGGGAAACTGAAACACAGAGAAGTTATTGGCCAAGCTCCCATGGCTGATAGAGGCAGAGCTTACATTCAAACCAGCATTCATCCAGGCTTCCTTTACTGCTCATAGTCTCATATTCCCAGAGTAAGAGAACAAATTATTTTATGCTGAGCAGCAGATACATAGACAGTACTTCACATTAAGGGGAAGAATCCCATGTGAATTAAATAGGAAAAAAGAAAAAAAAAAGGTTTGAACAGAGCATGCCAACTAGATTTTAAATCCTTGGTTTAATCATGACATGATTTCTTAATTTTTCGCAAGGTTAACGTTAAGTCATTTTGGGTTTTTCACAGATGGATGACAGAGAAGATGTGAAGTGTGATTGTGAAGTAGCAAAAGTTACTTCTGATAGATCGTCTAGAGTTATCAGCGTAACTCAGTAAATAACGAAATGTAGATATATATACCACTCTCGATGCAGAATTTTCCACAGGCATGCAAATGTACACATAGGAACATGTGAACATACACACGTATAGACGCACTGAGGGCACACAGTCTTTGGGCCGGTATATATAGAATAAATTTACTGGCAAGTAAATCTAATTGTAAGTTCTGTGTTTGCCTACAGATATCCGAGGAGAGGTAGGCACTGGGTAATAAATACTGCTATTCCTGTATTTCTATGTCGCATTCATATAAAAGGAATTTAAAAGCTTTCACAGGTCTTTATTAATGAACTGAAGAAGTAGATTAAGGTTCTTTGTAATGGCATATAATTTTCTAATATTTTTGCTGAATTCTGTGTTTATGTGATCATACTTGAATATTACTATGTCCGATGTTTTGCAATATAAGAAAATACTTGGAATAAACCCAAATCACAAGAAGGACTAGGGATTCATTCCATTTTCCATTCTGTTTTTTGGCTCAGTTCTTTCCAAACATGGAAATAAACAGCTTATCTGAAACAAAAATGTTGACCTTTCTTGGAACAGGTTTTGTCATTGAACATTAAAGGTTCACACAATTTCCTTTCTGAAAGACAGACATACACTACAAGATCTGTTTGAATTCTTCCATCCAATGAAGCCTTAAATGGGTATAATTTCAAACAATACGGCAGTGATCTAAGTTGGGCTTTGGGAGAGGTTTTGCCACTATCTTCAAAATAATACCTCTTGGGCAGGCAATGTCTAAACTGTGCATCAGTTCTTGGATCTATCAGCGTTTAAGAGAATTGTATTTATTTTTTTTCTTCACTTGTGGTGGCAGAGGCAGGCATAGCATTTGAAAAGTGAACAGATTAAAATAGCTGTAACAAAGTGAGAATATTGGCAAAATGTGGAACCAACAAAAGCTAACACGTGTTTTGTTCAGGCAAGCCAAAATCTCTGGGACTAAATACTCTTAGCATTCCTAATTACATCTGCTCTGACAATGGTGAATATTCCCCACAGAGAAGGATTTTCCTCTTGGGGTTTTAGCGATGCCTTGAGATTTGTGCTACCAAGGTGACACCCACATTTGATATCTGGACTGCTAGAAATGCTCCTGCCTTTTCACACTCCAGTCATGTAGCTAAGCAAGGTTATTGGTGAAACTTCAGCTGAAATCATTACCTCTCTTAAAACAAATTGTGAGCCAAGATTCACTACAAGAAAGCTACTAAGAGAAAGTGTAATTGTACCACAATACAGAACTCAAAGAATTCCACTTGCTTGTTTGGTTCTTAATAAGAAATTAAAAGTGGGGCACCTGGGTGGCTCAGTCAGTTAAGCAGCAGATGTCAGCTCAAGTCATGATCTTGCGGTCTGTGTGTTCAAGCCCTGCATTGGGCTCTGTGCTGACAGGTTGGAGCCTGGAGCCTGCTTGGAATTCTGTGTCTCCCCCTCTCACTGCTCCTCCCCCATTCTCACTCTGTCTCTCTCTGTCTTTCAAAAATGAATACATGTTAAAAAAATTAAAAAAAAAAGAAATTAAAAGTTCAGGTTTCTTTTATACAGAGTAGAAAGAAGTCCATATTATTATTATTTTTAAAGAGCCAATATACTTAGAGAAGAGGTTACATCTACATTATCGCAAGGGTAAGAGTAGTTTTCCTTTCATTAACTACTAAAAACTAAAGAACATTTTGTATACTGAATCCTCTGTGTGGGCACCCACATTATAATGAAATGAAACTCTTTTTTTTTTAATTTTTTTAATGTTTTATATTTATTTTTGAGACAGTGAGAGGCAGAGCATGAATGGGGGAAGGGCAGAGAGAGAGGGAGACAGAGGATCTGAAGCAGGCTCCAGGCTCTGAGCTGTCAGCACAGAGCCCGATGCAGGGCTCCAACTTGTCAATCGCGAGATCATGACCTGAGCCTAAGTCGAACGCCCAACAGACTGAGCCACCCAGGCACCCTGCAAACACTTTCTTTAAACCATTTTTACAAAGTTCAGTATGAACAACTCCTTTGAAAGTCAGCTATCAAATGTAGTTAGAAGTTGTGACCTCCCTCTGGGTCAATAAAATGGTTACACTTAAGATCTGCTAGCTCTTTACCTACTAATCCCATTTTCGCTTGGAAGATGAGCCTCATTTTGTTAAACAGAGTCTTGCTTCATGTCAGGAAGCTTGACCTTTCCTTTCTGTTTCCTGTTTAAACTGGCAAATTTCCTTATGTCCATACTTGAGTCAAATACCCTTTGCCCTCTGTATTATTTATTCCTGTCAACCATTCTCTTCCAGTTTATTTCCTGAGATTCGTGAAATATTTGTCCAGCTGTTTCTAATAACAGCCTTAAAAATGGACATAAGCTACTGCTCAAATGTGCACCTGCTCCTAATATGGGAGTGAGTCTGGGCTCATTGTGCACCCAGCTCTCACAGCATCCTTCCCACTGCATAGATGCTCCATTTCTTTCACACAGGCTCTGCATGTCACTCCTTGTCTTCTGACCGCCCTTAATGAGTATCAGATATTTAATTAGTAAAGCCATACATTCAAAATTTAACTTTTGACTTTTTGTCGTACTAAGAAAACACAAAAATGGAACTTTATATAAGATAATGCAGTCCACAAAAAGTAGAACCACATTATTTTAGTAAAAATTTTGAAACCAAAAATCACTCTATACAAGCTCTGAAATCCATGTATATATTCTAAATAATAAAACAAAATCTGGGTTTTTTCTTTCTAATTTTATGGGAGCTTACACTAATTCCAAAAGAGATAATTGTGAGAATGAATTTAATACTGCTTTTTAAAGGTACTTGAAGATTCTGAAATGGAAAGAATTCTCTAAGAGCATTATATAATTTTAAAATATAAAAGTATAGGACATATTTTTTTTCCAACAACATAAAAATCTGGCACCTTAACAAAGGAAAAACAGTCTATCAAGTTCACTGGAGATGTAGTGAATACACATTTTGACTGAATGTTGAATGTTCAAATGTTAAAATCAACAGTTGGCCAAGATGGGTATCATAATACAGAAAAACATGTCAAATGCAAAACAAATCTGAAATGTTACTAAATAAAGTTTAGCTCTTGAGATTTTCTTTATAATTTTAGTAATCGCATTTGGAAGCTTGACATTATAGAGCAGAAGTATTTTTCAGCATTGGTGGCTGGTATATTTTCTCCTACGGTAATTATATTGCATGTTAGACTAAATAGACTTTCATTTTCAGCTGAGATTAGTGGAGGAGCAACTTCCTTTGTTTAACTCCTACAATCTAGGGTACAGCTGATGTAATAATGTGACCAAGTTATTAATACCCACCCCCCAATACCCCTGCCAAACTGTAACTAAGTTACACCTCTTTGGCTTCTGGACTAGAGGGTGATGATAAAGCGATGTTGATGATGTGACCCCACAAACTGAAGCTCTGTGTCAACACTGAACAAGATACTTCCTGAATATTTTCAGAAACAGTCTTGCAATTGTGAATCTCACTTAAATTTTTATATCTAATTATTTTTACAGTCATTGTCTGCTTCACAAAACCTCTTGAAAAAAATGTGTCCTTAAAACCTGGGATGAAAATTTTGGCAATAGAAAAATATGACTGGCTTTCAGGATAGTGAAATTGTTCTTGAATTGCTATCTGCCACTCAGGTTTCTGTCTCTCACTGACAAGTACTCCTGGAGAGGAATGATGGAGTGATAGGAGGGTCTGTCCATCAGGTAGCATGTAAGAAATACATCTCATGATGTATTGGTTTGATTTCTTCCCCAGGTTTCAGCAGAAGAGAACTTTGCAAGCAACCATTAGTTTTTGCTATATCTGCACAGTATGTAATGAACTTGCTTTCTTTGCTCAAGTAGCCTTTGAACATGTGATGGTTTTAATTCTATCTAAGTTGAACATCTTAAATAAGTGCAAGATAAGGTAGTTTAAAATATCTTAATAACATGTAGCCTGGTTTTGGTGAGGTAGGTTTTCATTGCAACCTTACACTTTACGTTGATTACCAATATTTTAAATTAAATATTCAGATGCCCATAATAAATCCAACATGGATAGATACGTATCCGAAAAAGCAAGTATAGTAAAATGTAAATGGTAGAAGCTAGGTGATAGGTACATAGTGTTACATACAGTGTTACTGTAATGTTTTTTTAAATCTTTCTATATGTTTAAAAATGTTCATAAATAGGAAAAATAATAATTCTAAAACAACATAACATACATCATAGACCAGGATCTCTGGGGAAGGATCAGGGAGGGGGTAAAAGCTTGGATAAGGCAGTTTCCTTCAGTGGGAGGCCAACTCATGGGGAAGGACTCAGCGATGAACCTCATCAGTCCGTTCTCCTGGCTTCAGGAAGAATGAATGCCTCAGTGATGTACCACAGTGCCCACTGCATCTTATTCATATCATTAATGACATTAAAATGACTGTGAATGAAGGTTTCCTACATAATCACATATCCGTTGATCATACATGAGTTCATATTCAGCTGAAGCCACAGTAACACCATATTTGGCTAGTACCCATTCCAGAATCCAAACTTTGGTACAACCTATGCGCAACAGCATTTGAAAAGATCAATGATTTTTTTTCCCAAAAAATCAACCTATAAATTAAAAACAAACAAACAAACCCCCCCAACTTAGTACAAGTTAACAGGAATGTATTTTAACTGACTTGGGAACAGCTAATAGAAACTGCTGTCTATGTTTACTATGAAAATCCCCATGTTATTTTTCCCTTTATGATTGAGTCATCACGTTACACCAAAGTCCAATTAAATGTAGACATATCAGGGTTGATCATACAAACTTACCAACTAAAATATACCATTAAATATATTTATTTAGTGTGAGAGTTGCCATTTATGACCACTCTGATGGTCATAGAACATGAACAGAGGTGAGAAATGTGCTATCATTGGTAGCTACAGTATTGTGTGTGAGATTAGAGGTCATAACTCAGACCTCATCATTTTGACAATTATGCTTTGACTATAGTGGCCACAAAGATGAGCCAGTCTGTCTTTCTCCCTCCCTTTGTTCATTCATTTGTTCCTTCCTTTCTCTCTCTATCCCTCTCTTTCCTTCCTCCCTCCCTTCCTTTTTCATCCCTCCCTCTCTTTCTATTGTGGTAAAAAACACATGACTTGAGCTCTATGCTCTTACCAAAAATTTAAAGTGTACATCACCGTATTGTTAATTATAAGAACAATGTTGCAAAGCAGATCTCTAGAACTTTTTCATCTTCCATAACTGAAATTTTATACACATTGAATAGCAACCCCCCATTTCTCCTCCATCCCAGCTCTTGGCAACACCATTCTACCTTCTGCTTCAATGAATTTAACCCCTTTAGATACCTCATATACGTACAATCACAGAGTACTTGTCCCGCTATAACTGGCTTATTTCACTTAACAAAACATCCTCAAGATTCATTCATCTTATAGCATATGACAGGATTTCCCTACTTTATGGCTGAATAATATCCCATTGTATGTATACCACACCACATGTTGTTTATCCATTCATTTATAGGTGGACACTTAGGTTACTTCCACAACTTGGCTATTGTGAACAACACTGCAATAAACATGGCAGTGCAGATCTCAATATTTTTTCTTCAGTTTTTCTGTATAAATAACAAGAAGTGGAATTGTTGGATCATGTGGTGGTTCTGTTTTTAATATTTTGAGCAACTTCTATAATGTTTTCCATGGCAGCTGTACCATTTTACATTCCCACCAACACTGCACAAGAGTTCTAATTTCTCCACAAGGGATGATTTCTTACAACAGTTTTGTTGTGTTGACTTCAAATCGGTTCAGTGAATCCAGATATTTCTTGGGTAGCATCATTGCTAAGAGCCTGATCATCCATCCTGGTGTATGGCTGCCCTAAAAATCTCCAGGTAAAAGAAAATGATGGCTTTCCTTTGCTCTGTACCAAAGTATATTATAAGGAGCCATGGAGTTGTTATCACTAGTCAAAGAATCACTGATAAAAATGTTCAAAATGTTGTAGTAATCTGTGTATGGATTTTTTTCCTGTATTATGGAAAGGCAAAAGAGGAACCATAACTTTAGATGTATGGTCTTAAAGTGAAAAGACATATGTGATGGGTAACTCTGTTAAAATTGTTGCTAATAGCAGAAAAGGGTATGCAGTGTTCCTGATGAGACTGTCAGCAGGGACTTCCATCAAAATTAAGAGATATTTTTTGAGCACAAAACAGCTGTAAGCTCCATTTAAATCACTGTGGAATGGTGTGACTGAGATGTCAGTGAATTCTGAAAGAACACATGTTATTTCTTCCTTTTGTGATTGAGTCACTACCTAACAGAACAGTCCAATTAAACAAGCTGATGTTCTGGGTGTTACTTTAGTCTGAGAATCACATTTGGGAAATAAGTACAGGGTCATCGCTAATGAACATCACCTACCATACTGTGTGCTGTGTAAGATCCTTCTATCAGTGTTACTGACATTTTGCGCCTGGGATACCACAGTACTGGTGACAGTTTGGAAACAGGATGGCTAGAACTCAAGAGACTAAGTCAGTAGGCACACTGATAATTGCCAACTGAAATGTAGTCCTGGCTTGTTGATACAAAAAGATTGCCCCAGGCATAGTGGAATTACCTTGGACCTTCTACCATCCTTGAAAGAAAAATGCTACTACAAGCATATAGCATCTCTTTCAATGTATAAATTATTCTTAATCTGAAAATGGAGTAAAGGAAAAACTCTGAAATGACGTTATTTCTGAAGCATGAGGGTGAGAATTTCTGAACAGTGGCTGTAATTTGGGACTGCAGTAAAAGATAATGAGAAGGGACAAGCAGGTGCTGAGCTGCTTAGGATGAATGCTCAGATTGAAGCCAGCTTTCAGTGGGGGAAATCTGAAGAACTGACAATGACCAAAAAAGGTCTGAAGAAGGAAAAATTAAAGAGTAATCATGTGAGGAAATGTTTTTAGCAGCCTCATTATATTCAGAAAAGGAGGTGGAAGGTCCATGGGTAACACAGAGCTACCATTACACATGTGAGCAGTGATTATAGGGTTCAGGTTTGTTTAAGATACCTCAGGGATGAGGGAGAAAGGGTAGATATTCTGTAATGGAATCTGCTGTATTGCTCATTTCCGTGTTGGCCTGATAAATGTTGGGTCCATTGAAAGAGTAATTTTCTTCTTTACTATTGGGAAAATATAATTAAAAACAAGATCTCCCAACCTGTAAAACCTTTCCACAAAGGCAGCCAAGAAAACAGTTTTATGATTGAATAAACATGAGAATATGATGCACATCACAGGCAACAACTCACTGAGATATTACAAAGACAGAAATCTCTCCCTTTTATAGAGTTAAGCAGATAGGACCCATTACATTCTCAAGATAAATGACACCTAATGCTCAGGTAAGAGGACATGACAGCACCATTTGTCACACAGTTAATTCTAGATTCATCTCATAATTGGGGTGACCATCTTATGGTAACAAATTGACTTTATCCAGAAGAAAAATAAACTTCTCATGTCTTTATGGTAGGAGTTAGTTTTGCAACTCGAAGCAAGGGCATTGAAATTACACTCCTACCCTCCCACAGAAACTGGGAGATGGGAGTATTATCTCCTTTGATGTTTATATTTCAAAGAGACTGTTCTCAGATCCTTGAGTAACACAGCCTTGTGTCCTAAAGCAGTCAAAAGTCCTATTTTTCAAAGAGACTTACACAATTTAAGAGAGGGGGAAGTAAATACAATTACAAGTTATCTAAAGTAAATGCTCTAAGAAGTGAAGATAAGTCTGTTACATTATTTTTAACAGGGAGAATTAGCCTGTTATCTTCAATTTGTACTTCTCCTTACATTATTCATGAGTAACATTTCTGGCAAACTCCATCCTCTGGCACAATAGCTCTTGATATTTCTGAGCATTATGAGTCATTCTTAACATTAAGAAAAAATTATGCACCATTTCTCCGTGATAGTAGTTGTATATTTAGTACCCATTTATTGAGAAAATATATACTAATCAAACACTACTATGAATTCAGATACTCTTTTAGGTCAGTTTGCATTTCATTACTCTAGACATCTATATCTATTTAAAACTAGTAGTACTGGGGCTTTTGGGGGTTGGTTGATTAAGCATCCAACTATGGTGCAGGTCATGATCTCGCAGTTTGTGGGTTTGAACCCCGCGTCAGGCTCTGTGCTGAAAGCTTGGAACCTCGAGACTGCTTTGGATTCTGTGTCTCCCTCTCTCTCTCCCCCTCCCCCACTTGTGCTCCGTGTCTCTCAAAAATAAACAAACATTTAAAAAAATTTTTTAAACTAGTAGTATCTATATATGCAAAGCATAATGGTCTTTAGTTAAGCTATATTCCTTTAACACTTCCCACTCCATCATTGGCTCAAAATATGGAAAACATTAGTTTTAACTAAAATAGTTTCTGATTAGCTGAAATTGTTGCTGAAAAAGCACTTGGGTGCTGAAATTATTGTGTATCAACATCAAATTGCATTTCAAAATCAATTACTCAATTAACCAGGAATGAGCCTCAGGACACCATTTAGCTCTTCCTGATTCTATTTTACACAGAATCTGGAAGATCTGATCATCTGAAGTCTCAGACCACTACTGCATGGAGTCCTTCAAGGTTTAGTTAGAGAGGTCTGAGTGAGAAAGCAAGAGGCAGGAGGTGTAGCTGGGTCAAGGCGCTGTCAGGTTGTATCTGCTCTGTGCTGGTTGCCCCAGAATGGCTGGAATGAAAGCAGGGCAGCCAGGAAGATGTGAGGGAAGGTATAAGAGTCTCTTGATTCTGTTCGTAGTTAGCACCACGAGGTTACACTCGAGTTCAGTCCATCACAAAGCTTTTAGACACAATAGCAGACAGTTAATGAAACAAATTATTACATCCTGAGACCTTCCTCTTTTATGTGATGAGTGAGTGATCTCATTCCAGCATCCCATACAGAAGATATGCTTTTTTTTTTTTTTCACATGAGATGGTTTATTTGGAAAATGATCCCAGGGAGATTGACTAAGGGACTGGAGATAGTACAATAGAGAAAGAAAAAAGGCCAGGTGTATAAATAGGTTACTGATACTGGTTCTTGGAGTTTGGTCCTGCCACAAAGTTCTAGGGAACTGCTGGAAAGAGCCTCAGAATTTCCCACCTGGATGAAGGAGGAAACATTTATCACCAGTTCTCATCCTTTTTTGTTTTTGCGTTGTCCCATGGAGTGTTAGCTTCTTTATACATCCAGATCCATTCTTATCAGTCCCTCACTGAAACCTCAGGGAAACCCAGAGCAATACAGCTGGGCATGAGAGAGGTGCTGATAACCATCAGGTCACAGTACACAAAGCTAGTTGCAGAAGCAAAGGTTGGAATATAAATTGGGCCGAGAGGAGGTGAGGTAGGGTATAGGAGGTATCCAATACAGAAACTCACGTCCTGGCCTCCTTCAAAGCTGCTATAGTGATAAAAGTAGGCCTTCTCCTGGATGCCCATAGTGCCACTGGGGAAAGGTCTTTGGAGCAGCCTAATTTTTTCAAACTTCCTTTGTTTTCTTAAGACAATTGGGGTATAAGAGTAAACAATAGACATTTTACTGGTAAAACTTAATATGTACCAAACCCTTGATTCTTCCCTGTGACCACTCCAAAATCATCTTTTTCATGGTATATTCCTTCTCAACAAATGGCACCAGTTTTGACTCCGTTTCACGCATCGCACCTTGGAGCCACACTTGACATCTTTTCAACACCCCAGCAATCTGCACCTTTGCAATGAATTACAAGCCCTTCACTTCACACCACCTATACCACCAACACACTATTCACGGGCAGCATCCCTTCTCATGTGCATTATCTCAGTGGCCTCCTGCCAGTTCTTCATGGTTCCACTCTTGCACTCTACAGTCTGTTCTCTGCACAGTAGTCAAAGTTGCTAGTTACTTTTTAAAATGGTAAGCCATATTATCTCCTGTCTTAACTCTTACATAGTTCCATCAGGTTTCACACAAAAACCCGGGGTACCTGAGTGGCTCAGTTGGTTAAGCGTCTGATTCTTGGTTTCGGCTCAGGTCATGACCTCACAGTTTGTGAGTTCGAGCCCCGCATTAGGCTCTGGGCTGACAATGTGGAGCCTGCTTGGGATTCTCTCTTCCTCCCTCTCTCTCTGTCTCTCCCATGCTTGTGCTCTCTCTCTCAAAACAAATAAACTTAAAAATAAAAAAACCCAAACCCCTGTTATGACCTTCTTGTTACATGATCTAGATACACACACACATACATATGTACATATATAGGATATTGGACATATATATTACAAATGGATGTATCTGTATATATTATTATCTGTATATATTATAACTATATATATTATATGGTATAAATATATACATTATATATATTATCAATATACATGTTATGATACATATAAATGATAAGTCTGTGGCTTCACTTCCTACCACTCTAGCTCTTACCCTCTGGCCTCTAGTTTTACTTCCCTGAGATTTTCAAACTTGCCAAGCATATTTCCATCCAAATTTGCGTCTGCAATTTCTTCTTCTTGGAGTGGTTTATTCTCTACATTCATACTTCAGTTCGTATCCCAAAGAAACTTTCCAGAATGCCTTGTTAAAATAGTCCCCTATCATACTATATTCTCTTATACAATTATATTTTTCTTCATATAACTTCTAACTAATACATATTATGTATATAATGTGTGTGTGTGTGTGTGTGTGTAAATTTGCCTGTTTATTGTTTCACTCAATAGAATATTTGCTATATAAGAGTGTGTACTATGTTGAATTTACCATTCTTTTCCTAATTTCTAGAGCCGTTTTGGGCACATATGGATTCAATTAATCTTGTTAAATAGATAAATTAAACCAGGTCAAATGACATTTGTGTTGTCAGATAGATTTCCCTTTAACTTTATGAACTAGTTAATAATGGAAAAAGAAAAACAACAATGCAGCATCTCTGTAGTATTTGTCAGTCTTAACTAACTTCTGTACAACCATAGCCATAATCATATTTAATTTACGTTCACTTCATTGTCTAATGAGGGTCTTCTGGAAGTCCATTAATTTAGGGGTCAAGTCTGATAAATACTCCATTCTCTTTAATGTCCTGAGGTCATCTAGCCAGCACATGGGAGACAGAATTTGGATTGTAGAGGACATTTTAGGAGCTGCTATTGGAAATGGCACACATCATTTCCATCAACACCCCATTGCTCCGAATTTAATCCTTTGGCCCTACCTAACTGTAGGGGAGGCTGGAAAATAGAATTTAGCTGTGTGCTAGGGCAAAATGTAACTCTGTCACAATAGACATACGGATGATCTTCTTTAATCCTTAAAAATCCCTGAGAGATAAGTACTCTATCCCCATTTAGAGATTTAAAAACTGATCCTCAGAGAGGTAGAGCTACAACCAAGATCATAAAGCTAATGATTATGTGGCACTCCAGATGTCCTGTGATTTTCCCTGTCATTTGGGGTACTGGAAATTTCAGAACACCAGTCATTTTGATGAGTCTGACCCTGCCCATGATTTTTATCTGTGCTTTCACATCAATTAAGAGTAAATATAAGCCTTAAACTTGAATTTTTTTTAGTGGGTTTGCTAACAGACTGTGACTTTTCAGTCCCATTCACACTATCTTCTTTGATTTTACTAATCACAGTATTTCAATAGTAAAGAATTTTATAACAAAACTCTTTATACTACTTTTCCATTGATTTGGATACATATTGAAAGTCTTAGTTGGTGGTCTGAAATACATTAGGCTTATTGATTAATGTTTCTGATTTGTCTCATTTTAGTCACTCCCACTTTAATAGAGTCATGAATTATACTTGATTACCTCCAGTTACCAAACACTGATTTTTGGGGGGAAGAATTATATGCCTATCAATTGAGGTAATTAAGTGGATCATCAATGAAATAAGATTCAACTTGAATTAGTGAAAGTTAAAGAATTCAGAGCAAACACCTGCAGGGAGGTTTGGTTTATATGGTACCTCTGTCACTCAGTTGCTGGTCCTCTGTGTTATAGGTTGAGAAATTATTAAAAAGGCCTTCAAAATCTCATTCATAAAATAAATTTATGAGACAACAATGACTAACATAGAATCCTAATTCTTCATTTATAGTAAAATATGTAATGATTAATGACTAAAGCATGCATTTCCTTTGTCTAGGGTACCCCTTCCTGCTGAGTAAACAAAATTATAGGCCTTAATGATTTCATAGCAAATACAGAATTATGAAATTTGGTAGTTTTAAAGGAAAAAATGTCCAGGAATTGTTAAGACTTGACAAAATACTTCTATATCATAAAATTAAAACACAAAGCAAAACAGTAACAACAATAAATCTTCCCTAGGGAATGCGAAGCTCTTGTACACTGGATATATTTTCATATGTTGAAGATAGATAAATACATGGCCAAACTCATGTTATCTCTTTCAACATTTTCTACAATTCACATATCCCCATGCAGATCAGATTTTGGTAAGACTCTTCTGCAATTAAAATAATTTTCAGGGGACCAGTATTTTTAATGGAAAGGGCATAGAATTTAAAATTAGGCAAATGTGGGATTAAACCCATTTAACAGCCATTTATCTGATAATTAAAAAAAAAATTTTAAAGTTAATTTTTGAGAGAAAGAGATAGAGCGTGAACAGGAGAGGGGCAGAGCGAGAGGGAGACACAGAATTGGAAACAGGCTCCAGGCTCTGAGCTGTCAGCCCAGAGCCCGACACAGGGCTTGAACTCACAAGCAGTGAGATCATGGCCTGAGCTGAAGTCAGATGCTCAACCAACTGAGCCACCTAGGCACACCTATCGGATAATTTTTTTTTTAATTTTATTTTACTATAATAAAAACACAATATGAATCTAACCTCTTTACAAATTTTTCAGTATACATTATTGTTGACTATAAGTATACTGTTGTAAAGTAGATCTCTAGATCTTGTTCATCTTGCTTAACTGAAAGTAATGCTCATTGATTAGAACTACTAATTTCTCCTCCGCTTCCCTCCCAGCCCCTCACAGCCACCATTCTACTCGTGATTCTATGAATTTGACTATTTTAGATACTTGATATTAAGTGATATTATGCAGTATTTGTCTTTCTGTGATTTATATCACTTAGCATAATGTCCTTAAGGTTCATCCATATTGTCAGATATTGCAGAATTTCCTTCTTTTTTAAAGCCTGAGTAGTATAGTATGCCATTGTACATATATACCACAATTTTTTTTATCCATTCATCTATTGAATGACATTTAAGTTTTCATATCTTGGCTATTATGTTGCAGCAATGAACATATGAATGCTAATATAGCTTTGAGGTCCTGATTTCAACTCTTTTGGACAAATACTCCAAAGTGGGATTGCAGGATCATCTGGTAGTTCTATTTTTAATTTTTTGAGAAACATCGCTAGTTTTTTCCATAATGCCTGAATGACTACCAACAGTGTACAATGGTTCCAATTTCTCCACATCCTCTCAAAAATTGATTGTGTGTGTGTATGTGTGTGTGTGTGTGTGTGTATATAATAGTCATCCTCACAGGTGTGAAGTGATAGTTCATTGTGGTTTTGATTTGCATTTCTGTGATAATTAGTGATGTTGAGCATCCTTTCATATACCTGTTGGCCATTTGTACGTCTTCTTTGAAGAAATGTCTATTAAAATCCTTTGCCCATTTTTAAATTGGGTTGTTTTTTGCTGTTGGGTTGTAGAAATTCTTTATATATTATAGATACTACTCTTTTATCAGATATATAGTTTGAAGATATCTTCTCCCAACCTACAGGTTGCTTTTTCATTTTGTCAATTGTTTCCTTTACTGAGCAGAATATTTTTAGTTTGAGTTGGTCCAGTTCATCTACTTTTGCTCTTTTTGCCTGTGCTTTTCATGTCACATCCATGAAACCATTACTGGGACCTATGTCATGAAGCTTTTTGCTCATGTTTCTTATAGTAGTTTCATGATTTCATGTTGTACATTTTAAGTCTTTAGTTTATTTTGAATTGGTTTTTATCTATGGTGTGGGTCAGAGGCCCAATTTCATTATTTTACAACTATCCAGTTTTTCCAATACCATTTTTGTTGAAGACTCTATCCTTTCTGTGCTCTAGATAACATAGCACTTCTTCAGAACCCTCAGAATCTTCTGATACTTGGTCTTACTATAAACACCACATGTATTCTTTTCTTATCCTGGTTATTTCAAGGGACAGACCTACTTGAATCACACCCTGAAACTACTGAGGGATGTTACCTCTTCTGGGCTCCAGTCAAAGCTAGGCTTCTTTGTCATTCAATAAATAGGTCAGAGTACAGTTCCTCTGTTTTCAGAAGCTGCTATTTTCAAAGTCTGAAAATGTAAACCAGATATTATATGTCTCTCTTTGTGCTGGAAAATCTGAGATACAAAAAAATTCCTCCTGGGGCACCTGGGTGACTCAGTCAGTTAAGCATCTGACTCTTGATTTCTGTTCAGGTCGTGATCTCATGGTTTGTTAGTACAAGCCCAGTGCTGTGTTGTGCTCTGACAGTGTTGGGCCTACTTTGGATTCTCTCTCTCTCTCTCTCTCTCTCTCTCTCTTTCTCTCTCTCCACCTTTCCCCTCCCCCCCCTCAAAATAAATAAATAAACATTTAAAAAATACTTACAAAAATTCCTCCTTTACCTTGGAGGAATAACACAGCATGTCACAGACTACTGGATGATTGAAAACTTCACTGATGAGGCATGACCTTGAGTCTTTGTAGGTTGTGCTATTCAACCTTTGGAGCACATTTATCTTACCTAAGCTGCCAATTTACATTTTAACCAAATTAACATAATGTCATAGATATAGTAGCTGTGGAATGTTGATATGGCTCAAGTCACTCTGGACTATACTTCGGAGAAGAACAGGAAAAATTAAGGGTAAGATAATACATGCATACTGTTGTCTATCTTATATAAGTATAAACTGTTTCTGATCCTCCTTACTGGTAAGGGTGGACAAGAAGGCATTTAGCAGACCAGTGGCTACATAATACATACTGGAGCTGTGTTAATTTGCTCTAGCATAGATGCCATATCTGACACAGAAGCTGAAATGTGGGCTCCTAGTCAGCTAGTTTTCTGTATTTATTTAATTTTTGTAGGGGCCAGACTTTTGAATTGAGTTGAATATGATGAAGACCAATACCCCATCACAGTTTATGCCTTTAGTGTGGCACTAATCTCTTTGATTCATTTGATAATATGTTATTGCTCATGATTTATCATATTTACTATCTTGGCCAGAGGTAAAGGGGCAGTTTCGGTAGCTTCCACTTGGTCTTTTCCTTATTATTTCTCTTATACAACAGTTCAAGGAACTAATATGGGGCTTCTACCAATTACCAACTATGTCTAATACAATTACACATTTAGAGAATGAGAAATAACTATTGGGTGTGACCACAACTGTGAGGTGAACCTACTCTAAGAGACCATTTATTACCTAGATAACATCTTTACATATTCTATTAGAGAGATGAAGATGGCAACCTAGACCTCCAAACATCAATGGCAATATATCGATATATACCTAACTTTCAACATTTGGAGAAATTCTCTTCTACCAATAGGTGGTTAATGAAGAAAATGGCTGTAGTTCCATTTAGAGAAGGATGGGGAAATTACTAGTGAACATACTTGTCGTAGTTTAATATGATGTTTCCTGGGGTGCCTGGGTGGCTCAGTTGGTTGGGCGTCTGACTTGGGCTCAGGCCATGATCTCACAGTTTGTGGGTTCTAGCTCCACATCAGGCTCTGTGCTGACAGCTCAGAACCTGGAGCCTGCTTTGGATTCTGTGTCTCCCTCCCTGCCTTCCTTTCCCCTGCTTTCACTCTCTCTCAAAAATAAACATTAAAAAAAAAAGTTGTTTTTAAATATGATATTTTCTCACAGAATCCCAGAATTTTCTTTCAGCCAATGAGTTCTGGCTCTGAAAACTGACTTTAAGTCCAGAGATTGTGCATAGGATCAATTATATTTTTCCATTGATTTTTTTCACATTTTTAAATAAATTTTATCCAAAATATAGAAAAAAACTGAAAGGATTATTCAGTTTGCTATAATTATTTATCAAATATCCAGTCATCTCATTCATCCTCCATAAATATATCAAATAATTTTTTATGCTTTCAAGGCAATTCACTTTATCAGTACACTTCATCCTTAAACATTTCAGAATTCATATCTTCATCTAGAATATAATATATATGTTAAGAATTTTTTCCCACAGTATAATTCTAAGCAAATCTATAGAGTAGGGAAATAAATGTCACATTATTCCTTTTCATTTTGTTTTGGTGAATGTCTCCACTGTTTGCATTGCCTGACAAAGGGCTTTAAATGTCTATATATCTGGAAAACAAGAGGAGACACAAGAGTGTCAAAAACAAATAGCACTTTTGACCTAAAACAAAACTCTTGCTCTAAAATAAAATAATAGGAAAAAAATAGCTATTCTTCTTACATTAACCAGTTTGACAAAGAAGATCTATTCTAATGTTAAAAAAGTGTCTTTGTTTTTATTTGTATAAGATCCTGTTTTCTTTGATGTTTAACAAATTGTTTGATTCATTTCTTTTTGATTTGTCAAATATGAAGAATAGTGGATATGAAAAGGAAATAGTTGCTTTTCAAGTCAAGTCATTTATTGATCATCCAAAATTTGGAAGAAAATAACTAAGGCAAAGTAGGACTTGATGAATTTTTGGTTTTGTCAGTAGAAGATTCTGCTCTTAAGGTGGCTTGTTAAAAGAAGTAGGAATCTATTTTCTCATCTAAATAATATAAACTAGCAGGAAAGTAACAACAAAAATATGAGTAGAAATAAAAAGATATTTGTGGTAGCTTGACTTGGATTTTCTTTTTTCTTCAGTTACCTCTCATAATACTGACTCTTTCTTCTCCATACACAATTGATTTGGGCCTTGGAGGATGATGTGGCATAGAGTAAGGATATGGGCCTTATAATGATAGGGACAAAGGTTTGCAAAATTTTGCTATTTTCTATTGCCTAGCTGTGTACTTGAAGGAGTCTCTCACTTTCTCTAAATTTCATTTTTCTTTTCCAAAAAATGGTGGGAAATAATGCTTTTCTTAGAGTATACTTTTGAAAATGTTATTACACAATGAATAGTCTCTATTGATATTGATTATATTATTTGGCAGCATTAATTGAGGAGTTATATTCAGACACTCCAATGTATCTCAAAAATATAAAGTTGTTAAGTTCTTAAGCTAAAGATGCATATTGTGTAGAAGAAAATTAAGAAAATCAATAGCTAATATACTTTGAAATAATGCTACCAGAGAAGAAGACATTGAATGGTAAAGAACTAAAAAAAGAGTGTGATAAGGAGTAATATACAGGGGTGCCTGGGTGGCTCAGTTGGTTAAGCATCCAACTCTTGGTTTCCACTCAGGTCATGACCTCGCAGCTTCATGAGTTTGAGCCCTGCATTGGGCTCTGCGCTGGCAGTGAGGAGCCCGCTTGGGAGTCTTTTTCTCTCCCAGTCTCTCTGCCCCTTGCCCACTTGTACTGTCTCTCTCTCTCAAAATAAATAAATAAAGTTAAAAATTTTTTTAAAGGAATAATATTTAATTAAGCCTTGGGATTGAGAAGATGTGAGGTAAATTGGTGAAAGATTTTATTTTTAAAGATTTTATTTTATTTTTAAGAGGAAGTAAGACTGGAGTTGCTTTTTGAATGATGACAGATAATCAGATGGGTGGACAAGAGAAAAAAAGCTGTTCTAGAAAAAGCACCCCTGATGTATAAAGACACAGAGGTAGAAAAGAACATGGCTTGTTCAGGAGCTCTGTATGATTGATACAAAATGTATGTGTAGGGACAAGATAAAGAATGAGAGAAATAGGGAAGACCTATATGATAAAGGACCTTTGTTAAGAAATTTCACCTTTAAGCTAAAGGCAGTGAGATACTGCTAAGAAGTTAAAACAAGGAAATTACAAGAATTTTAGGAAAATCACTACATCTTCAAAATACAGGTGTGAGAATGAAATTGGAGAAACTGGTTATGATGTTGTTGTAGCAGTATAAGCATTCAATTTAAGGAAGTAGTGAAATGTTAATTGGGGAGAAATTTACATTATATTTAAGAGATAGAATGGACTTCTTAAATATCTTAGTATATAGGATTTTGTATCTAATTGGTTATGGTAGTGATGGATCAGAATCAAAGATTCCAACTTCTGACTTGTGGGTTTGAGTGGATGGAAACCCAGAAAAGGGGTAGATTTTAGGAGAAAGACAATGATTTCTTCTTTGGATATATTGAGTTTAAAATGGTTATGGGGTATTCAAGTGGAAAAACAGTAGGGAATACTCTACAGAGCTACAGCATTCACTATATGCTGATGTGCACACTGACACATGCACAGTTCTGGAGTTTCTGAACCTGGCAAGAGCTAATTGTCAGAATGGAGATTAGCCATAGCCTTGATGTGTATTGGGACTGTTCAGGGGAATTTTATTTGCATAAAAGGAAAGAGAATGAAAGTTCAAAGTCTGGATAGTACCAACATTTAAGGTTGAGAAGAGAAAGTAAAAAAAAAAAAAAAAGAAAGAAAAGAAAAGAAAAAGAACTGAATAGGGAAGGTGCAGAATTACCAATATTTACTTGTTTGTTTGTTCATTCAAAGAATATATGTTGATCTCTTTCCTAACCTGGGTTGGCCCCAAGTCAGAATCTGAGATGAAAGTATGCATTCAGTAATTTATTTAGAAGTGAGCCCAGCTAGAAGGCAGAAATGAGGAATTAGTGGAGTAAAATAAGAGAGCATTATCAAGGTGGCTCTCATTGCTGGTAACCAATGCTTAACCCTCTGGGATAATTTGAGGAAACTTATGTATATTTCTCAGGACTCTACACTCCAGGGATGAAAGGAAGACACATTTATCTATGGAATTCTGCCTTCCATTGGCCAGCGGTTACCCCACAGGTTTAAATAACTCACACTTCTGGGGTGCCTGGGTGGCTCAGTCAGTTAAGCATCCGATTTCAGCTCAGGTCATGATCTCACAGCTCATGAGTTCGAGCCCCACACTGGGCTCTGTGCTGACCGCTCACAGCCTGGAGCCTACTTTGGAGCCTACTTCTGTGTCTCCCTCTCTCTCTCTGCCCCCTTCCCCACTCATTCTGTCTCTCTCTCAAAAATAAATAAAAATTTATAAATTAAAAAAAAATTTAAATAACTCACACTTCTGGCTTGTGCATCAGTAGCTTCTGCTAGGTTGAGTGGGTTCACTTGGGGAAGTCATACTGTAGCATTAGAAGGGCCTTCATGTAGGAATGGCAGAATATGTACTACTGATCTAGGTGGGTACTGGCAAGTTAAACCTTCATCATTTTGGTTCTTGAATGGAACAGGGGCTGGAACAAGAGGTAGCAATGAATGGATAAAAAGTGGTACAGAAAAGTTTTGGGTAAGGTCCACTCCTTGCAGACCTCAAGTCCTCCCTCTTGTGAGAGTTCTTCTAATTCATCCAAGAGTTTCCTCCAAGATGGAGGCCAGCGCCTCCAGCTGCATTCTTGGTGCAGGGAAGTCCTGAATCAGGAGGGTGTGTGGTACTGGCCAATGTGAGGCCTTGTCAAATTGCAGATGGGAAAGCTGATTGACCCCTGTGGCTGGAATACAGGTGAGGCTGAACAGACATGAAGGGGAACAGTATTCTAATACAGGCACTTGCTATCTACATCCAGTTCCACAGTGAGCAAGGTAAGATCATCCAAACCTTCATGTAATTTACTTTCTAGTAGGTGAGAGAGGCAGAAAATATAAAGGAATTGCAAAAAGTGCTGAATTAAGACGAAGACAACATTTAAAATGCATTTAAGTTGTTTTGAGGAAAGGAGGAAGCTGTAAAAAAGAAAAACATTTCATAAGTCTTTTCTCTTGGACTTAAAATTGTGACTACAGTCACCCAACAACGTGGGTTTGAATCGTGAAGGTCCACTTATATGCAGATATTTTTGATAAATATAGTCCAGTACTCTAAATGTATTTTCTCTTCCTTACACTTTTCTTAATAACATTTCCTTTTCTCTAGCTTACTTTATTGTAAGAACACAGTGTATGATACATCTAACACACAAAATATGTGTTAATTGACTGTTTATGCTATTGGTGAGGCTTCAAGTTAACAGTAGGGTATTAGTTTTTAAGTTTTTGGAGAGTCAAAAATTATACGTGGGTTTTTTACTGGGGAAGGGGCGTGGTGCCTCTAACCCCCATGCTGTTCAAAGGTTACCTGTATTTAGCCTTGGAATAGAGAATACTATTTTACTCTCCACCTCCTTTGCCTTCTTCGTGTTTTCCACAAAAACACTTTTGGCAACTAGGCAAGCTTTTGTCACTTCCTTTGAATCAACATCTATTATGAGTTCAGCCGAGGGCTCTTGAAAAGATTTGCTTGAAACTTGGAGCTTTAAAGCTATTAAATAGTGAGAATAGCTCTGAACATTTTGGCTTTTCTCCAACATACTCTCCTCTTACTAAAAGGGAAGAAAAAAAAAAAAACAAATGAAGTGACAGAAGGAAGAGTACTTACCCTCATGAACACTGACATTTTTCATTCATCGATATTCCCAATGGAGCAGTGGGTTAGGATTTAAGTATATATAGAACAAAAATTTTCTTTGAATATTATATATATTTTAATATAAATATGTATACTAATGACAAACATATTTTATAAAATATATATCATATATAGGGAATTATGTGTTAGATTTTAAGTGTTTACATATATAAAAAATTCTCCACTGTGTTTCTCCTTTTAAGAGTGGTTTAAATTTCATATGTTACACACTTACCTATGTTCATCACACCTTATGCCTTTATGATTCTGAACTAATAAATCACTAAAGACAATATTTTAGCTTAAGTTGCTACATCATAATTTTGCTCTAAATCATTTGAAGGACAGCAGCAGCCAATAGAATCTACTTTTGTCTCACTTGGTGACCCTTACCAGCAAGCACATTTAATTATAACCCTCCTTATCTTGATTATAGTACTTTGCTAATTTGAAATTCCACCTAGTCAATTAATGTAGCTTGTGGTATCTGTAGAAAATCATGAACCCATGGTTACAATTTTAATTATAGCATACATTTTACAAATCTCTGCCATCCATCTCCAAGGACATTCTCCTTTGTGTAAATTGTCATGAAATGGGTCTCCTTCCTTTGACTTAATATTGCCTTCTTGAAATATAATGAATACCTTTTGATGACAGCATCCCTTTCTCAGTCAGCGTTGGTGAGAATCATGAACTGCACTAAGAGGGTATTTTGCTAAATGCAGTCACGGGAGCAAATGTGCCATTTATAAAATGTCGTCATGACATGTGGCATTTTTGAAACACTGAAAGACCTTCGTGTCTAACAAGCGAACATAAAGGGATAAAGGCCTTTTGAAAAGAAAAAAATACTGAGAAGAAAAGTGTAAAAAGATTAAAATGTATCATTTGTAAATGTATGCAGTTATTTCCCAGATTTCCACAAATTTAAAAGTCTGAGATTACTGCTGCTTTTCGACCATTAACCAAAAATAATGACAGCAATTGCAGAAAGGATAAGCAAAAGGAGAGCTAAGATTTTTCAATTTTGGTTTCTATGGTTTTATGGTATTATGGTTTGATAAGACATAATATAACTTATAGAGTCTTATAAGCAAAAACACGGGAATTATTTGTTTCCAAATTTTATTTTCTGTTTCTTTATAAAAATACTTAGTATATTTCAATTCTAATTATAAAAATGTAGCATATCCAAGATCCTCATAAAAAAGTCTTAACTTCAGAGATTTTATGTGTATAGGCAATTAATTTATAAAGTTATGAAAGAATATTGAAAGCTAGTATCTCAATGGTCAATCTAGGAGATAAATATCTTGGCCATTGTAATAGACTCTGTATGATCCCATCGCTACAAATTTGTTTACCAGTTACAATTCTCTGTAATAAGGTTCTTGAGGCTATACCCATGTTTCCTTTGCTAGCTCAGAGTAACAGATGTCACTCAAGAGTTTTATAGTGTCACATTTAACAGTTCAGGAGCCAGACTGTTCTAGTTCGAATCCCAGCTCTGTCATTATTAGCTGTGTGACCGTGGGCAATTTATTCAACCTTTTCATGTCTCAGTTTTCTCATTTCTAAAAATAGGTGTAACAATGATACCTACCTTGAAGGTTTGTAGTGAAGCAAAACCAAACCAAACTATAATAAACACTTAGAACACCGTACATTCTCAAATATTATCCATTATCAATATTATTTTTATTGTTGTCACCCATAAGACAGTACTTATAACAACTAGGTCTTTGTCATAAATATGTTTGCTGATTTCTATTGTGTGTCAGTGCATGCTGTTTGCCCTACAGAGAAAGAAAATAAGAGGGTGAGAGGGGAAAAAAGAAGGCTGAGAATTGTGGAAATTAACATTTTCATGTCAGATACAATAAAATACTTTTGCTGCACAAAGCGATCATCTACCGAGTGTATTTTCCTATGTCTCTGTTAATTCTCTCAATCACGTACTGATGCCTCACCTGAGTATTGATTTCATTACTTGAGTAATGTCATTTTGCAGCCTTGTCACTGAGGTAGCAGACTGAGAACTCCACAGACATTCTCACCACTGTAGTTGGGTGCCTGGACAAGCACCCCCAACAGCTCTTAATAAGAACTTACGAAAGACTGAGGTCTTCAAGGATGTATTTTTGAAAAGTCCCCACCATCTTCTCTAAAACCTCCCTCTTCCTCAGCCTGCTTGGAAGCATAAAGACAGAATCATGATTATTCTTACTCATCACCTCCTCCTTTCCCCAAACTTAACAAGTAGGACTTTAAGGCCTCAGGGAAGAAAATGTATATATATATATATATATATATATATATATATATATATATATATATATAAAACTTAGGGAGGAAGCTGGCAAGGCATAGAACACAAAATAATCAAAACTATAAATCACAAGTGAATATGCTTAGGACTGTGATGCCTAAAACCAAATTATTGAGTCAGCAAGAGCAGCAGGTTTTTGTGGATAACTCATGGACTATCATTTTGCATGTGTTGGTTTTGGGGATCTGGGAGACTTAACACTTCCCTACACTCTTATCCACATGACACTCTGCTCTCCAGACCCGTGAAGTTCTCATCACTTCTGAAAAATGCCAAACCCATTTCGTATACTTGATAGTTCTGTCCTTGTCTAGGGTGGTTCTAGATCCTCCCTCAGATTGGTGTTCAGATTGTAACCCCTCTTTGAAAGCTCTTATCATTCCCCCTTACTCTGTGTTCTCTCTACATTGATTGGTAAGACATCACAGCATTTATTTTATTACACTGTAATTTTCTAGTTACATTTGTCTTCCCTACAAAACTGTGTCTCCATAGTAGGAGATGTGTTTGCTCAACTCTATGTTCCAGTGCTGGCCCGATGTCTGGAAGCACAACATAGGTGCTTGATAAATGTTTGAGGAATGTATCTATACATGCAGAGAATTTTCTTTATTATTTATTCATCATAATTAAGGGATTGTCAATCAATTTCTTAGTCAACCAGACCCCAAAATTTATCTCTGTATTTTCATTTATTCTTTATCCTTTATACCTATTAAATCAATATTTATGACATTTCTCAATTTCCTTTCCAATGACAGAGTTTTTGTTTAGATGCCAACTGTCACATGTTTACAATAGTAAAATAATCAAATAGTATTGTAACTCTGGTTTTTACCTATCCAATCAATCATGTGCATTTCTAAAAGTTTAATTTTTCCAAAATACCTACTATTCTATTGACTAAAAGTCTCTATTTTCAAATCTATTTTATTTTTAATAGGATGATGCATATGTGGTAAGTAAATTAAAAATCTAATGTAAATCACTCTTCCACCCTATCTCTCACTTCATAGAAAACCATAGTTATCAGTTTCTTGGGTGTCTTTCCAGAAAATCTCTCTGTATACATATCTTTGTGTGCATGTATGTGCAGATGTGTGTAGGAAGCGCCCACTTTTTTCTCTAAGAGCCGTACAATTGTCTATATACACCATTCCACATGTTGCTTTTTTTTAACTTAATATGTCTGAGAGATTGTTCCTTGTCAATATTTTGGATCTGAATAATTCTTTTTTTTTTTAATGAAGAATCTTTCATTGTGTTTAAATATATGTAACATAAAATTTACCATGTTTTTTTTAAATTTTTTTTAACGTTTATTTATTTTTGAGACAGAGAGAGAGCATGAATGGGGGAGGGTCAGAGAGAGAGGGAGACACAGAATCTGAAACAGGCCTCAGGCTCTGAGCTGTCAGCACAGAGCCCGACGCGGGGCTCGAACTCACAGACTGTGAGATCATGACCCGAGCTGAAGTCGGACACTCAACCAGCTGAGCCATCCAGGCACCCCTAAAATTTACCATTTAAACTAATTTTAAGTGTACAATTCAGTGGCGTTTAGTACATTTACTATGTTGTGCAACCATAAGTGCCATCCATGTCGACAACTTTTTCATTAACCCAGAAACTCTGTACCCATTAAACAATAATGCCCCATTTCCTCCTTCCCTTAGTTCCTGTTTACTTATTTACTTTCTGTCTCTGTGAATTTGCCCATTCTAGGTACTCATATAAGTTGAATCCATGTAATATTTGTCCTTCTTTGTCTGGCTTATTTCACTTAGCATGTTTTCAAGTTCATCTATGTTATAACATATATTGGAAATTTATTCCTTTTTATGACTGAATAATATCCCATTGTATATATCACATTTTGTTTTTTCATTCTTCTGTTCATGAACACTTAGGTTGTTTCCACCTTTGGGCTATTATAAATAAAGCTGCTATGAACATTGGTATACAACTTTATGTTTGAATCTCTGCTTTCAATTCTTTTAGGTATACCTATACCTGGGAGTAAAATTGTTAAATTATATGGTAATTCTATGTTTAACTTTTTTTTTTTTTAATTTTTTTTTTCAACGCTTTTTATTTATTTTTGGGACAGAGAGAGACAGAGCATGAACGGGGGAGGGGCAGAGAGAGAGGGAGACACAGAATCGGAAACAGGCTCCAGGCTCTGAGCCATCAGCCCAGAGCCTGACGCGGGGCTCGAACTCACGGACCGCGAGATTGTGACCTGGCTGAAGTCGGACGCTTAACCGACTGCGCCACCCAGGCGCCCCTCTGTGTTTAACTTTTTAAAGAACTGCCAAACTATTTTCCATAGTTTCCATATTTTACATTCCCACCAGCTATACATGAAAGTACCAATGTCTCCACATCCTCACCAACACTAGCTCTTTCCCCTTCCTTTCTTTCCTTTTTTTTCTCTTTTCTTTCTTTCTTTTTTTAATCATAGCCATCTAAATAGTTGTGAAGTGGTATCCTATTGTGGTTTGGGCTGGCATTTCCTTGAGGACTAATGATATTGAACATCTTTTTATGTGCTAAGTGGCAGTTGCATATATTGCATTCTGGTCAAAATGATGAAATACTTTGTATATAAAAGTTTATGTTTGACAAGTATGAAATGTAAAGATTAATAATTAAACAAACCCTAGAAAAACCAACACTCAACTTAAAGAAATAGAGCATTCACCATACTGATCTAGGTCCTTGTACTTCCTATATCACAACCCCCATGAACCCCCAGTCCAGAAATTTCTTACCTGGAATTTATATTTATTATTTTAACTTTTTCTATCTCTATTCCATATATATATCTCCTAAAAGAATTTAATGCTTTTTTTTGCTTCTTATGAACTTTGTCATACTCTATGTATTTTTCTGATATTTCTTTATTCACTCAACATGTTTCTGATATTCATACATTTGGATTTTTATGAATATGAGTTATTTATTTCACTGCTATATAGTATCCCATTGTGTAACTATACTGCACTCCATTTGCCAATTGATATTTGGGTTCTTTCTAGTTTTCTTGATATTACAGATAATACTATAAACATTTCTATACAAGTTTTCTGCTACATATAAATAAAAGTATACCTAGGAGGGGAATTGTTGGGTCATGAAACATGTTTATCTTCAAATTGATCAAATTACTTTCAAAGTACTTTTACAAAGTTATATTTATACCACTCTCTCACATGATTTGTATTGTATAGATTATAACATACAGATTATAAGAATCCTCTCCCCCCATGTTTTATATTATATATGTTATTTGAAAAATTTTAAGCCTTTTTTGTTGCTGTTGTTATTCTCATATCTGCTTGGTTTTTATAAATGTTTCAAAAGCAAATTTGAAGATACTGTGGGAATCCATAGTTATTGTGTACAGAGTTCTATATCTGTATATGTCAAGAATGAGGATGGTAAAATGTACAAATATGACAATGGATTGGTTGATTTTTCAGTTTTTGAATCTAGGTTATTAGGTACATAATGACTTTAATTTTTCTTTCTTTCTTTTTTTTTATTTTTGCCTGATGAACTGAAAATTCTGTTACAGTGACTCATTCTTTGGCACTGCTTTAATATTAATGTCTATTTTCTCTTATATCTTTGTGAGTATTTTAATAGTAATTATGATGGTTAACTTTATATATCAACTAGACTAGGATAAAGGAGGTTCAGATAGCTGCTAAAACATTATTTCTGGCTATGTCTGTATGAGTGTTTCTTTATTTCTGGCTATGTCTGTATGGGTGTTTCTGGAAGAGATTAGCATTTGATTCAATAGACCAGTAACAAGTTCTACCCTCACCAATGTAAATGGGCATCATTCAATCCATGGGAAGCTAGAATGGAACCAAATGGGAAAGGAAAGATAAATTCTTATTCTTTCTTCTTGAGCTGGGAAACCCATCTACTCCTGCTTCTCAGGCCTTTGTACTCAGACTGAATTATGCTACGAGTTTTCCTGGTTCTCTGGCTTGCAGACAGCAGATTGTAGGACTTCTTGACCTCCGTAACTGCACAAATCATTCCTATAATGGATTTCATATATCTATCTACTTCTCTATATATCCTATTGGTTCTGTTTCTATGGAGAACCCTAATACAGTAATATAGGTATATCAACTATTTTCAATTGTAGTTTTAATTTCAAACTACCTGTGTTCTTATGTTGTACATATTTTTTATAAACACATAGCTGAATTTATTTGTTTGTTTATTTATTTAACTTATATCCAGTCTTTTAACTGGAAAGTCATCGTACCCATGTCTGTTATGATTGTTGATACATGGATTTATTTGTTCTCTGATTGTTTTGCTGATGTTGAGGAATCAGTTTTGATCTAACTGCTGTTTCCCTGTAGGTAATGTAACTTTTCCTCTCAATGGTTTTAATATTTTATTTTTTACATTTTATATGGCTGCAGAACAGTGTATCAAGATTTAGATTTTTCTTAGCCTGCTTGGGATTTTATACCTCTATATGATGATTTTTTAATAATAATTTTTTAGCATTATTTCTTCCATATTTATCCTTTTACATTGTTTCCAATATGTTCTTTTAAAATTCCACTTAAAGGTTGATTGGACCTTTTACTATGATTCTCTGTGTGTCTCATAATCTCTTATTATTTTCCATCTCTTTGTTTCTCTGTGACTTTATTTCCTGATATTATTAGTTCTGAACTTTTTGAGTTTTCTGCAGTGTAGATGGAATTATTTCTAAGCTTTCAACCGATAACGTCAAAGCTTCTAGGTTAAGATGGAGTGTAGATTCAATATCTAATTTTCTTTCTTCTAATGATTTCAGTTTTTTTAAACTTGCTTCTCACATAGTAAACACACTTATTTAGTATTCAGTATCAAAACATAACAATATCAGATGTCTTTGTGGTTTTAGGTTTGTTGTTTATAATTTTCTGCTGACTCTTACACATGGTGGCTTGTTTCCTTTATGTTCTGTGATTTTCTTTTTTCAACTCTGACCTCTTGTATGTTGCAACTCTCTCTATTCCTTAAGACTGGCATTTGAGGTGGAATTTTAGAGGGCAGTGGTTTCCTCTTTCTACCAATTGCCTAAGGGCTCTACTCATTAGGGTCTTCCTACAGAGTTGTGTCCTCACCTCTCAGCATTAAGGGGATTATTGAAAGATCACTTTAAATGAAATTCAGTAAGATTATTGTTTTTTCTACATAATAATGATCCTCTTTAGCTAAATTATTGCAAATCTTTTCATCAGAATAAATACAATTTAAATGTCACATAGCTAGTTTTAGATGAGGTACGGTAACTTAAGAAAAATTTTAAAGAATGCATTTATAAGTGCTGCATAAGTACTATTTCTTACTGTACTTTAGGAAAGAAAAATATAATTTTTCCTTCATGAAATTTTTAGAATAAAACAAAAGAACTTCTAGACACCTTGAAGGCTACTCCTCAATTACTCTCACTGTATATCTGTTTACCCAATAATTTCTGATATTCAAACTAAAAATAATTTGATATCTTTCCAATACAGGCAGCTAGTCCTTTATATGAACAGACTAATTTTATTATTTTGATGGTTTAAAGAGAACTGCAATCTCTTGTGTTAAATGACGCCAGCTTATTAAGAAGAAAGACTTGAAGGGAAACTAAGTGATCTCCATGCTAGCAGATGCCTTCCTGCTGGATTTGGCCAATGGGAAGTACTGATGGAGATTGGAGGGCAACTAAGGGAGAACCAACTAGGCTATTTTTTTCTTCCCTCCCTACCTAGAGGAGCTTCTCTAGCAGTGGCTGTATCTCCTCATTGTTTCCTGCTCCCTCTGTTTGGGCCTGCTGTGGTTACAGCTACTGTCATTTGACCCTACACTTTGGTATCTGATAAACAAACTCATCCCTTTGTTTCTCCAATCTACGAAAGGAAATGGCTTTCTGATGTTAATTACTAATTTCTTCAAAAGCCTAGATTCCAGTTGTTAACTTGTAAAATTATGCTGATCTTTTTCTCTGGGAGTAATGCCAGTATATTCTAGAATATCATTTTCTTGTATCAAAGCTTTTAAATTCTCTGTCCTCCACATTTACTCTGTTCTTAGAAAAAGATACAGATACTGGTTTCATTCTTTCATAGGACAGAGAATTCAGAACAGGGAAATATCTGAGTCCTAAAAGGAGAATGCTATCTTGGGGTACCAAAGAATCCAGTAGGAGTGAATAGCCACAGAGTAACTAGATCTAGCAAGATGGAACTAGGAGGCTGATGCTATGAAAATGATTTCAGTTACTGATTTGGGAATCAAATGTGAGAGAGTATCTTGAATAATTGCCTGGAAGAGATTTTTATTGTGGCCTGTTTTCATTGGTAACCTAGAGTATGTTGTGGAGAGTTCAGCTTAAATGCCTCTCTATTCTTCTGTTGTGAACCTAGTCTGGTTCCCACAGGCTGCTATATATAATGAATTTTAAGGCAAGTCTCGGGTGTAAAATGACATTATCCTAGTTAAGAATAGGTCACATGGACACATCTGGACACAAGATTGGTTGGAGACTGTAGTCCCTATCCTAGCCACTGCATCCTGGCAAGAACTCTATATTATGGAAAGAACATAACTTTTGGTGCACAGAAAGTGTCTTTACCATTTACTGTCTGCCATGTGAACTAAAGTAGCATTGCTGAAGAATCAAATAAGGATAATTTCTTTGGGAAAATAAAGTTTGACTGTCAAATAAACAACTACAATACTTCTAAAGTCATGAACCATGCAGTCCAGTCTCAGAATGGTATTGAAGTCAAAGGAACACTTCTGAACAAAGTGCAAAGTAGCTCTAATCCCTATTACTTGCTAGGGTTTTGCTTCAAATAAGGTAGAGCTACACTGCCATGACTCAAATAGCATTGCTTCTTTTGCTCTTCTCTTTTAAATCAGGCCACTCCCAGTTTTCTTCCCACCTTGCCAGAGTTTCAGATGTTGACACTGATATACTCCAAACCTGACCCATCCACGCCATTTAAGACTTGGATTGCAGACTGCTATTTTAGGAGACAAACTAAGTTAGTACCATAGTTTTCTTCTCTACTGGTCACAGCAGTTTTAACGTACTGCATAACCAAGTTCTTACAGGTTGTTATGTGTAGTACAAGTCTGAGGAAGCATCTCTTACGTGCAGGATAAAGCTTTCTAATTAACTTATGACAGAGATACCAATCAAATCCCAATGGTGGAGACCGGAGTACAGATCAGAAAACAACAACAAAAGTTGAATCCTGAGCATAAGAAGAAAGGGTTTAACAGAAACCCTGAGGTTTAGTGAAAAATGAGGCACTAACCCTTGGTAGTTTAAACTGGTTTAAGTGCAACAAAAATTAACCAAGACCCCACCAGCCAGTGGAGCTAAGCCTTCTATGCATGGCTCATCTAACTGGCCTTAGTTGAAAAACAGTCAGGGCAGCACCTGGAGAAGGAATGTCTGAGAAAGGCAGAAATTAACACTCAAGGAATTGCCTAATATAATGCCAAATGGTTTTGACATAATTGAGAAATTTAGCTTTCATAAATTTATATACAACCAGTTTGGAGTAACAGAAATAAAATAAAAACTGTCAAATCAAACAATTGTTTGAGCGCAAGATAAGCTTCTTGTTTAATTGTTGAATATTGCAACAATTCTTAAAATTCCTGAATGTGAAGACTAAGTCTCAGAGAGCTGTGCTAATTGTTCCCTACGAAAAAACCCTCTGGTTTGTTCATAATTGTGATCTTTGACTCTATGGAGGATAGGCTATCTCACTTGAATTATCTTCTTCCCCTTCCCAAATGAGCAGGCTGATCAATCATCTCTAAGCATTATGAGAAAAGCCCCTCATAAGTATATGTAAGCCCGTTTTTTAAATTGTCATCTTAATGTATGTAATTATTAAGTTCATGTTCATCTTTATATCATTTCTAAATTATTACTACAGTTATGTAAGCTCCATTCTGTTTGTTATACTGTACACGTCTTATATTATTTCTTTTATTGTGCATAATCTTTGCTTCCTTCTTGGTAATCACAAAAATAAAATTGTTATCTCTTCATAATTTTATACTTCTATTTATGATTACTTTTGCTATTTGATGAAATGCTATGTATAGCTATGTCACCAAATAACACGTTTTCATCAAATTATAGTTTTCTGAGAAAACTGGAATTCGAAAAGTAAAAATTTGAGTAAGAAAAATTTTTATGTCTTCAAGTTATTCCAGTCTCGGGGAGGCCTAGTATTGAAATTTTTATGTTTAATTTATTTATTCATCTTCCTACTCTGTCTCCCAAAAGATTTAAGTGACCATATGGCTTTATAAATGACTTAGTGCTTTATGCCCTACTGGGAGGTCTACCTCCACCTAGCAAAAATTTAGCATTTGGAGGGACATTGAATTTTGACCTGATGGAGTTAGGGATCTCCTATTCATTGTGGAGTTAACATTCCATGTGGCTAACATTCAAAGTACTAACCAAAATTTACAAGAGGTGCACAGGTGTGTGTACAGATGTGTTAACAAGACAGACATGACTCCTATGACAAAGGAGGATGGGCACCAATTCAAGCCACACAGGTTTTTATTTTCACCATTTATAATGATAAGTAGTGAATTATAGCACATTATGGATGATCTTAGAACATAAATTTTTAAAATGTCCTAAATCTTACAATTAGTATAGATAATGAGATACACAAAGTCACTTAAAGATGGATACATAAGTGAATTAATCTAGAGTAAAATGTTAATCTAGAGTAAAAACTTATCCAGCTTGACAGAGGTTTGAGTTTATGCAGCAAGGCAGCTGCAGAATTGGAAGCCTCTGACAAAGGTATTTCTGGGAATTTCTAGTCATTCATAAATATCTGAAAAGGATTTGATGGAAAATTTTAATTATTACTATCATTATTGTTTATTGTAATATCTTTTTAAGTCTGCTTTTTTTTTTAACTGAACTGTCTGTGGTAGACATATTTTCATGTTGAGAGAAGGGATTTAATTGATTATTTTAAATGAACTTTTTAAATTTTGGAATTGTTTTAGAGTTACAAAAACATTTCAAAGATACTACAGAGTTCCTGCATACCTCATACTCTGTTTCCTCTATTAATATTTTATATTATTTAAATATTATATTTGAATATAAATATAAGAACATAATAACTATATTATTAATATTTTATATTAGTCTGGATCATTAGTCATAATTAAAAAGCACTACTGATACATTATCATTAACTAAAGTCCATACTTTATTCAGATTTCATTAGTTTTTACTTACTGACTTTTTGTCTATTCCAGAATCCCATCCAGGATACCACATTACATTTCATCATCATGTCCCCTTAGACTCCTCTTGGCTATGACAGTTTGAGTGACTTGCCTTGTTTTTGATGACCTTGACAGTTGTCAGGAGTACTGGTCTGATATTTTGCAGAATGTTCTTCAGATGGAATTTGTCTTCTACTACTAGACTGGTATTGAGGCTTTTGTGAGGAAGACAACAGATCAAGTACGATTCTCATCATATCTTATCAAGGATAACTCATACTCACATGACTTGTCACGATTGATGTCAACTTTGATCATCTGGCTGAAGTAGTGCTTGTTAGGCTTCTCCAATGTAAAGTTATTCTTTTCTACTCTTTTCAGACTGCAGCCTTTGGAAGGAAGTATACAGCACACATGTCAAGAGTGGATAATTTTCCTCCCCTTCTTGAGAGTGAAGCATCTGGTAATGTACCTATATAAATTATTTTTAATTACTCTGCACGGTGATTTGTCTGTTTCCCCCCATTTACCTAGCCAATCATTTATACCTATATGGACTTATGGATATTTATTTTATACTTTGGGTTATAATCCGATACAATTTTACTTACCAGTTGCTTAAAGGCTCACCTTGTGTATTTTCTGCCCCAGTTGCTTAAAGGCTCACCCTGTATATTTTCTGCCCCAGTCTTAAAATCAGCCATTTCTCCAAGGAGAAATTTTCTTTATTTGAGACTAGTATCAGAAACCAAGATGTGGATACTAGATTTGCTTATTGCTAGTGAGATGTCATTTCTTTTAGGTCCTCTTAGCTGACAGGGCAGAATATGTGTGCATATACTAACCTGTGTGTATACTATTAAAAAAAAATCAACTGAGGGGCGCCTGGGTGGCGCAGTCGGTTAAGCGTCCGACTTCAGCCAGGTCACGATCTCGCGGTCTGTGAGTTTGAGCCCCGCGTCAGGCTCTGGGCTGATGGCTCAGAGCCTGGAGCCTGTTTCCGATTCTGTGTCTCCCTCTCTCTCTGCCCCTCCCCCGTTCATGCTCTGTCTCTCTCTGTCCCAAAAATAAATAAACGTTGAAAAAAAAAAAAAAAAAAAAAAAAAAAAAAAAAACTTTAAAAAAAAAAAAATCAACTGAGTAAGTTTGAGGATCTAATTGGTTTTATTCAGCAATTGATGAATTGAGCAGCATCCTATCTAGCAAATAGAAGGAGCTCAGACGAGGTGCACAAAAGAAAAGGTTTATAGGCAGGAGGATAGGACAAGGAAGTTAAAAGAGTGGATTATTTCAGGGAAAGTTAGCTTCCTTTAAGGAAAGGCAGGGGCTTTTATCATGTAGATTTCCTCACTAGTACTGGTCAAGAAATTCCAGACTAATTGTTTTAAAATTCTATTATTGAGAAAGGCTGAAAGTGAAGTTAGGTTAGGTATTAAGTCTTGGTGGGGCTTAGCAAAAGTGACTCCATTTTAGACCTGTTGTTTCTTTTTAAGGAGACATGTTCATAAATATTGTTATATGTAAGAATGTGTATCTATAGCAAGCTAACCATGAATTCATATTGATGTTGAGAACTTTAATTCATTACCATGTGAATCAATATAGTCTTCTCCCATTGCCTCCTCCTACTCCAGCCATGAGAAACCTGGTTCCCACTATTGCCATTCATTTTCTTAAGTGTTCATTTCCATTATATGTGTACTGTGATTTCAGAATTATTAACATACCCCTATGGGAAAAATTTGAACTCAAGTACAGTGCTTGGGTACAATTCCTTTGTCTTTAGCCCTATGAGTGATAAATATTTAGTTGAAAAGGTTTGTAAGCAAATTGCTGAACTTATCGCCTGGTTTCTCTTTAATGCTTATAGTAAAGTGTGAGAGGAGAGCAAGAAATTGAAAGAACTGCTAAGTAAAAAGTAACCAGAATTGAAGATTTGGAAAATTCTCAGTCTATGCATATGGCAAAAAATGAGAAAGTATGTTCTGGAGAGAACATCACTGTCCAGTGTGCCTGGGCAATCACCTCATAAAGAAATTGTGCATAATTAAAAAAAAAATTTTAACATTTCTTTATTTTTGAGGGACAGAGAGAGACAGAGCATGAGTGGGGTAAAAGCAGAGAGAGAGGGAGACACAGAATCCAAAGCAGGCTCCAGGCTCTGAGCTGTCAGCAAAGAGCCTGATGCGGGGCTTTAACCCACAAAATGTGAGATCATGACCTGAGCCAGTCGGATGCCTAACTGACTGAGCCACATAATTTTAATCAACAATCTCAGCAGAAGCCAGAAATAAAGATGCGATTACACCAATACGGATGCTACTAGTTTGCATTGAAAGGGACAGAGATCAGTTGAAATAAAGGAAGGCTTTTAGACTTCAGGGGTTTCACACATAGAACAATAGAGTTATCCAGCTGTGAGCATGCCATATCCTGTAGGAAAGGGAGAAAATGACCTATATAAAGACATTTCAGAGATAATCAAGGCTGCCACTCACATCCACAAGCCCATGTGTACGAGGCTTCTTTCTTCTTAGTTTCATAGGGTGGGCCCACTTCCTTGGTGTCAGTAGCCAGGCTGTGCTGCAGAGATGAGGTGAGGTGGGGCCACTGTCTCAAAGCCATGCGGGTGAGACTGCCGCCCTGGTGGGCCTGGAGGACAAACCACTGAGCCAAAGATGATTATTCTCGAGTCTTAAGATCTATTGGGGAAAAAAAATCTACTGGAATTTGTCTTGCTGGGTTGTGGGCTTTCTTGAGACACATCCCCCCTTTTTAGTTTCCTATTTCTCTTATTTGCAATGAGGATGTCTATCCTGTGCTTGTCCCAGCACTGTGTTTTGGAAGTACCTAATATGTCTGGTTTCATGAGTTCACAGTTGGAGAGGTATTGTGTCTCAGGATAAAGCACAATTTAAGTCTTACCCATACATGATTTAGAGGAGATGTAGATGATGTTTTGAGTTAGTATTGATGCCGGGTTGTATGAAGACTTTTTGGAGCTATTGGTTCACGGTGAATGTATTCTGCATGTGAGAAGTACATGAATTTGTTGGTGGGAGGGTTGGGGGAAAATGTTATGGCATGAAATTATGTTCCCCTAAAACTTATACATTAAAGTTTTAACCTCCTGTCTGACTCTATTTGGAAAGAGGGCCTTTAAGGAGGTCATTAATGTTAAGGAGGTCATAAGGGTAGGGCCCTAATCTATAGGACTGATGTTTTTATAAGAGGAGGAAGAGGCATGGGAGAGTTTCTTTTTCTCTCAGCACATACACAGAAGAAGGGCCATGTTAAGACATAACAAGAAGGTGACTATCTTCAAGTCAGAAAGAGAGTGCTTATCAGAAAATATTTTTTTTATGATTTCTACCTTTATGTTGAACTTTGTGTATTATTTTTCAGGTTTCAGTGAGTTGTCTGCATTCTTTGGAAGCTCACTAAACTTCTTTAAAATAATTATTTTTGAATTATTTGTCAGGCAATTCATAGATTTACACATTCAGGAGTTTGTTAGTGAAATTTTATTGTCTTCCTTCTGGGTTGTCTTTCTTCCCAACTTTTTGTGTTCTTTGTAGCCTTGCATTGGTGTCTGCTCACTAGAAGAAGCAGTGACTTCCTCATAGCCTTTACATACCGGATTCAGTAGGGAAGGAGTTTTATCTGTGGGTGGGCGTGAGGCTGCCGTCTAGGATGGGGTGTGCAGTGGCACCCATCCAGGAGGCACCCAGGCCCAGTGAGTGCTGGATTTAGGAGAATGTATGGGTACCAGTTCTGGGAGGTGGGGCATGGTAACACCTGGTTCCAGAAGCATATGTGGGCACGTGGGCAATTGGATTTGGGGCTTCCAAGTCCAGGGGTATGTGGTGGTACTAAGGGTACTTAGCAGTGTCAGCTGAGAGGTGGTGCCCGGTGGTGGCAGTTAGGGAGGGCATGCAATATCTGCAGCTCTGGAGAGATGTGGCAGTTTGAGCTCCTAGTGGCTCCAGAAGCTGGGGCTCTTACTGGTGAAGACTGTGGGGTTCCTTAGCAGCAAAGAATCTGGTCCCTGGCAGTGGGAGGACTGCTGGTGTCTTCCTATACTGCTTTTCCCCAAGGGGGAAATCAAAGCTGAAAGGATTTTTCTTACTATTGAGCTGTGCCTGGGAAGGGATAACATGAAACTATTTTTTCCCACTCTCTTGTATATAGTTATCCTCAGTTCTTTTGCCCCACTGGTTTCTTGCAATTTCTAACCTGGACCGTGAAACTTTTCCAGAGTTCTTTTTATTCTAGAAGTGGTTAGGCCATAGTTTTTAGTGGAGAACAAGGTCTGGGACCTCCTAGTTGGCTATCTTGCTCTGCCTCTTTTTTGTCTATAGCCGGTAATCCTACGGGCAAGACACATTGCTGTACATCCTTCACCATAAAATTATTTCCTTGGTCAGAAGTTCTATTATATGAGAAGCTGTAATGATGAATAAGGAATGCCACAAATTCCAGTTGTAGCAGAGACATTTTGAGCACAGAAAATAAATTTGTATGAGGAGTATATTTCCATTCCTGTGACAAAAATGGTTGCTTCCTCCCTGATTGAAAGAGCCAATTTCACCCTTCTGGTAACCTTGGTAAAGGTTCTACATCAGAGGCTCAATTTTAATCTTTGCTGTTGGCAGTTTGGCCTCTCCCTTTGAGCCATAGCCACTTTGTATATGTGCCCATTAAGCAATGACCAGGGTGGTTGTTCTATGAAGGAATTTGAGTCTCATTAATTTCCTGGAATGGTGAGTGATTGGAGGGGTTGCTGAGGAGAAATGGCCTCCCTTGTGAAGCAGTTTACAAAGAGAACATTCTTTAAAGTTTATGAGCCCTTTGTAGAACATTTGGAAAATACCAAAAAGCATATGGAAGAAACAAATTAAGAGTGGTTCTAGAAAGGCAAAGCATTCATCTATACATCGTTAGATAGATTTTTGTTAATCATAAAAAGAAACCCTGGATTTTGAAAATAATTATTTCCCAAAGCTACTATTTTACCTACATTTTAAATCAATGGCCTTGACTGCTAAAAAGATGGTTCACATAATTATATCTATGAATGCAGGCATGAGCATCTGCTGAGCACGGCTTGGAAATTGACAATTAGCAGTAAATCAAAGGATTCAGACAGCCTAATGTTAACATCATCATTAAAATGAACAAGAAGATTACATTGATCAAATATGAAAAGAGTACTTAAAACATTGAATCTATGGGCTTTCCTGCAAATTATTACCTCAGAAGGCTATGTGATCATCTCTCCTTTTCAACTAATTGCCTGCACTCAGATGATTTTATTGATGCATTATAATTCAAGATTCAATTTTAAAGTATTAAAATAGCAGCTTGTTTAAAAGGAACTATGCTTTTTCTCTATCCAGTTTTGTTCATTTTGATCTTAGACTTTAAGAGTTTGGAGTATTCTGGAATACACTCCTCAAAAAGAACTTGAACAACACATCTTGGGAAACACTGGTGTACTTCAAATGGCCTTTCACATAGGCCTTTAAAAACCCAGGGTCTCCTTCTTCCACCCTCACTGTTGTTTAACATTGTTCTTTTAGTTCTGGCCAAGGCAATATGCTCTAAAAAAGAAATAAAACATAATTAAATGAAGAAATAAATTTAAAAAATTATCACTGTTTTCTGAAATGTTCTGATTTCACAAATGAGGGAATTGAGCACAAAGGGATCAATTGACAAGACCAAGGTTTAATAGCTCATTAATGAAAAAGCTAAGATAATAGAGCTAAGGTTTAGAAAAGTGGTAGAGATAGACTTTTTGTGCATGGTTTATAATCTACAGAGATAAGGTGCAGAAGACATAATTTTAAGACTAATCTTTAGACATGGGGTCATTTATTTTACATTCAGTAAATTTCTCTGAGAGTGCCTACTTACACAGGGAGACACTGTGCTGGGCTCTGGGGAGGAAAACACGGCCAAGGCAGATGCCATGCATCCCTGCTCGTAAATTGCCTTCATTCTAGCAGGGTTGCAGATGTTTCAAATGTTTGGCCAAAATTAATTACTATTGTAATAAATACTTCCAGACAGTAAGACACAGTGCTACTAGCCCACAAGAGAGAGGGATCTGATTTTCTTGGGCAAATCAGAGTAGAAAAAACAAAAAACAAAAAACAACAACAACAACAAAAAAAAAACAAAGCACAATCCCTTAAGCATTTTGGTAATCCAGGTTTTCTTTTTAATTTTTTTAACTTATTCTTTTAAAACATAGGAAATGATACAATGCTACATTTAGAAACATTGGTGGTAATGAAAAAATCATGCAATAAAGTGATCACTGGGTAAAAACATGATATAAGAAAAGTGAGATTAAAAGTCCAGATTGGGGCACCTGGGTGGCTCAGTTGTTTAAGTATCCAACTTCAGCTCAGGTCATGATCTCATGGCTCATTAGTTTGAGCCCCATGTCAGACTGTGCTGACAGCTCAGAGCCTGAAGCCTGTTTGGGTATTCTGTGTCTCCAACTCTCTCTGTCCCCAAACCCCCATTCATGCTCTTTCTCTGTCTCTCTCTCTCTGTCTCTCTGCCTCTCTCTCTCTCTCTCTCTCTCTCTCTCTTTCTCTCAAAAATAAATAAACATTTGAAAAAAAAGTAGACTCCTCACCAAACTCCACACCCGAAAAACAAATAACCCAGTGAAGAAATGGGCAGAAAACATGAATAGACACTTCTCTAAAGAAGACATCCGGATGGCCAACAGGCACATGAAAAGATGCTCAACATGGCTCCTCATCAGGGAAATACAAATCAAAACCACACTCAGATATCACCTCACGCCAGTCAGAGTGGCCAAAATGAACAAATCAGGAGACTATAGATGCTGGAGAGGATGTGGAGAAACGGGAACTCTCTTGGCACTGTTGGTGGGAATGCAAATTGGTGCAGCCACTCTGGAAAACAGTGTGGAGGTTCCTCAAAAAATTAAAAATAGACCTACCCTATGACCCAGCAATAGCACTGCTAGGAATTTACCCAAGGGATACAGGAGTACTGATGCATAGGGGCACTTGTACCCCAATGTTTATAGCAGCACTGTCAACAATAGCCAAATTATGGAAAGAGCCGAAATGTCCATCAACTGATGAATGGATAAAGAAATTGTGGTTTATATACACAATGGAGTACTACGTGGCAATGAGAAAGAATGAAATATGGCCCTTTGTAGCAACATGGATGGAACTGGAGAGTGTAATGCTAAGTGAAATAAGCCATACAGAGAAAGACAGATACCATATGGTTTCACTCTTATGTGGATCCTGAGAAACTTAACAGAAACCCATGGGGGAAGGGAAGGAAAATAAAAAAAGAGGTTAGAGTGGGAGAGATCCAAAGCATAAGAGACTCTTAAAAACTGAGAACAAACTGAGGGTTGATGGGGGGTGGGAGGGAGGGGGGGTTGGATGATGGGTATTGAGGAGGGCACCTTTTGGGATGAGCACTGGGTGTTGTATGGAAACCAATTTGACAATAAACTTCATATATTGAAAAAAAAAAAAAAAGTAGACTCCAGATGAGGCAAACAGATGTTTGCTTTTCTCATTAGTAGCTCTCTCAGGAATCTTTTCCTAAGCCACATGCCTTAAGTAACATGTAGGCTGCAAGCCCCACATCACAGGCTGAATCCTGGTATAATTATGTAAGCCATTGATGACACATTGACCTTAGATGGCACTTCACATGACATGGTACAAAGCCCCACTCCATTTCTTAGGTCAGGGCTCCTTAGGCAAGAGGAGGACGTGTCAGAAAAATCAGGATGCAGCGCTGTTTGTTCAGATTCCAGCTGCTTGATCACTGTCATTGGGGGTCAAGACATACTGGCAATGTGTGAATAAATCCAGAATAATTCTACCCGTGATCCACAATAATTTCTCTCTTGAGGCAGAAAAAGAAATGCTACTAATATGGATATCAAGATTTAAGTACCTGCCAGAAATAGTTAAGACAGTGCAAAATTAATAATAATATTAATAATAAAATAATGCTATAATTCTGCAAAGCAGCTAGGCAACAAGGTATTAGTAGTATGTTATTTTTAAAACTATTTTCAATAGTAGCTTTCTCTCACACACACAAAATTCATGTAAATGAGAGACAAATGTCACTTTTGGAAAAATGGGATATTTATGCATTGATTTGTTTAAACATCTGGATAGCTAAATTTCTTTGGAGTTAGCTGATTGGTTTATGGAAGTCACTAGATGGCAGTCCCAACTAGTTAGTATGATACTACAGATCAGATTCAGATGCCTTTTAAGTAGCAAAACCCAAAAGGAAGTTAGGAAACTAGGTTCATTCAGTGGTAACTCTGGGTGAGTGTTTATCTTGGCATGGGGAGACAAGCTTCTAAAGGCAATACTGAAACTGTGAGGAGAGCCCAGAGTTATAGAAATTTCCAGATTTTCTACAAAGTAAGTCTCTGCAGATAGAATAATACCTTGTATTTGTTTGGGGTGTTATGGTTTTTAAGGAACTTTCAGAAACATTTTTCTGATTTAATTCTCACAAAAGCCTTGGGTTTTAGGTATGATTGGTATGATTATCCTCATTTTACAAAAAAGCTAGAGTCTCTTCAGGCCAGTAGTTTTAAAACACTAAGGCTCTTGGTAACACATAAAGAGCTCGGGCGCACTGCCTCTGTACCTTTTTGATAAAAATCTCACTGTTCTATCGTTTTCTTCTCTATTACATCTGTTGTGTCATTTTAATTTCATTGTAGAAGGAACTATTTAAATATTTGTGACCTAGAAAAATAATTTGTCATTAGCTTTCAAAATTGTAGCCCTCTTTTAATTGACGGATTCCTATCAAAATAAGGTGGCTCCTTCTATTTTCTTGTAAGCCAGCTCAACTGAATTCAATATGCTGTTACTGAGTGCCCTACTGTGAGCCAGGTAGCATTTTAGGTGCTAGTGGTAATAACATGAATGAGAGATCTTTGAGCAGCTCACAATCGTGCCAAGAAAAGAGGCAGGAAAAATCTGACAGTAATACAATGTGATAAGTGCAATATTAACAGTTTGAGCAAAATGCTAGGGAGCACAGAAGCCTGAACGATTAATTCTGCCTGGGGAGGAAGCTTCACTGAACTGGCAACAGAAAAGAGATGGAAAAAAAAAATGAGTGCCCTGATTTAAGCCTTTTATTCTGTCTTCAGGAAATGTGGGGAAAGGCAACATTCAGAAAACAAATACTCTAAGATTCTTAAAAAAGATGTCTAATGACTTATAGAGTAAGAATCACCTAGTTTAGAAGTTGCCCCAAGGTAATTAAATACACACTGAAAATCTTGAAAATCTTAGCAGCCTCTCAAAGAGATGTCTACATCACATTTATCATAGTGAGCCAAACAATAGATGCTATCTGTGCCCTTAGTGCCAGATCTACAAGCCTAGACTAGTGGTATGCTGGTGAATATTTAATAACTGGCTCTCTTATAAACAGAATCCTTGATTTGTAGCATTTGTTGGTTTTTGTGGCATAAATATACCCATCATGGTCAATTTTAAATTTTCAATATAATATCACCAAATGAAGAGTTGAGAAGTATTGCTCACAGTTGGCCCTCATGAACCAGCATGAGACATTTTGAGCAGGTAAGAGGTCCAGAACTCAGTGCCTAGACTCATACTCATGGCATAACAGAAAACACTCAGTTAGCAATTCCACTTCTGGCATGGTCACTAAAAAGCTGTGAACTCAGGTGATCACCTACACTCTGACATTAATTTGCTTACAATCTGTTGAGCACCTTGTGCTAGGTGGTATGTCAGCTACTTTACAGACATGTTTTGGAGACTCTGTACAGTTCTGAAAGGTAGGCATGATTATGTCCATTTTTCAGATGAGAAACTGAAGCTAACAGACATTAAGTGATTTCTTTCCTGATGCAATAATGAGTACAAGCAATACGAACCACTATGGAACTTGAAATACTATTATATTGTTAGAACAAATTAAAACGCCCATGCTATGTTCCAGCAATTTGAGCTATTAGAAGATTTGTTTTAGGAAAGATATTCGTTTTTAAAATGTACATAGCACTTTTTATTTATTTTGAGAGGGAGGGGGCAGACAGAGAGAGAGAGAGAGAGGGAGAGACAGACTCCCAAGCAAGCTCTATGCTGGTAGTGCAGAACCCAACACAGGGCTTGATCTCACCAGCCCTGAAATCATGACTTGAGCCAAAATCAAGAGTTGGATACTTAACCCACTAAGCCACCCAAGTGCCCCATACATAGCACTCTAATTCTAGATCCATCCTCATTTGCTCTGTCAGTTCTGCCATTTCTTGGGAATCCAGGAAGGGTTGCCTAAAGACTAGTTTGTTGCAATGTTTGCCTTTATTTAAAACGTTCTGAAAAGTTTTATAGTGTTATTGCTGATAAAATACTCATACTAAGACTGCAGAATTTTTTTATAATGTTAACACTTATTCACTTAAAAATACAGTTAGGTACAAAGAATAAAACAAAATAGGAAAATATCATTTTCCCATTAGATAACCCTTGCTGTTGTTAAAAAGCTACAAAAGTATAGAAATAGAATTTTTAAGTTGTACAGAGAGATACAAAACACACCATGACAGCTATTCCCCTCTCAACACGTCTTTTCCCCCATAGGTAGTTACTATTCTGGGAAAGATAATTCTTAGAATCTCTCTCCCCCTCTCTCTCTTTCATATCGTGAGAAAATAGAGCACATAGCTTATGCATGATGATCGTTACCCCTATTTTTGGCATGATTTTTGTATGATTTTTAGATAATTTTAGAAAGTACTTTTTTCTGTTCACAAAGTGCAAGTCATTTTTATGGCTGTGTGTGGCATGTCCCCATATCATATGATCATCAATAGCAGAATCATTTAATATCCATAACTAAGAGATTTTATAAAAGCTACAATAGCTCTTCAATATTTCTTCCTAAGCTGTTACTTTTATTATGAATTAATTTGTAATAATCCATTACCACCATAATAATAATAATTACTGTGTTTGGTTGCAATAATTTTACCGAGGTAATTGTCAGTATTATTCATGGCTTCCATAAATGGTGAATACTAGTTCTTCTGTATCTTAACAACATGGCCTACAGGCCCTGGAAGTTCTAGCCCCAGATACCTTTCTGGTCCCTTCTCCTACTATTTCCTGCTCCTTCTTTTCTTTTCCAACAACATTGGTCTTGTTTTTCCTCAAAAAATGCCAGATACATTCAAGCTTCAGAGGATTTGCTTTCATTTTTCCCTATGTTGAGAATGTTTTCCCTCCGGATATCAGAATGCATGGCTCTCTCATCCCCTTCAGGTCTTCACTCCAATGCAACCTCAGCGAGTCCTTTCCTGCATATTTCACTTAAAATTCTAATCTACCCACTACATTGCTTATTCTGTTTATGGTTACTGCATACTTTTCTCTTAACCATTCACTTAGCAAGCCTCTTGGTCCTCTGTCCCAGGGCTGACCCCTGGGGTGACATGAGAGCTAGATCACCCTGTCCTGCATGAGGAGCTGGATACTCCATAGGTGAGAAATCAGGAAAAAATATTTCTCTGCTAATGAAGTAAGACAATTTCCTCCCCCCTTCTCCCCTCCCTCTCCCCCTCCTCCTATTCCTCCAAAAATAAATGGGATTGAATCCTAACTCCAACCTTTGGTGTATAAATAAAAATCTCTCCAAGAGTCAGTCCTTATGTCTCTGCTTTTCCAATGTAAGGATATTTTCATATTTTGGGGCCTCATTCCTCCTTGAAATCTAAATACTTAGAGGGATAGCCTTCAGTTTTCCTTGTACCCTGGGGCTTAATATAGGGACCTCCTCTAGGCTGTATCAGAGCATTTAACTAGACAGATGGCTAGAGATATAATTCTCATATCCTACGAAAACTATCAAGAGGCTAGGTTTCTTTACAAGAATATTGAGAAATTCAGGGAAGTTTTCTCTCACTGTGGAACTGCTAGTGAATACTGGCTTTTGACAACTCAAAGGTTGTTACTGCACTTCATTGATTCATTGCACACATGCAAATCTTATCCAGGGTGTCAAGGAAAATGTAAATAAAAACTTGTTTCCTTGTCATATTAAAATTACTGTTTATAATTTTATAGCATAAATGCAGAACCAGGTCTTCTCTAGAACAATAATCACAACAATCCTAGAATGTGATATCTCCAAATATTGATTGCAATCCTGCCTTACACATTATGCCACCAATGGGGGAACACAGGAAAAGGGCCTATGGATTGAACAAGAACTGTCACTCGAGAAATGTTTTTCCTTTCTCTGTTATAGCTTAAAGCTGACTGGGGAGAGCACATATCACCACATTGATTATAAGCAAGAAACGATATCAATCTGAAGGTTGATTGGCCTTGTAGGGTAATTGTCTTGAAAGATGGGGGCAGGCAAACCTGAAGGATAGCCTGATATGTGGCAAGAAGCCTGCAAAGAGGATGAGACATCTGCCCTGGGTACCAGAATTAGGGAGCTCTTGGTAAAGGAAATCTACTGCTACCACCACTGTCCTTGGGTGCTGTAAACTGGAGAAGGAGGCTGCGGTCAACAACAGTTGAAGTAGAATAGTGAGAGTTAATCCTTGGGCCTACATATATGGCTCAAGTGCAAAGATCATAGTGGTCCTTTAGTAGCTGTGAGCCCTAGTTGTTCAATGTGCGCTGTGAGTGAGATTCACTCAATATAGGCAATTTAGTGCTATTCCAACAGACTAATCTTGTGTGACAGCATGAAAGAAACCCAATGCTGACTAGTGAGAGTTATCTTATCACCAGGTCACCCTTCCAAAATTAGGCCCCAGGGTCCTTGGATGACTATATGGTCAACCTCATACATTATGGTGGTGGTGGTAGAGTTGGACAATACCCTGACAATAGCCTGAAGAGCAATGGACCTACAGGAATCCTGGACTAAATTAAGCATTCCATCCTGAGGCTACTGTGGGCCCTGGCTCATCCCAGGCACTGGAGACTTTTTCATGTTGAGGAAGTTCCCTTTTATTCCTAGTTTGTTGATTGCTTTTATCATGAGAGGGTGTTGAATTTTGTCAAATGCTTTTTCCATGTCTATTGAGAAGACCATGTGGTTTTTGTCCTTCATTCTATTGCTATGGTTTATTAATTGATTTTTGATTGTTAAACCAAGCTTGGATAAATTGTTGGGTTTAGTTTGCTAGTATTTTGTGGAGGATTTTTACACCTATATTCATAAGAAGTGCAGATTTCTCCCACTTTCTGAAAGTAGAGCATTCCTAAGAAATCTTTCAGAAGCTGAAATGGCATAAAGCAGATATGCAATTAATTTATGTAGAAAAAATTTTGAGCATTCTTGGACCTGAAAAGTAACCTTTGTTAGGCTTTTCTGATACCTTAGGAAACACTTTGGTAACTGATTCACACAATAAACTGAGATAAAGCACAGATAGATGCTCACACAGTCAAGAACTATAACAGCTTTACTCTAAGATGCTGAGTGTAGTTCTAGGGTGGGAGCTTGGTTATGGAACGCTTACTGCTCTGTGTGCATGCTGCCTCCATAAGGAATGGCTTGCTGCAAAACAAAAGCTGAATGCTATTTTTGCTTTTCACCTTTTTTTTTCATAAAAGCAAAATTCTTCTTTGGATTTCTTTCAGTTAGCAAAAATAGGCACAAATTTAGGTCTTTTGCAAAAGCAAAATTACATAATGAGAACTTGAAAAAAGTTGGGGATACCTGTTTTGGTCTATAGTTTTCTTGTGATGTCTTTGGTATTGGTATTGGCATTGGCATCAGGGTAATACTGGCATCATAGAATGAGTTGAGAAGTATTCCCTTTTCTATTGTTTGGAACAGTTTGAAAAGAATTCTTCGTTAAATATTTGGTAAAATTTATCAGCCGTGTCATCTAGATTTGAATTTCTTTTCATGGAAAGTCTTATTACTAATTCAACTTTTTACTTATTATAGATCTTATCAGATTTTTATAATTTCTTAAATCATTTTTGATAGTTCATGACTTTCTAAGAATTTAGATGGTAGATTGAGTCTATTAGAAACAAATTTTCTCAGTTTTTGTTTGTAGGGAAATGGCTTTATTTTGCCTTTATTTCTGAATGATAGTTTTGCTAGATACAAGATACTTGGATGATAGTTTTATTTATTTATTTTTATTTCAGCTCTTTGAATGTGTTATCCCATTGCTTTCTGACCTCCATTGTTTCTGATGTGAAGTCTCAGCTTTTAATTTACAGGGGCTCCCTTGTATGGGATGAGTCTTTTTCTCTTATTGCTTTCAGGATGTTTTCTTTCTCTCTGCTTCTGAACATTATCACTATGATATGTCTGGATGTAAATCTTTTGCATTAGGTCATTGAGTGTTTGGATGTGTAGGTTAATGTTTTTCCTTAAACTTGTGAAATTTTCAGCCATTATTTCTTTAAATATTTTCTGCTTCTGTCATTCTCTTCTCTCTCCCGATACTCTTATTGCACAAATGGTGGTACACTTGAGACTGTCCTCTAATTTTCTCAGACTGTTAAATTTTTTTTTATTATTTTTTCCTCTATTCTTCAAGTTTGGTTCTTCAACTTTGCTGATTCTTTTCTGTCAGCCCTTTCAAGTTCTAATAAAATTTTCATTTTAGTTACGTACTTGTCATTATACCTTCCTTTACTTATTTAAGCATTATTTCCTTTAGCTCTTTTTTTAATTTTTTTTAATGTTTTTTATTTATTTTTGAGACAGAGAGAGACAGAGCATGAATGGGGGAGGGTCAGAGAGAGAGGGAGACACAGAATCTGAAGCAGGCTCCAGGCTCTGAGCTGTCAGCACAGAGCCCGACACAGGGCTCGAACTCACAGACCGTGAGATCATGACCTGAGCCGAAGTTGAACGCTCAACCGACTGAGCCACCCAGGCGCCCCTAGTTCTTTGAACATATGAGTAATAGCTACTCAAAAGTCTTTGGTTGCTAAGTTGGACATCTGGACCCTGTCAAAGGCAGATGTTGACTGCTTTTCCCCCTACTTATAGATCATTCTTTCCTGTTCCTTCGCATGTCTTTTATTTTTTTTTGTTGTTGAAAAGTGAAATTTTTAGATAATATAACAATTCTGGAAACTGATACCTTTTTGCTGAGGCCTTTTGTTATTTGCTTGCTTAATATTTTACTGATTTGGCTGAGCCATTGTAGTGAAGTCTGTTTCCCCTCAAGTATTCAGCTTGGAGAATGCAGTCTTGGGTACGCTCCCAATCATCCAGGGATGACCATGATTTGGCCTCTTTTTTACTGTCTCTTCCCTTGATATTGTTGTTAAGGTCTTTGTCCCTGTTGGTATCACAACCAGCTGTTAGCCTCTACCAATTTCATGCTATTTGCTCTATTGTTCTTGACAATGTTCCTGGCATGAATTACTCTACACTCTGATCTATTTAAACTCAGTCCCCTTTACAGGATAGTCTTTGAGGCCAGTCTATGTGGTTTATTCTAACCCTGGGGTGGGGTGGGGCTCTCCTTAACAATTTTTATCCTAGTTATCTCTGGAAAACTTCCATTGGTCTACAGTTTAATTCATTGCTCTCATGGAGCTACCAGCCTCCTCTTAATTGTTTATCATCAAAATCTTCATTAATCTTGATGATATATTTAGATTTGAACTTCTTCATACTCTGTTCCAAATAAACTGAGTTCCCATTGGGACAGCTTCAGAACTCTCTGCTTTTATATTCTGCCTTGCCCCTCAGCAAAATCCCTACACCATTATTCTGGATGTGGAAGCAGGGTCAGTGGCCACTTCTCTTAGAGTGGTGTGCCTGCTTTATGAGCAGGGTATTAAGTGGGGATTTCTTACAGTGAAATCTCTGCCCTACATGTTTGCTGGAACAAGATCAATGGGGTCCCAGTATTCTCAGCCTTCTGCATCTGGGATAGAGCCTCTGACCTACAAGTGAGGGCTGAGTAGCAGAAAGCGATCCTTGACCTCTTTTCTGCACTTGCCTGGATTCAGCCTTTAAAACACAGAGCTGGGGGCACCTGGGTGGTTCGGTCGGTTACCACCCCCCCCCCGCCTCTCTCCTGCTTGTGCTCTGTCTGTCTGCCTCTGTCTCAAAAATGAACAAACATTAAAAAATAAAATGAAATAATACAGAGAGCTGGAGGGGATAAATGCTGGCAGCCTGACCCCCTCTGGGAGACACCACAACCTGGACTGGGAGTTGGGGGGAAGGAATTTCCATTTCTTGGCCACAGCCATGTAAGTGGAACTTCCATTTTGAAGTTGACGTCATGGCTGAAATGTACACGTTCTGACTGTTCTTACAGAGATCTAATAGATTTTTTTTAACTGAATGTTTTCATTTTCTATATGCCCTTAGGATAATTTAGAGACTTCAAATCGTATTTAAACATTTTATTTTCAGCAGTTATGGTTGTATTTGCAATGAAGAGTTTCCATAGAATTCATATCATCATTTTCATATTTCATATGATACTCAAATAGTAATAGAAGTTAAAATTTGTTGAACAGTTAGTATTGCCAGAGAGAAGCTTCAGAATTTTACATGTTTTAACTCATTGAATTTTCACCTCAAATTTATGAAGTAGCTAATATTATGGCTCCCATTTTATAGATAAAGAAACTGAGGGACACAAAGTTTAAGTAGTTTAACACAAGCTGTTAGTGGAGAGCAGATTTTGAATCCGAGCAGTCTGGTCCCTGAGTTCATGCACTCAAACATTTTGCTATTTTCACCATTTGTCAAATAATTCAAAGCCTCCAGTTTGCTGACACCTACACATAATCACACCAAACCCCCTTCATATTATAATTAAATATTTGCTCCCACATAATAAAAGTCTTTCAAACTACTTTTACTCAGAAATTAGAATTTTAAAATATGTACAAAAGTCTTTCTTATTTCTAAGTCAAAGGGTCAATTTTGGTTCCTTCTTTAGCATCTATACCTAGACCACCTTCCACTTGTTGGTGAAGCTTGAGTCACTTCTAATGGTAGATAAAACTAATTCTAAATGTTTAATGAATCTTAAGTTTAAAATTCTAGGGGCACCTGGTGGCTCAGTCGGTTAAGCATCCTGCTCCAGCTCAGGTCATGATCTCATGGTTTGTGAGTTTGAGACTCACATTGGGCTCTCTGCTGTCATCACAGAGCCTGCTTCAGTTCATCTGTTCCCCTCTCCTCCCCTCCCTCTCCGTATCTCAAAAATAAATAAACTTAAAATTCTACAGGGTCAAGAGGTTACCACACAACTCAGAACCAGATTTTTCTATGTAGCTTACTTAACTACCACTTCCTTAAGAAAATAGCATTGTCAAAGCTGAAGTGATATTCCCAAAGTCTAAAAACATTTTAATAAAACTCATATTGAGTGTTATGGACTAGATTGTGTTCATTCCCTCAAAATTCATATGTTGAGCCCTAATCCCATATTTGACTATATATTGAAGATCGGGACTTTAGGGAGGTAATGAAGGTTAATTAAGGTCATAAGGATGGGATCCAAGTCCAATAAGACTGATGCATTTTTTCAGTAAGATTTTATTTTTTAAGTAATCTGTACATCTTGCGTGGGGCTCAAACTCATGACCTCAACATCAGGAATTGGGTGCTCTAGAACTGAGCCCACCAGGCACCTCAGGACTGATGTCTTTATAAGAAAAGGAAGAGACATAAGAGATTGCTCTTTCTCCCCATGCCACATACAGAGAAGAGACCATGTGAGGACACAGACAGAAGGTGGGTTTCTCCAAGTCAGGAAAAGTGAAGTGTCCTCACCGAAACAAACCTTGACGACATCTTGATCTTGGACCTCCAGAGTCTAGAACTGGAAGAAAATAGATTCTTGTCGTTTAAGCCGCCCAGTCTGTAGCATTTTTGTTATGGCAGCTATAGCTAACTAATACATTAAGCTTAACCCATATTATTTAGAAAGCAGCTATACTCATCACTAGACCACCAATGCTTGCTGCCCATATTAGTTGAAGAAATGAGTAAATAGAAAGAGAACTGAAAGAAAAGTCAAAGCTTTGTTATTTTAGCTTCATCAGGACATTCAATTTTTGCCATTTATTTGGAGTCTACTACCTATAAACTTAAACCTTATTTGGTCAAACCCATCATTGAGTCATACACGTATTTAGAGAAGAGATTTGAAAGTCAATTCTCATATAACTGGGCTTCTTTGGAAAGCAGCATCCAAGCATTACCACCTTGTGGAAAAAATTGAAGTATTTATGGCAGTATATACTCCAATATCTAAGTTTTCCTGAAGGTTAAATTTTCTCTTTAGCCATCTACATATGGACGCTCTACTTAGGGCATAGCTTATGCACTCAACTACATGTCTTTTGTGGGGAACAAATAAAAAAAAAGCCAAGTTCTTGGCTTTTCTTTTATTTTGAAATTGCCATGTCGTGTTCTTCTCTTATTATTTTTCTAACTCCAAATGAATTTTAAAGCCACTCTAGAAAACAGTATGGAGGTTCCTCAAAAAATTAAAAATAGAGCTACCCTAAAACCCACTAATTGCACTACTAGGTATTTACCCAAAGGATACAGGAGTACCGTTTTAAAGGGACACACACAATGTTTATAGTAGCACTATTGACAATAGCCAAAGTATGGAAAGAGCCCAAATGTCAATCAATTAATGAATGGATAAAGAAGATGTGGTATACACACACACACACACACACACACACACACACACACATATATTTACACACACAATGGAATATTACTTGACAATCAAAAAGAATGAAATCTTGCCATTTGCAACAACGTGGATGGAACTAGAGTGTATTATGCTAAGTGAAACAAATCAGAGAAAGACAAATATCATATGACTTCACTCATATGTGGAATTTAAGATACAAAACAGATGAACATAAGGGAAGGGAAGAAAAAATAAAAACAGGGAGGGAGATAAACCATAAGAGACTCTTAAATACAGAGAACAAACTGAGGGTGGCTGGAGGGGTTTTGGGTGGGGGGATGGGCTAAATGGTCAAGGGGCATTAAGGAGGACACTTTGTTGGGATGAACACTAGGTGTTATATGTAAGTGATGAATCATTAAATTCTATTCCTGAAATCATTATTACACTATATGTTAACTAACTTATATTTAAATTTAAAAAGGAAGGAAGGAAGGAAGGAAGGAAGGAAGGAAGGAAGGAAAGAAAGAAAGAAAGAAAGAAAGAAAGAAAGAAAGAGAAAGAAAGAAAGAAAGAAAGAAAGAAAGAAAGAAAGAAAGAGGAAGAAAATCCTAAGGGGGGAAAAAACATTTAACATAAATAAATTATAACTTCCCTTTCCCATTTTCCTCTTTTGCAAGGATATGTATTAAACCAAGCAAAAAGCAGAGAAAGATTAAAGATGCAAAAGTTATGGTTGAGCTAGGCAGCCTAATGCTAAAAATTTCCTCTAGAGGAGGAAACAAGGGTGAAGAGGTGTTGCTACTTCTAAAGACGATGATTTACAAGTAGTTTAAATCTAATATGTTGTTTAAACTTATTATTTGAAAATTAAGGGTCTCTGATATTTAAAATGAATATTATTTTACAGATATTTTCATTCTTCCTCCAATAAAATCATTTTAGGGTATTGCAATCACAAAAAAACTAACTAACTAACTAACTAACTAACTAACTAACTAAAGCCTTTTATCCTGTGTCTATTGACATGTCTGAAGCCTGAACCTTCAGATAGCAAAGGAGGTGCATTGACTTATGCCATGGGCTTTTATCAAAAACCTTGCTCTTTGTCTCTTAGTCTCCCATGATGTCAGCTCACACCTCACTGTGGCTACCTGTCCTTTGCCATGATATGACCCAAGTGACCCTCTGACCTTGGTTCTCAGCTCTGGATAAAACTAAAATATGAAGGGAAAACCATTGGGTCTGCATCAAGGAAACTGTTCTGCCCTCTAACAACCAACACAACCACCAGCCTAAAATCTGCCTGTGACCTTAGAACTCCCTTTCCCCATCAAAACCAGATCTAACTCACTCCATGCAGATTGTAGCCCGTGAAGATCATGACACACTAGCATTCTGAGGTGCAAACTCTGTCCGTCTCTACCTCTGCCAAGACTAATGAAGTAAGGTAATTTCCAAAACGATGATTTACATTTTTCTTTCTGTATTTCCTTATTTCCATAACCTGCCTTCAAACAACTAGCAGACACCATGGCTCCCTTGTGTGAGGGGAGGTCTGTGGCATGGAAGAAAACAGAATGTACATGCAAGAATGAGGGGCACATCATATCATGGCTTTTAATTTTTGGAGTCTAAGCCCTCTGAGGAGATTGTGGTAGGCTTCTGAAGGTGAGAAGAGAAGGGCATATTAAAGCAAAACTCAAAAGAAGGAGAATCTCCTTCAGGAAAAGAGTGAGCCTCTGAGACTGGAGATGGCAAAATCTCCTTTTCAGTACCTGTAAGTGTGGGGTAGATCCTGAGTAAGGAATGGCTGTATGGTTTCCCAAAGATTCATTTGTTCTTCACAAGGATGAGAGCCGCAGACCTGCAGAGGGTGGACAACAATGGCACAATGGGAGTTTCTGAGGTAACTAGCACAGATGCTTTATGGTTGGAGTCTTTGGAATGCCTTGCTAACAGATAAAACCATCAGGGTCATTATAGTAAAGTGGTTGAAGTTAAATTTTAAACCAGTCTGGCCAGGTGAGGATTCGGGTTTGAAATCAACATATTGGACTCATTCAGATTTTAAACTAAGATTTCTGTGCACTCCATGGAAAGGTACCCATACATGCAACTGTCCCTACAGTTTGGCATTCCTAAACAATAGACTTAGAGATTCAACAATAGAGATTCAGACTTAGAAAGGAATCTCAATCCTTATGAGTATGAGACACTGACTTCCTCCACAAGAAACACCATCAAATCCCTTGCAGATGCAGGTGTCACCTCTAGAGGCCCTCCAAAGAAGAAGCTTCACTCAGGGAGATTTGGTCTCCTAAAGCCTGGATCACTGAACATACACTTACTTCGGACAGATGAGATAGAACAGTGGTGTTGATTGGTTGGGAAAGGTAAAAGAAAGAAAAAATAAAAAGGTAGAGGTGGAGAAATAAAATAAAAATATGAATAAGAACATAAGAACCCACATTAAACTTTAGTTTGTTTTTTTTTTAATTTTTTTTTTCAACGTTTATTTATTTTTTTGGGCGACAGAGAGAGACAAAGCATGAACGGGGAGGGGCAGAGAGAGAGGGAGACACAGAATCGGAAGCAGGCTCCAGGCTCGGAGCCATCAGCCCAGATCCCGATGCGGGGCTCGAACTCACGGACCGCGAGATCGTGACCTGGCTGAAGTCGGACGCTTAACCGACTGCGCAACCCAGGCGCCCCTAAACTTTAGTTTTAAACACAGGACGTCACAGACTGTTTTATACCCATGGTACCCAGGATTTCTTAACATATTTGCCTTTGTTCTTGCCATCTTTGGGGAGAGTTAGAGGTATTCTGAGTGCCCAAATACCAAAAGTATTTGACTCTTTCCTTTAGCAGACTTTAAACAAATGTGACCTGAAGTCAGGTGTTTTGTTTTTTGTTTTTCTTCATAGACATATTATCAGTGTCTATTCCAGACATATAATAGATACTCAATACAATATATTGAGTGAATATATGGGCCATATTTTCAGCCTTTAGAGAGTGACAATGAGGGGGGACAAGATTAAGAAGATGAATTAAAATCAATTAATTAATTATGAAGATGAATAATTTAAATGAACATTGATAAGAAATATCCTAATACAGTTTTCTCAAGCACCAAGAAAATTATTTCAATTATATGCCTTTTCTCCACATTTTCTTATGGACTTTGGTGGAGAGTATGGATCTCCTGGTTTTAAGCATTGATTTTGTACTTATGAACTTTGTGACTCAGTGCTCTCTGGATCTGAGTTTCTTCTGTAATAAACTAGTTATAATAGCATTGTTGTTAAAAACTAGATAAAATAGTACCTGTAAAAATATATTATAAACTAAAAAATATTGTATAGTGCTAGGGTGATATTATCACAAATATCACAGTGCTGCCTTCTCTCCTGTTGAGATAAAAGACCTGATAAAACAAATTCCTTTTCTGAGGATCTAAATATCTGATTGTATTGCACTTACACACATGCACACACACACACACACACACACACACACACAATCACAAACACAAATCCTACCACACCCCACACACACATCACTGCTCTGAAAACATTAAATTAAATTTTTTTCCATATGGCTCAGAACATCTGGTGATTAACAGTTAAATAAAATTAACAAGGCCTTCCATTTTTATTAGGCACATAGTCATCCATTGGAAGCAATAGCTATTTCCGAAAGATCTCTGTTTTCTAGTTCCCTTAAGTTCCAAGTTTCCCTGGCTGACCTGGCTTTGAACCTTGCTCCCTTGTAGATAAAGGGAAAGTCTTTGGCTTACTATGAAGGAGCCAACCTTTCTCCATGCATCTCATTGTGAGACTTCCATGCATCCCTGCTGTGCTTGCTATAAATCAGAGGACCTTCAGCTTTGATGTTTACTGCTTTTTATTTTTTTTATTTCTTTTTGTCTGCACTACCAAGTATCCTAATTGTGTGTGTGTGTGTGTGTGCGCGTGTGTGTCTGTGTGTATTATGTGTGACAAGCTTGTTCTATAGTGCATGTTAATGACTTTTTTAGCCATGGGCATTTTATTGTAGTAGCATCATGTTCAAACTGAGAAATAATTTATATTCCACCATGCCCTGGCAACATTCATGGCTACTAATATGGAAATAGTGTGGAAATGGACATTTTCTTGTGACATATTGCTTAATAAATTATAAACATTATCCTATCAGAACTGACACTGGTACATAAATGACAATATAAATGACCATTTGCAATATCAGGTGGCTTATGGTTCAGCATGAATATTTATTATGATTTAATATGAATACTTAATATCCAGTATAAAAGGTTGTATATGTCATTACCAGTAAAATTAAAGGTGCTTTGGTGATTTTAACATTTAAAAGTCATAGAGTTTAATAGCCTCACTAGGATCTTCATATTCTAAATGATTGATTTTAAAGCTCCATAGGCTTCAAGAGGTGACTAGAGAACTCATTTCAATTGCATTAAACTACAAAGAAAATGTATCTTTAGACACCATCTGGCTACTTATCAAAACAGATATGTAAGGACATTTTCACACTTACCGTTTCAAATGAAATGAATGCAGAGTAAAAATTATTTCCTTAATAGAGTAGGTAAAAATATATGCTGACTATTTTTCTGACTTTTAAAATTCTTCCTTTGCCATTTAACCACAAGTGTTATTTTACAGTTACTAGCACCCAAGGAGCTATTTTAAAGTTCTCTAACTCATTTACCCATTTTCTAGATGAGGAAACTGGCCTTTGAAGACAAGCAACTTGCCCCTGGTTTTGTTAGCTAGGTGGTAGCTTCCGGAAAATGCAGCTTTCTGCAGTTTTCACATATCGTGTTACACTTCCACTGTGCTGAGAGAACAGACAGATTTGGCAATGTCACAAGTCCCTTAGACCTAGGAATCTGACCATTTCTTAAGTGATTTGTATGTGTTCATGGGTGGCTCGATATAATAAAACAACAACAACAACAACTACAATGTGTAAAGTACTTTATAGAGGACTTTTCACATTCAATATATTCCTGAATTCTTAGGACTGATGATCTTTCCACTGCACTGTTTTTGTCTTCTTAATCCAGAGCCATTAATAATTTCGGTGTTTATAATTACTTTGGGAGACTAAAGCTTCTTGTGGTTGCATTGAAAAGAGTCCCTATGTTTATGTGAAAAAAGTAAAACCCTGAGCCTCTTTCTTTGCGTTCTGGATTTTTGAGTTAGGCCTGCTAATCAGGAGTTGTAGTGAGTACAGTCATCTACAATAGTTTATCCTGGCTTGGGGGAAGGTGTGTACCTTGACCAAAGCTATAGAAAAGAGCAGAAAGAATTGTGAGGAAGCTATGTTCAGCGATTGTCCAAGTTTGCTTTCTTAAACTATAAAGACTGAACACACTAGTTAAAAGAGCTGTGTAGACTTCAAACGGCAACTAGGCCTTTTAACAATAACACCGTCAGGCAGAAGAAGGTCTAGAGAGAGGGTGAGTATTGAGATTTCCATCTTATGGCAGGGATGGAGGTAGAAAAATACTCGTACCTCTAAAGAGAAAATAATAATTCTGCATCTGCATTATTGTCCACAAGTTCTGGATTAGGTCATGAGCCAAGAAGGAGATGGCTTGAAGGATGGTGTTTTAGTAATCTATTTCTAGATTTAGAGGCTTAATATTATAATGCTTATTATTTCAAAGCTTGTGTGGGGCAAGAATCCTGGTGCAGCTTAGCTGAATGATCTGGTTCAGGATCTCTAATGAGGTTGTAGTCAGGATGTTGAGTGCAGCTGAAGTCATCGCAAGGCTTGACTGGGGAGAGAAGATCTTCCAACATGGCTCACTCACATGGCTGTTGGCTGGAGGGCTCAGTTCCTTACCATAAGGGCTTTTTCATAGGTCTGCATAAGTTTTTTTATGACATGGCAGCAGGCTTGCCCCAGAATGAATGATCTGAGAGAGAGTGCCGGTTGAAGGCTATAATGCCTTTTATGACATAATCTGGGAGGTCAGCCATTCACTATCACCAATTTCTATTCATTAGAAGTCAGTCACTAAGTCATAGTCAAGGGGAGGGGAATTGGGCTCCAGCATTTGGGAGATGAACTATAAAAGGATTTGTGGACATATTGGATGTCCACAGATGAGTTCATGAGTGTGTATGTAATTTAATGCTTAGAATTAGACTCATTCTGTGCTCCCAGTACCCAGCATGGTGTCTAGCTTCATGATAGGCACAATGATATGTAATAACAATGACATCATTGTTTTATGGAATTATTGAGTGCATTTGCCGTTTAAAAAAAATACTTGACATTAATCTGGCACTTAAAGAACAGGCAAGTTTGTTTTTCATAGAACTATCTATTGTGTGATTACAGGTTCCGCTTTACAACTTCCCAGCCAGACTATACTTTTAAAAATTTATTGGAGATACAATTGACATACAGCATTGTGTAAGTTGACTTACACATGACTGCCACTGTAGCATTATCTAACACTTCTTTCATGTCACATGATTATCATTTCTTCTAGGGTGGAAACAATTAAGTTCTAATCTCTAAGCAATTTTATGTTTATAATACAATTTTGTTGTCTATCAGACTACATTTTTAAATGGTTTAAGACAAATTCTCAAATAGAAATCAAACAGTAGTTTTTAAATTTTATTTTATTAATTGGATTCACTGTTTGTGGCCCCTCTTTCTCAGTTGAAAGTGACATAGAAAGCAGGCATCTGACAATTTCTTACAGTTGACCTCTCTTGTGTAATTGTGAAACACAAAACATACTGGAGAAGAACATAGCACTACTCTTGACCACCACTAGATGTCCTCTGTTGGCTATTCTTGTCTATAATAATTTTTTGCTTGATTTCTGTCCTTTTGTTTAGTTCTGTAAAATTTTATAAGCACATATATCTTAATGATTTTTTATAATAGCCATTGGAAAAGGCTGATAAAGACACAGTTAAACACTGTGAGCTAGTCTGAATTAACTGAACAGGTATGTGGAGTCCGTGAGAGATTTTCGAACTCGGTAAAGAAGTTTTTTTTGACTTATTTAAACTTTTTTTAGCTACAATAGTTTTCCCAGCAATTTCCCCAAATTACTTTTTCCTTCTCCCCCTTATAGTGAGTCTCTTTCCTCCCCATATTTATATATTTCTTCATCTATAGAGATGAAGGAAAAAAAAAAAGGCCACCTCCATTTAAACTGAACTGTGTCTATTTCATGTTCTTGGCTTTGAAAATTGTCTTTCATGCTATGTGCTTTTCCAGATATAGAAATAATTGGATACTGCTGTAATTCAAATAAAAGTATGTCTAAGTATTTCATAAGAGCAAAGGATGATAAATTGTACTAAGAGCTGGCTGCTCATGGGCAAGTGATGCTCAATAAGCACCTCAAAGTTTTAAGTTCTTCACATTTCATTTTAATTAATGGATTTGGGATAGGATCCCTCCCCTTTTTAAAAGAATCTTACTTAGACACATTTACTATGATTTCATAACCTCATAGACTATCTTTGACATAAACTATTTTGTAACTCCCTCTTTTTTTTAATTTTTTAATGTTTATTTATTCTTGAGAGAAACAGAGTGCAAGTGGGGGAGTGGCAGAGAGAGGAGACACAGAATCCAAAGCAGGCTCCAGGCTCTGAGCTGTCAGCATGGAGCCTGCCACGAGCTCAAACTCATGGTCATGAGATCATGACCTGAGTCAAAGTCAGACTCTCAACCAACTGAGCCACCCAGGTGCTCCTATAAATCCCTCCCTTTATTCAAGCTTCAACCCTAGAGTCTAATAGAAGCATTTTAATTTTTTTCTTTTGATAATTAAATTTTATTTTATTTTTTTTCAATATATGAAGCATTTTAATTTTTATTAAATCCAGAACTTCCTCAACTTTTTTTCCCTTTTTATTCACACCTTACATCTTTAGGATATTATCTCTTTGGATATGATCTTCCCTCCTGATGGGAAATATCTACATAAAATTCTTTTCTTCTTCTAATTCACCAGTTTTCTCACACCTGGAATGTATTCCATTAAATCACAGCTTATAGAGCAACATAAGGCATAAAATTGTATTTTTCATTATCCCTTAATGAATTAAGTGAATTTAATGGGCCATTACTAACAATATTAGTAATAATATTAATCCAAGTGTTAGGAAATTAAAAGCATGACTATACTGGAATAAAGGAGTTGGTACAGATTGGTTCCAAAGAAGTATGTCATGTGCATAATTGATCAAGTAGAGTCACTATTTACTTAGTAGATAGAGACTATGAAAGGGTTGCTAGAGAGTATAGTACTGGGATTGTAGAAGAACAACAATTTGGAAATTGCTAACCATACAGTTAAGGTGATACTTTAAAAAGAAATGAAGAAGAAAAACTCCCAGGAAGCAACAGGTCAAATGTAATACAATGTGGTTTCTGCACTTAGGTCCAACCTCTCAAAAACCCTTCTTGGAGGATTCAGTCATAAGAAACCAAAGTAGGTACAGAAATGAGAGAACGTGAAAAGATAAAAAAGGGGTATTATAAGGAAGAGATTGAGAGAGACAGAGACAGACATGCACATATGGAGAATGATTATCCATTATAAAACTCAGAACAACTTAGACAACATTCAAAGGGAAAGATTGGACAAGGGTATTGGAGGTCACATTTTTCTTTTTGGCCTACACCTTCCTCAGAGAAAGACATTACAAATTTGGGGATGAAGGGGGCTAATGTTGAAAGGAACAAAGATAATTTTCAAGAAGCTAATAAGGATATTTTTGGAGGAAATTTTAGGAGACCGTATGTGTTGCCCAATGTTGTCTTTGCAATGAGAATTTACTTTGATTCTGAAAAGCTAAGTAAGAAAGGGAGGTTTCCAAAAGAATAATTAGGAAGATTAACAGCATGGTTTTACTTCTGTGAATTTGAGCTCAGATTTTAGGCATTGAAAATAAAAAATGAAGAAAATATTAAGATATGAAGCCCTTTTCATGATTACAGATATGTGTTTCCTATAATATACACTGTGGCCAGATATTCAGAAATGACCTTCAATGGTGTGGGACAGTGTGAAAGCCAAAAACAAGGAGGGATCCACCAAAAAACAAAAGCAAGTCCTGGCCAACTTGCTTTTAAGCATTTTTTTTTTTTTGAGATATGGAACACAAACAGGAGGAGCAGAGAGAAGAATGAGATATATATGCTGTAATCTCGTATGGATCATCTGATCTAAACTCCAGTACTTGTAAAAAGGATATGAGTTCACCCAACCAGCCTTTGAAATAAATAACCACATGTGTAAATCAGTAAGCAGAACTCACAAAATTTCACAAAAGTGAAAAGGAAATCAGCGATAATCTGGTGTAACTTTCTTTTTATCTTCTAATGAAATCCTTTTATTGCATTCTTGATAATGAAAACCATATTTCCATTGGAACTTTTTTTTTTAATTGAGTGAACTCCCTGTTTCCCCAAAATACCAGTGAATTTTCATTCATAGACTCTTCCTTGTCTCTAGGTGCTTCAGATTCACTTAGTTGAATGCAATATCCATGTCAAGGGGAATGAAAAACATGAGTCTACTGCTGAGGTGGGAGACAACATTACAGAGAAAAATAAGAATATAATCATATTCATTATGAGAAAATTTGTCTAGAAATTCAATGTGACAGCTAGATGGTAGCTTTATCATGTAAAATTACAGCTGGTATAGGTAGCAAGCCACATTATAAATGATGAAGCAAGAGTTAGGGAGGTGGAGATTCAATCTGGCAGATCTGCAACCAGAGGTAGAGGTTCAAGAACACACAGAGAGGGCCAGGGAAATGAGCAAGTACTATTGACAACCAGACTGAGGAGAGAGGCAATCTGCAACAAAGCGTACCTATAGGCCATCGGTAAATCAGTTTAGATTTACTGACTACTTTTAAAAAAAATGGTGTGGGAGCAATTTGTACAGAACAGATATGGAAAATGATTTTAATAATCACCGACATTCCTTTTTCACAAGGTAAATGTTTTATATATTATGTAACTTATATAAACATTTAATGAGTCAAAATTAAAAAAAACTAAACAGATATAGTAAAAATTACCAGAAATCACCCTACTATGAGAAAACCCTATTTACCACTTAGCGATCTTTTCCTTTAGCACATCTTTCTATGCCCACGCATGTGCACACACAGAAATATACACACAAAATATATTATTTTGTATTAGCACTTATCTTTTCAAGTTAGTTTTTTTTCCCCCTAAACTTCTCTCTTCCTTTCCTTTTCTTTTCTAGCCTTTTGTGCCACCTCTAGGTGATCCATGTTATAAACTTCATGTGTAACTTTCCATGGGCATCTTCATGCTCAAAATAATACATGCATACAGGGTTCCCTTTAGTCACAGTTTGTTTTACGAAAGTGGGATCATATTAGATAAGTTGTTTCTGCAACTTGATGTTTTTCTTGAAGTATTTATACTTTATTTGGTGGCTCTCTAGCGCTCCCCCAAATATGGCAGTAGAGTACCCTATGATAGAAATGTGTCATGATCTATGTTGCTCGTAAATGGCTTCTCTTTGTCTCAGCTTTTTGCCATGATAAATGTGAAATAATCATCCTTGTGTATATAATCTTATTCACCGATGCTCTTATTTCTATGGGGTAATTTCCCAGGAGTGGGATTGCTGGGTTTACAGACATGTACCTTGTAAATTTTTAATTGACCCTGCCAGATGGCTTTCCAAAAAGCCCACAACTATTCACATTTCCACCTTTTTCCCTACATCCCTGCCAGTAGTGAGATGATTACATTTATTTCATTTCTAGCAGTCTGATGGGTGAGCTGTGATTGCTGTTATTATTGTAATCTGCATTTTCTCAACTACTAGTAACTGCTTGTTCACAGGTTTGGTCATTTTTTAATTATATGCCTGAGATTAGAGTGTAAATAAAATTTTAATACATTTTTTACATCATCAGGAATAAATACAAGAGGTGAAAGAAGATAAAACTGTTAAGTATACTCCTTGTAATAGCAAGCATTCCATGAACCTCTATGGTATCACTAAATCCTGACGCAATTAGAGAGTCCACCAACATCCCAGGAGAATGGGTGAGCAGCCTTAAGAGAATTCATTCACTGGTAGAGAGCTGAAGCTCAGTATCTGTTCTATGGGATATATATAATTTTTAAATTAATAAGTGGTTGGGCTAGAGGATTTAAAGATAAAAGGAAGCAATTACATGGGTGGTAGGTAAATGTGGTTGGACTCAGCATATCAATAAAAAAATGTCTAAATCCTGAGGGGTAAAGTGAAAAAGGGAGAGATGCATTGAACATTCTAGAGTCCTGGTTGGCATGAAAAGCCATAACACGGAAGCTAAGGCAAGAATGTACGTGTTCTGATGTAGAGAGTGCATATCTGGGTGAGAGGCCATGTTTGAAGGTCTTGCTCCTAGTTATCTCTAATTCTACTTCAGCCAACATCTCTCGGTATGTCTCTTGACAGCATGAGACCTGGGTAACCATCTGACTTCTCAGCTTCAAGGCCAGTAGTTTTTTCCATTACTTTGCCCATGATCATTTGTAAAATAACTAGGACTTGTTTTAGGCCAAATGCTAGGCTGGATTATTTTTTATTCTGAACCCTTTATAAGTTTACATATCTACTTTAAACTCTTATAGATTAATATATCCATATATTTCGAGGCAATCTAAAGGTGAATTTTTTTAAAATCAGTTTGGCCATCTGTCTTCCACAACAGTGATAAAACATCTTTGACACCATTGATGAGAGCACGCAGGATTCCTCAAACTTCAATAATTCAAATGTGTCTAAAGGTATTGATTTTATGTTCAGTATAACATAATTTTAAGCAGGGAGATAAAAATAAAGCAACACTAAAAATAGGTTGAATGGATTATATATATACAAAAAAAAAATTCCTTACATTACAGGTTTTGACTGAAGTTCCAAAGCATGTCTTTACATACAGATCCCCTTCACAAAGGGTAGGAAATATAGCAAAAAGGCATTTAAGAAAATTTTCTGATTGATCATTGGTTGACCACTAAGTTACACTGATACAAGGACACCCCCTAGGAAAACAAGCTTAAAAATAAAAACACAATATGCCAGACATGCCACGAGATTTCATTATGTACAATGAGTTCTCTCAGCATCAGCTTATACAAGAGTAGAAATGGATCTGTTGAGAGAGAAGCTTTTTCAACAATAACAAATAAGGAGAGTGAGGAAGACATTTGTCTTTACCTTAAGCCAAGTGAAGACTCTACCCAGAAAGGTCATCCAGAGGGGCAAAGTAATATAGCACTCCAGGGGCTAAATCAATATCTGTAAGCCAGACCAAAAAAATTGCTGAGAATCCCAACGCCAGAAAACAATATGCAAAACAAACTTGAATTCACTCTTCTTCTAGGACAACTGAGTGGAAATGGTGGCTAATAAATGGGGCTGAAGCTGGCAGGGTAAAGAGAGAAGTTCTTCCTATGGGAAATCCCCAGTCTTACACTTCCAGCTTATAAGCCTGAAGGAATAATAAGCTAAGGAAACAGATAACTAAATGGAATAAGAATTTGGTGTTACCAGCGGTGAAGCCAAAGTGGAGGTTAAGGTGATTAAGGAACAGTTCTTTAGATGGGCAAGTCTACTCTAGACTCCGGCAGCAACCGTAAGGAGTTAATTTACCTGCAAAATCAGAGGGAACTCCTCACAAGACTGTTTTCACTTCTAACACCAGCTGCAATTTCAAGGGTCCCCAGGGCCACCCTCACTTCCAACCAGCTGGCTACAAATGGGGAGGTCCTCATGGACTCCCCAAGGTTTAATAATTTATTAGAACAATTCACAAAACGCAGGAAAGTACCATACATAAGATTATAGTTTTATTATAACAAAAGAATACAAATTAGAACCAGCCAAAGAAGAAATGCAAAGGGAAGACATGGAACTGAAAGTTACAAACTTGAAATGGTCACGTCTACGGGGCATGTTATTCTCTTGGCATTAGTGATGTGTGGTAATAAGCATATAGAGTATTGAAATCCAGGAGGCTCACTTGACTTTGGTGTCCAGAGACCTTATTAAAGGTTCATTGTTTAGGCAGGATTGATTGAATCATGGCCTGCATGGTTGAACTGGATCTCTAGCTTCATCCCTCTTGGAAGTCATCTGGCTAAAAGTTCCAACCTTTTCATCACATGGTTGTTTTTCTGGTGTGGCCAGACCTCATTTTAAGACTATTGATATTGCCCAACCCACACTGAGTCATCGCATTAACATAAATTATAAGGTGTGGTCCAAGGACCCACCATGAATGTTAAAGACACTCCTACCCTCTGAGAAATTCCAAAGGTTTAGAATTTACCTCCCACGAGCCAGCAGAAAAGGCCATACTTCTCTCTGGATAAGATTAATTCTTCACTACAGAAGTGTTTTCATTATTTCAAGGATTGCGTGTTCATATTAAAATGACACTACTTTTGTGAAATATAACTAAAAGAGACTAAAATCCAAAGACAGGGAAAGAACTAGCCCAATAAGAGGATTTGAAGCATAGGTGGGAGAATGGATAGTTGCTTATGAGTACATACTCTTGAGTTCACTTCTCAATACATCTGTTAGCTGACACAGGCTTATTTTGAAACTGCATTTGTATAAAATCAAAGTCTAAGCTCTTCCCATTATACCATGTGGTCATATTTTACATTTCTCAACAGAAATGAAGTTATAGTTTTAATTTGAAGAATGAATACAATTTTATCTGCTTAATTTTTCTTATCCAGAATAGGAAGCTTGTACCCATATATTCAAGATGTTTTATTGTACATAATCTTTAATTCATTATAGGACAACACTATGATGGAAGCTGTATGGATAATTCAGAGGACTTTCTCATGTTGAAAATTAAACTAGTGAGGAAGTTGGATTAACAATATGTTTCAATATAAACTACTTTAAAAGCCATTTTACAAAAATAAATTAAAAAAAAGATAATACTGCAGTGGAGATGTGATCCAGCTTTTGTCACTCTGCTTCACATACTCTGAATATCAACATTAATGTAAAAAACAGTTGAGTTGGTCAGAAAGCCAATTTATGAAAGAGTGCTAATGAGATATAAGTCAATTCATTTCATTGTATAATAAAATGGTCATGGACTGCTCCCATATGAAAAGAATACATTGTCTTCATATGGGTAAATGGAGTTGAAAATGGAAAAGATTGCTTCCAGGGTACTTGGGTGGCTCAGTCAGTTAAGTGGCTGACTCTTGACTTTGGCTTAGGTCATGATCTCACAGTTCCTGGGATCAAGCCCCAAATCAGGCTCTGTATTGACAGTGCAGAGCCTGCTTGGGATTCTCTCTCTCCCTCTCTTTCTCTGCCCCTCCCCCATGTGTGCAAGCACATGTGTGGTGCACTCTCTCTCTTAAATAAATAAACATTTTTTAAAAATTGCTTTCATTGAACTTTTTCATATTTTGTTTAGGAAAACTTATGAGATATTATTTTTCATATAATTTGGAATAATTTTAATGATTTTTTAATTAAACAACTTAATAAGTAATTACCAAATGTCATGCTTTCTCTTTCTCCCTTTAAGATTTTAATATTCAAAGCAGAATTCATTTCAAGTATGAATTCTGTATTCCAAAACAAAACAATGGATTGGAATTCTACAAGTCCTTTTTTTTTTTTTTTTTGACTTGTCCAAGAATGGGATACCAAGTGGTGGGGTTATGTGTTTAATTGTTCCATGAAAAGTATGTATTCCAAAGAAAACCCTAAGGTTGATTTTAACCTTCCACCTTCCTGCCATGTTTCATCTGCTGCCTCCTATTCTCATCTCCTATATCTTTATTTATCTTCTACTTTTACTTCAAGCCCATGACTTCTGTCTATCCAGGCCAATCCTCTTCTGAATGTCCTGTTCAGGAGTTGACATTCTTTGGACACTTCCTGTCTCCGCTCTTTCCTACTTAAGACATTTGCCTCTTCTCAGAGCATAGGTTCATTGGTTAAGATGAATTAAACTAGTATCCATTCCAGGTACCTTGTTTGAGTTTTAAGGACTTATTCTCTAAAAATAGTGGACTTAATCTAAATGCTAGAGCAGAATTCCTGGAACAAAATCACTTTTCCTACTTGGAACATACTTGATTTCCTACTCATAGAAGCAGATTTATGAGGCAGAAGAGGCAGGCTTTGAAAAGTTGGGCACTGAGTTTACATCTCTATCACTTATTAGCTATAAGACCTAATGAAGTTAGCTAAGCTTAATATGCTTAATGAGGTTACCTACCTCATAGGTTTGTGGTGAGGATGAAATGAGATAATGTATGTAAAGTACTTCCCTCATGGTAAATGCTCTAAGGAGTATTAGCTATTATTATTCCTATTTATCTATCATCTTAAAACACTTGGGAATATTTATGAATAGAACAGAATTCATTCTAATTTTCCAAGTTCAAGAGATACCTTAACTAACAAATGTTAAATAATTACTAGATTGATGCCACCTAAAAAAGCATGTGTTCCTTTTGGGTAGCTGGGGGTTTGGCTGCAGGTTTTTCTTATTAGCTGCAGCAAATTGTGCTCTCCACAATCAGATGGGGCCAATTGCTGATTTGAATGCTTGGTGTGTGCTTACCAATGTGAAGGGAATATAGTACTGTTTTCTGGGTGACAAAAAGTAAAATTAGCTTTTGTATTGGATTTTGCAATATAAAGAAGAATACGACTGTTCACCCTGCCTCTTATTCCTGGCATGTGTTAAATGGGTGGTTAAATATCTCTGGTATTAGTCCCAGTGCAATTTTTAATGGCTTTTTTTTTGCCCTGTTCAAGCTGATGTGAGTCATACATTTATCTTAATATGTAAACGGTGATTAACTATCTTCAGGTAAATGTATGTAATTTGATGACATAAATACAATAAGTGCAAATACCACGAACTATTATTTTGTTGCTGGATATTCATTCTATTCTCTATCTCATGGTGGCAAAATGTCTAAAGTCCCAGCTCTCTTGCTTCCCTTTATGGAACCAGTGTATAGTATTCCTGGAAAGGTACTTATAAGAATATCTTTCTTGCTATTTAATTTTCCTATAAAGTTGATAGTGGCTGCCTTGAAAAATCAACTTAGAAACATATAAAGAAAAGAGAAAACCTTTCAGAAAGTTTCATACTTTTCTGGCAGGGGCTTTACCATTACAAGTATAAATGAGCAATTTTATAACTAAATATGAGATTATTGAGCCATTTTGTAGCACTGTTGCCTAACAGGAGATGCTATTCATAGTGAGCCAAGTTAAATATATATATATATATATATATATATACACACACACACACACACACACACATATATATACATATATATATATATATACACATATATTATGACTGTTGCTTATGATGATGCCTTATCATTCAATAGCTATTTTGAAGTTGGTTGATTGATATTGCTCTGACACTGATGAAATTCCTTAGCAATAGAGACCAGAGCACGGTCTTTCTCTTGGGAGTTGTGGTTATTAGGAACAGCAGCTTTCATCAGATCAGTTGCTAAATATTTCATCTACTTTCAGATAATTGGACGAAAACACAATTTACTGTTCTTCAAATAGTGCAGGCTCCTACAGGCCTTCACGAATGCCAAACCACTGCTCCTGATGGGACCACAGCATTCCAAAGGGATATTAAAATGTAACATGTTATTATATGGCAGGAATGGGAACGCTTCTCTTATTTCTGCCTTAAACAAGAAGAGTATGAACAGAGGAGAAAATAGAAGTAAACCCATAAAAGTAAAATTTTGTTTCTGTTAGAATATTCCTAATAAGATTCAGGATGTCTCCACATATAATAAAACACATAAGATTAATGTTTTGACATCATGGGTAACTGGTTTAGTTGTGAAAAACCTAATTGTAGTAGGAACCTAATGAAATATATTTTTAATCCCAGGTAAACAAAACCATTGAGATTTATGCAATTTTCTCACACTTATTCAGCAGAAGAAAAATTTGTAACTCTTCTGGGTGACTCTGATTCATTCTAGCACTAGGTAGAGACTATTATTTATAATTGCCATGCAATCCTAATTTTTTTTCTTCAAAATTTATGCTTACTTTTCTTTAAATTAGCACCTGGGGCTGAGAACCCAAGAAGTGGGTTGCATTTTATTCTTAAACTCTCTTTTCTCCACCATCATGTTAAAATTAGGAAGTAAAATGCAGGTATCTGGTATCCTTCTTAGGAGTACAAAGGACTAAAATGACATTATTTTTCATCTGAAGAACTGTGCAAGTCAATTTTGGTTGTAAGAAAAATTAGGCAAAGATAGTTCTATTTTTAATGTTTTGAGGAAGTTCCATACTGTTTTCCACAATGGTTGCACCAATTGACATTTCTACCAACCGTGCATGGGAGTTCCTATTTCTCTACATCCTCACCAGCACTTGTTATTTTTGTCTTTTTGATAGTACTTAATATGACAGGTATGTGGTGATATTGATTTTGATTGCATTTCCCTGATGATCAGTGATGTTGAGCATCTTTCCATATGCCCATTGGCCATCTGTATGTCTTCTTTGGAAAAGTCTATTTAAGTCCTCCACCCATTTTTAAATCCAATATTTGTTTTTTTGATATTAAGTTGTGTTAAGTTCTTTTATATTTTATCTTTCTATTAGCTTTTTATTGGATATATGATTTGCAGAAATCTTCTCCCATTCAGTTGATTGCCTATTTGTTTTGTTGATGGTTTCCTTTGCTGTGCAGAAGTTTTTGTTTGATATAGTTCTACTTATTTAACTTTTGTTGCTCTTGTCTGAGAAGTGTGGTCCAAAAAAGATATTGCTAGGTCCAATGTCAAGAGTTTACTGTCGATGTTTTCTTCTAGGGGTTTTATGGCTTCAAGTCTTACATTGAAGTCTTTAATCCATTTTGAATTTATTTTTATATGCTGTATGCTTATATGCTGTAAGATAGTGGTCCAGTTTAATTATTTTGCATGTAGCTATTCAGTTTTTGCAACACTATTGGTTGAGGAGACTGTCTTTTCTCCATTGTATATTGTTGCCTCTTTTGTCATAGATTAATTGACCATATATGTATGGACTTATTTCTAGACTCTATATTCCATTCCGCTGATCTGTGTCTGTTTTTGTGCCAGTACCATACTGTTTTTATCACTACAGCTTTGTAATATAGTTTGAAATCAAAGAACAGAACCTCCAGCTCTGTTCTTATTTCTCAAGATTGCTTTGGCTGTTCAGGGTCTTTTGTGGTTTTCTGTAAATTTTAGGATTCTTTGTTCTAGTTCTTTGAAAATTAATTGGTGTTTTGATGGGGATTATGTTGAATCCATAGACTGTTTTGGGTAATTGTAGACATTTTAACAATATTGATTTTTTTTAATCCATAAACATAGATATCTTTATATTTATTTGTGTCATCTTCTATTTCTTTCCTCGATGACTTATAGTTTTCATAGTACAGTCTTTCATCTATTTAAGTTTATTTCTAGGTATTTTATTCTTTTTGATGCAATTTGTAAATGAAATTATTTTCTTAATTTCTCTGATAGCTCATTATTGTGTATACAAGTGAAACTGATTTCTGTTGATGTTGTATCCTGCAACTTTACTGAATTCATTTATTCTAATGGTTTTCTGGTGGAGTCTTTAGGATTTTCTATATTTATTAGCATGCCATCTGCAAATAGTGACAGTTTTACTTCATCCTTTCTGATTTAGGTGACTTTATTTCCTTTTCTTGCCTAATTTCTCTGTCTAGGACTTCCAATACTATGTTGAATAAAAGTAGTGAGAGTAGGCATCCTTGCCTTGTTCCTGATCTTAGTGGAAAATGTTTCAGCTTTTTACTGTTATGAGACCAAGTGTAGGTTTCTCATATATGGCCTTTATCATGTTGATGCACATTTCTTCTATATCCACTTTGTTGAAAGTTTTTGCATAAATAGATGTTGAACTTTGTCAAATGTTTTTCCTGCATCTATTGAGATGATCACAAGATTTTTATCCTTTGTTTTGTTAACATGGTGTATCACATTGGTGGATTTGCCAATGTTGAACCATTTTGCATCCCTCTCACTTGATTGTGATGCATAACACTTTTAATATACTGTTGAATTTGGTTTACTAATATTTTGTTGAGAATTATTGCATGTATATTTATCAGGGATATAGGCCTGCACTTTTTCTTTCTTTTTTTTCTTTTTTTCTTTTTTTTTTTTTTTTTGGTGGTATCCTTTTCTGGTTTTGGTATCAGAGTAATGCTGGTCTTGTAAAAATGAATCTGGAAGCTTTCCTTCTCCCTTTTTTTGAATAATTGGAGAAGAATGAGTACTCACTATCCTTTAAATGTTTGGTAGAATTCAGCTATGGAGCCATCTGGTACTGGGCTTTTGTTTTTAAGGAGTTTTTAAATTACTGATTCAATTTCATTATTTGTGATTGGTCTACTTAGATCTACTTCTTTATGATTCAGTCTTGGAAGTGTGTGTTTCCTGGAATGTATCCTTTTTTTTAGGTTGTCCAATTTTTTGGTGGATAATTTTTCATACTAGTCTCTTAGAATCCTTTACATTTCTGTTGTATCAGTTGTAACTTCTCTTACATTTCTGATTTTATTTATTTGGGAACACACACACACTCTCTCTTTTTGAAAAGTCTGGCTAGAGGAAAACACTTGTAATTATGTACATATAAGGAATTCACACAAACGTGAGAGATTCCAAAGACAGTCTGACAAAATGAGATATCTATGTCATCCTGAACTAAGGAGAACAGGGTAAGGGTGACAGACTTCAAAGGGAAGGAAATCAACTCACGGGAATCAATTCACAATTCAAAGGAAGATAAAAAAAATATTTGCTGGACCATACAGAAACAATGGGACATAGAAATGAATTTTAATAAACAGAACTTGCTAAGTTCTAATGTATTTTTCTATAATAATAGCTCCCATCCTGGAGCTAAATATTTTCAGACAGAGGGAAGGTCAAAAGTCCTTGTGCCTTCCGTTTCTTAAAAATAATCAACCCAGGCATGGCCTGGGTGGCTCATTTTGTTGAACATCTGAGTATTGATTTTGGCTCAGGTCATGATCCTGGGGCTGTGGGATCGAGCCCCATGTAGAGCTCTGTGCTGTGTATAGAGCCTGCTAAGATTCTTTCTGTCTCACTCTCCGCCCTTCTTCTCTGCATGTGCTCTCCCTCTCTCTCAAAAAAAAAAAAATACAAAACAAAACAAAAAAACAACAAAAACAAAACAAAAACAAAAACATAAAAACCAACCTAAAATAATCCACATGCTAAAGAGAAACAATTTGGGGTGGGAAATTTTGTTCTTCTATCCTCTGTTCTGGGTTTTCTGCCTGAGCTTTCTTTAAACTATTGGTTTTCATTATTTAAAAGGTCAAAGAGATGCCTCTTCTCATCACTGCCAGAAAAGCTTCTGTTCTGTTTTCCAAGCTTTCATTTCTTTGAAGCCTCTGAGTACTGTTTCCACTTGACCAACACCACAGGGAGTTCAATTATCAAAGAATGACTCCCTTCTGAGAATTCTTAAAGAAAAACACTCCCATTCTGAGATAAGATAGCAGATGCAATAAGTTTCCCATTCACCCCATAGGATATTAAACAATGTCAAATTGAATTCTCTGTAGTGCAAGGTTTGGAGTGGATTTTTTCAGCTACAGAATGGTCAAGGCGCATCCACATAATGCCAATGGAGGCAATTTTGCAAATCCATTCTTGTTTATATCTGGACACTTTTGAACGCCAGACTGACTTCTCTTTCTGTCTAGGACTTTTCTGAGCCATTCTTCATGGCTCAACATCCAAAACACACTCTAATTAATTTTCTGTCAACAGGACTAATGTTTAATTAAAAAGTATTGGGGGTAGGATAATTCTTGTGATGAACCATATCATTTGTTAAAATAAACATTTATTGAAATAAATGTGCTACAAAATGGTGCTTGGGAATCTTCTTTGCTAATATAGAGATTTATATTCCTATAGAATTTTGAAAAGCAAATAGTAAAAATACTCTGATTTGTTTAGGGTGCATGATAAGTCAAGTGTTTGTTATCTCACTTAATCATCACCACACTCCTGTAAGATAGATGTCTGTGATACGCACTTTACTGAGGAGAAAGGGCTCCAGTGCACTAAAGAACTTGCATGATGTCACACACTAGAAATAAAGAATCAGTGCATAATCCCAGGTTTCCTGGATTCCTTGCTCTGTGCTCATTTTAATGACCTCTTCACTAATGCTCACATCAGTTGAAGGGTAAGAAGATAAATCTATCCATAAAAACTTGGACATTATGAAACCAGATTCTTGGTCATTGCCTGCATATCTGAAAATATAAGAACACAAAACCCATATTGGTGATTAGTGTCCATTCTTCTGTGAAGAACAAAATTAAAATTGAGGACATAGATCAAAAAGTAAAGTTGATTTTGTTACTAGGATATTTCAATGTAAATTAAGCTAAATAATGAATGAGAATCAACTCTTTGGTATTTTCTTAAGAAATATGACCATCTGTTTAATGTTCTAATGCTGTGGTTACAGTGAGAGTATACACCCCCCCCCACCACACACACACACACACACACACACACACACACACACACACACATACACTTTAAAAGGGTACATCACATAGAATGTGAAATTCCAATATCTTCAAACTCCTATTCACAGGGAGTTATACACTTGAAGTCCTAAGTTTGACTATCTGGATCAGGTCTTGGTGGCAACACTTACTTTATGAATGACTTTGGGAAAATCATGTAGGCATCTTAGCATGGTTTTTCCTCTTATATAGAGATAATAATATATAGCTCCCAGAAAATGTATGTGTATCAAATAGAATGCATGTGTTTTCAAGCAACAGAAATCCCAACTCAAAAGGGAATTTATACTCATGGAACTGAATATTCCAAGAGCAAATCTGGCTTGAGTTACGACTTCATCCAGATTTCAAACAAGATCATCAAGATCCATCTTTAGGATCTGGTTTCTTTTTATTTTGGTTCCAAACATAGGCATGGAGTAGGCTTCTGGCAAATGTTGATTTAGTTTTAAGCCCCAAATTCATATACCCAGTGGAAAATATGTGAATTCATGCACCAGAATTCCCAGAACAGGTCCTACAGTTCATTTATTGATAGTTTATTTTGCATCCTTACCCCTTAATCAATTACTGTAGCCAGTTGATGAGATACTGCGTTTGTTTCAGCCATTAAATTCTTAAGAAATAACTGGGCTGAAGATATACATTTTGGAGTTGTCTACCTATGGAGGATTTAAACTCATTGGATTGGGTACAACCACAAGGGAGTATAGATAGAGGAGAGAGGAGGCCCAGGATTTGAGCACTGAAGTGCTTTAATATTAAGTGAGTGAGAAGGAAGAATCAAAACAGGATACCAGTATGGACCAATCAAGAGAATGTGTTATTCTAAAAGCCAAGTTAATAATCTTTATTTTTTCTGAAAGGAGATAATGATTAACTGACTCAAGTTTTACTGGTAAATTAGGTGAGAACAACACCAATAACTGAGAAACAATGAAGAAGTCATTAATGACGTTGATAATGGTGATTTTAGTGACATGGTGAGAGTAAAAGCCTGATTAGAGTGAGTTTGTAAGAAAAGCAGATATGAAAAATTGGGCATAGAAATAATAGACAAGTATTTCAAGGAATTTTCTGCAAAAAAGAGCCGAGAAATCAGAGTGGTAACTGGCAAAGAAAGTGGAGTCATGAAAAGATTTCTCTAATATGGAAGAAATAACACTATATCTGAATGATGATAAAAATGATTTAGTAAAAATGAAAAGTTAATGAGGAATGAGACAGGGGAGAATTGCTAAAGTTATGTTCTAAAGGAAATGAGAAGAGACAGAGTCTACCAGAGGGATTGGCTTTGGATAGGACCATGGAAAACAACTCTAGTTACTAGACAGAAAAAAGGACAGTAGCAGGTAGGTGGTTAGATGTAGTGGCAGAAATCTATGGAAGATTCCCTCTGTTTCAGTTTCTTGGTGAAGTAAGAAGAAAGATCATAAGCTGAGAATGAGAATGGGGAAGGAGGTGTTGAGAGTTTGAAGAAAGGGAAGAAAGAAGAAAAAAAATTTTTTTTTCCTTAGGACAATGAGAGGGTGAAGGGACCTGAAAGATAAAGAATGTGATTTCTAGGCAGCATTTTAATAGCCTATTGGCAGCTTTTTTCATGAATTTAAAAGGAGAGCAGTTAGCTTAGATGTATATTTATCCCCAGTCACATTTAATGTCTTAGGTACAGGTATGGAGTTGACAAAGAATTAGATTTAGCCGGTATTGTAGTATTAATGCTATAGATGAGTAGAAAACAGGCAAGAGAACCAAGGGAGCGTTTGGTTTAAATGACCATCTTCTCTTACTTATCGCAATAATCTCCTAAATGACATCCTTGCCTTAATCCCGCTTCTCTCAAATTCCTTCTCTGCACTATAACCAGAGTAAGTTTTCTGACGAGCAAATTTGAGATCACTGTCTTATTTAAATCCCTTTAATGGATACCCACTGCCTTAAGGATAAAATCCAATATTCTTAACATGATTTTTATGGATCTTGATATTCTGGCATTGCTCACTTTCTTAGGCGCCTTTTCTTTCCACTCCCTCTTTACACTCTTGAATTCAACCAGAGTTAATGGATTTCAATTCTATGCTCTATCTAGCTTTTGGAACAATCTTCTCTCATTTTCAAACGCTTCTCCTGGTTAACTTCCATTTGTCCTTCAGGACTCAGATAAAACAATGATTTATGCAGGTGGTCTTCTTTGAAACACTATGGAAGTTTGTGGTTTTGCAACACGAAGGCTGTGGTTTTCTGCTCTTACCTGTTTACTCATAAGATTTCATATGCAGAATGTTTTTACCCTACTTAAAAAAAAAGAAAAAAGAAAACACACACACATTAACATGTCACTAACCTAGGCTGATTCTTTCATTTTATAGGTGGAGAAACTGAGAGTCAGCTTTATAGATACTTAGTGAGAAAGACAAACTCAGGAATCTCAGTTCCTTTCCTTTTTACTCCAGCATTCTTTCCACTGTGTCTGTGAATGTCTCTCTGACTACAAAGTTCCTTTATTTTCAAACACTCACTGCTTGCAGAGCACAAGGTTCTATACCTAAGACCTCTGAGAAGCAGGACCTCATACCAGCCCTCAATAAACTTTTAATCTCAGGGGCAGACAGACACTAACAGATAATTTTTAGATCATAGTGTAACTGAACCCAAGTCTATCTGCCTGATACACAGCAAAGCCAATCTAAGATATCAAGTTTGTAGCAGAGAAGTTTATTCGAGGGGCAGCCAAATGAAGAGATGGGAGGCAAGCCTAAAATCTGCCTCCCCCCAAGGGAGAGAGAATAAGTTTTTTTATAATAATAGGGGTTGAGATTACATGCATATTGCTGAAAAGCACAGGGGTACTTATGACTATTCATGAGGGCAGATGGAGCATACATACTAAGCAAACATATATGTAACATACATCCCATGTTCACTTTGGAGTGAAGACTTAACATCAAAAAGATGTTCAGCCCCCGACAGGAGGATCTTATCTGAGGACAAGGAGAAGGAGCTATAGGCATGCTCTGAGAGCTGAGCCAGTACAAACTCAATGAGGTCTTAAAATGCAGGGCCTTGCTTCTTCATAGGTTGAAACCATATCAGTTGACTTTGAGTTCAAGCTTCTGTAGAGACAGCTAATGGATTTGAAAATACACAATTAGATTTGAAGGAAACAGTTCTCTGGGAACAAGCTTTAAACTTTCTACTAGTTTCAACCTCATTAACTCTATGGGGCATTGTTTCAATGAGGAGGTGAAATAGTAGAGCTATAAAGTATTCATAAATTATAATTCTAGTTCATTGTCTATTGTTTTCATGTGTATTGATTGTATTGACCAAACTGCAATGTAAACTCTATGCACATAGAGTGCTTATTTGGTTTCTTTTGTGTTTTCTCTCCTTTCTACTTACTGTCAAGTACAGGGTCTGTCTCTTACCAGGACCTTACTGATTGAATGGGGCTAATCCACTGCTTTCTATTTCATGTAAAACAATAAACACATGGCTGTACCAAGCAGGAAATGTAAAGCACTCTCTGAGTCAAAATATCTCTATTAGAAATTATAAAAACTAAGTTGGAAGGAAATTGTTAGACTTGAAGGTGGACGTGATATAATACTTAACGCTAAGTCATGTGCTCCCAAAGTACTTTATCTATACTTCTAATTTAATGATCACAGTCACCCAATTCTGTCATTATAATTTTTCAGACAGGAAACTAAAGTATACGGACTTTTAAAAATCTTTCAAAATCATACAGTCAAAAAATTATAGAGCTGGTATTTTAACCCAGACAGTCTTACTTAGATGCACACAACCAAATTACTACTATCTTTCACCAATCTTCAGGTCCCAGCTAACAGACCAAAACATCTTTTCAGGCCCTATTTTTTCCCCCAAATATACTTTCTCTGGGGCAAAAGGGTTATTTCTGATTAGGAACAGAGACATTTCCTTATATTGTGGGTAGCACTCATATTTTTGCCACCTACTGATATTACAATACAGATCTTCCTCTACTTATGATGAGGTTGCTTCCTGTTTAGGCCTATCATAAGTTGAAAATATCATAAGTCAAAATGCATTCAATATACCTAACTTACAGAACATTACAGCTTAGCCTAGCCTACCTTAAACCACTTAGAACACTTATACTAGTCTACATTTGGGCAATGGCATTCAATACAAAGCCAATTTCATAATGAAGTGTTGAATATCTCATGTGATTTATTTAAAACTGTAGTGAAATTGAAAAGTGAAAGTGAAAGTGAAACAGATTGGTTGTGTGGATACAGAATGGTTCTGACTGTATCAATGTTTACTCTCATGACCGTGTGGCTGAACGGGAGCTGCGGTTGGTTCCCTGCTGTTGCCCAGCATCATGATAGAGTATCCACCACATATCACCAGCCCAGGGAAAGATAAAAATTCAAAGTATGGTTTCTACTGCATGCATATGTCTCATGTACCATCGTCAAGTTGAAAAATCATAAGTCAAGCCATCGTAAGTGGGGGACCATCTGTAACTACAGTCCACGCAATCATTCACATTTTCTCAAACTTCCAATAAAATCAAAAGATTTAAAAACCAGATTCTTCTGGAAAAATTGAAAAGGATCATTTAATCAGATTTGAAAACTTGATTAATATGGATGAAATGCAATTGTGTATTTCCCTCAAATACAACTATCACTAATTTAAAATCCTTTCTGCATTCTGAGGTCAGTCTGTTATGTCGTGATTAATGGATAGGGCAATTTGTTTTTCATCAGACAGAAGCTAATATTAGATAACCTCTAATCCTAAGCAGACAGGCTACTTTAAGCTTTCCTTTTAGAACTGGGCCAGGTCTCCAGAGAACCCAGGCTTCCTTATTTGGAGATGGATCTATAAAATGACTGATACTCACACACACCACAAAGGCTTTTGGGAAATCTTTGAGACGGTTGATCTTCTCACATGCCACTCACCAAAAGATAATGAAGGAAGACAAGATATTTACTTTCTTGGATGAAAGTATAAGTTCATGCTTATATATATAGGATCTTTCTCTACTTACAGTATACTATTCTCTGTTAAAATAAAAAGCAAAGACCAGTCTTGAGAATTACTCAAGTAGACAAAACCAGTTTAGGTGTACAAATAAAACTCAACTTAGTTTACTTTGCACAACTAACTTAACCTGGATTATTTCTTACTTATGCCTCTGGACATTATAAACAAAACTTGAACTGGTTATCTAAAACTAATAGGAGGTAACCACTAAACAATTCCCTATCATTTAAGAAAATTCTGATATTATAACCAATCCCTGTGAAGAATAAACTGTCACTGCTTTCTCACTGTATCAACTGCTTAATAATAATAAACCACTGAACTTTATTCCATGTTATGGCTTAAGTGGTCCCAACTTGCAAATTGTCTTTTGGTGTATGTGATGCAGGCTAGCTGCCGAGGGGCATCCTGCAGGATCAGCATGAGGGTCATTAGCTTCGAGGAGGATGGAAATCAAACATGAGCTGGAAGAAAGTGAAAACAGTTAATTGAAGATCTAGAGAGGGGAGATACCAACAGAGTATCTGGAAGACTCAGAAAGGAAAGGAGAATGGGTCTCATCTTTCATTGGAGTCTGGTGTACATGTCCTCTCAGGCATCCAGCAACTGGTTGAAACAAGACTGACTGCTCAGGTGTCCTCCAAAAGCTACCCTGGAGCCATGGGTCTTAGTGTCAAGGTGTCTGGAGTCAGTGGTCTTGGAAAACATACATGAAGGACTTGCCTGATCACTCCTTAGGTGTATTCTATTGTGCTGGAGGACTCCAAAGAAATCATTAACTCCTTGACCTTTACAAGGGGAACATACCTCCTTACTAACTATAAGCCATGTGTACAGGGCAGGGTTGTGTTCCAAGCAAGAAAAGAAGTAGGACAAGGAAGAAAAAAAAAAAAAACAGTTTTTTTATGGAATCCCTTTAGTTTCCCTGCAAGTTATGTATAATAACTTGCTAATTACTACTTTGGTGATTCATTTGTTTCACTTCTATTATTTATGAACTTTTCAACTTATATGTATGGTCTTCCTCTATATCTTGTACTTACAGTATACTATACTATACTATACTCCTGAATTTAGACTTAGGATTCATGGTTGTGCTGTTAGGAAGCTCTACACTACACATTTTCCTTATAATATTTACAGTATCTTAGAGATTTTTCATAATATAGTTTCACATATCCAAGGAGACAGCCACTCTGGCCTTTCAGCTAAAGGGCGAATAGAAAGCTCCATTGCCTCTGAAAGGAAAAAGACTGAGAATGTACAAATGATAAAGGTTTTTAAAGAACAAATGGCAACTTAACAAGACAAGAAATGGTCAAATGTGCAAAAAAATCAGTAAAAAGCTATTGCCTTTTGAAACATCAGAGGAGTTTCTGCTTTAAAGTCTTAATCTTGTTAAGATAAGAATTTGTCAATGAGCTCAGTGGGAAAATTGGATTATACTTTGACCCTTATTTGGATGAGTTGCAGAATATCTTTCCTGACAAATAATTAAATAAAAAATAAATTCAATTCTTCTTTGATGTGGGACATAAATATTCCCTAGCCACCATCTTCTTTCTTTCTACCAAAAAAGATAACATGCTACTTAAATAGAGAGCTCTAGGGAACTATCCAGGAAAACATTTTTTCCCCCCTACCCAATTATTACTTGAAATCTTGCTACTTCTGCTAGTGTTTTATTTTCTCAAGCATAGTCCTTTACATTTTCATGGTCTTTTAGATTTTCAGTCACTCACACAGACATTGGTGATTGTCTACTTAATAGCTATTTTTCCCTCTTCTTACTGATGGAACTCTTCCCCCCCTCCACGCTCCCCCCCACCCCGGGGCTCCCAGTTGTCACTATTTCTGCATGTGAAGGCTTGTTTCAGGGAAGACTGGCCCCTGCCCATGCCGAAATCTTGATAACACAATTATGTTTATTGGATAATTAGGTATTGATTAAGCCAGTTTTGGTAATCCCATTGCCTATTGACAATGATTGATTAAGGAGTACCATGTAACCTAATGCAGGTCAATGGGACATGAGGAGAAGATAGCTGGCAATTCTGAAAAAGATTTTTTTAGATCTTCAAAAGGCACACAAAGATTTGATCCCCTTTCTCCTTTGTCCCACCTCTGGACATTGCTGTTTATGCACAGTAGTTTGGTACTGGCATACCCATCCTGAGACAACAATAAGAACTACCTGACAAAATGAGAAGAGAAGAAAGGAAATAAGGCTTTCAGTGCTGATTTGTTTTTTCAAAAGAAATTGCAACACTTCATCAAAATAATTTGAAATAAAAGTATGGAGAAATAAAGTCAACATCTGTTAATAGATATAGAAAAGGAATTTTCAAGGCTTTTAAAGATTAAAAGAAACTGTACAATGGCAGAACAAGTCAAGTTGGGAAATTTCCTCATTATTTCTGGCACATAGTAGGTTCTCAATATTTCAATAACTATTTGGATTATTGTCCATCCTTTTTGTTTAATATGTTGCTGTATATGAATTCCTGTAAATGTGTGAAGCTCCTCTTCCATCAACAAGTTTTCTGACTTGGATGTCTACTGCTTAACTTTAGTAAAAAAATTACTCGTAAGTCAGGTATACTCCTAAAAGCACCTTCCTATCTCTTTATCTTCATCTTCTATGACTCCTCATGCTTATTTTCATCTTTAGCTACATGTAACCTGTATATTTCTTTGACACTACATGTAACCAGTGTATTTCATGTACGCTCTCATGCATCAGCACCATTGTATATGTGTATAATATAACCCTAACTTACCTCTGTCAGAGCTACTGTCAGAGCTTTTGGAGCCTCTAAATGGTGATCATGAGAACTGTGGAGTGCGGTGCAATAGAAAGTCTCTTTTCAACTCTGATTGCAAGAATGTAATGACCCTTCCTGTTTTAGACAGCAAACAATTTACAGAACAGGTGGATTAGAAGACAGAGTAAAAGATGGGAGCAAGGAAGTCTCTGTAGAAATTATTTGGTTAAGATTTATTTCTTGGGGGAAAAAAAAAAGATTTATTTCTTGAAAAAAACTAAACAATGAGATTAGCAGAGACTCAACAATAAGACCTCCAACACGATAAAGTGACACTCCCTTATAGTGTGCATTTGGCACTGGACACACACCAACAGAGAAAGAACCCAAAGGATAAGAATTCTCACAATTTTCTTGTGGCGATTTCAGTCATTTTCAAAAAATTCTTGCTGTGTTTACAAAAATCTCCCCAGGTATTTTGAAATATAAGTACTTTTACCCAGTAGCTTGTTCCTATTGTTTCTAATAAGTACTCTACATTAGGAAAACAAAGCAAATAGAACTCTATTGGTCAGAGTCCGATCAGGAAATGAAACAAAATACATATTGAAATTGAAGTTGTTTGAGGAACATTGAATAAAGAGACCATTTATAGGAATATTGGCGATATGGAGGGAAATCACAAGATTTCCTTTGGGCTAGTAACAGGATGCTGTTACCACCCCTAGGTTTAAAGGGACAAAAGAAACAGAGCAGTCAATAGACCCCAAAGAGAGAGGGCCTCCTAGATGTAGCCAACCTGCATAAAGGAAAACAAAAACAAAAACAAAAACGAGTAAATAAATATGTTGACCTCACTCTCTTTCTTTACTCTGATGTTCTACTGGTGCTTCCATTGACTAAACCCAACCAGAAGCCTGAAGGCAAAGGAACTTGTTGATCCAGGTCGTAGAGGTCAGCCTTCTGTGACACAGTGCAAGATGGAGAATTGGGGAGAGTAGACATACCACTGCAATCCCTTATAGGATGCTTTCTTGGCAAGCCTCAGTGATTTGAGTCTGAGTGTACTTACAGTACATTTGAACAGCGTTTATTTTGCCTAAAATGCGTCTCTATATCTCCATAGTTACAACAACCTGCCTACCCCTAATACAAACTCTACTTGGCTAAAAATCTAGTTCAAGACACAAACCAAGTGTTAGAATCAAGGTAGAAACTATTTGTGTTTATTCCTGATAACCAGATGAATCAGAGTTAGAATCAGCTGAATAAAGCAGAAAACCCAATAAAATAGTAGCTTAAACATTATAGAAGTGTATTTCTTATACATGTAAATTGGATCTACTTAGGAAAACTCACAAATCTCTAGAAACTGTCCTGCAGTAAATGGGTGGACTTGTCCTATGTACTAGGAGACTCAGTCCAATGAGAAGTGGTCTACAAAGTTTATAATAGCTCACAACTTTAAGATAGACACTAATTTATACAGCTTTGTAGTAATGCCTGAAGAATCATTAGAAAACATTGAACTACAGTGCACCATTTTATATTTTAAAATGAAAAAAAAAAAAGAACAATGATGGGAATAAAAGACTTGAGACATACTGCAGACACATTTTCTTTCAAGAAATGCAGTGAAGGAGGAATCTAGCCATGTAACCTCTAGGAAAATAGTTTTCCCGGTAATTTCTTCCCCAGTAAGGATAATAATTGCCTATCTATATGGTTCTCCAATTGCAAATGCATTTCAGGACTATGAAATGCACATAGGACTATGTGGCACAGAGGACTATGAGGAGTTCTGCTAATGATGGCCAATGTTTTTAAACTATGTGAAAGCTGGGGTAATAGTTGGACGGAGACCCATTTTTACTCACTTCTCCTGAGTAATCACTCTAACTGCCAAGTACATAGGGAGGCTGTACACATCTGCAACTAGATATTGCAAACAGGAAAATCAGCTCTTGTTCTTTGTTCTAGTAACATCAGACCTCATTTAAAAAAGAGATAACATTAAGAGCAACATTCCAGCCATCTATTATTACCACCGTGGATTTTATTAAATAATATTGGTGGCTTGATTCCAGTATTAACTTTAAGAAAGTAACATCCCAAGGACTGAGAGAGAGCTATGTCACATGTTTCTTCTCAATTCTTGAAAAGATGATTTTGAAACAAGTCAAACTGCTTTTTGAAAATTCAGATTATTGAAAATCATTTTAGTGGGACTAATTTTGTTCATTAGTATAAAGGTGGTGGTGGCCACTTAAACGTTGTGATTGTGCTCTGAGATGTGGTTGGGATTTTGTCAGTGACCTAAATGTCCCTATTGGAAGTTTTGTGATCTCTCTCTCAGTCTCTGTCTATTTCTCCCTCCCTGTCTCTATCTTTCTGTCTCAGTCTAGTTCTTGTTCTTGCTTCTACTCTCATTCTTTTTTCCTCTCCTCTTCCCCCACCTTCCATAAATGTCTCTTAACCTCATATTAAATATTGTACAACATTTTTGGAGAATTTTATAGAGAAATCATCTAAACATAGCTTCTGGAAGTATATAATTTTTTAAATTTTTTTTAACGTTTATTTATTTTTGAGACAGAGAGAGACAGAATATGAATGGGGGAGGGACAGAGAGAGAGGGAGACACAGAATGGGAAGCAGGCTCCAGGCTCTGAGCCATCAGCCCAGAGCCCGACGCGGGGCTTGAACTCACGGACCGCGGGATCGTGACCTGAGCTGAAGTTGGACGCTTAACCAACTGAGCCACCCAGGCGTCCCTGGAAGAATATAATTTGAACTATTGAGGGAGGAAAGAGGGTTAAATATTTAGACATTGTTCACACTTTCACATCAATATTACTAGCTAATAAAAATCCAAGAAAGAAGAGGAAAGGAAGTAGGAAAGAAGGAAAGGGGTGAGGAAGGAGATGATTGGAGTTAGAGAAGGAAGGGATAGGGGAGGGAAGGAAGACTAACCCTTCAAATTACAGGAGATGTGTTTGTGAAAGACTAAAAGGAATATACGAGTTCTGATGAGTCCTATGGCATTTGAGATTCTATAATAAGCATTTAACTTTTTTTTAAAGAATTTTAAAAATTGGTAAAACAGTAATTCAAAGAGAAATGTAATATTGTCTCATTCATTTGGAAATGTATTTGGTAAAATTCTGAGCAATTTTTCTCAATTGGCAGAGACTCAACACATTAAACCAATCCATTAAGTCTAAAGAGAAGAAATGAGAATAAAATTTTAACTATACTTTTTTACTGCTTTTGGTGTCAAAATAAGAAAATATATCTCTCCACTTTGATTCATACATTGTTCTCCAGTTGGCTTTAAGGAACTGAATTTAAATTAGGCTTCACTATACAGGAGTTTGCTACAGGTGTTCTGGAAATAAATTGTCTTTCTGGTTTAAATGTTAACTCTCAAATAAAAAAGCCCCAGGTTTGCTTTCATATGTCATGGTAAAAATCAGCTAGAAACAGTTTTGTATGTCCATAAAAAAATATTTTAAAATTGGTTCTAAAGTTTCATCTTCCAGATGGGCAGCCTTAAGCAGGCTCTGTTGAGATGGCATATTAAAGGCCTAAATATGCCTTCAGTCTACACATGAATTCTCAGGTTGACAATAAATATTTAAAGAGTTGCTGGTGTGTCACAAAAACAAAACTGCACCTTGTGTCTGTGTAGGAAGGTTTATAAATAAATCTGTTTTCCACTTTTTTCTTGCCTTTTTTTATTTAAAGAGGCCAAACCAGCTGCATTTTTAAGCGCTCACCACTACACTCAGCTACATGGCTGAGTTGCATTGTCATCAGAAACTACAAGTAGATGCCATTTGAAACCATCCATATGTTCTATGAATGCTACCAATATAGAAATTCATGTTTTTAGTAGAAAATATTGTTCGCCCTCAGAGATCCAGATGACACTACTTGAGCAGCAGTAAGACTACATACATTCATTCAGTCACATGCAAACATTGTTCTGGACCTTTTTAAGTTCTGTGGCTATAAAAATAATGGCAATCATGATAATATTGACATTAACAACTAAGCAACCGATGCCATTCATTGAACAACTATTTTATGAGCATAGCATTTTATATCATTTAGTTCTCTCCAAAATTCTTTGAGATGGATATAATCCATTTTTATAGATGTGAAATCTTAAGCCCAAAGGCGATGTTTTTGTTGTCACACCAGGGTAAACCACAGAACTAATGTATAGTCTTCAAACTGGGACTTACTGTGTTTGTCTATTTACTTTAAGTCACTAAGATTGGCTATACAGAAAGCCACCTGCAACTAAGATGAGTTGACATCATATTGGATGGTGACAAACTGATCCAAAGAAGCCCTATCTTATAGGGGAAAGATGTGTGCTAGGTGCAAAAAATAGAAGGCCAACGAGAAAGGGCAAGAGGGAACTTCAGCTCTAAGTCCATAATGAAAGATACATAATAATATGGTCCCACTTCTCCATTGGATATTTATGAAAGCTGTGAGCTCCAGAATTACAAAACCTTTTTTTGTCAAAGATATTCAAGAAAGCAAGGGAAGATTTGCTGCTCTTTATTGAGTGCTAGTTCTGAATTAGAAACTGCGCTAAGTGCTTACATAGTTTATTCGATTCAGTTCTACCTGCAAGGCAATATAGTTGCTCCCATTGATTATTGAGGTTTGGTGAGATGAGGTGGATTCCTGAGGTTCATGTAGTTCAGAGCATAGCTAATCTGACAGGTATGAAGTGATGTCTCTTTATGGTTTTGATTTGCATTTCTGTAATGATTAATGATGGTAAACATGTTTTTATGTGTCTGTCAACCATCTGTATGTCTTTTTGGGAAAAATGTCTCTTCAAGCATTCTGCTCATTTTTTAATAGGGCTGTTTTTGTTTGTTTGTTTGTTTGTTTTTAAGCTGTGTAAGCTCTTTGTATATTTTGGATATTAACTTCTTATGGGATATATGATTTGCAAATATGTTCTCTCATTTAGTAGGTCACCTTTTCATTTTGCTGATGGTTTCCTTCACTGTGCAGAAGGTTTTTAGTTTGATGTAGTCCTACTTGTTGATGTTTGCTTTAGTTGCCTTTGCTTTTGGTGTCAGATCCAAAAACATTCATCACCAAGACTGATGTCAAGGAAGTTATGGCCTATGTTTTCTTCTACTATTTCATCGTTTAAGATCTTACATTCAAGACTTTAATCCATTTTGTGTTAATTTTTGAGTGTTGTATAAGATAGTGGTCCAGTTTCATTCTTTTGCATGTGGCTGGGCACTTTTCCCATCACCATTTATTGAAGGGACTGTTCCCTCCCCATTATATATTCTTGGCTCCTTTGTCATAAATTAATTGACCGTATATAGGTGGGTTTATTTCTAGAATCTCTATTTTGTTCAGTTGATCTATGTATCTGTTTTTGTGCCAGTACTATGTTGTTTTGATTACCATAGCTTTGTGAAATAGTTTGGAATCAGGGAGTGTGATGCCTATTATTCTACTTTTGACTTTATCTCCATTCCCCTGAGATGACAGCTCTAGACATTTCAGATAGAAATCAAGTACAGAAAAAATTTTATCCACCCCATTATAATGACAAATATTTATTGAGCACTTACTGCATGACAGTAAGTTTTATTTATCCTGACCAAAGTCCATAATGTAATTATTTTTATTTTTTCTTACTTTACAGATGGGAAACATGGACATATTAATTTATTTCACAAATGCATTTATATCTATTTCAGTGTAACAAATTAGCACAAAGTTAGCAGCTTAGAACAACACATTTAATTATCTCAGTTTCAGAAATCCAGACATGATTTAGCAGAGTCCTTTGATTTAAAATCTTACGACGTTGTGGGATGCCTTAAGTGTATGACTCTTGATTTTGGCTCAGGTCATGATCTCATGATTCCTGAGTTTGAGCCCCTTGTCAGGTTCTGTGCTGACAGCACGGAGCTTGGAGCCTGTCTGTTTCAGATTCAGTCTCTCTCTCTCTCTCTTTCTCTCTCTCTCTCTCTCTCTCTGCCCCTCCCCCACTCATGCTTTGTCTCTCTTTCTCTCTTTCTCTCTCAAAAGTAAACATTAAAATAAATTTAAAAGGGGCGCCTGGGTGGCGCAGTCGGTTAAGCGTCCGACTTCAGCCGGGTCACGATCTCGCGGTCCGTGAGTTCGAGCCCCGCGTCAGGCTCTGGGCTGATGGCTCAGAGCCTGGAGCCTGTTTCCGATTCTGTGTCTCCCTCTCTCTCTGCCCCTCGCCCGTTCATGCTCTGTCTCTCTCTGTCCCAAAAATAAAATAAACGTTGAAAAAAAAAATTAAAAAAAAAAATAATAAATAAATAAATTTAAAAAATACTAGTAGTGGGGCACCTGGGTGGCTCAGTCGGTTAAGCGTCCGACTTCGGCTCAGGTCATGATCTCGGGGTCTGTGAGTTCGAGCCCCGCGTCGGGCTCTGTGCTGACAGCTCAGAGCCTGGAGCCTGTTTCAGAATCTGTGTCTCCCTCTCTCTCTGACCCTCCCCCGTTCATTCTCTGTCTCTCTCTGTCTCAAAAATAAACGTTAAAAAAAATTTTTTTTTTAATTAAAAAAATAAAAAATACTAGTAGTAATAACAATGATGTATAATAATAAACTTGCTTTTTATTTAACAATATTTCATAATATTTAATATCAATAAATATAAAACTGTATCATCAGGCTTTTTTTCTATGTTCCTAATATTCTAATATATCACGAATAGTTAACTAACCCATACTTTTAGCTGTTTTCTTTCCCCAAATTTTCCAGATGATAGCTAATACTGTAGCAAAAAAATATAAATTTAGCATAGTGTTCTAGAAGTGAAATTTCTAAATCAGATACAATGCCAATTCAGGCAGAATAATACATATCAAAATGTCTACCAGAAAAGTGGTATCAAGTTACATTACTTCCAACAGGATATGAAAATATGAGTATTCTCACATCCTTACTAAGGCCTAATATTACCAGGGTTTTAAAAATTTTCCAAACTGAGAAAATATCATATATTTTTATTTAAAATTTTCATTTTTTCAGTTGGTAATGAATTGAAGGTATTTTATGAACCAGGTATTTTATGAACTAGCATTTCATATATATGTTCAGTGTTTATTTTTTGTTAAATTATTTGCGGTATATATTCTAAAACATACTGTAGTTTGTCATTTACATTTATATTTTATGGTAATTTTGTTTTTATAAAAAAGAGTTAAATTTGCATAATCAAATTTATGCTTCTAATCAATAAAAGGTCCATCTTAAACTGCTTAAACTCATAAATGAGATCATGTGTGATCAACTGTGCTTGGGACTCAAGTTTGAGACTCCTTTTTTTTTTTTTTTTTTTTTTTTTTATATGAAGTTTATTGACAAATTGGTTTCCATACAACACCCAGTGCTCATCCCAAAAGGTGCCCTCCTCAATACCCATCACCCACCCGCCCCTCCCTCCCACCCCCCATCAACCCTCAGTTTGTTCTCAGTTTTTAACAGTCTCTTATGCTTTGGCTCTCTCCCACTCTAACGTCCTTTTTTTTTTTTTTTCCTTCCCCTCCCCCATGGGTTCCTGTTAAGTTTCTCAGGATCCACATAAGAGTGAAACCATATGGTATCTGTCTTTCTCTGTATGGCTTATTTCACTTAGCATCACACTCTCCAGTTCCATCCACGTTGCTACAAAAGGCCATATTTCATTTTTTCTCATTGCCACGTAGTATTCCATTGTGTATATAAACCACAATTTCTTTATCCATTCATCAGTTGATGGACATTTAGGCTCTTTCCATAATTTGGCTATTGTTGAGAGTGCTGCTATGAACATTGGGGTACAAGTGCCCCTATGCATCAGTACTCCTGTATCCCTTGGGTAGATTCCTAGCAGTGCTATTGCTGGGTCATAGGGTAGGTCTATTTTTAATTTTCTGAGGAACCTCCACACTGCTTTCCAGAGCGGCTGCACCAATTTGCATTCCCACCAACAGTGCAAGAGGGTTCCCGTTTCTCCACATCCTCTCCAGCATCTATAGTCTCCTGATTTGTTCATTTTGGCCACTCTGACTGGCGTGAGGTGATACCTGAGTGTGGTTTTGATTTGTATTTCCCTGATAAGGAGCGACGCTGAACATCTTTTCATGTGCCTGTTGGCCATCTGGATGTCTTCTTTAGAGAAGTGTCTATTCATGTTTTCTGCCCATTTCTTCACTGGGTTATTTGTTTTTCGGGTGTGGAGTTTGGTGAGCTCTTTATAGATTTTAGATACTAGCCCTTTGTCCGATATGTCATTTGCAAATATCTTTTCCCATTCCGTTGGTTGCCTTTTAGTTTTGTTGGTTGTTTCCTTTGCTGTGCAGAAGCTTTTTATCTTCATAAGGTCCCAGTAATTCACTTTTGCTTTTAATTCCCTTGCCTTTGGGGATGTGTCGAGTAAGAGATTGCTACGGCTGAGGTCAGAGAGGTCTTTTCCTGCTTTCTCCTCTAAGGTTCTGATGGTTTCCTGTCTCACATTTAGGTCCTTTATCCATTTTGAGTTTATTTTTGTAAATGGTGTGAGAAAGTGGTCTAGTTTCAACCTTCTGCATGTTGCTGTCCAGTTCTCCCAGCACCATTTGTTAAAGAGGCTGTCTTTTTTCCATTGGATGTTCTTTCCTGCTTTGTCAAAGATGAGTTGGCCATATGTTTGTGGGTCTAGTTCTGGGGTTTCTATTCTATTCCAAGTTTGAGACTCCTTAAAACATTTTCTATTCATAGATTTTTCCACCAAGAGCATTAAGAGAACTTTGCTAACATTTCTTAATATTTTCTAGGCTCAGTTATTAGGACTACAAAAACAATTTCATAATGTCAAGTTGAAACTTCAGGGGTAAATGAAATAACATTGATCTAGTTATAAGTATACCATCTTGTTATATTAACTTGGTGCACTTACTTCACTAGAGGCCTGGTTAATAAGCCCACTCCTGTATACTTGTAATCTTTAGATTCCCCTTTTGCTCGTTGGAATCATATTGTTATACACTATTATGACCGTTAAATACTTTAGGGATCACTTACTTCCTTTATTTCTCAAATGACATTAACAACTTACATAAGTTGAGTGTCTGAATTAAGATTGCTCTGTAGTAAGACTAAAAACTAGGTCTTTTGATTTTCAGACTATATTATGTTTCCCCTTCATTAATCACCATAGAGATATTTACTGACTTTACTTTCACCCAATTCTTTGATTTCTGACAAAACAAATGTAAAATTCTGTGGGGTAATTGAAAAGTTAAGTGGTAATTCTAAAAGGGACTCATTCTGTTGCTGATCAGAATTCAGAAGAAGGATTCTCAGTTGCTTTATTGCCACTCCTAACCCCGGAATCCCTGTTTTAATTAACAATGCCTAGGAGAAGAGAGTCTCTACATGGGAAAGCAGCAAGAGCTAAATCCTCATTTATAGGAGATTCTTCATTAAAAAAAAAATAGAGGTATTATAAAATAATCCAAACTCCTGAACTCTGTGAACAGCACTAGGACTCAGTATTATAGTCCAGTTAACTCAAGATATTCCAGAGATAAGGGCAGGTGTACAGAATATAGCTGATGGGGGCAAATGAAAGTATGAGTCAGGTACAAAAGCAGGGGTGGAAGGCAGATCAGTTTGGATAGAAATTGGCAGTGAAGTAAAAGGTAGATCAGAAAGCTAAACTAAATAAGAAATTCTGTAAGAAAGTATTTGATTACTTGGACTGATTCTCTGACCTTTCTGGCTTTCTTTTAACATGGTGAGGGGCTGGATGCCTTGGGGCGATGCTTGGTTCCTGGCAGTCCCAAGCCTTTCATTTGGGATCAACATAATTCCCAGTTACCAGTTAGTTAATCCTACTCTCACTTCATGGCTGTTGCATGGGCTTTGAGGTAAGAAAAACTCAAAATCCAAGCCTCAGATTCACTATTAACTATGTGACTTCGGTATATATGTGGCTTAGCTTCTAAATGCCACAGAGTGCCCAATAAATGATATGTACTTAGACTGTGACTCTTTCTATCGTAACTACTTTATTAAACCTTTATATTGTTTTTAAATCTTTTCGTTAATACTAAGTGGTCCAGTTAGATTTCTCTTTAACTTTGGGGATGTAAGTTAAAAATAAAATCACATAAAGGTAATAAAAATAAATAAACTGTTTTGCCATAAAGTTTCTTGCTCAGTGTTTACTTTGATACATTGAATGAAAACAGATAAGGCATTAATTCTGATTAAAAAATGAACTGGAATCTTTAAAAAAAAAACAACAAAGAAAACCTCACAATTTCTTAACAAATTAAAAGTCTCAAGAGAAATGAATCAATGACAACACAGTCTTACACCATGTACATATCCTTTTTATTATTTCTGTTAATAATTTCTCTAATTTGTACAAATGGCCAGCATCTCCCTAGGGCTTGAGTCATCCAGCAGCCTGATAACAAAATATTTGCAATCCTGTAATTCAAGATAAATACCCATTGCAAATACAGGAGAGTTACATCAGTCCTTCCCTTAAATTTAGATATCACAATTACAAACATTCAAAAAAATAAGTAAATTTATTAAAGTCAGACACAGTATAAAATTCAATGTGATAAGGGAATAAATTCACTTAAGGCACAAAATTTTGTATTAGTAGTTGCTTAGTATAAAATTTCTAAACTCTCTTGAAATTCAAATATCACGTTTAACATTTGTTTCCTAATCTATTATATTCAGGTATTATTATGAAAATTCTTCTATTTAAAAACTTACTATCTTTTCAGCTTTGCCTACTCAACAATTTGTGGAATTTCTTTGAAAAATAAAGTTAAGAATAATTAAATTATTAACATTATTATATTTCACATGTCTGTCCTTTTATCTTTAAAATAACAGTGTCCTGATAAATGGTATTTTTTATATGTATGTATAAAAAATCTTTGTATCTCTCACTTTCTCACTGACTCACACCCATGTGGTAAACCAGTAAATATCCCCGATTTGGGTTAGTAGCTCCAAGCCATAGCAACATTTTTCTTGACTCAAAAGGGTTTTCTAAGAGAAATCTGTTTTTAGTGTTAACATAATTATAAAAATAGAGGCTATTACTACATGGTCATGCGTTCCCTTTTCAGGATCAGTCACAAGCATCTTGTTTTCAAAGATAGAGTCAATTAGGAAACATGAAATTCAACTTTACAGTTACAATTAAATCCACTGAAATGGGTCTTACTGCTTGGGAAAGTAAATGCAAAATGGGACCAACTTTCTGGAGGGCAATTGGAAACTCTCCGTTTTTCTCCTTAAATTTTTATATATTTTGTTAAATTAACTTCACTGCTAGAAATGTAGTTAATAGGGGAAAATCAGAAATGTATGCAGATATTTATGAAAAAGACAGTAAAAACAACAATATTTTACTGTAACAAATGAAATGCCTAAAATATCTAGTAGTATGGAATTAAATAATTCTAAGATCTGTCTATATAATACAATATAGCATTTAACTGTTTTTATTTCATTTTTTACATGTTTGTGTAGTTAGAGACAGAGAGTGAGTGGGGGAGAGGCAGAAAGAGAGAGAGAGAGAGAGAGAGAGAGAGAGAGAATCCCAAGCAGACTCCATGCTCAGCTCAGAGACTGACACAGGGCGTGATCCCATACCTGAGACCTGAGCCGAAATCAAGAGTCAAATAAATGCTCAGCTGACTGCACCACCCAGGCAACCCCATTTAACTATTTTTAAATTAATATGTAAGGGCATGGAAATATGCTTATCATATAAAGTGAAGAAAGAATAAACATTATAACTCCAATTTTGGGAGGACATAAGCCTAAATTATCCCTGTAATTATTAACAGATGGTAGGATTAGGAGGAACTTTTATTTTTTATTGCATACATTTTGTTTTCCATAATGAATATATATGACTTATATAATCAAAATAAAATGACAAGTGATGCAAATGGTATATAAAATTTGTATCTATAGCTATAGTCTCTTATGAGCACATGGGCTTCATTGACACATGGCTGCTGAATATTGGACAATTTGTTATTTTCTTGAATAGCTCAAGCTCCACATATACCTCCAATTTGCTACTCTTGCATCATTTCATAACTCTATTTTACTATTATCTGTTTAGTCACCAGAAATATAAATTCACACTGATCTTCTTTCATTGTTCAAAAATAATTAGTACCAAAGTTTGTGTCATTATTTCTCCTAAATGCTTCTTGACTGTGTATTTTTTCCCTAAATCAAGGGCACCTATAGAAAAAAGCCCTAAAGTTGTAAACATATATATAAAGTTCACAAAAACATATTGAGCTTAATTTTTTGGAGAGTCCAACTCAGCCATATGTTGTAGCCACACTAAACCCTTCACCATTTCCTAAGCAAGAAATGTTATTCCCTTTAAAACTTCCACTTGCTATATAAAACAGCAAAAATGCCTCTTCTCTGAATTCTCTGAGTATTTTGGGGACAGTTAACTGAGCCATTTTTTTTTTACTCCTCAAATTCTCAGCACGACCTACTTTTGAAGAACTCAGCTAACTGAGTTGTAATTATTTGCTTTCGATAAGTTCTCTTTACTAGATTGTGGTGTACTTTTTAAAAAGGGCCATACTTTAAATCTTAGATTTGAATCTTTTTTTCCCCTGTCCCCTATATTAATGGAGGGTGAAATATATGGTAGGCATTTAGTTCTTTTTAACTGTATAACATTATTTTGAATGTTACTCTGTGTTATACTTCTAAATTCAAAGTGCAGATTTCTACTGATCAGTTGATAAATGTATCTATTTCACCTTAATCTCTGTTCATACAATACTTAGAATTTACATTGATGTCATTTAATAGTCAGGAAAGCAGCACATCTTTAAGAAAGATACTTTATATTATCAAGGTAATTATAGTGACTTTGGTAAGAAAACCTATCTTTGCTGAAAATCTAAGTTCCGGGATTTTGCCAGATATGTTAAATGTATAATTTTGATTGATCCCTTACTTAAAAATGAAGAAACTGAAGCCCAGGATATTTAAATAATTTTGATAAGGTCTGAAAGCCAATAACTATTGGATTATTTTTTTTTCTGAGCTCCACCAAAAAATTGTTAAGAAGCAAAAGATAATAGTACTATGACATTTAAATTATCTTAATATTTTTAAGAAATGTTACCCAATTAGTAAATGTGTGGCTTGCTCTTGTTTCCCTTGTGTATCTGCAATTGATGAGATATTTCACAAGGTATCTCAAGATATCCCTAGGGATATACCAAGAAACACAGGCTAGATATTAATGTAATTAAGGAGAAAATAAAGTGCTTGTGACACTTAGATTGATCCCAGTCTGTTACATTTTATTCTTTGAATAAAGAATTAGGATACTTATCACATTTGCAGATAAAATTGTGGATGTAAAACATTATACTGGAGGAGAGAAGCTGAGTGAAATAATAAGGAGAAAGATTAGAAGATTGGCCTAAAGCCTTAAAATTGCATTTAAAAGCAATCAATATAAATTCTTGGTTTGGGTTCCAAAGGTAAAGATAACTAAATAGCAAACAGAGGTAAAGAAAATAGAATAAAAAGAAAGATTTGTTGTTTTCTTTAATTATCAGCTCAAGGCAAATCAATAGGTAATGCGGCTCCCTCAGACAAAAAAAAAGGGGGGGGGAGGAGATAAGTAATGCGTGACTGAACTAACAGTTTGTAAGGAAATCATTTCCACTAATGCATGCAGAATCTTTCAGATTTTAGCAGCTAGTAACAAATGAGGGTCTCCACATGGGGAAGGGCATCTGATAAAACAGACCTTATAAACTTGTCAGTACATTTTGCCTTTTTGTCAGAATTCAGCCACTTAATATGGTGTCCATCATAAAGTTGAATGCTAGTGTGCGTTGCTCTCCTCCAGTACTAGCAAAGACAAAAATGTTTTGCATGTGCATTACAAAATTGAGCCTGGTTGGAATTTTCAGAGATTGTACTGAACACTAAAACACAAGAGAAATTATCAAAGACTTCAAGAAATAAAGAAACAGTTTCACTCACAAGATTTCAGCCAAGGCCCAAACTCTGCCTCAGTTTACAGGTTGTCCCAAAGCTAAAAAGAGCTTTCTATCCTGAATGAGTTCATAGCGCTTTGTACGTACAGAGCCAAAGTTTCCTCTTGGAGAATTAAAGTCACCTCTAGCTCTTAACTTGTCTGCACTTGGAGAATGCCATCTTTTGACTCATTTTCCCAGAACCAACTGCCCAATATCATACTCTGTTGACAAATCCTAGACTTCTATTCAGTTCAGCATTTAGGACTAAAAAATAGGAATCTTCCATGATAATTAGTCAGATTTATGTTGCATGACTAACTTCAGTTTCACATTTCAGATGGCTGTGTACCTCCTATAATTTTTCATGCTCCAAAGAGTAACAATATTCCAATTCAAAATATGCACTGCAAGACACGCTGTTAAAAGGGATCTGGTGTCAAAAATGTTTGGGAAACACTACGCCATGTTCATCCCTAAGGGAGTCATCAGGCACAGTAGCACGTTAAAATTACTGATGTGTTCTACTATTTAAAAGCCTTTTAGATTTAAATTTGCCGGCACTTGAGTTAACCGGAAGTTTTCCAAGGTAATCTGATCAAAGAACAAATTATGTATACGTGTTGTGTATGTGTACAGCACCTGTTAACTTCACGTGGAAGATAGCTTTTCTTCCCGAATGTTGCCGTAACTAAAAAAGTATACAGTCAGATTTTACATGTAAACATGTAACCAGCAGATCATTCCCTTTAGGAAATAAAGTTTCTAGAACTACAGGGGTCTGGCTTTATGTGTTCAAACACATAGTATTTCACTTTTGAGAACCATTTTTCCAAGTAATCTGGACCTACATAATTTCTTTTAATGGAGAAAAACCAAGAGGTTCTATAAAATTATTAAAACCATGCCCCATGATTTCAGTTTGGGATAATTGGGGATGAGATACTTACTTAACATGTAGAAGAGGGATATAGGGTAGGGAAATGTCATTGACTGCCTCAATAATTGCATATGAAATAACCCATGTCCAATGAGTTTAGGGATTTGCGTATTGTCTCAAGAAAACAAAAATAATAACAAAAACAAGGTCTCTAAGTAAATCCTACAGGGAGAGACAATTCAGCTCGTTATAACAACACTTTATAATGATTAGAATTATCAAATATTTAATAGGGTGATTCCCAAAGATATATATAATTCTTGTTACTGGGAGAAGTTCTTTGATTCACCTGCATTCAAGGTACTTATACAACTCCTAAATATACAAGGTGACTTCTAGAAATGCACACCTAACAAGAAGCACACACACAAAGGTAAAAAGCATTTTCTATAGCCCACATAGAGACCTTTCAGAAGTCTGTAATTTACAAAGAAGGGAATGATTAGATCTAAGTAGAGAGATTAAACTTGTTTTATTGATGGTGCTTCAGCCTACTCAAAAAAGTACCTTAGCCAAAACAGTGAAGAGAGGAGTGTAGCTTTTGTTTTGTAGTTGGATTCTATGAATTTGAGAGCTTGTCAATATCTATTTATTGTCAAATTCCACTGATTATGATTAAATTATATTATTATTTTTTTAGTTTATTTATTTATTTTGAGAGAAAGAGAGAGAAACAGACAGACAGAGCATGAGCAGGGGAGTGGAAGAGAGGGGGAGGGAGAGCTAGAGAATTCCAAGCAGTTTCTGCACTGCCAGATGCGGGGCACACTCGCGAACCGTGAGATCATGACCTGAGCGGAAACCAAGAGTCAGACACTTAACCAACTGAGCCACCCAGGTGTCCCTCTATTTATTCTTTTTTAAACTACATCAAGCTTAGTAAGTTGATTTTACCATTCATTTGATTTCTTAAATTCTTTTTTTCTCTTACTGAATTCAGTCAGATTAGAATAATTAAACAGAAAGCATTTAATTTGAATGATATATAACAATTAAAACCAACGTAAATCAATCCAGGCTAATTATTTTATTGTTCAGTACTTAAGATTTTTCTATAAAGTATTTTCTTCTGCTGTTGTTTTCAAATGCCATTTTAATGAATACTATTCCTAAAGTATACATGTAAAGAAGAGGCTAGACAATTAGAGATTTTCAGAATTGGAAGAATAAAAATAATCTTAAATAACCCTAGAAATAGTTGTACTACTTAAAGCTTTGACTGAAATGAAAAATAAATTGATACACAAAGTTGTACAAATCTCTGTAAATTCTCTCTGGCTAAAAAACCTCAAATCCCACAGGCAGGTAATAAATCACAGAGGGAATACAAAGTTCATTCAAAATTATGGATTTCCATTGAAACTAAGATATCTCAGAACCAATCAATTTCTGGGTGTTTGGGCAGAAATTAAGGGGAACACATTACCTTAAAAATGTACAGAGCTTGCCCCTCTCAGTGTGGTAATTGTACCTGGCCTTTTATCACTAGATACTGATACAGAGAACATAATTACAGCTTGGTTAAAAAAAAAAGTCATTAGGAAGTAGATTAGGTGTGATATCCATAATGAGAGTAGACATTAAATTTTAGCCTCTGAGGACAAAACAAGACAAAACAAGGTGGCTCTCTTGTGAACCTCTTACATCTATCTCTATGTTCGTTAATAGACCTTAACTTCAGAAGAAACAATGCTAGAAACTGAACTTGAAAGAAGAGAAATAACCATGTTCCTCTTAATATAAAATATTTAAGAAAAACATGAATATTAATTCATAATTGATTTTATGGCAGCAGAGGTTGATTGAGTATATTATTAAAGTCCAAATATAAACTAAATTGTTCCTGTATATGAATATGTTTATGTTTATGCAAATGTGATATATTTCATCTTAATCATACAGAACAATAGAAAATACTCACAAGATCAAATATCTATCCAGCTTTTTCTAGGTCAGTTTGGTACCAAGTGCTGAGTATGGAGCCTGCTTAAGATTCTCTCTCTCTGCCCCTCTTTCTCCCTTTGCCCCTCTCCCCCAATTATACTCACTCTCACTCTAAAATATGAAAAGAAAATTTGTCATTTTCCCCATTCAGGGCAGCAGTGTGAAGAGATACTCATATAAAAATATATAAATTTTCCAGACAATTTAGTAAACAAATACAGAGATGTATTTTTTAACAGTGTAAAAGAATTATTCACAAAAAGTAAAAATACCCTGAAGAATTAAAACAAGTATCCCCTCAGCATTTTAGAATTTTTATCTACATAACCCCAAAAGAGTGAACGTGTTTGTGTGTGTATATGTGCATGTACATGTGAATTATACTTATGGGGAAAAAAACCTAAAATTATATACTATGTTTTTGTAGGAATCTAGGAATATGCTGTATTTTTTAAAAATTCTTCTGAATTTCCAATTATTCTATATTTTGTCATAGTTAAAAACTATTTTCCCCAAAGATAATTATATATATATCTGTGTATGTATATATATATATATATATATATATATATATATATACTTATATATATATGCATGTGTACACATATATGCATACACACACACATATGTGATGCACACACTTTAACAAAGAGGTCAAATGTCTAAGTGTCAAAAATCAGTGTTTGGCCAAAGCAGTCTATTGTCTTCTAGAATGAACATATAGAATAAAAGAATAATTCTGAAATTTTAATATATAGGTCAATTATTTTAATAACTAATTGTTTGGCTTAATAGTACAGAAACAAGAATATCTCATCACCATGAAGTCCAAGACTGTTTCTTCCAGTTCCCACACCACACTTGGGGTACAAATTGATGTAAAGAATATTTTCGTTCATTTTCCTTAGATTCCTGCTTATGATACTGTTGCCACCTGTCACATGTGATAAACAAAGGAGGCCAAGTTGGTATCCCATCTGTTAAATCATCTTTTCTAAGACTACAGGACTACCAAATAGAACTTTTTATTGAAACACTATGGTTAAAATGAGAATTAAATAATTGAACATTAAATACAGTTCTTAGAAGTTGTTTTATTTAGTGTTACATATACTAGTCCCCAAACACTTCTACAAAGATAGAAACATACTATGATCTAGTCTTTATTTTTTATTTATTGGTAATTAAATTACTTAGAGCAGTTTGTTGGCTCCAAAAGAACACAGCGCTCTTCCTAAAATTTATCTTTGGAATACATTGTCTGTTAACATTCATAAAGGTCAATCTATTAAATCTATTTCCCTATTTATTTCACAGTTGAAAGTTGTTAAAAAGCTTTATATAAATATAATTCACAGCTTGCACAACCATCACTAATTATTACTCTATTTTATTACTGTAATAATATATATTCATACTTTAAATTAACCAATAGAACTTTATTATAAATACATTTTCACTCCAAGTTACCTATATTTGCAAGTGAATAATGAGACATTAACGATGCATCAGAAGTGTATGTCCTTGTTTCTTGTTCATATCATGATGTTACTTGCTTAGATATAGATGGTAATCTATTTGATCATACACCTACTGACTATTCCAGAAATAACACTGCAGCAGACATTTGTCTGTTTGGGCTTTCAAAAGATAAGACCAAAGATGAATCTTAAAGTTAGAGTTGGGCCAAATCCAGAGGCCAGAACCAAACTTGGACACATCCCTAAATTACGTTCATCTTCTGGTGGTTGTCCCCCTAATCACCATGAGAACTGAGTGGTACTGTTGCAAGGCAGAATAACGAAAAATCACTTGGACAAGTAGCACTCCTTGAAATAACACTAGGAACTTGAAAATATTTGTTGATTGACTCATTAAACAATGAATATACACCTATATATGTACCCTGAGGCCAATGTATATTACCTGAATGTTTCATCCCTTTTAGTTTACTTACTATGTACTATTTTTTTCTTTTGAAGTCATTTTAAGGTTTTTAAAAAGTATTACAGTAAACTATAAAGTTGTAGAATTAACCTACTATAACTTCAATAATGAGAAATTTAAGCTTTTTTAAAAATTCTGAACAACATCATTACATTTTCATTCTGAAAGGGAAAAAAATAATTATTTTCAGTTCTCAAGTAGTATTTTTATTTATTTATTTTTTTTTTTAATTTTTTTTTTCAACGTTTATTTATTTTTGGGACAGAGAGAGACAGAGTATGAACGGGGGAGGGGCAGAGAGAGAGGGAGACACAGAATCTGAAACAGGCTCCAGGCTCTGAGCCATCAGCCCAGAGCCCGACGCGGGGCTCGAACTCATGGACCGCAAGATCGTGACCTGGCTGAAGTCGGACGCTTAACCGACTGCGCCACCCAGGCGCCCCTCAAGTAGTATTTTTAAAACCTTTTACTATCAATTCTCATGGAACCATTATTTGGACAATTTGTTAAATTCACTGACAGTCATGTTTTAAACACAATTCTAAGTAATTACTGTTTGACACTTGCTTTTTTGGAGTAGCTTGACCATGGAATATTTAAAAAGGTGATATTCACTCTGATCATTGACCAGAACTGTTTTCAATGCTATCTTGACACGGATCAGTATGTTAGCAATGCTTGGTGGTCATTGCTTCACAGGCAGAACAATGTACTTTGCGAAGGCTCAATCCAGAGTGAGTGGAACCACTTCTCTGTACATGGCTTTAGGCACGTCTGGTGCAAATCCATTAGAAACCCTGAATTTGTGCTCCAGATCTTGCCCTCTGACCTACTCATGGTCACGTGAGAATGTGACTTCCACTCTAATAGGATAATAACATGTTTAAATGAATCTATAAACATTTAAAATTAAGTCCTAAAATCAAAATAATTTAACAGTCTAAACACCATCTAGTCTTAGTTTATATCTTGTGTCATATTTATTTGGCCAAGGCCAGACCTCTCCATTGTCCACAGTACTTAGGTTCTCTTGATACACCGCTTAAGTACTGAAATGAAGACAAGGACTTAGCATCTTTAATGTGTCTGTAATTAGCTTGCTAGTAAGAAATGCAAGTGATGTGTTCCAAGTCCTTTCTTATTCCAGCACAACCATAAAATCAGTCAGAAAGGAAGAGATAATAAGACAATGGGAGAAAGATCCAAAAGTAAATGAAAAAAAAATATTACCTAATGAAATATCTGGAAAGCAATTGTTACATTTGTATTAGACATTCATTATCAACAGAATCTATTCTACAAAACAACCTCTCCCCAACACAACAAACAAACAAACAAACAGTATACCTGGGTGGCTCAGTCAATTAAGCTAAGCATCCTACTTTGGACTTTGGATGAGGTCATGAACCTGAGGTATGTGAGTTCCAGCCCTGCAACTGGGCTCTGTACTGATAGTGTGGAGCCTGCTTGGGATTCTCCCTCTTCCTCTCTCTCTCTGACCCTGTCTCTCTCTCTCTCTCAAAATAAATCAAAATAGACTTAAAACAAAAAAGAAACACCACAACTTGTAAATTCCAGGTATTTTTTTTAGCTTTGAATGTATGTATTATCATTATTTCATCACAAATATCTAAACGTTTAACTATTTTACACAGTTATATTTATAAAACTCATGAATTTTTCTCTACAAAAAATAATTTCCAAATAAACTACCACAGCCAGACATTGTAGAACATTTTCTCTTTAAGTATTATTTATTTTCCTGAATAGTTTTGGAATAAAAGAAATAGTTGATCTTTTCGTGTGTGTGCTTTTGTCTTAGTTCTAATCTATCAATATAAAATAAAAAATTTTAGTGGTAGGATTATTGGTCTCAATTTTATACCCTTCTATGGTGATAGAATTTTAAAAACACCTCCTCTCTTTTTAGAAATCTTGATAACTAAGTACAACCAAAAATATCCAAAAATGAATATTATTTTCAAAATTTGAAATAAAATATTGTTCACTGTCATTCTATATGATATTATATATGATATATATAATAATATGGATTTCATATATGTTATATATGAAAACACTTAGTAGACAACTTTTTTCCTCAAATGGCAGTTTTGAAACAAGAATACATACATGTTCAAAAGTAAAAAGTAAAAATACAGGCCATTAAGAAATTAAATATTCTTCCAGGAATATAACTGGTTTGTATTTGGATTTCCACATCATTTTGTTTAAAAACATACAGAGCAGTTGGATGTGTTTCTCATAAGATTGTGGTCATGTGGGATAAGAAAGCTAATAGGGCCCTGTGGGAATCAGACTTCTACATTTGGGTCCATTAACTTTTATTTTTCATTTCAGTTGAAGAAAAATTGGAAAGCCATCAATTAAGAGATTTCTCATTGGTTTTCCATAGCTGACACATTGATACATATTACTTGAGGAAAGGCTTACCTCTTTACCATTTCACATTTATAATTTCAACGTTAGTGTTTGTGATTATTACATTTACCTCCAGAAGCTGTGGTGCTTCCATTCTGTTGGCCAAAGTGCTCCATCGCCATATGGAAAATGTTTGATTTTAATGAAGAATCTGGACAATCATGCTGATTGTTTATCTTGACTAGTGACAGCAACAGCTTATACCACTTGAGTTAATGTTTTTCTGGACAAACGTTTTACTTCAAGTGTCTGTGGGGGCTCCCTGGCTTAGGTAGCAAATATCTGGGCACAAACTGTAGGTGTATGAGGCTCAGTCAGATGCCATCTCCAAGTTCCTGCAAAATTCTGTGGTGTTGATCACCCAGCCTCAGTCTCTAATACTCGGGAGATTTTCTCTCTTGGATGAGAAAATCAAGTCTGATTGTTCTGACCCTCATTTTCTATCTCTTCGAGCAACTCATAAGTTATGGTTTTGGTTTTGTTTTAGCTGATCTTGGACTAAGAAAGCTTTTTAATTTTTTCTTTAAAATTAGTATATAATTTTGCTGTCTTAAATAATTTTGAAAATAAAATTAGGATTTGCCTTATTAGAAATATGAGATTTAAAACACTTAGCTTAAAAAAAATTGGGTCTTCAAAATTCTCTAATTAGATTTATTTTGCTGATTGCTAATCAATCTTATGGTTATGACTCTAGGTAGCTGATTATATCTGGAGATTGTAATAAGGGATATATTGACTAGAAATTATATGATCAATGAACTAAAATATTAAGGTCTCCCATAATCTTAGGATTTAGTAAACAGTGATAACTGTCTTTAGAGGCTACAGATCCCTGTAATTATCAAGAGGTGGGATTTGAGTCTCCTGGCTTAAATAAAATTCAAGTGAGAAATAATAAACCTATTTTGTAAATAACTATTTACTGACATAAATTTTATAGGAAATTATCATTGTATTTTAAAACTCTGACACATTAACCTATATACCAAGATTTTGTTTGGGATATGTCATTGCCATCTAACTTAGTTGTTTTCTTTGTATTAGTATTTATCATTTCCTGCTTTGATCCCTGCTACCTGCTGCCTCCCTCTCACTTACAGCTAGCCTCAAGTTGACACAGACACCGAGCAGCCTGACTGACCCCCAGCCTTTGAGAAGGGGCAAGTCATTTTATCATGAATATGCTAAACATACCAATCATTCTATCTTGCCACCTTATTCCAGAAGCTAAAGTGTTTCTTCTTTTCTTTTTGAGAGAGAGAGCTGGAGCAGAGGAGGAGCAGAGGGAGAGGGAGGGAGAGAATCCCAAGTAGGCTCTGGCACTGTAAAGTGCCAGCCAGATGTGAGGTTCAATCCCATGATCCTGGGATCATGACCTGAGCCAAAATCAAGAGTCTGCCACTAGGTAGACTGAGCCACCCAGGTGCCCCCTTATGCTGAAATAATACTAAAGACTACTCAGTATATTTAATTTATTACATTTCAAAATAGATTTTTTTTCACTAAAGAAAATAATTTTTAAAGAATTAGAGAAAGCTAATGTGCTATGAAAAATTCTTGTTTACCTGTTCAAATATGGCTACTTCCAAGTTCCCATAGTCTCAGTCATTAGAAAGATGGTGCCATTATTGAACTGAAACAACTAAGTGTTTTAGATCAGAGTTCTATTTCTAGCTCTTCACTGAGCCATTATATGAAGGTGAAAGCAAGGAATCAGATTAGGTGCGATGTGAGTTCCTGTCAACCCTCGTTTTACTTGAGTGTATCTAATGACAGAACTTCAGCCAGTAGATGGCACTATTTATTTCAGTGAGTAAAACTTTCATTCTCATGAAAATAAGCAATTAATTGCTGAATATGAAAATGAGTGGACTCCTTCACATTTTATTGTGAGTGTCCCCCAATTGATTTGCGTTCAAATATCACAAAAAGACATAAAATAAACAGAGATTTCCTCATTTAAGAATGGACAAACACACTTCTGGGACTTGGTATATTTTTCAAATAATGATGTAAGGACATGAGAAATTTAAAAATATTAATTTGAAGATTTTTTCAAATGTAAATTATCATTTTTTAATGTTTATTTACCCATTTTGAGAGAGAGAGACAGAGACAGAGATTGTGAGCAGGGGAGGAGCAGGTTGAGAGGGAGAGAGAGAATCCCAAACAGGCTCCATACCCTCAGCACAGAGCCTGTTGCTGTCCTCGATACCACAATCCATGAGATCATGACCCTAGCCAAAATTAAGTCAGTCGCCTATTATGGCTTAGCTATTTTCAGAAGCATGACAAGTATTTTTGTTGACCAGAAATGAAACTGAAACACAAAGTGATAAATAAGGTAGAACTTGCAGGCCCACAAGGCTTTGGGGCCAGAAGCAAGCTGATGGTTTAGGAAATTTGACACTTTGGGATAATGGAAACTAAATGCACATCCTGTAGATGGGGGACAGAACTCTGTTCACTGCCTGAAACCAAAGATTTCCATTCAAATGGAAGAAATTTCAACAAAGCTGTGGCTTGCCCCTGCAGCTGTGGCCTGAGGAGAAGGAAGGAGGAAGCCTCCTTGTCAAGACCTGGGTCTCCTGGCTCAATGGCTACTCTGAGGTGTGGTCCACATCACAGTGCCACACACACTCACATTCACCAGTATTGTACGGGTTACTGGGTATAAAATCTCTAGGCAGGAGGGGTGGGGCTGAAATGGAGAATTACGGTCAATATTACCTGCAAATCAATATTCCTAACCATGTGAGAAAAAATTTGAAATACAGCCATTGCATTTAATTTCAGTAATAAAACATTTATTTTGGTTTTAGAAAGAGGGAAAAAAAGTATTCAAAATTATAATATTTCAGATTTTAATAAAACTAAGAGACTTAATCTTGGCAGTTAACTTTGAGTGCTAAGCAAGAAAATTAAAAATGTATCTACAGCTAGATACATTCTATTGAAACTAGGATAATCAAAAATAAAGAAAAAAACACTTGAAATCTACCACAGAAGAAAGACAGATTCCCATACAAGAACCATAATCAGACTACAGGTAGACTTCTTAAAAGCAGAAAAGCAAGCCAGAAGACAGTAATACTTTACCACTAAAGAGCTGAGGTAAGCTAATTGTTCACCTAGGATATATTCAAAAGAGAAGGGATAATATAATTTCAGACACAGAAAGCAAAATAAATAAATAAATAAATAAATAAATAAGTAAAAATAAATAAAAATTGCTAATCATCTTTTTCCAGAAAGAACTATTCAAAGATGTACTGTAGAAAGAAGAATAAATCCAGAAAAATAAAAAAAAAAAAGAATAGGAAGCATGAAAAAAACAGGAAGCATGAAAATTGGTAAAATATGTTGACAAATTTATTTATTGATTACAATAAATATATAGGGGCTAAAAAGATGAAACTAAAATATTTGTCAATAAGAACAGATTGTTTGGGTGGGAGGAGGCAGGTAAAGCCAAGATCCTTGTTTGATTTAGGAGGAAGATAAGGAATAACTTTGCACATCACAGGAAAAACAGGCAAAAAATGGATAAACAGGGAAAATAAAACCATACAAATGCATAGTAAGAAAAATTGGAAATGGAAGGAAATGACTCTCTCAGAATAGTGACTGTCTTTAGGTAGGGAGGGTATCAGAAAGCAAGAAGTGAAATAGGGGTTTTGCATTATATCTTAACCTTTTGTGCATTAAATGACAAAAAGGGGGCTCCTGGGTGGCTCAGTGAGTTAAGTGTCTAACTTCGGCTCAGGTCATGATCTCACAGCTCATGAGTTCAAGCCCCATGTCAGGCTCTGTACTGACAGCTCAGAACCTGGAGACTCCTTGGGATTCTGTGTCTTTGTCTCTCTCTGCCCCTCTCCTGCATGCTCATGCTCTCTCTCTCCAAAATAAATAAACATTTTTAAAAAGACAAAAAGATATGAAGTAAATACGCTAGAATGTTAACATTTGTTGAATGTGGGTGGTTGGTACATAGATAGTCCTTATATTATTCTTTGTATTTTCTGAATGACTAGAGTATCACAAAATGTAAAATGATACTAAAGAAAAACAAAGATAAAAAGTATCATCTCACTACAAATTTATTAATTCCTTTTGTTCTTAGGCTCTGCTTCTGAAGTTTTAAGAGATATCAAGCATTTACCTAGAGCTCATATATTGGAGATCCGTGAAAAACTGTTTTCTTTAAAAAATATATCAAACAAAATGGAATAACAATGAAAAAAAAATCTGCTCATATTCTTGTGTATATTGCTTGCTTCTTTTTACTTTTGAAATCCTTAGTCTCATGTTCATTTTACGTTTGTTTTAGTTGACTCCTGATAATTAAGCAGAGTATCATTGAGATGCTTTGTGCTACACATATTTAAGACTATCTGGCTGCATAAGTGCAAATAGAGAATCTTTCTTTAGCACTAAATTTACCTTAAGAAATAATACTGGAGGTATTATAATTGTACATTTTGGAGTCTGTTTCTAGGAACCAGAAAAATCTAACTGGACTACTTGTGGCATTTGGAAAACCATTGGCAGTTTTTAAAATTGGCAGTTTTACTAAAGACAGATTAGCTGTCTCCTAAATTTAAGGGCTTTCATTGATATACATGAGTAGCTTGGAACATAAAGATAATTTAAACCTGAGCACACTAAAGGATATTAAGGAATTATTCTTAGGTTGGGAATATGATTCCAATACTATACAACCTCTATTTCTGATATACATGAGAATTTTTAAATTTAAGCTTGCATGAAATCAATTAATAATTCTCCTGTAGAGGGGAGAAATACCTGTTTATATTCAGAACCAGCCACAAATTTTGCATCCTGGACAAAGTCAAAAAAATAACAGAAAATCTTTTAATACCAATATGGCTTGAAAGACCTGATGGGAAAAAATATAAACTCAAGTAAATAAGTAGATTAAAAACCATCAGTGCCCTGACTCATAATGACCGACTGAACACACACATTCACTCCGTATGCTGCTGGCAATTCTATTGATGTAACAAAAAGAAAATATATTTATGAAGCACAAACCTGTAAAACAAGAATGGCTTTTGACAATAGGTTAGATATTACCTATGCTGTACCTTTTGTTCTCATGACTTATTCATTTCATAATTAGAAGCCTGTATCTCCCACTACCCTTCACCCATCTTACTCATCCCCCTACCCCCTTCCCTCTGGCAATGGTCAGTAATTCTCTGTGTTTATAGGTTTGATTCTGTTTTTTTGGATTATTTGTTTTCTTTTTAAAAAATTTTTATTAATTATTAATTAATTAACTAATTAATTAATTAATTGTTTTTTGGTGTTGAGTTGTATAAGTTCTTTTTATATGTTCTGGATATTAACCCTTTATAAAATGTATTATTGGAAAATATCTTCCCCCATTAAGTAGATTGCTTTCTTGTTTTGTTGATGGTTTTGTTTGCTGTACAAAAGCATTTTATTTTGATGAAGTCCCAATAGTTTATTTTTGCTTTTGTTTCCCTTGCCTCAGGAGATATGTCTAGAAAAATGTTGCTATGGCCGATGTCATAGAAATTATTGCATATGTTCTTGTCTATGATTTTTTATGGTTCAGATCTTGTCTTTAGGTCTTCAATCCATTTTGAATTACTTTTGTGTATTGTGTAAGAAAGGGATCCAGTTTCATTCTTTTGCATGCCTCGGCACCATTTGTTGAAGAGACTGTCTTTTTCTCACTGCATATTCTTGCCTCCTTTGTCAAAGAGTAATTGGCCATATAATTCTGGGTTTATTTCTGGGTTCTCTATTCTGTTCTATTAATTGATGTTCTACTTTACCATACTGTTAACAGTACCATACTGTTTTGATTACTACAGCTTTGTAGTGTTTTTTGAAATACAGGATTGTAATACCTCTAGCTTTGGTCTTCTTATTTAAAATTGCTTTGGCTGTTAGGGGTCTTTTGTGGTTCCATGCAAATTTTAGTATTATTTGTCTTAGCTCTGTGAAAAATGCTGTTGGTATTTTGCTAGGGATTGCATTAAATCTGTTGATTTCTTTGGGTAGTATGGACATTTAAAAAATATTCTTCTAATTCATGAGTATGGTATGTCTTTCCATTTCTGTTATCCTCAGTTTCTTTCATCAGTATTTCATAGTTTTTAGAGTACAAGTCTTGTCTTTCACCTCTTCAGTTGAGTTTATTCCTAGGTATTTTAATTCTTTTGGTGGGCAATGATAAATGGAATTATTTTCTTAATTTTTCTTTCTGATACTTTGTTGCTAGTATACAGAAATGCTACCATTTTGGAGGTGTTAATTTTATACCTTGCAACTTGACTAAAAGTAATAAATACATTTTTTTTTGGTGGAGTCTTTAGGGTTTTATATGTATGATATCATGCCATCTGCAAATAATGAGGTTAATTTCTTCCTTACTGATATGGATGTCTCCTATTTCTGTTTCTTATATGATTGCTATGGTTAGAACATCCCTTACTATGTTGAATAAAAGTGGTAAGAGTGGACATCCTTGTCTTCTTCCTGATCTTAGAAGAAAAGCTTTCAGTTATTCTTCAATGAGTGTAGTGTTAACTGTAGGTTTTTTATATATGGCCTTTATTATGTTGACATATGCTCCTGAAGACCAGAAGTCTTAAACCAAAGTATCAGCCAAGACTTGTTCTGTTTAAAGGCTGCAGGAGAGGATTTTTCCTTGCCTTTTCCTAGTTTCTCGTGATTGATGGCAATCAATTCATAGCATTATTTGGCAGGTAGACACATCACTGTAATCTCTGCCTCTGTCATCACAGGGTATTCTCCCTGTATCTGTCTGTGTCCAAATTTATCTCCTATTATGAGGAAGTCAGTAATTGGATTAGGGCCCACCCTTAATGCTTTATGACCTCATCTTAACTTGACGACATCTACAAAAACCCTATTTCCCAAAAAGGTCACATTCACAGATACTAGGGGTTAGGACTTAAACATATATTTTGGGGAGATATAATTCAAATTCAAACCAAAACATCTAATAATAATAATAATAATAATAAGGAATCAAAAGCTTCCAGAATGACCATTACTATCAACAAACAGACAAGTTACTTACAAGGAAACAAAAATAGCAATGGTCTACTCCTCAACAACACTGTGTGGGAGAAATAAAATAAAATAATATCTTCAAAGTATTGAAAAGATATAATTTGAAGCTAAATACTATAACCCCTCTCCCCAAAAAATTATCAAATTGAAGACAAAAAATTTTTTGTTCAATCATATAAGTTTTCTAAAAGTTAGCCTTTTAGATCAAATGTTTTTTGGTGAACCCATCCCTTCTTTTACATCCGCTTTTCCCATAGCCTAATTACAGCTAAGTTTGCTCACATTATATAATTCTGGCTAATGATAAGGGATTTTGTCATAGGGTTCATGAAAAAGGTTGTTTTATTATTTTTTAAAATTTCTTGATGAAAATTCCATTGTTTTCTTTTTCTGTCTTTCCTACTAGAAGGTTTGCATTGAGGCCTGAGGCAGTAACTTTTCTATAACCACAAGGAAAAGAAAGTGGTAGAGCTGTTGGTCTATTATTATATAGCCCTGTACGAAGCTATCAGCCACCTATATCCAGTATTCTAGTTACAAAACACAAATAAATCCCTATTTGTCTAAGCTATTGTTACATATGTATCTTACTAGCAAAGACAGTCCTCATGAACACATTACCATTAGATCCTTTTTGAAACTATTATTTGAGGATTTATTCCAGAAAAAAGGAAGAAATTCTAGGAAAGATGAGATGGAAGACAAGAAACAGTGATAATAAAAGAAATCAACAACAATATTCAAGTCTTAATGGAATTATGAACAAATTAGTAGCGTTTTCAAATTTAAATTCAAAATGCCTTCAGGTAGTACTTTGGGAACATAGTGAAGGAAAGTACAGATACAATAAGGCTTCTGATATAGTTGGAGCCAATATTAATTGTACATTTATTAATGGCATTTTTTTTTTATTAAGAATTAAAATGATGGGCACCTGAGTGGCTCAGTCAGGTAAGTGTTTGACTTGGTTTTAGCTCAGGTCGTGATCTCATGGTTCATGGGTTTGAGCCCCACAATGGGCTCTGCACTGATGGTATAGACCCTGCTTGGGATTCTCTCTCTTTCCCTCTCTCTCTGCTGCTTCCCTATTCACACTCACTCTCTCTCTCTCTCTCAAGATAAATAAATAAACATTAAAAAAAAGAATTAAAATGGTCACAAAAAAGAATACAAAATAGATTAGTTTATAAACTGATAGAAAAACACGACCACAGAAACACAATTATTCCAATAAGCTGTACAAATAGTAAGACCAAGAAACGGCAAAAAACATGGTGAATAAAAAAATTCGTAAAAATTTATAAAATAAAAAATAAAATGCAGAAATAATTCTAAATGTATCACTTCCCATAATAAGTGTTCAACAAATTACTCTATTAAAAAGAGAGGGTTAATCACATTTGGTAAGAGATAAAATATACAACCACAAGGTGTTTGCAGGAGACATACCGAATACAAAAAGAATTAAAAGGCTGAAAATAAAGAGATGAAATAGAAATCTCAGAATCAGCAAAGGCAGCAAGAACAGTAGAAGTAGTGGTATAAGTAACATACAAAAGAATGTATGACATCTTTGATAGCAAATATAAAAGTCTTTGACACCAAATAATATATCATCAAGACAAATTAAGAAAAATATGATATAAATGTAAAGATAATTCAATAAATTCTCAGTTTTAATGGAGAACATAAACATATTTTTCTCAGAAATCAACAAGTTAAATACATAAAAATAAATTTAAAAATTAAAGATTGAATAAAGAAATCATAAAGGTTTATTTATAGCCATATCTTAAACTTTATACCCAACCAAGAGAACCTTTCCTTTTAAAGTATCCAAGGGATATTTGTAAAATTGACCATATGTTAATTCACTAAGAAATTCTCCAAAGCAGAAATTATATCAGTATTTTCTATTAATACAATATATTAAACTAAAAATTAAAAAGAAAAAGAAAGAGAATAATTGTAAAATAAAATTATAAAGAAACTTGTCTACATTAGGATCAAAATTTAATAAAATATGTATAATACTTATACACAGAAAATACAAAACATTGCTGAAAGAAATGGAAACCTAAATAAGGGGATAGATAGACCATGCTCATGGATTGGAAGATTCAATGTTATTAAGATGTAAAAATACACTAGCCAAAAATACACTTATTAATAAAAATGTTTAACATTAAATGAGCCAATGAGTTAAAAGAGTACATTAAACTCACATAATGTAAGAAGAAAGAAATTGATAGGTATACAAGGAAAACAAACTAAACCAAAAATGGTCTGATCAATAAAAAACAATGCTAATTACCTTAAAGATAAAGTAGACAACCATTGGATAATGTGATAAAAGAAAAAGGAAAATGGATCAAACATTAGGAATAAGGAAGAGGGTATAACTATTGATACATATTCACGTTTTTTCATAGAAAGGAACTGACATAATTTTTAGTGATTAGTTTGACAATCTAAATGAAATGGATAAAACTTCAGGAAAATATAAACTACCAATATGACTGAAGAGATTGAAAATGTTACTCATACAATAACTGTAGGTAATAATTGTATTAGTTATGTGTTATCATTATTTTTAATAACATTATGATATCAGTATTATTTCCATTTTAGAAATTAGTATTCTAAGACATAGAGAAGTCAAGTAACTTGATTAGGTAACATAACCATTAAAAGGTAGAAGTCTTGGGGGCACCTGGGTGGCTCAGTTGGTTGAGCGTCCGACTTCAGCTCAGGTCATGATCTCACGGTCTGTGAGTTCAGCCCCGCATCAGGCTCTGTGCTGTCAGTTGAGAGCCTGGAGCCTGCTTCGGATTCTGTGTCTCCCTCCCTCTCTGCCCCTCCCCCGCTCATGCTCTGTGTCTCTCTCGGTCAAAAATAAACATTAAAAAAAATTTAAAAAAAAAGGTAGAAGTCTGTCTACAAAATCCATAATATTATACGCTACATTATGCCATTTAAATAGAATTTTTGTTTCTTTCCTTCCATAAGAAAGATTTTATGCTTTAGCTTAGGAAATAACCCTGCATATTATACATAAAAAAGAAAAAAAATCCTTTATTTATGCAAGTATAATTGGCATAATATGATACATTTACTTTCAATCATCCCAGAAGGTATTAAATAATATATTCATCAATTTAACAAATGCTTATTAAACATCTATTTACCCATTAGGGAAAATGGACACTGGAAATCCGAAAGTGATTAAATCACAATTCTTCTCCTTAAGAACTCTCAGTTTAAGGTAGAATTGAGTTATATTCTCATATTAATACTTTAATAGTATAGTGTTGTAGGAATGGCAATAATAATAATAATGTGAACAAAGTTCACTAAGTGAACAAAGAAAGGAATGAATAACTCTGTGTGGAAATCAGGAAACATCCATAATTTTCTAGACATCTACTGAGTTCTAGATGAAGTAATATGATATGATAAAAACTTACTGGAAATGTGTAAAAATATCTAAAAAATATAATGTATGCGTAACATCCCCTACACTGCAAAAGAAACCTGTCATTGATGAAAGGCAGTGACTGGAAATTATTTTTCTTCACTTAAGAGCTAATTTGTCTTGAAGACTGGACTGTCAACTATTTAGCTGAGGTTGCTTTATATATGTTAATGTATTAATCTCCACAACACTGTTATGAGATAGGCATTTTTACCCATTTTACAAATGAGATAACTGAAGCCCAGAGACACTAATTATCATTCTCTAAAAAATATAACTACGGCAAACAGAAGAGTAAGAACTAAACTGTAGGTTACTCTTCTTGTGTCTGTTATATAATAATGGTGGGGGCAGAGCAGGCAGATGATATTGTTTTAGGTTGATGATCCTGGAGAAAGATATGGGAATTACAGAAAGGGAGCTCCTTTAGAGTGACAACCAAACTGGACCAAATGGAATATGATAAACAGACTAACAGGTGGAAAAGGTCTGGGAGAAATTTACAGATTCTGGGGTGTCAAAGAGGAAGAAATGCAGTATTTTCTGTTCCAACGTACACACTGTATGTGAAGGAAGTTGAGACTTTCATGAGTATTTGACATATGAAAGAGAAAAGCTGGCTGGAAGGCAGGTAAACAGGGAAGAGCGACCAGGGACAAACCTGGAAGATGAGCTTTGCAGACATGACTACTTTGCCTAGGGTTTGTTTTGCTTATCCTCACCTGGGTGGGGACAAAGCAAGCTGTATTTAAGGAAACTGTCATGTTCAGCTGTGAGTGGCAGCTCTGCTTAGAATAAGACTTTATTATAAAAGTAGCTTTTATCCAGGAGATGTGGTTGCTTGAGATAGTTATTTAAACCAGGGATCTTTACATTTTTTTGGCGGGGGTGGGGGGAGTCAGAGACTCCTTACTAAAAAGGCACTTCCTGGAGGGCAGAGAATGGGAGACTCTGGAGAGGAAGCAGGAATACGATGAGAAGGACTGGCTGTGAGGTTGGTGGGTTTCCTGGTTTCTCTCTTAAGTATGCACCCATCAGCAGATCACTTGGTCAGGAATAAAAGTTGGTTAGAACAGGTGAAAGACCTATAGGCAAAGAAGGGGTTTCTGCATCCAGTGGTCTTAGACTCCTCCTCCTCCTTAAAGTGTCAGGAAGTCTGAGATTAGACTTGAAATATTAATAAGCCCATTCCTCTTGAGGTCCTTGAAGCAGCATTATTACATCTTCTTATTATATAATCCAAATTTTAAGTTTTTTCTACATTCAGGACAGAGGCCAGATACAATGATAAGATAGAAAAAGTTTGATTTGGGCTTTGCTTTTTCAACCCATACAACTTCCTTTCTCAGACCCACTCTGCCAAGTTCCTAGAATACTCATGCTGCCATTCACACATATACTTAGCCTCCTGTCATCACAATTGCTTGTCTTTTGTGTATTATTTTAGTAATCCCATTGAGGGAAAATCTTTACAGGTGTTGGAGGATAATAGTCATTGTATTATGCCTAGTGGGGCTGTTTGCATTTTAACTAAAGATCCTTATGATGTGCAAGTAATCTTTAAAAGAGGAATTTCAGGTACCCTAGAAGCCTATGGTAAAAAGATTTGTGAAGCTGAAAAACAATTTTTTCTTGGAAGGTTTTTTTTTTTTTTAAATCCACAAAAACTGAGGGAAATGGACCTGAATTTCTTCACAGGCCCTATGGGAACTAATGCTATTTTGATCTGCATTATATAGTATTGGGAAAATACATTCCTTCCAGTTGTACCCTTAATTCTAATACAGAGGATTACTACTACTACAAAGCTGCATACCTCATCTGTGCATAAGACTAGCTGTAGCTAGTGCCACCAGATACATAATGCAGACAATGCCAACAACTCATTTTACCCCTCTCTACCTTAAGGTCATGAGAGGCCATATGATCCTCCATTATAGAGTTTTCAGGAGAGACATGAGAACATAATTCAACAGACTGTATTGCTTTCCTTTATTACATTGGAATAGCTTTAATTTGGGAGGAAATCCAGAAAGGTGATAGCTGTGACAACTCACCCGGTAAATTAAAATGGCCATCTGTTTAAAAATAAATAAATAAAAAGCATTTTCAGAGGATCAGGCAGAAATATAGCAATCACAGCCAGGATTGATATTTTTAGTAATTGTCATTCTTACTAGAATAATTTATTCCTGTCACTCTTCAAATCACAGTACATTTGGTTTTTTTTCCTTCATAAGCATACACATTCTTATTGAACCTTTCATAAAACATGACATATTTCTATCCAACTGCCTCCCTTTCCACTCCCAAATTAACCTTTGACGACCTCACTGTTACCAATAATTTAAAGATAATTCCTTGATTGACATTCTTCTTACCAAAATGATAATTTCCCAGTGACAGATGGTATCCCAATCCTAACATCAATTATTAACTGGGAAAAGTTTTTTTCTTTCTTTCTTTTAATGGAATAAGGCAAATCAACTAGTTAGTGAGATTCTACCATGTGTTTACCTTTGGATGACAAAAGACAAGATAAAAGTAATTCATAGTTTTGGAGTATCTGCTATGGTTTTAGCATTTAAACATAAATAACCTTACTTGAAGTTCAGAGTAGCTAAGCAAGCTTCCCAAAGTTATATACCTACATAGCTTTGAAGTAATAGATTCAGGGTTCAACCTCAACTCTGGGTAATTTGAGGACTGAGAAAAGACTCAGCAAAATACCCTGCTTCCAGGTATAGAAAAATCTCTTAGAGTGCAGAAAGTTAGGGGTATGACTAAATAGCATAGTAAAGCCTCAGCAGCCCAAAACATTTCAGATGAATGTGTAAAAGAAAGAGTGTGTCCCACTTGCCAAAAATTATGTGACTGGAAATGCGGTGGAGCTTGGTTTTCTTGAAGCAGGGAGCAGAGGAAAGGACCTTCTATGGATCCAGGTCCTGGAGGCTGGAGGAATACTGGAAGAATGGTTTTAGTGTTGGGGGTTGAGGTGGCCTTGACATTGAAGACAAGCCACAGTGAGCAACACTGTCACCAAGTCTCTGGGCTACCTCCTGACACCCCCATGGTGAAAATCCTAGGTCATGTCTAACTTCCAGCATCATAAAATAATTAGTGAGATTGATTCTTTGGACATTAGAAAAGTAGCACCTTCTCCCTGAGATAATAGGAAAAGGATGTTTCTGAGCGCAGCATGTGGATGGCATAGACCATCGAACATCTCCATCACTATCCACCTGCATAAAGAAACTGGATGTCTATGTGGAAGAGAACAAAAAATGCTGTATCTGTGACATGCTCTAACACAGAGAGCTCATGGTTTGGGTGGCATGGAGTGACCGTTGCTTACTGGAACTCTGGGGAGGAGAAGCATTTTCACTATCACCCTAAAAAGAGAAACCACTGCCAGACCAGCAGAGGTAGTTTCTGCCTCATTCAGTCACTGTGCTGATCAGTCAACCACCCTTGTCTCACAGCAATATCACACATCCTTGAGAACATAACACAAACAAGCTAAGAATTCTTCCCTTCAGGCAAATGGCCAATCAGATCCTTTGCAGCTGTTAGTGGGATGATGCTAACAAGGACAAATACCTTGGATAAAGTAAATGCTGCATCCTGTTATTTTTAGGCAATTGTAGACAAGATAAATGAGATAGCACTACTGACGGAAAGTTCAGAGTCATTTAGTTTTTACATATTAAAAACAACAGTTTGTATCTCAAGCTAGTATGTGGAACAAATCAGTTATAGTAGCTACCTTCTTCTAGCACTTTCCTATTCAAATACTATATAAACTTAACTAGAATAGTAGCTTTTAAATATTTCTGGACCTTGTACGTAAAATAAGAAACAGGGGTGCGTGTGGGCTCAGTCAGTTAAGCGTCTGACTTTAGCTCAGGTCATGATCTCCAGGTTCGTGGGTTCAGGCCCCGCCTTGGGTTCTGTGTTGACAGCTCAGAGCCTGGAGCCTGCTTAGGATTCTGTGTGTTCCTCTCTCTCTGCCCCTCCCCCACTCGCACTCTGTCTCTCTCTCTCTCAAGAATAAATAAACATTAAAAAAAATTTAAAAAAGTAATGTATCTTACACCGTGAAGCAGAAAACATATATACATATATATGTATGTATATATATAAAATGGAAATACAAGCTTCACAAAACAATACTATCCTTGATCACATGCAGTACACTCCAGTATTTTCTCCTGTTTTCTTTTATTGAAAAAACTGTGAAATAGATTAGAAACTACTACTAGAAAATGGCCTAGATTAAAGAGAAATTCAAATTGGCTGGATGTGCTTTGACTGACGGAATGAACATACATTGGTTTCATGGAATCACCCATTTCTAAAATGCTCAAAAGCATCTTTATAATACACCATTTTAAAATTTGTTTGGGACAATTTACATTATACTTATAATTAAGTTATTGTTTTCCTACTTTAAACATCCAATCTCTAGCCCATCTCTACCTTCCTAAATATTTTGTATTTATATATTTCTTCAGATTTCACTAACTCTGGTTCTATGATGTCTCAGGCTTCTTTAATGTCCTGTTTTTCTATGCATTTTATCTATTAATCTAGACTCTATCTCATTCAAAGAAGATAGTTGCTCAATTAAAATTTTTTAATATACACAATTTTAAAGCAATTTCAAGTTTACAGAAAAACTGGGAGGAAGATAGAGAGGTTCCTCATATGCTCCCTGCCTTGCAAAGTCCTTTCCCATTATCAAAATTCCTCCCACCAGAGTGGTACACTTATTGCCATCAATGAACCTACATTGATATTACCAAAAGTCCATAGTTTTACAGAGTTCACTCTTAGTGTTATACATTCTATGGTTTTGGACAAATCCACAATGACATATATCCACCATTACAGTATCAAGAATATTTTCACTTCCCTAAAAATCCTCTGTTCTCTGCTCTTTCATTCTTCCTCTCCCCCAAAGCCCTGGCAATCATGGACATTTTTATTTTCTTCATAGATTTGGCTTTTCTAGAATGGTTGGAATCATACATTATGAATTCTTTTCAGATTGGCTTTCTTCACGTAGGAATATGCATTTAAGATTTCTCCCTCTCTTTTCATGACTTGATAGCTCATTTCTTTTTAAGCACTAAATAATATTCCATTGTCTAGATATACCAGAGTTTATTTATCCATTAACCTATCAAGGAGTATCTTGGTTGATTCCAAGTTTTGGCAACTTTATTTTTTTATTTCTTTTTTAAATGTTTATTTATTTTTGAGAGAGAGAGAGAGAGAGAGCATGAGCAGAGGATGGGTCAGAGAGAGAGGGAGACACAGAATCCAAAGCAGGCTCCAGGCTTCAAGTTGTCAGCAGCACAGAGCCCGATGTGGGGCTCGAACTCACAAACTGGGAGATCATGACCCGAGCCGAAGTCGGATGCTTAACCAACTGAGTCACCCAGGTGCCCCACCAAGTTTTGGCAACTTTAAATATAGTTGCTAAAAACATCCATGTGGAGGTTTTTGTGTGGACATGTTTTCAACTTTGGTAAATACCAAAGAGGGCAATTGCTGGATTACATGGTAAAAAACATGTTCAGTTTGGTAAGAAACTGCCAAACTGTCTTCCAAAATGGCTGTAACTTTTTGCATTCCCACTAGCAATGAATGAAAGTTCCTGCTGCATCACATCTTCAATGATATTTGCTGTGTCAGGGTTCACAGTTTTGGCCATTCTGATACTTGTGTAGTGATATCTAATTGTTGTTTTAACTTGCATTTCTCTGATGATATGTGATGTAAAGTATCTTTTGGATGCTTATTTGTTACGTGTGTATTTCTCTGGTGAGGTGTATGTTGCTGTCTTTGCCTTTTAAATTAGGTTGTTTTGTTATTGTTGATTTTTAAAGTCTTTTTATATATTTTAAGTCACAGTATTTTACCGTTTGTTTTTTTTTTTGCAAACATTTTCTCCCAATCTGTGGCTTATCTTTTTATTCTCTTAACTGTCTTTTGAAGAGCAGAAAATTTTCCCAGCTCATTGATCCTTGCTTTTATGGATCATGCCTTTTGTGTTGTATCTAAAAGTCATTTCCACTCTGTAGGTTATCTACATTTTTTCTTATGTTATCCCGTAGGAGTTTTATAGTTTTATTTATATTTCAGATTTGTTTTGTTTTGAGTTAATATTTTTGGAAATGGTGTAAACTCTGTGTTGAAATGGTCCTCCTCTTTCTCGTTCTGAATGTAGTTGTCCACTTGATCCAGCACCATTTGTTAAAAAGACTATTTTTGCTTCATTGTACTGCCTTTGCTCCTTTGGCAAAGATCAGTTGACTATATTTATGTAGTTCTATCTTTAGGCTCTCTATTCTGTTCCATTGATTTATTTGTCTATTCTTTTTGCCAATACCACTGTCTTGATTAATATAGCTATATAGTAGGTCTTGAAGTCTGATAGTGTTAGTTCTTGAATTTTGTTCTCTTTCAGTATTGTGTTGGCTATTTTGATTTTTGCCTCTTCATATGAAATTTGAAATCAGTTTGTTGATATCCACAAAATAACATGCTAGGAATTTAATTGGGAACAAATTGAACCGATATATCAGGTGGGGAAGAACTGACATATTGACAATATTGATTCTTCTTATCCATAAGCACAAAACATCTCTACATTTATTTATATCTTTGATTTGATCAAATATGCAGTATTTTCCTCATATAGATCATGTACATAATTTATACCTAAGTATTTCTTTTTTTGATGCTAATATAAATGGTATTACTTTTTAATTTCAAATTTCACTTGTTTATCAATAGTGTATAGGATGATATGGGTGTGTATTCGTCAGTTCTATCCAGTTTTCCACATAAATGATCATGTAGTCTGTAATGACAGTTTTGTTTCTTTCTTCCTAATCTGTATACTTTTGATTTAATTTTCTTTTTTCTTTTTTTGTACTAACCATAACATTCAGAAAGATATTGAAAAGCAGTGGTGAGAGAGGACATCTCTGCCTTTTTCCTACTCTGTGTGGGTAAGCTTCAAGTTTCTCACCATTAAGTTGTTTTATTGGTTTGTTGGCTTGTTTGTTTGTAGATATTCTCTATCAAGTTGAGGACCTTTCCTTCTACTCCTAATTTACTGAGAGTTTTTATCATGAATGGGTTTTAGATTTTGTCATCTTTTTTCTGCACTTAGTGATATGATCATGTCGACTATTCTTCTTTAGCTTATAAATATAATGGATTATATTAACTGATTTTCAAATATTGAACCAGCCCTATATACATAAAATAAATGTTACTTGGACATGGTGGATAAGTTTTTTATATATTGTTGGATCCAATTTGCTAATATTTTATTGAGGTTTGCACCTATGTTCATGAGACATATTGGTCTGTAATTTCCTTTTCTTGTAATGGCTTTGTCTGGTTTGGATATTAGGGTAATGGTAGCCTTATAGAATGAGCTAGGAAGTATTCCTTTATCTTCTATCTTCTGAAAGAGATTATAGAGAATTGATATAATTTCTTCCTTAAATGTTTGGTAGAATACATCAATGAGCCCATCCAGGCCTGGTGCTTTTTGTTTTGGAAGGTTATTAATGATTAAATCAATTTTAAATAGATATAGGCCTATTAGATTGCTTAGTTCTTATTGTGTGAGTATTGGAAGATTATGCCATTCAAGGAACTGGCCCATTTTGTCCAGGTTATCATATCTATGGGTTGTTCTTGGTATTCCTTTATTCTCCTTTTAATGTCCATGGGATCTGTAGTGATATTTCCTCTTTCATTTTTGCTATTAGTAATTTGTAGTCTTTTTCTTTTTTCCTTAGTTAGCCTTGTTACTCTAAAGTTTGCAATATGCATTTACTACTAATCCAAGTCTACCTCAGATCACACTATACTGCTTCATGGGTGGCGCAAGTACATAATAATAACAACATAATCCTAATTCCTCCCTCCCATCTCTCATATCATTGATGTCATTAATTTACTTCTGTATAAATATACATTAGACTGTGCATGACACACATGCACACACACATATACATATGCATACATAATCAAATATATTGTTGCTATTATTATTTTGAGGAAAGTATTATCTGTTGGATTGATTGAGAATAAGAAAAATAAAAGGTTTCATTTTAATTTCACTTCTCCAGTGTTTTTCCTTTATTTTTATATATTCAAGTTTCTGACATATCATTTTGTTTCTTTCTAAGGAATTTTTTTTTAACCATTTCCTAAAAGGTCTGCTGGCAACAAATTCTCTCAAGTTTTGATTTCTGATAAAATCTTTATTTTTCCTTTACTTTTGAAGGATAATTTTTCAGAGTAAAGAATTATAAATTGAAGTTTTTTTCTCTCAACACTTTAAATTTTTACTCTATTCTCTTCTTGAGTGTATAGTTTCTGAGACATCCAGTGTTATTCTTATCTTTCTTCCCTTACAGATAAGATGCTTTCTTTTGGTATCTTTCAGGATTTTTTCTTTATCTTTAATTTTCTCAAGGTTGAAAACTGATATTTTTATCCCTCTGAGTTGCCATTCATTTAATTAATTTGGTAACTGCTGCTTTCCAACTATTCATAAATATTTATTTAATTTTTGTCACTTAAAAATTGTGTATCAATGGTGATAATATTCCTAATAACTTAAAATTTTCAGAAAAAGGAATTGATATAATGACATTTAGTATCGCATTTTTAGAAACTTTGAAAAATTAAGTTTGTTAATTTATTTGTATCTGTTTTAAAATAAGTTTATAAATTATAAGCTTTCAATTAATTAATTTTTATTTTTAAATTTTATTTTTTATCATTGACTAAAATTTATAAGTTACAGTAAATGCACAATTTTTTAAGTGTTCACCTTTGGCAATTGTGTACACCACCCAAAGTGAGAAATAGATCATTTCTTTCACACAGAAAGTTACCTTGTGCTTCTTTCCACTTAAATGTTTTCCTTCCTGAAGGCAACCACTTTCTGATTTCTGTGTTAAGAACTGCAAAGTGTATGTAACTTCAGTCTTCTTGAAAATTAGTAAGTTATCCTGCCAAAGTTTCACAGATTCTACATTTTTTTTTAGGTTTATTTATTTATTTTAGAGAGACAGAGAGAGTGAGAAGGAGAGGGTCATAGAGAGATGGGGAGAGAGAATCCCAAGCAGGCTCCACACTGTCAGCGTGAAACCCGATGTGGGGCTCGAACTCATGAACCATGAGATCATGACCTGAGCTGAAATCAAGAGTCGGATGCTTAACCGACTGAGCCACCCAGGAGCCCCGTCAATTGCTTTTTAAACTGTGAATGTTCAGGTGACACAGTCCTGACCTGTAATACATAACAGGAAGTCAGTGGGTGGAGCTTTCTTGAAGTTTTTTAAAAGGATCTGATTTAGCTCATTTATTCAAATGGAATTATACTCATAGAATAGTTTCACTATCAGAAATTAATTTAAAAATGCCAAAGTCTCTCCTGAAGAAAAAAAAAATCAGCATTTAACCTGAAAATCTAATGATGAATTAGGAAGAGACAGAAAAGAACCTGGGGGGGGGGAAAGGCAAGTAATGAATTTGTGGGCACTTATTAGGGCAGAGGTGAATCCATCAGACTTGAGGAAGTACATGGCAAAAAATTTTTCTGCACAGAAATTCTTTTAGATGAAGATTGTTAATTCTGTTTTTCATATCTTATTTCATTATTTTTGTCTGCTTTCTACTTAGGCTCTTGCTACTGAGATTTAAATTCACACAGTCCATTTTTTGGCAGAATGTATCAGGATGGTTCTCCTACCCTTCCCCAAGTTGTAGCCACGACAACAATTATATTCAGGTCTGAGGACTGTGTTGAAGTGACTTCCCTCCCTACTCAGTATTGCCAAATTAGCTGAGCCCTCGCTCTGGTGTTTGATTTATGAATTCTTTCTTCAGTTTGAATTCTTCCTTCAATTGTGTGTGAAGGATTTTAGCCTCCTTTTTCACAGAAGAGATGATTCAATCAAGCAAAGGTTAGCTGTTACAATGATTAACTTTGGAGATTTGGTCCTCATGGCCTCAGCGGCTTTGGCAGTAATAGTTCTGCTCTAACAGCAACTCTGCTCTATGGGGATGGACTCCCTCTACCGCCACTGGGGTGACTTCTTGACAGCCACCTGCATGTAGAGTCATGGTCTAGTGAGGAGACACTGTGGGGCAATAACAAGTTGTTTTTTGTTTTTGTTGTTGTTGTTGTTTGTTTTTTTATAATTTGTGGTACCTAAAAGAGAATTGCTTCTTCTTCCAATTAAAAGCCAACTTATAATTTGAGATGAAATCGGGAACTTTTTTTTTTTTCATTTGCCAGTAAAAAAAAAAGACTACCTAACAGCTGCCATGTACCAATCAATCCCCACAGAGGCTTACAACAACAACTATTCATTCAGCTCACATATCTTCAGATTAACAATTTGGGCTGCGATCAACTGCGTGGTTTTTCTAGGCTAATTATGTGTGAATGGTCTGCTGCTGGGCTGATCGGGGGCTGGTTGTCCAGGATTGACTCAGCTGGGACAGTTTCTGTCTTCATTTGGACGTCTCTCACCTTCAGCAGACTTTAGCCTGGCCTTGCACACACAGTAGTGGCAGAGTTCTGAAATATATGGTTACATGCAAAGCCTCAGGAGATGTCAGCTTGGAAACGGCACACCGTCACTCCTACTAGGCCAGGGCAGGTATACAGATGAGAAAATAGCCTCTACCTTTTAAGGGGAAGAGCTGAAAATCACACTGAAAAGGGCACGGATACAGAAAGTAGCGAGGATTGTGATCACTTTTGCAAAGTGCCATGTTTGCCGTTGGCCAGGAAGATTGATTGCAAATCAACACTGGAAAAACTGATCTTGATCGAGGGCGGCAATTTAGCTAATATTGCATTCAGGTAAGGGATCGCTTATATGGTGTGGTGTGGGGCAGGTGTGAGGCAGAGAAGTATATACACATTAATCTCTGCTTTGTCAGCAGATTGTACTTCTAAATCGTGTATTGTTTTTGTTGTTTGTTTTATTGAGAAAAAAAAGAAGATATTTCTAAAATGTAGCAGCATGCAATTGTATGCTTCAGACAGCATTTAATAAAAATTTCCTTGAGACAAGAGAAAGAGATGAGAAAGACCTACAGACAATCAAGACTGTTCTACTAGATTAGCTTCTTCATGTTGAAAATCTGTCAAATCTGTGATTCATTCAGATAGCACTTGTTTTTGGTATAATAATGAAATTGTTGCTTTAGTCTACTGCATTCTCCTCTATTATTTTGTTCAAGCAAGATACTGTGCTGAATTGAACCATGAAATGAACTGTATTGAACAACATCAACAACAAAAATGTTCTGAGGTGACATCTGAATTTTCATTTGCTTGTTCAATTCCTTTTACAGTTATTACCTTGTTAATAATGTAATGTTTTTTTATGAGATATCAAATCAGAGAAGAAAACAACAAAGGTGAGTTAAGTTAGCATAGTTTAATATAATAAAGGAGTCAATAGCATCAGTAAAAGCAGTGGGCACTACACAGAACTCTCAGTTCTGCTCTTTTACAATGTAGTGATGTTCACTGTTCTAATCACATAGCTCTAATAACCAAGGATCACTCTTCAGCCTGAAAATATGATATTGTGAAGCAGATGAGGATATCAGGGGAAGAGAATCTGAGCTGTTAGAAAGGTCAAGTTAGGAGAGATTCATGTCCTCTAGGAACAGCCAGCTGATTACTGCGGCTGGAGAAATTTGAGTTGCGGGGGAGAAAGGAGAAGAATAGGTCAAAGAGGCAAAGGGCAGGGAAGGAGCAGGTCATAAAGAAGTTGTAGGCTACAATAATGAGTTTGACTTTTATTCTGAGATATGAGAAGCCAATTACAGAATTGTGAGCAGCAGACTGAAATGATTTGTTTTTATTTATAATAGGATCACTTTGCCTACTCTGTTGGAATAGAACATGTGTGTTGGAGAGTGGTAGTGGATAGATAGCTATATAATGGAAGCTGGGGGCAAAATCAGGAAGTATGTTCTTTTTTTTCAAATCCATTCCTGGTACCTCCTCTGATCAGATTTATATATTAGAAGTCTAATCCTTGAGAAGTAGACTTCCCAGGTTACGTTGCTAACAGGTTTCAAAGCTGAATTTGAATAAAGAGAAACACTGTCATGAATTTAAAGGCAGAAAGAAAGAAGAACTAGGGTATTGCTCCCTCTCTTAATTGGTTCTGGTTTGCGCTTCTAGTGTCTGTTGCACATATTCCTTTGTCTAGTCCTTGCTGGGCAGACCGCTCTGGTAGCCACTTTATTTGGGTAGTCTTAGATCTTGGGTTCCAATAAAACTAACTTTAGGGGTGGGGTAGCAGCTGTCTGTAATAACTATCACCTGGATTAATTAAACTCTTTTGTTTGTTCTTTCAGATATTCTAAGATTTTTTGTAACTAATTGGCTTCTATTAATACACCAAAGTAGGTTTTCTTATTCCACTGGACCTTGACTAATAGAGTGGACTATTACAGTACTCAAGACTAAAGATGATGGTGGTTTGAAAGAGAATGGTAATAATGGAAGTGACAAAAATCATTACATTCAAGATATATTTTGTAGGTAGGGTGAACAACATTCCTGATAGGTTCTACAAATGTTATGAGAGAAATAAACATGATTCCTGTTTTTCCTGATAAATTAAAAATAGTATAATATCCAATAACTAAAGTGAGAACTATGTAAGTAAGACTACAATGGAGGAAATCAGGAATTCAGTTTTGGGCATGCTATGCCCAAACAAATGAGCATATGTAAAAAAATAGAAGACTACAGGAAGTGAATGAGAGTTCCATTTACCACAACTTCGATTATTTAAATTTGTATAAATCAATGCTGTCCAAAGCAACTTTCTACAATGATAGAAATATTTTTCTGTCTGCACTATCTGATATGGAAGCTGTGTTGGTCTTATATTTCTACCATAACAACTTAACCTCAAATTTGGTGGCTTAGCCAACACAGACTTAGTATCCTGAAGTTCTGTAGGTCAGAAGTCCAGCACAGTTTTAAGAGTCACATTTAAATGACACATGATGTTAAAAATTGAGCAGAGCAATCAGAAGCTAGACAATAGAGGCATGGAATAGAATTTTGAATCCACAATGCCTGTGGAACTCAAAAAAGTTCAACCCAAAATTTAATTTAAAGAGGTGCCCAATTAGCAGTTCCCAAGATGGCAGAAACAAATACAAATCGTTTTATTGGGGGGTGAGGTGAGGGTCAGTGTGCCTGGCTTAGAGCTGCCCATGAGTGTTCTAAAACAAAAACCTAAAATTCATAAGCCTTCCTTATGCAGTCCAGAGATTGTATTTTTTTTTTATTTTTTAAGAAAGAAGACCCATAAAGAAACATATGTACATAAGGACCATAAAACCCTCTGCCAACATCAATATTAATCATATTAGTTCTTCCTTTATAATGAAGAAAAAGAAACAATCACCAAAACTTTGCAAAAACTCAATTGCCCGAAAGAGAAACACAACCAATTATAATTTATAGTCAAAGGTCTCTAAAAGACTGGATACTTTTGAGGATATGTTGTAAAAAAGATATTTTTTTGTTAACAACAAAAAGGAGGATAATTAAAAAATACCAGGAAAAACTCAAAGGCTGCACAAAAAATGGTCTTAATATTAAACAAAGTCAAAACGTGGCATGATTTTGAGACGTCAAAGAAATATAAGAGTAAAGAATCTATTTGAACTTGATGTTTCAGAGTCACAGGGGTCCATGCATTATGCCTATCAAAAATAAAGGGTAAATCTAATACAGTACTTGATTCAGGAGTGACCAATACATAGACATAATAATGAAACTACAGTTTGTTAGTTTTGAACACTTTGATCAAACTTATGACTAAGCACAGAGAAATTAAATGTAATATTATTATCCTTTTGACATAATAATGAAAGTGTCTACATGGAAGCTTGAGACAAGAAGAAAATTAAGCTGTAGGGTCAATAATATCCTCCCATTACATAGTGGGTACTTGAGCTCCCACTATGTGGTCTAAAGTCATATATTGTCATAACAAACATAAGCTTAGAGATATTATCTAAGGAACGCCAGAGTGGATAATTGGCCGAGTGTCTGACTTTGATTTCTGCTCAGGTCATGATCCCAAGGTTGTGGGATTGAGTCCTGTGTTGGGTTCCACACTGGGAGTGGAGCCTGCTTGGGATTCTCCCTCCCTCTCTCTCTCTCTCTCTCTCTCTCTTTCTCTCTCTCTCTATCAAAGAAAAAAATTACTAAGGTAACCACAGAGGAGTTAAAAATAAAATATCTAGTGTAAAATGACAAAGATAAAAAAGATATGACAAGTAATGTGAGCAAATCCTGATCTTTTGAAAGGAGACAATAGACAATGTCTAAAATTGCTAATCCACAAAATAGAGATATAAATAGTTTATTCACAGTTAAGGAGATAGCCATCAGCATAGCACAAAATTGAAGTGGAAAAAGCAGTTGCCTCTGGGAAATGTGATTATGGATGTTATAATATTGTACTGTCAAAATCTGCTTTTAAGAAAGAGGAGGTATAAAAAGAAAGGTTTTGTTTGAAATTTGTATCCTTAGAGAATTTCAACAAATTAATGTATCCAAAAAAGAATAGTAGCCATTTGAAAATATAAAATGTCATATCTTTGAAAATCTTTTTTTTTTCAGTTTTGATTTTGTCTTTAACCTACAAGTTATTTAGAAAAGTGCTTTTTTGTTTGTTTGTTTCAAATTAAGTAGGTTTATTTTACTACTTTCTCTGTCTTTTTTCCCCATTAAAGTAGAGATTTATTGTGCTCAGAAAATGTAATGCATTGAAATTCTACTTAGGATAATTTTTAGAGATTTTCTTCGTAGTCGAAAAGATTTTTGTAATTGTTCTATAAGACTGTAAATTATAATTTTTGTCAGATGTAAAGATTTCTTTTTTTAAGTTAGATTTTTTTAATGTTTTATTTTTGAGAGACAGAGTGCAAGTAGGGGAGGAGCAGAGAGAGAGAGGGGGACAGAGGATCTGACAGTGCAAGTTGGGAGGAGCAGAGAAAGAGGGGGACAGAGGATCTGAAGTGAGCTCCCTGCTGACAGCAGTGAGCCTGATGTGGGACTCAAACTTTTGAACCTGGAGATCATGACCTGAGCTAAAGTTGGATGCTTAACTGATTGAGCCACTCAGGCATCCCAGGATGTAAAGATTTCTGAAACCTAGTTATAATATTAAACTACAATACTATATAAAGTTAGGCTATGTATAATTATTTCTGAGAGTAGTATGTTAAAGCCTTGACCATTATAGCTTTATTTCTCCCTCTACATCTTTCGATTTCAAAAGCATGTTTTTTGCAACACAAACACCATAATTACTTCATATGTCATCAAAATAAAACACCTATTTTAGCCATTAATATTTTTTCATACTTAAAGACTTTTTGTTATCAGCTTTAGATTCACAGCAAAATTGAGACAAAGTGCAGAAAGTTCCCATGTACTCCTTGCCTCCGCACTTACAAAGCCTCCCCATCATCAATATCCCCACCAGAGAGATACATTTGTGATAATTGATGAACCTATATTGACACATAATTGTCATCCTAAAGCCATGGTCTACATCAGGGTTCACTCTTGGTTGTACCTCCCATGAGTTTGACCAAATGTAGAATGTATGTATACATCATTATAGTATCATACAGAGTATTTTCACTTCTCTAAAAATCCTCCATGGTCTACCCATTCATCCCTCCTCCTTCCCAAACTCTAGCAACCACTGACATTTTTACTATCTCCCTAGTTTTGTCTTTTCCAACATGTCACATAGTTAGAATCACACCATATGTAGATTTTTCAGATTGGCTTCTTTCACTTGGTAATATGCATTTAAGGTACTTCCCTGTCTTTTCATGGCTTGATAGCTCTTTCCCTCCCTCCCCACCCTTCCTTCCTTCCTTCCTTTTTTTAAATACTGAATAGTATTTTATTGTCTAGATGTACATCTTTATCATTTACCATTGGAGGGTACCTGGGTTGTTTCCAAGTTACAAAACTAAACATAAGGATGCTATAAATACTTGTGTGTAGATTTTTGTATGGACATAAGTTTTCAGCTCCTTTGACTAAACACCAACAAGCACAATTACAGGATTACATTATAAAAATATGATATTTTATAAGAAATGACCAAATTATCTTCCAAAGTGGCTGTATTATTTTGCGTTCCCACCAGCAATAAATGAGAGTTCCTGTTGCTCCATATCTTCATCAGAATTTGGTGGTGTCAGCAATCAGGATTTTAGTCATTCTAACAGGTGTGTTGTGGTATCTCATTTTAATTTACATTTCCTTGATTGATGATACATGATGTGGAGCACTTTTTCAGATGCATACTTGCTATCTGCATATTTTCTTTAGTGAAGTATCTATTAGGGTCTTTGGCTCATTATTTATTTTGTTGTTTGTTTACTTATTTTTGAGTTTTAAGAGTTCTTTGTATATTTGGATATCAGTCCTATATTAAATATGTCTTTGGCAACTATTTTCTCCCAGTCTGTAGCTTATCTTTTCATCCTCTTGACAACATCCTTCACAGAGCAGAAATTTTTTATTTTAATGAAATCTAGCTCATCAGTGATTTTTTTTTTTATGGATCATACCTTTGATATTGTATCTAAATTCCATCAACATCATCTAAGTTTTCTCCTATTTATGTTCTACAGGTTTTACAGTTTTGTGTTTAACAACATTTACGTCATAATCCATTTTAAGTTTATTTTTGTGAAAGGTGTAAGGTCTGTGTCTGGATTTGTTTTTTAGCACATGGATGTCCAGTTGGTGCCATTAATGTTTTCACCTTGAATTTTATTTTGTTGAATATAAACACTGTCTAGTATACATATTTCCATTATTATTGTGTGTATATATTATATATAATATAATATGTTTATATTATATATAATATATATACATACCTTCCTCACTTTCTTCTATAATTGTTAAAAAAAAAACAAAAACAAAAAAAATGAAAGGAAGAGGGATGGGGCTCCTGGGTGGCTCAGTTGGTTAAGGGCTCAGATGGTTAAGCATCTGAATTCAGCTCAGGTCATAATCTTGCAGTTTGTGGGTTTGAGCCCTGTATCACGCTTCATGCTGACAGCTTGGAGCCTGGAGCCTGCCTGGGATTCTTTATCTGCCTCTCTTTCTGCCCCTCTCCCACTCACCCTCTGTCTGTCTGTCTCTCTCTCTCTCAAAAATAAATATGTAAAAAAAAAGTTTAAAATGAAAGGAAGAGGGAGACACATTGACAGAATGGTGAAGTAAAGCCCTCCAAGACCATTCCTTCATAAAAGAAGTAGAAACAACGGGAAAAATTATCAAAATTAATTTTTTTTAGAAACCTGGAAGCTAACTAAAAACATTCAACATTTAGAAGAAATTTACTTAAAAAAATTTTATTGTTTATTTATTTTTGAGAGAGAAAGAGAGACATAGTGCGAGCAGGGGAGGGGCAGAGAGAGAGGGAGACACAGAGGTAACCACAGAGGAGTTAAAAATAACTGAAGCAGGCTCCAGGCTCTGAGCTGTCAGCACAGAGCCAGACATGGGGCTCGAACTCACAACCTGAGCTGAAGTCGGATGCTTAACCTACTGAGCCACCCAGGCGCCCCGGAAGTTTATTTTAGAAAAACCATTGAATCTTGGTAAAAAGTGTGAACTTTATGATATTTTACATGTCTTATTCTCATTCCCATCTCACCATTTCTGTGGTAGCATTAAAAGCAAACAGACTTGCAACTGCAACCATGGTAGCTGTGAAACCACTAGCGTAGAAGTCATTGGAGGGGGGAACAGGGGCTCAGAACTTTCTTTACAGAAGCTGTCTGAAAAACTCCATACTCTGTGCTAATCTAGCCATATCCACAGGGTATGTGTCTAAAACAATCATTGACAGTTATTTCAAATCACGACTTCCTGAGATGAAGATATGGAGCTCATAGAAAGTTGACAAAGAAATTTATTTGTTTTAAATTCCAGGGTAGTTAACATACAGTGTTAGATTAATTTTAGGTATACAATATAGTGATTCAACAGTTTCATATATTACTCAGTTCTAATCAAGATAAGTGTGCTTTTAATTCTATTTCATCCATCCTCCCTCCTCCTCCCCTCTGGTAACCATCTATTTATTCTCTATAGTTAAGAGTCTGATTTTTGATTTGTCTCTTTTTTTTTCTTTGTTTGTTTGGTTTCTTAAATTCCACATATAAGTGAAACTATATGGCATTTATCTTTCTTTGAGTGGCTTATTTCTCTTGTCATTGCAAATGGCAAGATTTCATTTTTCTTTATGGTTGAATAGTATTCCATTGTATGTATACCACATCTTCTTTATCCATTCATCTATCAATAGACAATTGGGCTGCTTCTATAGTTTGGCTATTGTAAAAAAATGCTGCAATAAATATAAAGGTGCATATACCCTTCAAATAGTACTCGGTTTTTGTATTCACTGGGTAGAGACCCAGTAGTATGATGCCTGGGTTGCAGGGTAGTTCTATTTTTAATTTTTTGAGGAGGCTCCATACCATCTTCGACAGTGGCTGCACCATAGCATACCCACCAGCAGTGCATTTGCCAACATTTGTTGTTTCTTCACAACATTTTTTTGAGTTTTTGAGTTTTTAATTTTAGCTATTCTTACAGGTACAAAGTGATATCTCATTGTGGTTTTGATTTGATTTTCTTGATGATGAGTGATGTTGAGCATCTTTTCATGTTTCTGTTGGCCATTTGTGTGTCTTTTTTGGAGAAATGTCTGCTCTTGTCTTCTGCCCCTTTTTAAATTAGATTATTTGTTGATTGGTGTTGAGTCTTATAAGTTCCTTATATATTTTGGATACTAATCCTTTATTGGATATGTCATTTGTAAATATCTTCTCTCATTTAGTATGTTGTCTTTTCCTTGTGTTGATTGTTTCCTCTGCTGTGCAGAAGCATTCTATTTTGATGTAGTTCCAAGAGTTTATATTTGCTTTTGTTTCTCTTGCCTAAAGAGACATATCTAGAAGGATGTTGCTATGACCAGTGTCAAAAATCCCTGCCTGTGCTCTTTTCTAGGATTTTTATGGTATCAGCTCTCACATTTACATCCTTAATCCATTTTGTGTTGATTTTTGTGTATGTTGTAAGAAAATGGTCCAATTTCATTCTTTTGCATGTAGCTGTCCAGTTTTCCCAACACCATTTGTTGAAGACACTATATTTTTTCCCATTGCATATTCTTGCCTCCTTTGTCAAAGATTAATTGACCATATAATTCTGGGTTTATTTCTGGGCTCTCTATTCTGTTCTGTTGATCTATGTGTCTATTTTTGTGCAAGTACCATACTCTTTTGGTTACTACAGCTTTGTGATATAATTGAAGTCTGGAATTGTGGTACCTGCGGTTTTGTTTTTCTTTTTCAGGATTACTTTGGCTATTTGGAGTCTTTTGTGATTCCATACAAACTTTAGGATAATTTGTTATAGTCCTGTGAAAAATGCTGTTGGCATTTTGATAGGGATTACGTTAAATCTGTAGATTCCTTTGGCTGGCATAGACATTTTAATGATCTTTGTTCTTCTAATCTATTAGCATGGAGTGTCTTTCCATTTCGTTGTGTTGTCTTCAAGTTCTTTCATCAGTGCTTTATAGTTTTCAGAGTACCGGTCTTTCACCTCTTCGGTTAGATTTATTCCTAGGTATTTGATTATTTTTGGTCCAATTGTAAATGAAACTGTTTTCTTAATTTCTCTTTCTGCTGCTTCATTATTAGTGTTTAGAAATTCGAGAGATTTCTGTACATTGATTTTGTATCCTCCTGCTTTACTGAATTTATCAGTTCTACTAGTTTTTGGTGGAGTCTTTAGGGTTTTCTCTATATAGTATCATGTTGTCTGCAAATAGTGAAAGATTTCTTCCTTACCAATTTGGATGCCTTTTATTTGTTTTTGTTGTCTGATTGCTGGAGCTAGGGCTTCCAGTGCTATGTTGAATAAAAGTGGTGTGGGTGGACATCCTTGTCTTGTTCCTGACTTTAGGGCAAAAGCTCTGTTTTTCCCCACTGAGGACAATGTTAGTGGTGGATGTTTCATATAATGCCTTTATTATGGAGGTATGTTCTCTCTAAACGTGCTTTGTTGAGGGCTTTATCATGAGTGGACATTGTACTTTGTCAAATGCTATTTCTGAATGTATTGAAATGAGCATACAGTTTGTATCCTTTCTCTTATTGATGTGATATATCACCTTGATTGATTGGCAATTATTGAATCACCTTTGTATTCCCAGGTATAAACCCCACTTGATATTGCTGAATGAATTTTTTAATGCATTGCTAGATTCAGGTTGCTAATATTTTATTGAGGATTTTTACATCTGTGTTCATCAGAGATATTGGCCAGTAGTTTTCCTTTCTTGTAGTGTCTTTATCTGGTTTTGATATCAGGGTAAAGCTGGATTCATAGAATGAATTTTGAAGTTTTCCTTCCCCTTCTATTTTTTTTTGGGGGGGGGGAAAATTTTGAGAAGAACAGGTATTAACTCTTCTTTAAATGTTAGCTAGAATTCCCCTGTGAAGTTGACTAGGCCTACACTTTTGTTTGTTGGGAGGTTTTATTTTTTTTCTTACTGATTCAATTTCATTGTTGGTAATCAGTCTGTTCAAATTTTCTGTTTCTTCCTGCTTCAATTTTGGTAGTCTATACGTTTCGAGGAATTTATGCATTTCTTCTAAGTTGTCCAATTTGTTGGCATATAGGTTTTCACAATATTCTGCTACAGTTGTTGTTTGTTATTTATCCTCTTTTGTTCATGATTTTGTTTAGTTGGGCCTTCTCGCTCTCCCTCTCCCTCTCCCTCTCGCTCTCTCTCTCTCACTCTCTTGCTCTCTCTCTCTCTCACTGTTGGTATGTCTGGCTAGAGGTTCAATTTTGTTGATCTTTTCAAAGAACCAGTTCCTGGTTTCATTGATTTGTTCTATTGCTTTTTACTTTCTATATCATTTACTTCTTGTCTAATCTTTATTATTTCCTTCCTTCTGCTGTTTTTGTGTATTGTTTGTTGTTGTTCTAGCTCCTTTAAGTGTAAGGTGAGACTGAGATTTTTCTTGTTTCTTGAGGTAGCTCTGTATTGTTATAAACTTCTCTTAGAACCACTTTTGTTGCATTGCAAAGATTTTGGACCATTGTATTTTTATTTTCATTTATTTCCTTAAAGTTTTCTATTTTTTCTTTGATTTCTTGGTTGACCTATTTATTGTTTAGTAAGATGTTGTTTAGCTTCCATGTATTTGTGCTCTTTTCATATATTTTTCTTATGGTTGATTTCTGGTTTCATAGTGTATTATGGTTGGAAAAGATGCATGGTATGACTTTCATCTTTTTAAATTTGTTGAGACTTGTTTCATGACCTGATATGTGGTCTTTTCTGAAGAATGTTCCTTGTACACTTGAAAAGTATGTTTATTCTGTTATCTTAGGATGGAATTTCCTGAATGTATCTGTTAAATCCAGCAGTCCAGTGTGTCATTCAAAGCCATTGTACCCTTGTTGATTTTCTGTTTGGATGATCTGTCCATTGATATAAGTGTGGTGTTAAAGTCTCCTACTATTTATTATTCTATTATTATAGCTTAGTTCCTTTTTGTTATGATCCTTGTTTTATGTATTTGGGTGCTTTCATGTTGGGGGCATAAATATTTATAATTTTTATATCTTCTTCTTGGATTATCCCCGTTATTATTATACAGTGTCCTTCTTTGTCTCTTGTTACATTCTTTGTTTTAAAGCCTTGGGGGCCCTAAGTGGTTAAGCATCAGATTCTTGATTTCAGCTTCAGTCATGATCTCACAGTGGTGAGACTGAGCTGTGTGTTGGGCTCTGTGATGGGCATGGAGCCTGCTTAAGATTCTCTCTCTCCCTCGCCTCTACCCCTCCCCCACTCATGTGCACGCACACACTCTCTCAAAAAAAATCTGTTTTGTCTGATTTAAGTATTGCTACTCTGGCTTTCTTTTGACATCCATTTTCACGATAAATGTTTCTCCATCTCCTCACTTTCAATCTGCATGTGTCTTTAGGGCTGAAATGAGTCTCTTGTAGGCAGCATATAGATGGATTTTGTATTTTTATCCATTACATCATCCTATGTCTTTTGATTGGAGCATTTAGTCCATTTACATTCAAAGTAATTATTGATAAACATGTATTTATTGCCATTTTGGTATTTGTTTTGTGGTTGCTTCTGTAGTTCTTCTCCATTCCTTTCTTCTCTTCCTCTCTTTCAGTTTGCTGGCTTTCTTTAGAAATACATTTGGGTTTCTTTCTCTTTGTTTTTTGCATATCCATTACTGGTTTTTTGATTTGTGGTTACCATTAGCTTTGTACATAACATCTACTGCATATGGCAGTATGTATTAAATAGATGGTGACTTAAGTTTGAACTATTCTTTATTCTTTGCCTCCTCCATAGTTTAGGTATATGGTGTCATATTTTACATTTTTTTCATTTTGTGAATCCCTTGACTGATTTTTTAAGATAAATTTATTTTTACTGCTTTCCTGTTTCCTACTTTCCTCACTCTTACTTATGGTCTTTCCTTTCCACTCAAAGAGTCACCTTTAACAGTTCTTGCAGGGATGGTTTCATGGCCATGAACTCCGTCAGCTTTTGTTTGTCTGAGAAACTCTTTATCTCTCCTTCTAAACTGAATGATAGCCTTGCTGGATGGAGAATTCTTGGTTGAAGATTTTTCCCTCCCATTCTGCACTTTGAATATATCATGCCATCCCCTTCTGACCTGCTAAGTTTATGCTGAAAAATCCACTGATAGCCTTATGAGGCTTTCCTTGCATATAACTGTGTTTTTTTTCTCTTGCTGCTTTTAAAATTCTCTTTCTGCCAATTTTATTTACTATGCGTCTTGGTGTGGACCTCCTTGGGTTGATTTCATTTAGGTATTTCTTTCCTCTTGGATCTGGATATCTGTTTTATTCTGCAGATTAGAAAAGTTTTCAGCTATTATTTCTTTAAATAAATTTCCTGACCCCCTTTTCCCTTTTATTCTTCTGGGATACCTATCATGCAAATGTTATTACACTTGATGGAACTGCTGAGTTCCCTATTCCCATTTTGCATAATGTTTTTCTCACATCTGCTCAGCTTAATTACTTTACATTTCTCTGTCCTTGAGGTCAGTGATTCATTCTTCTGCTTCCTTTAGCCTGTTATTTATTTAGTGCATTTTTAATTTTAATTATTGTGTTCTTCATCTCTGATTGCTTCTTTTTTTTATCTCTTTGTTAAGGGTCTCACTGTTGTGCTCCATTCTTTTCTCAAGTCCAGTGAGCATCTTTATGATCATTAATTTAAATTCTCTATCAGGCATCTTACTTATATCCATTTTGCTTAGGTCTCTTGCTATGGTTTTGTTCTTTTATTTGGGACACATTTCTGTGTCCAACTCTCTGTGTCTGTTTCTGTGTGTTAGGAAAGTTAGCTATATCTCCTGATAATTTAAAAGGCTAGATGCATGTGCAGGACTGTGATCACATCTAAGAAACAGCTGAGAGGGCTGTTTCTTACCTATGGTTGACTTTGAGTCTGCATAAACAATAATTGAAGGTTAAGGCAGAGTTGTAAATTGTCTGCTTGCGTGTTGAAGATGTGCCAAAACATTAACACAAAGAGCCTTACAAAGTCTGTGAGACTTAGTTGTCCAAAACATTTAAGAAAATCTGTCTAATCATTAGCTTATGACTAAACTAACAAAACAAGTACTTAAGTGGCTGCATATAACAGGGATTAACTAATTCAGATTAACTGAATTAGTTCAGGAAAGTCACAAACAAAAGGAAAGCCATATAAATATAACCAACCAATAACAAACAACAATACCAACAACCTTGGAAAGTGAAAGACATGTAATTTTCATCTGATTTCCAGAGTTGCTAAAATTAGTTATTTTAAATGTCTGTCTTTGCAATAAAGTATCCACTGTATATACAGAGGAAACAAGTCAATAGAACTGCCCCTGAAGAAGAGCCAGACATGAGACTTAGTAGACAAGGATTATAAATCAGCGTTACAAATATCTTTAAGAACTAAAGGTTAGCATATATAAAGAATTAGAGGAAAGTATGAGAATTATATCTCAAACTAAGAATAGAAATAGAAATAAGCAAAAAGAAGAATTAAGTAGAAATATTTCACTCAATAACTGATAAAAAATTTACTGGAAGGACTCAATGAAAGATTTGAAATGGCAGAAGAAAGAATAAGTGGAATTCAAGACAGATCTTTTGAGATGATCTATTCTAAAAACAGAAAAGAAATAAAATAAATGAGTAGAAACAGAGACATGTGAGACACCATATACAAATTGGGATTCCCAGAGGGAGACGAGTGAGAAAAAAAGACAAAATGAGAAAATAAGTTAGTAGAATATAATTTTAATGAAATTACCAAAAATACTCATAGTTAAGTGACAAGATACAAAATAAATATACAAAACACAATAGTCATATATGCAAGTCATTACCAGTGAGATACTATACTGGAAAAGAAAATGTGTAATTCATGATAGTACCTACTGTGCAAACTATATGTGAATAAATAAAAACTTGGAACAAAGATTTATAATCTATATAGTAGACTAAATGTTAATAAATATCCAATAGAAATAAACATACAATAGAAATATTACTTACAAATCATGATGAGGACAATATAATAGAAAAATAGCACAGTATACAAAATTTATCAGATAAATAATTTAAAGCGACAAACCACTTTAAAAGTGTGAAAGATGGTCAACTTTGTGAACAAACAAGAAAGTACAAATTAAATCAGATCTCATCTCATATTTAACAGTGTATAACCGCACTGTTCAATATGTAGACACTAGGTACATGTGGCTTTTTAAATTTAAAAATAATTTAAATGAAACTTAAGATTTGATTCCTTAATTTTGGTGCTAAATTTTAAGTGTTTAACTGTGATGTGTAACTAATGGCTACTGTATTAGCATGGATATAAGACATGTCCATAATTGTAGAACATTCTAATGTCCATAATTACAGAAGATTCTATTGGGCAGAGGTGGTCTATAAGATTTAAACTGAGGTGGAAGGAAATGGATCTTCATTGACTACTGATGGGAGTGTAAATGTTTTCTAGCCTCTTTGGAGAGAGATATGGCAATATCTAAAAAGTTAAAAATGAATTAAGTGCATTATTCTTTTAGGAAACTCTACCATAATCATATTTTTACATATATACAAAAATATGTAAAAGGATACTCATCCCATTATGTTTTTAATAGCAATTGGAAATACCCTAAATATCACCGGTAACAATTTATCTAATGTGTATAGACTGTTGGGTAAAAAAGCAAGTCACAAAATAATGTGAATAGTATGCTATAGTGTGTGTGTGTGTGTGTGTGTGTGCACGTGCACGCTTGCATGTAAGATCTGTGGGTATTGTAGACTTTTAAGAATACCCAGTAAACTTTTATAATGATTTAATGGTCAACCTTAGATGGAGTTAAAGGTCAACAAAGACTATCATGTTTTGCTTTTTTTCTGTAGCATTAGAGGTTTAATCCATTTATGATTAAAAAAAAAAAAAAGGTTTATAGAAACCAAGTAGTGCTGAAAGCAATGCCCTAAGTATTTTTTCACCATGGTAGAGATTTCCTCCATATCAGAGAAATATATTAGGTAAACATTGCCACATATGCTAAGATATTATGAGTGTCATGCATCATTTGTCCTCACACATTGTTTCATTTAGATGTGGCATTCTCAATAATAAGGAATTGTATATACTTGAAAGAAAATGTTAAAGAATGCTTTCATGTTTTCTAATGCAGTGCCAAAGACAGTAAATTCAAATAGAATTCAAGCAATGGCTTGATTGTAGCTATACCAAAATGGCAGCAGAATGAATTACTATGTAGTTTTTCATATCAGACTGATTTATGCTGTTTGCTTTAAGCCTGATTCTTCTCTTGAGGGCTCAGGGTGACATACCCACTTATGTAGGGCTATTCTAATAGATAGCCAAAATAACAGAAAAGAAATTTGAATAATTGTTTTTGTAGAATTGAAGAGTATACTTATATTATTCTAGCTGGAACCTTAAGTCAAGTAGTGGAAAAAAAGAGATTTCATTATAACATCAGAGCTTACAGTGCATTAAAAAAATATAGCCAATTCTCTTTTAATAATACAAATAATTTTTATGGGAAGACATTTATATCCTGTACCTCCCCATCCCATCACTTTAATGTTAATTTTAATAATTTTAGTATGTTTTTATGAGACTCACACCTAACATTTTTGAAGAATTTTATTTTACTATATATATGACAATAAAATAGTAGTAATGTATTTAGTAATAGTAAATAGTAATAATAATAGTAAAATAGTAGAATGTATTTCTAAGATGTTCTTCTCTGAAACCTTTTCAATATTTCTCTCCCCATTTTGATTTACTGCCCTCTACCACCCTCTACCTTTAACTAAGATGTGTTACTGCATTAGGTCCCATCGTAATGGTCCATAAAAACAAGCCCTTCCTTACCATGGTTTAATGTGTCCTCCAACAAAATTTAATTATCCTGTGTTTTATAACCTTAGGATGGATGTTAGTTTCAGCTAGTCTTCTGTTGGGAAGCAATCTAAAACACTGGTGGTAACCAAACACCCTTTTCTGAGATGTTTATATCCAGATGTAACCAATAGGAATAAAAACAATGACAATATTAAAGACAGCCAAAGAAATAGGGCCTTTTGAGAGGGGGGATGTCTGGGGTACGCTAAGACATACTACCCAAAGCCCTTCTTAGCCCTAAATGATGTTTCAAGTTAAGTGTTTAAATTAGTACATCCAATGTGTTCTATTTGTAATGTTGAGTTTTTCCCATTCATTATATTTCAACAAATAAGAGAATGGATATGTTACTGGCTATAGCATTATTCTTGTCCTGTAGACGGTAAGACTCAATGCATATAACCGCTGAAAGGCATTTCTGTCTAAAAGCAGCAACAGAAAATGGACAACAGAAATCTTATTAAACAAGTTATTCAAAGTTGTTTCCGAGATTTCAAGGTTATTTGCCAAAAGATTCTTTCCTAATGTATAACATAAAGTGATTTTGTGAAATTCTATATTAAGAATCACAAAGATTGTTCATAAAAAATACTCATCTCTATAAAAGTCTATAGATACAAATACAGCAACCCCAGAGTTAGAACAATAAAGCATACTTAGATGTCAAGGACTCCTCTTCAAAAATCTACTTATATTTGGGTAATAAAACCAACTGGGAACTAGGACACAACATTTTTTTCTGACTTGATCAATAACTAGCTACATGTTGCCCGTCACTTAACAGCATTGTGCTTCTTTACACTTACACTCGTGGAATGACTCATTTATATAATTTGTAAAATAATGGTGAGTAAAAAATTGAATTTTTTTTTTGTTATTTATTTTTGAGAGAGACAGACACAGCACGAGCAGGGGAGGGGCAGAGAGAGAGGGAGACACAGAATCCGAAGCAGGCTCTAGGCTCTGAGCTGTCAGCACAGAGCCTGAGTGGGGCTCAAACTCATGAACCACCAGTCCATGACCTGAACCTAAGTAGGACGCTTAATTAACTGAGCCACCCAGGCTCCCCCCCAAAATTGAATTTTTTAAAGATTCTATCAGCTGAGGCACTGTATGAACTGAGGTTCTCCTTCTCACTAGACTTTTTAAAATTAAACTTTTTGTTTTAAAATAATAGATTCACATGAACTGTAAGCAACACAGAGCCATCCCATTTCCTCTTTACTTAGTTTCGTCCAAAGGTAACAACTTGTGAAAATATAGTACAATATTACAGCCAGAATATTTATATTGATTCAGTTAAGATACATACAGCTTGTTATACATTTGATTCTTTAATATTTATCAGACAAAAGGATTAAAATTTTTGAGAGCTTAATGTATATTGTGTTTTATATGCATTATTTCATTTAATTCTAATTTCATTAGGCCCCTTTGGAAATGAGGCCCAGCTAAGCAGTAAAAGAGTCCGGTTCAGGTTCTGTTGACATCACAGCCCTTTTTCTTTCTACTATAACATGCTGCCCCTGGGAAAGATCTCCAAGGTCTTTATCACTACTTTGCATGGCATTAAGTTGCACCACACATATAGCTGCCTATATATGTGCATCTGTTTCCATCAGGAAGCCTTGGCTTTTCCAGCTTTGCAGAGCCACATATGTAGGAAATTTTGAAACCTATCCAGGTCTAGGTCACCCAGCCCATCATCCATTTAGTTACAATTAAATTTGTCTTCTGGACTCCCTCCTTTTTTTTTTTTTCATCTTTTATACCATAGCTTCATTCTCTGAATGATAAATGATGTTAGAGCACAGCAGAGAAAGAAGCAAGGTCATTTTAAAAGAAGTCATTTGTATGTTCCAAAGGAAGAAGAAGAGTTTACAATAAAATCTGCTCAGATGAGGTACTTCTTTATGTAACAAACAAACATACATACACTAACTAAAATAGGAATGCAAAATGGAAAATTGGGCTGTTCAGTCTTCTACCATTACCCTTTCAATGTCCTAGGGCAACAAACACAATCGTCTTTCTGAGCATCTAGGAATTCTCAGAACATTGGTGCCTCAGCTCCTGAGAAGTAATATTGGAGTAATTGGAATAACAATTGATTTACATAACAAATATGTACTGAATGTCTCCTAAGTATTTGAATTACAACACTAGGGACACAGGGCAAACCAAAAACCCACCCTCCTGACCTCTTTACGGGTGGGGAGCACAGAATTTTTAATGAATAACTATAGAAATAGATCTATGCTTATATTCCATATGCATCATGGAAGGAATCCACAAAGTATTATGATAATGTATAAAAGGGCAATTTAATTAAATATGAGAGTTCAAAAAAACCTCTGTGAGGGAATAACATTTAATTAGAGAACTGAAAGATGAGAAGATAGGTTTTACACTCAGAGAAGAGCCTTGTAGCCTGGGGACTGGTATCATCTGAGTGTGTGCCCATTTATTTACCTGTCAGCCTTGTCATATATACTCCTTAACTGGGATTAGCAGCTGGAACACTTACACTTGGCATCTCCTTATAGCCTGGGAATCCTCACAACAATAGTGGCTAGGTTTCAAGGATGGGGAAGGAGAAGGAGTTAATGCACGATAAAACCTACTTGTAAATCTGTCCTTTAATCACTTCCTTCCTAGAGATCTAAATATAAATGATATTTGACAAATAAAGTTCATGGAAATTGATGTATGAAAAAAATGCATATATGTGGCAAATGTTCCATTTTTTATTGAACATAAAATCTAGAATTGAAATTTAGGTTTTGTATCTATGGTACCAAAATAGACTTGCATGTTTTTACAACTTGGCTAAAAGTATTCAAGGTGGCATCTGACCTGTGCTCTATTTTATAGGTTTGAAGTATGATAGTTAATTGTTCTCTACTTCCTGTCCTTCCAAACAAAAAATTGTTTGTCTTCTAAATGAATTGGCTCAATTCACAGTAACCAGTTATCTTCTTTTGGTTACCTCTGTCTTGCAATTTTATTTATTTCTACGTGAGCAAACATAATATTTGACTGCACTAGACACATTCACCTGTCCTAACAGAGAGATTCCCAAGTGAAAATGGAAATAAACAGTGAAAGGAAAAACACAGTGCAACATGGTTAGTGGTTGCAGTGCACAGGCTCTGAGGTCACCCACCTGAGTTTGAAATCAAGTTGCACAATTTACCATTTATGTGATTTGTTTATTTAACCTCCTTGTCCCTTGGTTTCCTTTATATGACAATAAGGTTAATAATAGGACCAAACAAATCTTTAAGTATAGAAGAAGATAAAGCTTAAAAAAAAAACCACAGACTAGCGTTTGACATATTTTAAGCTTTCAGAAAATGTTAGCTCTTATGGCATAATTACTTTTACTAATAAGAAAAATGCCACCCAGTTTCTTTACAATGAGGGTGGACACATGGGGAAATAGGGTTGAGAGTGTTAGTATATGCTCCATCCTCAGACATGGAATCTTCTAGCAGAATGGGCTTCAGGGAGACCTAGGAGAATAATCTAGTATCATTGAGAATACAGCATGAGGGCAACTGACGTTGGCCTCTCTATGCACCTTTGTGTGACCTCTCAAGCCTCCCCAAGAATCTCTTTGGGTTAGTTTCATTATCATCTGCACTGGCCTCTGCAGTTTCACCTAAATATAGTTACTTTAGCAATGTGTCTAGTCAATTGAGGTTTGTTTGCTTTTCTCACGCTGGCTCAAGACAATCACTTGTTCTTAAAAGAGAACTGTGGGCCTGGCAGTCTTCTAGAGTTTCATTAATTCTTTCTGAAAACAGTCAGGTTGGGAAAAAGAATACCCAGCTGGGTTCCTATCCATCTCAGGGAGAAGAGGAATGCCTGCCTCCAATGTTCTTGTCACTGCTGTCAGTTGCTGGCCATTTAAAAATTTTCCCATTCTGTTGTGAGGCTGTTAATGCTCAGCCTTGCATTCTGGTGACTGTTAAGTCCCAAGCTGACTGTATTAGTTAGGGTTCTCCAGAGGAACAGAGCTGATAGGATATATATAGTTAATATAAAATACTTTTTGTGGATATTATGAGAGGGGATTATTTATTATCTCCATTATGGAGAATGAGAAGTCCCATGGTCTGCCATTAGCAAGCTGGAGGACCGGGAAAGCTGGTGGTATAATTCTGACCGAGTTCACTGGCCAGAGAACCAGAGTACTCAATGGTGTAAATTCCCTGTCTGAGGCCAGAGGCCTGAAAGCTAGAGGGCTGCTGGTGTGAGTCCCAGAGTCTGAAGGTCAGAGAACCAGTATCTTCAATGTCTGAAGACAGGAAAAGATGGATGTTTCAGCTCAAAAAAAAAGAACAAGAATTTACTCTTCCTTGGCCTTTTTTATTCTTTTTTGGGTCCTCAAAGAATTGGATAATGCCAGACACTTTGGGGAAGGTGAATCTTCTTTACTCAGTCTGATTCAAATGTTAATCTCTTCTGGAAACACTCTCATAAACACTCCCAGAAATAATGTTTTACCAGCTATCTGGACATCCCTTCAGTCAGGCAAGATGACACGTAAAATGAACCATCTCATTGACCAAATGCCTGTCATTCATTATCATGCACTGATCTTTGGGACCTAAGATCAATCTGCTTCCCATTCTTATTTTTTCAACCATTATTTAAGTGTAGATTCTTGGGTAAGTGGTGCTCTGTCTTATCTCATATCAATACCACTGTATGTTTCTGTTTCTTAACCCATACACCCTCTTCTATTCCTCCTACACTCCTTCTTCCCTGAGTCTCCAATTCCATTAGTAATGGACTCCAGATCCCAAAACTCTTTACAAAATATTTTGTGCATAATTTGGATTTAAATAAATTTTGTTTTCCCTAGAAGACCTTGATTAACCTCTTCTTCTTTCAAGCAGAGCTACATGTTCTCTTATCTCTCAGGGTTGAGAGGCAGCATTGCCCACTCTGTGCTCTTCACTGGAACTTTAGACTTAGTCTTCTGTTTCCTTACTACAATTTTATGATCTTTCGTGGCTCATGCCAGCCAGCTATACAATCTGCATCTCTGTTGGGGCTAAAAACCAACCCAGAAGCTGTGTGTGTGTGTGTGTGTGTGTGTGTGTGTGTGTGTGTGTGTGTGTTTTGTTTTTAATGGTGTTTAATTCTCTGCTGTAGGTAGGTAGTATTCTCTAGTTCCAAAATCTTTAGGATTTATGCTGTGAAATTCCAACTAGGACTTGCCAGAAATTGCATAAAACATATTTTTTTCCACCCCAAATGATGGGTCACATTTTTAAGTCTGAAACTGTGAAGGATCTGAGATGTTATTCTACTGTGAAGTTAATGAGTTAGCTGGTCTTTCTTCTACCAATCTAGCTACTAACAAAAACTGCAGGCCTCTGGATAAGACAGTTTATTCACCGAGCATTTTAGCAGGGCCCTAATTCCCCTATGAGCCACACAGTGAGGGACAGATATTACTTGGCACATACAGAGGTTGCGATATAGAAGAGGAACTCTGAAATCATGACACATCTGCCTTCTTCCTCTCCAGAAGAGACTTTTGCTCTGGGATATAAACAAACCTTCTCCGAGGAGGAGAAGAAATCATCTCTAGGTTTTTTTCTACACCACTTTGGAATATAAACAAATGGCTCCAGGGGATATCTGTCTTTAGAGTTGTTATTCAACCATCCTTTAAACCATCCTTTACTTTAACCTGGACCATGCAGAAATGTGAAAATAGTAGTTTCACATGACAATGGCCCTAGTTGTAGAACTGCTTTCATATCAGCTTGGACTTGCTGCAGGGTACCTTTCTTCCCTGGATTCCACTCCAGTTTGGCAGCTTCGTGCCATCTACTAAAGGTCAGGGCACTATTCCCACCAGTGGGATATTCTGCCACAGACTCAAAAGTGCTATCTTCTTAGCTTGCATGACACCAAAATCCTCTTAGGTGTGAGATGCAATAGTTTTGTAGGGTACATCCAGCATGACCCAGGTCATTGAGCCCCTCAAAACTTTACCAATGTATTGGACCCTGATTCTTCATAAGGTCTGTCTCCTATCCTCTGTAGTTTGTGCATTTAATCAAAACTTCTCACATATTTGTGACTTCTCGCTCAGCCAGTTCCATTAACATATTACCCACAAAGTATACTCACATGTGCTATTCTATAAATATTCAGACAGTCCAGATCACTTCCAAATATATTATAAAAGATGGTAGGAGGGTTAATGTAGCCCTAGAGCAAGACTATAAAAGTATATTTTTGTCTATTCCATATTACTACAACTTTGTTTTTTATCCTCCTTCTTAATAGGAATAGAAATGAAAACATTTGTTAGATCAATGGCCACACACCATGTATCTGAGCCCATGTTAATTATCCATATCCTACACAGCAAATAGAATTCATCTACTGGACTAGTGAATTCATCTGGAATATAATGGGGGCCATCATTCCTGTCCTTTGAACCTTTAAATGTGGCACTAATCACTGCCATTCCCTCCAACATGCAACATTGTTTTTGATTTACCGACTTGACCAATGGGGTTGGGGTGCGATGATGTCAGTTTTAGATGCTTCCATGTGGCCTTTCTCACAACAACATAATCTATGAATTAGGAGAAGGAATTTATGTGGGAATCCTAAGAACAACCATTTATTCAGGACCAGGTTCCAGAGAACTAAACATTGGATGGTCTGGGAACCCAGTGAATTCCCTATAAACTGAACCTCAGAGAGTATTACCTTTATTATATTCTTCACATTACTGATGATCACATTAACTCAGGCCCCGTGACTAACCTTCTTTGAAGTATTTTTGTATTCCCTTTTCCTCATTATTATATGGTTACTTGAGTAAATGTCTATCTCTCTGAGGCCTGTAGGGGTAATTTTTCTACATATTCTCCCAATTTTAGAGTCTTGCAGGGCCCTTTCTCCTGAGGACTTTAGTCAGTACTTCAGATCTGCAAAATGGCTTAGATCTGAAACCTGAGCAAGCATTTGAAATATTTTATTGGGCCTGGTGCCCTTAATCTCCTTTCTTGATTTCTTTTGATTATATGGATTGAACAATACCCTTGTTGGTTGCCCATCTAGATTACCCCTAGGGAAACTGTGTTTTATCAACCGTTTCCATGGTACCTTGTGGTTCAGGTCCCCTGTTTGCCATACCAACCTTGCAGCTCATTACATTCATTCTAACAGCCTAATGTTGAGTTTATTTTATTTCTGACAGTTAAGTGCCACTACCTGGCATCTATTATTCTGGGATTCTAAAATTCCCAGTTCTACGATTGAGCCCAATTATAACAGAATCTCCTACTCTTTTCTTCTAGAGGAAAAGTAACCACTGATAGTGGTTTTAATGCTCCCCTCTCACTGGCATAATTTATCATTTTGGTAGAAATATCCTCCAACTCCACCGATGAAACATGGTCAGATTTTCTAACTCCTGTAGATACCGATCTAGCATTCCTGCTTTCACTATCTGCTACTGCAGTTACTCCATTTCTATTTTACATACTGTGGGTCAGTGTTCTCTCCAAACTTCTAAGTGTCAACCAAGTTAGAATTAGAACCCTCTAATTAGCATACTGAAAAATCAGTATACCAGCACCACCTTCTGAGGTCCTTGACAGATTAGGAGATCCTGTACTATGGGAGGATATTGCTGTCAGTAAACTCTTAATTATACAACCTTCTGTTTCATCCACACCCCCACCTCCCTTCCCCACTTGCAACTCCATGGTCTGCCACCTTCAGAATCCAGCCCCATACATAATTTCTAGGCTTCTGCTAGCACATGTTGCCTAAATCATGCAGCTTTTTCAGAATATAGCCATTTCTTCTCCTCTAGTCCCAGCACTTGACTGGCCATGCTCTGCTGTGGCTTGATGCTACATCTTGATTTGGTGGCTAGGAGGGGATGTGGGATTAGGTTCTTTTGGCAGCATGGGGTACAATCTAGAGGATGATGCATTGTCTTTATGCAAGGGGAAACTAGAACCCTTTGATTCTTCCTCTAACAGAGAGGGGCAGAAAATTCCTATAGACCCAGGGTGTTGAAGGGGATCTGAGGCTTTGATATTCTCTACTTACATGGCCTTCTCATGTCTCAGAGTTCCAACTCTATCCAACTAAAGCCTTGACTTTATGTAGTTGAGATTTCAACCCTTGGAGATCTGCTATTGGCTGGGATCCTCTACTTTCTCTGTTGTAGACTGTAAATGATAAGAGTTACTTTATATGCAGCCTTAGAGGCTGAATTTCACATTGTGCTTTTGATTTGTGAAATTTCCTTTAGGCATTCAGTGTCTTTCTCCAATGCATCAATTATGCTCAGCAAGAGCTATCTGATTCCATTGTCCTTATAATTAGTACTTCCACTGAACCTTCCAAAAGCCTGATATGTTGTACCAGTCTGTACGTTTCCCTTTTCTGGCGTTTCATCCATTTCAACTGAATAAAGTTTAATAACAACCAATTGCATCAAACTTCATTCTATCTTTTTACTTGATGCCTTTTCCAGTAAACAAAATTCAAACTGAGTTACAAGCCCCTACTTCAGCAAAGAGCAATTACTCTATTAAATATGTAAATATTAGATGTTTTTGGACCTGTGTGAGGATTTTCACTAAGTCCAATCACTTATTAGTTTTTAATATATTGCAAATAGAATAAGGCTAATTTTAATAGCTTGTATTGGAATTTGATTCTATCTACTGGAATGCCTCTGATTCACAATAAGACATAGATTGCAACTAAGCTAGTGGTTTCCACTGATCTAAAACTGGCCTAGCCAGGACAACTTGATGTGTTGGGGTATGATCCAGAGAGCTCTAGGCCATAGCTGTTGCTCAAGCTTATTAGAAGTAGGCACTAGGATTCTTGACAGACCTAGTAATAGTTCTAGGTTAATTTTAGAATCAACTGTGTCAAAATTCTAGTAAAGCTGCCTTAACCTGTGGAACGTAATGGAATCTGTTTTCACACCCTCCCTCATCTATATTGCCAGAAATCTTTGCTATTCATTCCCAGTGCAATTCCTTTCCAGGCGGCTTGGCATGCTCTCACAGAGTCAATGCCATTCTTGCCAATTTGCATCCTTGAGGGTGAAGGTCAAGGGCTCCCAATTTAATTGATTTCCTTCTTTGATGAAAGGCAGGACAAGAAAGATGGAACTTCGTGAAAAATCCCTGGTGTTCCCATGCATGTCATTTGCCAGTGCGCAAAACAGCAAGGCTTTCATCTCCTCACAGACATCCATGCTTGGTTCCTGTCGTCCGTTCACTGCTAGTATCTGGCCCTGAATCTAACATGCCACTGAATGTACAAAGGAGTCTGTTGTATTTTTTTTGTCATTTCTGTTTTGGCTTGAGCCCCCCCGATGTTGCTCTGGCCCAGCAGTCAGCTGCTCAGACAAAGAGAGTCTGTCTCTTCATCTTGCAATTTCCTGCTTTCCATTCTTCACTCTCATGATCCAACAAAAGGATTTCATTAAAGGAGTTAAGTGCTTGGTTATTATCAGAGGGGAGAAAACAAATCCAGCTATTTTTGACCATGGAAGTCTTTCACAAGCCACTGAAATCAGCTTTCTTCACCTATAGTAATCATAAGGAATCACCCATGATTTCTATTGGTCATCTCATTATCCCACTGTAGAATGGGCAGATTTGTGTTGTTTAAAAACCAAGGACAGATTATGTAACTATTCAAAGAACTCAGTGTTTTTGTTGCTGGGTTGGTTGTTGTTGTTCATTGCTTATTTATGTGCTACTTGTATAGCCACTGAAGTTTTTGGTAAATTCTGAATGCTAAAGCACATAAGACTGAGGTATTATTATTTCTTGGAAAGCAAGTAACAAAACAAAACAAAAACAACTTCTTCACTAACTCCATCAAGTACAGTCAGTAATAGAGTAACATCCTTTAATCTAAGAGCAATGAGAAACTCTAGTATCTTGTAATGTTTAAAAGGGAACCCTAGCTTTTTCTTTTTCTTTTTTTTTTTTTTTTTTTTTGCTTGCTTGCTTGCTGGCTTATTTATTAATTTATTGAGAGAGTGAGTGAGCAAGCATGTGAGCAGGAGAGGAGCAGAGAAGAGAGAGAGAGGTAGAGAGAGAATCCCAAGAAGGCTCTGCGCTGCCAGCAGAGAGCTGGTTGTGGGGCTCAGTCTCACAAACTGTAAAATCACAACCTGAGTTGAAATCAAGAGTCAGACACTTAACCAACTGAGCCATCCAGGCATTGCCCCTCCCCCCCCACCACAGCTCATTTCTTAAAAGTTAGCACACCAACATATTACTTTATATACGCATTAGTGTATAAAAAAGTCACCATATTCTTTTTTCATACCATTAGGTTTTCAACTTTCTATAAAATTTAATAGAGTTGAATGATTGCATTTCACATCTAAGATTTTGGAAGGCACAAAGAGAAAAATTAAAGCTTATTGAGCTGGGTTTTAAAAATCTGAGTGTTTACTTATATGAATAAAATTGAATTCATTTTATACTGTATCTCTCTCTGTACTACAAAGGAAGACTGAACACACATTTTAGTTGTGTTGCTGAACTAGGAAATATTCTGCCCATAACTGGTGAACAGATATTCTTAAAAGTATAATCATCAACTTTAATTATCATTAAAATTGAATTTGGTAAACTGTCACACTCTTTTCTTTTTGGTTTTAAGAAACATCTTTTGGCTTAGTGTCTAGATGACAACTATTCTCTACCTTTGGAAACTGATACAGAAGGGGATCTCCACCAGTCATGGCTATTCTATAGGCCTGCTGTGGTTGATTGGGTCTGAGGTGGCCACCTCATGTAACCAGTGACCGTTGCCTGATCCCAGTGATTTAGGAAGCTGGAATGAGAGACACAGAGACTAGGAGCTTCTAGTAGTTGAGTTTTATTGATGGCAATACCCTAAGGCCTATGAACTCCCACAGAAAGAACCTGCTCAGATATTCTGAAAGAATATCTGCTTTACCTGAGACAGACTTCAGCTCTAGCTTAGCTTGTGTGAGATATGGCAGTATCTTCCTAAAAGTATGTTTATTTGTTTAATCTACCTCTGTTTGGTGTCTGTTACTTGCAAACAAATATATCTCAAGTAATATATTTAAACTGTATTTATCATGTGTTGGCATCTATTTTTGCATTGTAAATATTAATGTCCCCCTTTACATTTCTCCTACCTCCTAACAAATGTATGACAGATACTTCTCTCCAAAATTTTGTACTCAAATTAGAATGCTTACATTAACAACAATGAAACAAAATTCCAAGGATATCCATACTACAAAGTCCACATTTAATATTACAGTTTACTGCAATAAAATTGTTGACAGAATATGCCCTTAATCTAGGTATACAGAAAGTATTCAGTCAGTATCTAATGAATTTAAATCAATTCATTTAGTATATTTTTGGACAACTATATTCTTACCTCATTTCAGTACATTTCTAATATACCACATAAATGTTTTTGTAATTCAATATCCCATCTAATAACAGCAGTATAAAGATTGCTATTAAAGGACACAGTGTAATAATAATCAGCTCAGCATTTTAAATAATATTATATGTGTAACATACAGCTTTTTAACAATGAAGATTTTCTAAAAATATTTGTAATTATTTTTTAAATGTAAAGCTGCTTGCCATTTTACAAATGAGAAGTAATAGCTTCCAAAGCAAACCTTAGGTAATATCAAAATAGCCTTTTACGAATGAGAAATCAAGGAAGTGAATCCCTATCTCATTACTGCACACACAAAAAAGCCACTTATCAAAAAATTCATCTTACTCTTGTTGGATAAAGTAGCAGCTATTTTTGTCCTTTGCTCTCTTGTAAGATCGTTAGCTTTGTGAGTCTTGAAACAAATTTTCCCAAATGGATATTCAGTCTCGTGCTCATCATGGGTGCTCCATAAATATTGTTGTGTAAAAACTTACCGCCCTGGGAGGCTAATGAAGAACAGATGCAGGCAAAAACAAGATGGTGCAACTAGAGGAGAACATGGAAGCTTAAAAACATTAGGATGAGCAGAGGGAATAAAAGAAAAATGCCAGTTGTCAGCTTAAATGGAGTTTGTGGATATAATTGAACAGCTCATAAAAATAGGTAGGAAAAAAGGATGATCTGCACTCTTATTTTCTTTCTTTAGGTTACAGCTGTGATTCTTGTAGAAGTAAAATGTGTTTCCAACTCATTCACAAGGGACATCAGTCCTATAGGTCTTTGTAACACTAGAAGCAGTTACACAGAATGTTTGAGTCTTAGGAAGTATGACAATGTAGATCCACTCCTCTTCAAGTTTAATCAGCAGAGTTTTTCTTTCGGTTTGGTTTGTTTTTGACATAGGTTTCCAATGGATTAAACTTCAAATTCTGGCAATTCTGTAGCAAAAAATATAGCTCTTGGCTATACTTATCACATTTTAAATTTCCCCAATGACTCTAACATGTGCAGCTTGCTGATAAAAAGGTCTTTTTGTTTGTTTGTTTCTTTTGTTTTTTTCTGCACTGTCTTTAGCTCTTCTGATGTGTTGGATTTTTGTTGTTGTTGTTGTTTTTCCTGTTCACCTAGTGACCAGTTAGGGAGGAAGAAGTAAGGATCCAGTGATGACAGAGCCAGGCGATATACTTTTCAAAGGTCATTTGCCCAGATAATTAAAGAATATGCAAAGAATTACTCATCAATTGGGACCTAGCAGTCAGCTTACCCAGTTGTGCAAAACTATGGTTATTTGGTTGTTGGAAAATAAGCATGATGTCAAAGGCACAGTTGCTATCTTTCTCACTAAAACATGGTTGATTTGAATTGTATTATAAAATTTTTCCTTGATTATCTATCACTGAATATTTGGGCAGGAAGTGCATTTTTATTATTTTTGTTTGTTTGTTTTGAGTGGAGAGGGGCTGAGGGAGAGGAGATAGAGAATCTTAAGCAGACTTCATGCCCAGCGTGGAGCTCAACACAGGGCTCAACCTCACAACTGTGAGATCATGACCTGAGCCAAAATCAATCATCGGACACTCAACAGAATGAGCTACCCAGGCATCCTTATTTAATTTCTTAACCTCTCCTGAGTCACATCCACTTTAGAAGTAGACGGTCATAAATATTTTTATCCAGAAAAAGCTACACATATATGTGTATATTAAATTTTATATAAAATTCAAATTTTGGCATATATTTAACGGTGATTGTTAAAACCTACCATTGGTACTTGAACCTCTTGGTTCACTCACAAATTAAACCTCCGTTTTGGAACTGCTACTATGAAGATTAGTCAGCTCTTGATAACTGAAGTTTTGCAGTTTTACTCCTGCCCTTTACGTAATATAATGTGTGCCTTTGCCCTTGTCACTGCCCTTATGAATCACCTGCAGATGGAAAGATAGAGGCATTTATCAGAGAACCAAGAACAAGAAAGCCAAGCATTATTTCCACCCCCCTTGTATATATTCTGAAATACAGTATTTAGAATACAAAATTTTAAATGTATTTCTTTAGTGGATAAAGTTTAAAGATATATTAGAATTTCCTTACTGAATTTATATTACTGATACTCACAAGCATAATATTTAGTCAGTTTAACAGCTTGTAAAACATTTCTGTGCTCTATTACAGCCAAAAGTACAAAATGCATGCTATATTTGGGTAGTGTGCAGTCTATTTCAAATGTATGTCTAAGGATGGAGTATTTATAGTTTTCTGTCATTTTTCTTTTTCCTCTACATAAGTTAGGATGATGTAAGTAAACAATAAGATTTTACTTTGCAATTTAAGTTTCTTTGTTTATGTGTTTCTTACTGAATCAAAAGGCTTTTTGGAAATTACCCAGTTCTCTCCAACATAATGTATAGAAAAGTAATTTTACACTGATAACAAAGTTGGAATGTATGTAAAACATTTTTCTTTCTGTTTCTTTTGCCCTGAGCTCTTATTGTTCAAAGTGTTTTTCCCCCTCTTTATAATATTCACCATAGTAATGTAAGGAATTACTACGCATTAAACCCAAACAGATATATTTATTTGTAATTCATATTTATTTGAATAATATCTATAACATTTTAATTATATTCCATCTTTTAAAATTTTGACTCATAACACTGAAGATGAGAAAATGAAAATGAAGAAATACTAGATGTTAAGAGTAATTAATTATAGTAGATTTTATTTAATCTTTACAACAAAGTATGTGAGTTCCATTATTTCCAATTTACATGTTATTTTCAGAGGGACTAAGATGTTTCCTAGGATGTCATAGCTAGAATGTGGTAGAGGTAAGACTTGAACCCAAAGATTCTGATTTAAAAATAGTCAATATGTTTTCATTTTTTGGACAATTTCAAAATAACTGATAGAACAAGTATCTGGGATGAACTTTTCAAAATAAATAAGAATTTGCCTTTAGAGAAGCATTTGCCTAAGGTTAAAAGTACAGTAATTGAGTTAGTTTACATAGTAGTTAGGAATAAGTTTTCTCTTTTTACTTTGGTATCTCTTACCTCTGTTTTCCCATGCTTATTGTCTCTGTACTAGGATTTAGATCCATGGCATGTCATAAAAAAATTTATAAATTTTAATGCATTACACACACATACACACACTATTTGATATATTTTCTAGTCTATCCACTGTCTTTGATATCCTTTGATATCTTTTCTAGTCCTCAATTGTCAAAGGCCTTAAGTGACTGGCCTAGTTTAGAATCTTATCTCTTGTATATTTGCTGAGTTCACACCTGCTGCTATTCCATCTGCTACAATTTTAGATCACTAAGACCTTCTTGAAATATGTGGAAAATGTCAAACATAGTCCCAAAAAAGTGCTGCCTCCTTTTAAGCTGATGGTGTCCTGAAATGACTGAGTTTTTCTTTTCCTAAAGATAAGCACTTACCTTTTTTTTTTTCAGTGACCTAAAGTCCCTTTATTTAAAGGATCAAGGTAACTTGGTCATGGTTTAAAGGACAGAGAAGTAGCATTTCAAAAGTAAATGTCACTCTACTTGATGGTAGGCACTTGAAAGTTTATCCATGCCATACTTATATTAATTTTACACCTGAATGAAATAACAAATTTTAATCATGTTTTCACATTTAGTGAATGTACAAAAGAGTTTCTTTCTATCTCAATCTTAATATATCCAGGACAAGATATTTTATGTTTAGGAATAACATCTAATAGCTTGATTCATTCATTCAGATATTTACTGTCTGCAAGATTCAACCTGGAACTGGACTATAAGGGCCTGAGAATATGTTCAGTAAAGAACCTGATAAGATAACATTTGTATGAGTATATGGGTCATTCTTTACGTATATATTTAGTTCTTATTTTTGTGTTTAAAATTCAGACATAAAAATTTATGTTTATTTTCTTGTATATTTGTATATAAATTTACTATACTTTTTTTTAACGTTTATTTTTGAGACAGAGAGAGACAGAGCATGAACGGGGGAGGGTCAGAGAGAGGGAGACACAGAATCTGAAACAGGCTCCAGGCTCTGAGCTGTCAGCACAGATCCCCACGCGGGGCTGGAACTCACAGACCGCGACATCATGACCTGAGCCGAAGTCGGCCGCTTAACCGACTGAGCCACCCAGGCGCCCCAAATTTGCTATACTTTTTAAAGAAATTACTTAAGGATTGCATTTTTTCCTCTTAAGCAATAAGGAAAATATGGAGGTAGGAATGGATACAGCGGCTCCAAGGACCAGGAAATAGTAAATCCGGAATCTGTTGTACAAATAATTATCACCATATGGGAGCATTATTATGCTTCCAGTGTATGTTGGAGGATTTTTAGTGTTAATATTTTTATGCCTTCTAGAAATTATGTTTTAGAGTATTGTTATGAATTAGGGTAGAATTCACCTTTATTAGCTTTCACGGCAATATTTTATTGGTTGAAAGTTTAATTCTGTCCAAAATGGCAAGACCATACAATCTTGGGTGTTTGCTTCTTTATATAAAATAAAGGAATTGGACAATTACAAAATTAGATAGTTTTCTGAGCCTTAGCCCATAACTTTGTGGTCATGGTGGGCAGGGCTTCTCTACCACTGGGAGGAGCTAATGGGGGAGGAAAGGTAGAATTAATCTTCCGTGAAAAGCTGTCAGCCCTCATTGATAGACTGACGTTCAGAGCTATGGAGATTGATTTCTTTTCCTACACCTGCATTGGATTCTAAATCTTGAGCTGGTCTCACTCCTTGTTTTTTGTACCTTTTAACAATCTAGACTGTTTTTGAACAGGTCTTTCTCTTTGCTGTCATGTGGGGGAATTTCACTACAATAAACCAAATCACAACTCCTGTATGAACTTAACAAGATGAAGGCATCCACCAAAAAGGAAACTAACTAGATAACCACAGGAAACACAAATGCCGTCAAGGTTCTAGCCAGGAATTTAAACTTTTTCAAATGTGTACTTTGAGGATTTTCAGAAAGCACAATGCCAATTAATCTGCTCCTTGGAATTTATATGTTGGGGGCTTTGATTCTTCCCTGCAAGAAAACAAAACAAAAAATGAACTAAAATATGCATTGTATCATAGAGATTGTAGGCCCAAATACATGGGAAAATGACATTTTTCATACTTCTGCTTTACCTCAGCCTAAGATATATATGACATCATTTGCTTCTACATAAGATTCTCAACACTAATTCTTAAAATTGTTAACTTTTTCTGAGTATCGAAACCATGGTAAGAACTTTGCTTAGTATTTTGCCAAGTGCCTCTCAGTCAAGGCTGACATTTTGGGCTATCTAGGCTGATAAGGCACTTTAAGTAGAGCTTTTTGTTAATCTATTCAAAACCCTGGTCTTTTGGTCTGTAGCCTGACCCTAATATTGCCAATGTACCGAAAGCTCTGGAATTCTACTGCTAGATTCCTGGCTTGGGGTGGACGGAATGCAGCTGCCTGCTGTCAGACTTTCCTTTTGCTGTCCGGACAAACAGTTCTTGTTCCTATATTCTTAGTATTGTATCTCACATGCATGTTCCTGGCTTCTTGTCATTTGTTGTATAGTTATCTCCCTATTGCCTCTCTATCTAGACTTCTTCCCAGCATTTCCTTCTTTCTGTACATGAGTAAATTTCACAATGTTGTTCCTCCCAATAATGTCCTATACTACAAGTATCTGAGCCTGTTATACCTGAATATCATGAGATGCCTTCCTAATTTGTATGGATCACCTCACAGGGCCTTCTGCTCGAGGAAAAGTAATGCTTTTAATTCTGTCACTGAGTAGGCAGTGCTTGGGACTTTGGCTCACTGCTTTTAGAAACCTAGAAGAGATGATAAACTGAAACATCTGTCCCTGTCTGTTCTGCCCATAATGTGGGCCTGCTTTGAAGAGGAGGACAGTATAATTTTCCCAGCCACCCATCCTTAGGATGGCCTAGGACTTTCACTATTTCTTCTTCAGCAATGATTCTGGTTATAAGTATGTCTCTGACTACCAGGAGTTATGATTTTGAAGGGTTCCATTTGCTGTGTTTTGTTTTTAAAATAGTAGTTTGGGGATAAATTTCTACTGGATATAAAAACAGGAAAAATTAAAAGGACTTTTCTATTCCTCTGCAAAATAACGATACTAACCACCTCCATCAACAAAATATCTTCCTTCTTCAGACACTGAAAGTTATACAGTCTTTGTGTTTCCCATTCAGATAGTGCTACCAACAAACTTAGATGTCAGTGTAGGGCTTAAATATATTATTCCACACCATATTATCAGTAGATTTATTTATCAACTCTCTATAAAAAATTTGTCACTTAAAAAATATCAGCCTTATTTTACAATTCACTGTGATGGGTTTTTTGTTCATTGGTTTGGTGATCTGTTTGTTTGTTGTAATTCTTGTCTGACTTTGTTGAAGGTATATTTGATATAAATGATAAATGCATTCAGAGTCAGAAACATTATACAGATATTAAGTGTTAAAGATTACAACATCAACACCTTCATATTGAATGTATTCCACAGTTAAATATGCAACATTATAGATTGGTCTGTATTAAACTGGTGATGGGTGTTGTGTGGGAGTAAGGATGGGAAGGTTTGTCAGCAAAGAAACAGCTCGAGGAATTCAAGTCAATTACAAACTGTCAATATGAGTTATCATCTATAAAAAGGTGTCTATTATGTGAAAATCCGTTTTATTCCAGAAAGAATTACTTTGAACGAACTACTTCTAGTGCATCCAGGAATTGTTGGCATGAAAACGATGACTGAAAGCTATGTCTAATGGCCTGGAACTCAGGCTGATAGTGAAAAGCCAACAGAGTGTAGCATTAGAATGTCTATCCTCCCCATGGGCGGTAACAAAACAGCCAGATCAAAACTCCTTAATATTGATTTCCAGAGCTGTTCTTGGACATAACTCTGAGTTGTGCCAAACTTCTTATTAGAATGGCAGTGAGTATCTACTGTATTTCATATCTAAACATTGCTGTGATAATTAGAGCTCAGAATCAGTTATTAACAATACCTAATTTACAATTGCTTTAAATCAGGTATTTTCTTCTGGTTCAGATGAGATTTTAAAATTTATGAAAAAGGTCTTTATCTCAGTTTTACACTGTTGCTCATAATTTTCAGGCAAATGTCCTAGCTAAAAGTTTGGTATAAGCCACCAGGGGTACCCATGGCTTATTGCTGGGGACGTTTGCCAAAACAGCTTGCCAGACTTCTCATCATTCAACATGGCACTTCATCTTCAACGGTAGGAGTCGGTCCTGCTGAATTACAAATGTTTGGCAGCCTCTCAAAACTTGTCTTAACCATTTCCATAGAGATTAGGGGGAGGTCTCGCATCACAAATAGTATGTTCTAGATGCTCATCTGTCTGGATTTAGTCTTCGGTTATTTTTACCACAACGGTTGATTTTTGTTGGGAAATACAGTACTGAATAATACTTTTCTGCTACTATAATTTAGTTTCCTAGTCTGTGCCAAACAGTCCCGAGGGTAAAAGGACAAGCGTGCATGGTCCTACTGATTGACGTTTAGTATTTGCTGCAGAGGATGATCCGACAATATTTTACCAGCTCACTTGCTCTTTTGCAGCAATGATATCCAGGGACTCACTAAAGACATAAAGAGAAACAGTACTTTTCCTGGAACCATTTGATTGCTGGTATTTCTGTTGCTTCTAGTGTAATGCAGAAGTTGTCATGTAAAATGTTGCCTCTTTTGGGCCCAAGATGAGCCTACCAAATGGCAGGTGTTTGGGGAAAGATATTAGGGAATGGATAAGATTTGGGAAATGGATGGGGATTCAATTGCCGTTTTTCCCCTTGTGGTTGATGATAACCTGTTTTGGACCAGTGTGTTTTAATTTTATATATGCTTCTCCTTTTTTCTGGTGATCAGAACCAAAATCAGTGAACATATTGTATAAATTGAACAGCAAAATATATCACTTCAATACGAAGATACTGTGGCTTGGTGAGTATAGCTGAATCTAAAGATAGTTGTGTTCCGTAAAGCTAGTATTTATGGTTTTGGTGCATATTTACCTCTTACTTGCCCGATGTATTTTGGTGCTAGTTACTAGTCTACTAGTATCCATACTGGTTATTAAACCATTAAAATGCACCCGTAGCTATTAGTAAATAGCCTCTGTTCAAGTCTCCTAAGTGTTTCTACATCATCCTAATCTTGATTAACACAAATATAAATTTATTTGTGGGATATAATTAACACATAACATTAGTTTCAGGGGTACAACATAATGATTTAATATTTGCATATATTGCAAAATGATTACAATAGACCTAGTTAATATCCATTACCACACATAGTTACAGATTTTATTTCTTGTGATGAAAAATTTTAAGATCTACTCTTTTAGTAATTTTCAAATATAATATTATTCACTATAGTCACCATAGTGTATATTACATCTTTATTCATGACTTACTCATTTTATAGCTGGAAGTTTATATTTTTTGACTACCTTTTCCACCTTTATACCCTCCCCCTCCACTCACCTATTTTCTGCATCTATAAATTCCACTATTTTAGATTCTATGTTTAAATGAGATCATACAATATTTATCTTTATCTGTCTCATTTCACTTAGCATAATACCCAGTTATCTCAAATGGCAAGATTTACTTCTTTTTTGTGGCTGAATAATATTCCACTATATATACATATCACACCACATTTTCTGTATCCATTCATCCATTCAGGGACATGTAGGTTGCTTCCATACCTTGGCTATTGTAAATAATCTTGCAATGAACATGGAATGCTTATATCTTTTTAAGATAGTGTTTTTAATTCCTTCAGATAAATACTTAGAAGTGGAATTGCTGGATCATATGGTAGTTCTATTTTTAATTTTTTGAGGAAACGTCACATTATTTTCCTAAGTGACCACACCAATTTACATCCCCCCAACGGTGCACAAGGATTTTCGTTTCTCCCCATCTTCTCCAATGTTTGTTATCTCTTGTATTTTTGATAATAGCCATTGTCACAGGTGTGAGGTGATATCTCATTGTGGCTGATTTCCCTGATAATTAGTGATGTGGAATACTTTTTCATGTAGCTGTTGGCCATCTGTATGTCTTCTTTATAAAAATGTCTATTCAGATCCTCTGCCCAGTTTTAAATCATATTGTTTTTGAATTGTGTGAGTTCTTTATATATTTTGGATATTAACCCTTTATCAGATACAGGATTTGCAAACGTTTTCTCCCATTCATTAGGTTGCCTTTTCATTTTGTTAATGGTTTCCTTTGCTGTACAGAAACGTTTTAGTTTTATGCAGCCCCACTTGTTTATTTTTGCATATGTTACCTTTGCTTTTGGTGTCAGATCCAAAAAAATCATTGTCAAGACTGATGTCAAACAGCGTATAGCATATGTTTCCTTCTAGAAGTCTTATGGTTTCCAGTTTTACACTTAAGTCTTTAATATATTTTGAGTTCATTTTTATGTATAGTGTAAGGTATTGGTCCAGTTTCATTCTTTTGCATGTGGCTGTTGAAAAAGCTGTCATTTCCCCAGTTTATTTTCTTAACTCCTTTATTGCAAATTAGTTGACCATATGTAGGCATGGGTTTATTTCTGGGCTCTCTATTCTGTTCCGTTGATCTATGTTGTTTTAATGCAATATCATACTGATTGGATTGCTGTAGTTTTGTAATACAATTTGAAATCAGGAAGTGTGATGCCTCCAGCTTTGTTCTTCTTTCTTGAGATTACTTTGGCTATTACTTTGGCTAAATATTTCTTACTAACTGTATCTGAATATTTTAAATATTTCTTATTTCTATACCCTACTACTGCTACCATACTACTGGTATTACTACTCCTAATAGCATCACTAAGTCATTGATCTTGGTCTAGGCATATTTCTAAGTATTCTACTTATATTAACTCATTTAATCCATATGACAATGCTCTGAGGCAGTATTATGTTTTTTACAGACAAGGAGATACAGGCACTGTGAGATTAAGTAACTTGCTCGAAGTAGAAAAGGTAGGAAGTGACATAACTGAAAGTCAGCCTGCCTAGAATGGTTTTAAATCCAATATTCTTCCTACTACTGCTGCCAGCTTAATTAAGCAAACATCCTCGACTATTCTAGGTAAAAAGTATTATATTCTTTTCTAAGGTAAACACATAGACTTGCTACTATTATTTGTTTAGATCTGACTTTACTGGAGCCAAGCTTAGCTTTGACATTTGCAGACATGGGTTAGCTTTCATCTCACTGCAAGATATAGGGCAACCTGGTATTTAGTTTACCTACAAAAGGCAGTTAGGAAGCCCTAGAGGAACCTAATTAAAATGCAGCACATTTCCAAGGCACCATATCTTGCTGTGTTGCCATAGAAACAGTGGGAATTTCTGGTCATTGACCTTTAATGGAAATTGAGGATAAATTTTCATAGGGTTCATAAGAGAAGCAATCCCAGTATATTAACTTCTAGTTGCAGGACAACTTTGGAAATCCCCTATGCAATCCCACCTGACTTGAGAAGTATATTATATCAGCAAAACTTATTAGAGGCTCAAACTCCCACTTTTTGAAGAAACATTTTTTTAACTACTTCCAATACACCATCTGTGCTATTGGACTTAAAATAATCAAAGATAGTGTTGTAGCAACAAAGAAACATTAAAGGAAATCTTAGATAATTATACAAGAAACATCAGAACTAATATTATATTTTGAAATAGTTTGCATTACATCTATTCTATTCCTTTTGGATTATGTAAATCTAGGCTTACTCAAATATTAAATGCAATATTACTGTATCAAAAAAATATACCTAGAAACTCAAAGTATTCTGAAATGTTAAGGTGTCCACATTTAAAAATACAAATTCTTAATGCTTGCCCTTTCTAGTTTATTTATAAATTCAGGCATTATATTCCTAAGTATGTATCATTGAAAATACTACTTACATGATATATATGTATACTTTGTGTGTGGCATATGTATATGCCATTTGACAGAAGGTAAGGGCCTGTGATTCAACAGAAAAAATGACAAAGTGTACCTTACTGAGGACTGCTTTTTACTATATTAACATTTTTATTTTCTACTAAAATAAATAACTTAGTTCTATCGTCAGGATATGCACACTTAATTACAAGGAAATGTCAATCAGGGAAATCAGGGTCTCACTACTTTCTCTTAGAAGTATATCTCCATATATATATATATATATATATATATATATATATGAGTATCACTTATTCTGGACATAGACATCTGAAGAAAAATAGGAATATTCTAATAATTATATGTAGAAAAGCAAGGCCACTACCCCAGTCCCTAAACTTCTCTCACACAGCTGGGTTCTCTCACACAGCTCTATGTTCTTACTCTCAGAGACAATATGGGCTAGGGGCTGAGAACACAGACTCTGGCCCTATAATAACTGGGATTCCTGGCTTTGTGACTTATTAGCCATGTGGCTATGAGAAAGTTACTTAGCCTGCAGGAACCTCAATTTACTCATGTAGAAAATGAGGATAATAATGGAACTTCTTAGGGTTGTTTTGAGAATTAAATGAGCTAATATTGATAAATGACTTAAATTTATATTTGACACAGTAATAAAAAAAATATTTCCTCTTCCAATGCCAGGGCAGAGCTCACAGGGAAATGCCACCCCCATTGCCCTCCTGCCCAAGACAAAGAATACAGTGAGATGACATCCTGGATAAAACAGAGTAATGTCAGTACAATGGACAGAGGAGTCTTTAGCGTTTGCTGTTAGAAAAGTGTGCTTTTCTTCCTCAGTACGGATGTAGACAGCACTATCTCTGAAAATTGATGGTTGTCCATGAGATATGTGTGTGTTTAATCCAATAGTTGCCTACACCATGAGCCAGAAAGATGAGAAAACATATTTTGCATCTCATACTAAGGGGGAGATTTTGATAACAATCCAACTTACAAGGCCAAACCATATATTAGATTGTTATGTTGTCATTTGGGTGCCAAAGCCCACCCTGACTTGTTTTGTTAAAGTCCCCATAGAGTCCCCATATAAGGCTGAATAACTCAAACTTGAGGGAATGGTATCTGCAAAATAAACCTAGAACCAGTCTAACGTTCAGACCACTTCTCAGATGGATGCCTCAGCAGTGGCTAGGAGATAAGCTTTCTGAAAAGGCTTGTGTGTCTTATACAACTTTTTACTTAAGTGCTTGGTACAAGATAACCACCACTGGTGTATATTAGTACTAGAATGCTTTTTGAACAAAGATATTTTAATTTTTCATGTTGTTCTAATTAAAAATACTCATTAATGTGTTGAAATCAAACACGAGACATCACTTCTTTCCAATTTAAGACCACATAGGCGGTTTAACATTCAGAGGTCCCTTTCCAATTAGGCAAAAATGGAAGTTTCTATGGTGATCATGCTTAGAGTCATTACAGTCATTCCTTTCTCTTTCCTTGCCAATGCCCAATATACATCAAATTACTCACAATCACATAAAAACTGCCTAGCACCTCTAGAATCTTCTTACTTAAAAATATACTTTGTACTGGTGACTTTAAAAAGTAACTGCTATTTTTCTCCTGAATAACTAAAAAGGTAAACCAAATAGTTTTTCAACTAATTCATATAGGGTTTTCATAGTCAAATTTACTATCGGCACCCCTAGGGAGTTAATGAATCTTTCCTAAATAGAAAACCTTTGCTTAAAAAAGTATCCTGAGACTCATATATGTAGCAGAATTCAAAAGTCATAAGATTTTTATACACCTAGAGAATCAATATTTTTCTCATTAACTATATCTCTTATGCTGTACTTTTAATCTGCATGACTCGTCTGGTAACTGAAAGTTTGTACCTCATAATCTCCTTTACCTACTTCACCCATTCTCTTACCCACCTCGCCTCAGGCAACCACCAGTTTGTTTTCTGTATTTAAGAGTCTGGTTTTTGTTTTTGTTGTTGTTTCTTCATTTGTTTTGTTTTTTAGATTCCACATATAAGTAAAATCAGATCATATTTGTTTTTCTCTGACTTATTTCAGTTAGCATAACACCCTCTAGGTCCATCAGTGTTGACACAAAAAGATCTCATCTTTTTATAACTAATATCCCATATACCACATCTTACTATTCATCTATCAAAGGAGACTTGGAAAGCTTGCATATCTTGGACATTGTAAATAATGCTATAATAAACATAGAAGTGCATATATCTTTTTGAATTGGAGGTTTTCTTCCCCCCCCCCCTTTGGGTAAATACCCAGTAGTGGAATTACTAAGTCATATCGTACTTCCATTTTTAATTTCGTGAGGAAACTCTATACTGTTTTCCAGACTGGCTGTACTAATTTTCATTCCCACCAACAGTGCACAAGTGTTCATTTTTCTCAACATCCTTGCCAACACTTATTTCTTGTCTTTTTTATTGTTAACCATTGACAGGAGTCAGATAATATCTCATTGTGCTTTTGATTTACATTTCCTTGATGATGAGTGATGTTGAACATCTTTTCATTTGTCTGTTGGCCATCTGTATGTCTTCTTTGGAAAATGTTTATTCAGGTACTCTGCCCACTTTCTTATTGGACTTTTTTTTTTTTTATTGAAGAAGTTCTTTATATATTTTGGGTATTAGCCCCTTATCAGATATATCATTTGCAAGTATCTTCTCCCATTCACTAGGCTGCCTTTTTATTTTGTTGATGGTTTCCTTCACTGTGCAAAAGCTTTTTATTTTTGTGTAGTCCCAATAGTTTATTTTTGCTTTTCTTGCCCTTGTGTGAGGAAAGTGACCCAAAAATATATTGCTAAGATCAGTGTCAGGGAAGTTACCGCCTACGTTTACTTCTAGAACTTTCATGGTTTCAGGTCTTATATTAAGTCTTTAGTTCATTTTGAATTTCTCTTTGTATATGTTTAAGATAGTGGTCTAGTTTTCTTGACACTATTTAGTAAAGAGACAGTCTTTTCCCCATTGTATATTTTTGCCTCCTTTCTCTTAGGTTAATTGACCATATAGTCATACGTTTATTTCTGGGCTCTCTATTCTAGTCCACTGGTCTGTTTTTGTGCCATATCATATCACTGTTATTATTATAGTTTTGTAATGTGGCTTGAAGTCAGGGAGCATTGTACCTTCAGCATTTTTCTTATTTCTCAGGATTGCTTTGGCTATTAAGGATCATTTGTGTTCCATAAACATTTTAGGATTCTTTGTTCTAGTTCTGCAAAAAATGCCATTGGCATTTTGATAGGAATTAAATCTGTAGATGGCTTTGGATGGTATGGAAATTTTAAAAATATTAATTCTTTCAATTCATGAGCACAATATATCTTTCCATTTATTTGTGCAGTGTTTAATTTTATTTGTATAGTGTTTAATTTTTTTCCTCCAGTGACTTAAAGTTTTCAGATTACAGTCTTTCATCTCTTCAGTTAAATTTATTTCTAGGTATTTTATTCTTTTTGGTACAACTGTAAATTGAGAAATGAGTAATGCTGGCCTTCCAGAATGATCTGAGAAGATTTCCTTTCTCTTCTATTTTTTGGAATACTTTGAGAAGAACAGTTATTAGCTTTTCGTTAAATATTTGATAGAATTCCCCTGTGATGCTATCTGGTCCCATACTTCTGTTTGTTGGGAGTTCTTTGATTTTTAATTCAATTTCATTGCTAGTAATCTTTTTTTTTTCTTCAAATTTTCTACTTCCTCCTGATTTAGTTTTGAAAGATATCATTTCTAGGAATTTATCCACTTAAATGGACATTTCTTAAGGTAATGGTCTGGTAGTTCCCAGAAATGCTTGAAGGCATTTCCTAGGGTGAGTGATAGGAAGGTTTGATTTTAGAAATAATAAAAACAAAATGCTGGGTTAAGCAAAGTTAACCAGATTCTCTCAGAGTCTTAATGTACTAATATGTTTTATTAATATCTGAAGCAGACAGTCAAAATTATTTCTTAAAATCACTGTTCGGTGGAACCCATTTTTTCTGTATAGCTTCTCAAGAAACCATTGCACATCAGAACATACTTTGGGTAGTGTTGCTTCAGTGAATTCCCAGAGTAGGGTTAATGTTCCATCTTGTCTGCTTAACTCTTCCAAAATTCCTTCTCCTTCAAATGGCTGTCAAGAACTTTAATTGTGGGAGTTCTCAGTTCACATTGTTATAAGCATGATTTTATTATTTAAAATGAGATGGGATTAAAAATAAGATCTTTGTAATGAGACATTTTAATTTTCACCATTTATATATAAACACAAGTTAATAAAACACATCACAAAACAGTAAAATTTTATAGTTAATATTTATAGGTGCATAGTTTCATGCTCACATATTTTTAAGTATTGTATATATTAACAAATTTCACAATACATCATTATTTTTAGACAGAATCATTAAAAGACACCTAGAAATCTTATAATATATGACAATAAATCACAACTTCTCAAGAACAGCAACAAAAAAATAGTGAAGATTTAGAAATAAGTGGTAGTCACTTAGGTGTTTTAATTTAACTTTTAGATTTGAAGCCACAATATCCACACAGCACACAAAGACCCTGCTACCATATATTCACTTCAGTGAGAGGGAAGCACTGAAATGCTGAGTAAGGGCAGGTACAGATAATTTCAATCACTGCTGATGGAAGAGTTTAAAATACACTGTAAAAACTTTGAGAAAAATATCATGACTGGGCACGTTGGAACTGAGTACTTGTACAGGATGGAACATCTCTCAGTAGATCTCAAGAAACTGCGAATAAAAGTATTTCTTATGCTTCGGGTTCATAGTCTTGATACCCTTCCTAATATGAAGAAAACCAAAAAGAAAACATGCAGTGTTAATATTAGTCATCAGGAATCAAGGATTTAGGGTGAATGAGATAGGACATGGATCACCACCTTGAATAAAGGTTCTGCAACTATTCAGTTATACACAATATGATCTTACTCTGTAACAGTTTTGTCTTCCTGTCAAATATAAAAGTGAATTTTGCTGTTCAGAGTTAGGGTATCCAGATGCTATTTAACAATCATATGGTCTTTTTTTTTTTAATGCTTATTTTTGAGAGAGACACAGACAAAGTGTGAGGGGGGGAAGGCAGAGCGAGAAGGAATCCGAAGCAGGCTCTAGGCTCTCTGAGCTGTCAGCACAAAGCCCGATGCAGGGCTCAAACCCGCAACCTGTGGGATCATGACCTGAGCCAAAGTCAGATGCTCAGCCAACTGAGCCACCCAGGCACCCCAATAATCATATGTTCTAATCGTATAGAACAAGTTAGGTGGTCTGTCTTGCTCCCAGTTTCCTCAACTGTAAATTATGAGAGCCAAATCAAGTGGCCTAAAATCCTCTTCCAGGGCTAAAAATGTTCTAATTCTTAAAGGGAGACAAAGACATTAAGGCAAGTGATGTTTTGAAAATCTTTTCTTCATCCTTGGCTTCAGTTATTACTTCTATTCTAAATCCCCCTCTCCCCAAACAATATGTAGATAACATCCACAATAAAAATATTAAAGGCCTTAAATAAAGTGCTCAGAATAGTCCTCCTAAAGAATAACTTGAATCAAGATCCTGCTTTAAAACAAATAAATGTACCTTCAATAATTCAAGTTGCTTTCTGAATACAGTACATACTTAAATGCGAAGGTTCTTCTAGTATTCTACAATTTGTCGTTGACTCATCTCTGCAGTCTTAATCTGTCACAATTCTCTCTGTTCCCTAAACTGAAATCCTGTTTAATTATTCACTGTTCCTCAAACATATCCTTATGCATGCTCAGACATGCCTTGCTTCCAATATTACCTGTTCTAGAATATCTTCCTTTCATTTTGGCCATCATTATCTCCCATCCCCTACCACACCAATCAACACCAACTCTTGTATAAAACTCCCGATGACTCTAAACAGATTCTGTAAAATATTATACTTTTTTGTGTATCTTGCATATTTTGCCTCTGTGATGCCTGATATATAGAAGACAGTCAATGTCTGTTAAAGGAATCATCATGAATAAATGAAACAGTAAATTTGTATTTGTTTTTATCAAACTTATTAGGATGGACTACTTGTGTCCTGGTACTATCAATTAACCTTCTTGTATTTTCTATAGTGTTTAGCATTGTGCTGAACTTAAAAAGACTCAAAATTATTGGTAAAAATCTAAGCAAAAAAACCAAGTTAATTTCAATTTCTATAAATGGGATTATCAGTATGTCTTTTACAAATGCCAATATCTAACCTAACTACTACTAGTTTTAACTTAATTTTTAATGAATACTACATGTTTTTTGCTTATGATGTCTGGTTTTGGCATCAGTGTAGTATTGCCCTTATGGAATTAATTTGGGAGTATTGCTTCCTCTTTTTTTTTTTCTGGAAGAGAAATTAATTGGTATTAATTATAATTAATACTTATTAATTAAATGTTTGATAGAATTCACCAGTGAAGCTATATGGTCCTGGGATTTGTGTGTGTGTGTGTGTGTGTGTGTGTGTGGGTAGATTTTCTTTTTCCTTTCTAAAAGAAAAATATTTTAATGTTTATTTTTAAAAGAGAAAAAGAGACAGAGCATAAGCAGGGGAGGGGTATGAAGAGAAGGAGACACAGAATCTGAAGCAGGCTCCAGACTCTGAGCTGTCAGCACAGTGCCTGACATGGGGCTTGAACCCACAAACATGACATGAGATCATGACTTGAGCCAAATTCAGTCGTTCAACTGACTGAGCCACCAGGTGCCCCTGTGAGTAGATTTTCTTAACAATAATTCAGTCTCTTTACTTTGTTATAGGTCTATTCAGATTTTCTATTTCTTCTTGTGTCAGCTTCATTAATATAAAAGTATTTTTCAATTTTCCTTGTGATACATTTTCTATTAAAAAAAAACATATTTCCAAATTAACATAGGTAAATTAGCTGTTTAAAATGCTAAATTGAAATACGTCAATGTTGCAAACCATGCATTTCTCATATTTTTACTCTATAATTTTTGTGGGCAACTTTTATTTTACTATGAAAATATCTTTCTGGAAATGTATGGCAATAATAATTACTTTCCTTAGGCATTCAGTTGATTTATACAATGTTCCATCTGGGGATTTATTTTAGAAAGTAAGTTTTTGAAGGGAGTTAAGATGGCAGAAGCTTGTCTTATCCTTTGAACACAGCTAGATAATTATCAAATCATTCATAACACCCAAGAAATCAATCAGAGGTGTGAGAGAACAAAAATGGCAAGTCTACAAGTAAAAAAGCAACCACCTTCCAGAAGGTGGGAGATGCAAGGTGTTGACTTGGGGGAGACAAAGCTGTGAGTATGGCAGCTGGGAGGAAACCTGCTTATGGAGGGTACTGCAAAGTATTATAGCAGTGGGGTACAAAATCTGAACTTTTAGAAGTCCCTCACAGTGGGGCATGTGCATGGCTTAAAGGTGCTTGCATGGCCAATTGGGGCAGAATCCAAGGAGTGGCAGTGTGGTCTGAGAATCCCATGGATCCCATGGTCTGAGGATCCCATGGGTCTGAGAGGCACCAATATGTTGAGCTGTGTCCAGGCATAGGAGCTGGGACTTGGGCTGAGGGCATCAAGCAGGGGTGCCAGCTTTCTGCTCTTTGACATAAACTCTGAACTGCCATGGGGTCTTGTGACTGCTTTCCTAGCATGGGCTTGCAAAAAATGCAGCAAGACCCTCCCCCAGAGGAACAGAGCAGGTGTCGTGGGAGTCTTTACAATTTGGAGTTTTGAAACTCAGTTATGTGCCTGAGATAAAAAAGTTCGAACACAGCAGAGTGAACACAGGGTTCTGACAGAAACTGGGAACACAAGAAGAGTGATTGAATACTCTTCTGTGAGGGCTCCCTGAAGAGTGGGGGACTGATCTTTCAGTTCCAAGGCTAGAGAGTAGGATGTTGCTATATTCATCCCACCCATCAGCTCTGAAAGCCTTCAGGGAGAAAACAAGCACCACCTAGTGGAGGCTGGAGCCCTATCCTTCTGCCTCTTGGAGGCACATTTCTAGGAAAACAAGTCAGCCTGAGAATCAGTACAACAGGCCTCTCCCCCAGAAGAGCAGCATGGACTCTCTTGCACCAAGTCTACTAATCATAGAGTGCACCAAAGCTTCAGCTCTAGGGGAAATAGGATCTAGTTTCCTCTTTATTTTGATTCTTTATTTTTTAATTATTATTTTTTCATTTACTTTCTTATTTTTAATTCCTTTTTTATTTTTATTTTCACATATATTACATATATATATATATATATATATATATATATATATATATATATTTTATTTTTGGATCTAGATTCCTTTAATAAGCAGACAAAAATAAGCCCAGGATCTAGGTTTGTTGTTTTTTTGTTTGTTTCTGGGGAATGTTTTGTTTCTGTTTTTGTTTTTATTTCTCTCTTCTTTTCTGGACAAAAGGATGAGACAGAGAAATTCACCCCAAAAGAAAGAACAGGATTTAGAACTCATGGCCTATTGATTTAATCAATACAGATATAAGTAAGATGTCTGAGCTAGAATTTAAAACGATGATAAAGATATTACCTGGGCTTGAAAAAGCATAGAAGATACCAGAGAATCCCTTTCTGCAGAGATAAAAGAACTAAAATCTAGTCAGACTGAAATTAAAATACTATAATCAAGATGTAAACCCAAATTGATGCCATGACAGCAAGGACAGATGAGGCAGAGGTATAAATTAGTGATATAGAAAATAAAATTATGGAAAATAATGAAGCTAAAAAGAAGAGGGAAACAAATGTCATGAATCATGAAGGCAGACTTAGGGAACTCAGTGACTTGTTAAAATGTAGTAACATTTGTATGAGAGGAGTCCCAGAAGTTGAAGAGAGAGAAAAAGGGGTAGAATGTCTATTCAAACAAATTATAGCTGAAAACTTTCCTAATTTGGGGAAAGACACAGATATCAAAATCCAAGAAGCACAGAGAACTCCATTAAACTTAACAAAAGCTACCATTGACAAGGTATATCATAGTCAAATTCACAAAATACACAAAGAAAGAATCCTGAAAGCAGCAAGGGAATAAAAGGCCTTAACGTTCAAGGGAAGACAGATCAGTTTCTCAGCAGATCTGTCCACTGAAACTTGGCAGGCCAGAAAGGAGTGGCAGGATATATTCAACTTGCTGAGTGGCAAAAATATGCAACCACGAAGTCTTTATCCAGGAAGGCTGTCATTCAGAATAAGAAAAGAGATAAAGAGTTTCCCAGACAAACAAAAACTAAAGGAGTTCATGCCCACTAAACAAGCCCTGCAAGAAATTTTAAGGGGGACTCTCTGAGTGAAGAAAAAAAAAAAAAAAAAGACAAAACAAAGACTATAAAGGACCAGAGAGCATTACCAGAAACACAAACTCTACAGGTAACACAATGGCACTAAATTCATATCTTTCAATAATCACTCTGAATGTAAATGGACTAAATATCCCAGCCAAAAGATATATGGTAGCAGAATGGATTAAAAAAACAAGATCCATCTATTTGCTGCCTATAAGAAACTCATTTTAGACCTAAGGATACCTGCAGATTGAAAGTGAGGGGATAGAGAACCATCTATCATGCTAATTGAGGTCAAAGGAAAGCTGAAGTAGCCATACTTATATTAGACAAACTAGATTTTAAAACAGAGACTATAATAAGAGATGAAGAGGGTATTATATCATAATTATGGGATCTATCCAACAATAAGATCTAACAGTAAATATTAATACCCCAAACTTGGAAAACCCAAATATATAAATCAATTAACACCATAAAGAAACTCACTGATAATCATAAAATAATAGTAGGGGAGTTTAACACCCCACTTACAACAATGGACAGGTCATTTAAGCAGAAAATCAACAAAGAGACATGGCTTTGAATGATACACAGGACTGGATGGACTTCACAGATATATTCAGAATATTTCATCCTAAAGCAGCAGAATACACATTCTTTTTGAGTGCACATGGGACATTCTCCAGAATAGATTGCATACTGGTCATGAATCAGCCCTCAACAAGTACAAAAAGATCAAAATTAAAGCATGCATATTTTCATATCACAGTGCTAAGAAACTTGAAGTCAACCACAAAAAAAAAAAAAAATTGGAAAGCACTCAAGTACACAGAGGTTAAAGAACATCCTATTGAAGAATGAATGGGTTAATCAGGAAATTAAAGAAGAAATTTTTAAAAAATACATGGAAGCAAATGAAAATGAAAACACAACAGTCCAAAACCTTTGTGATGCAGCAAAGACAGTCGTAAGAGGAAAGTATATTGCAATTCAGGTCTATCTCAAGAAGCAAGAAAGGTCTCAAATACACAATCTAATCTTATAACTAAAGGAGCTAGAAGAGGAAAGGCAAATAAAGCCCAGCCAGCAGAGGAAGGCAAATAATAGAGACTACAGCAGAAATAAATGATATAGAAACAAACAAACAAAAAGAACAGATCAATGAAACTAAGAGCTGATTCTTTGAAAGAATTGACAAAATTGATAACCCCCTATACAGACTTATCAAAAAGAAAAGAGAAAGGACCTAAATAGATAAAACCATGAATGAAAGGGGAGAGATCACAACCATTACCACAGAAATACAAATAATTATAAGAGAATACTATGAAAAATTATATGCCAACAATCTGGGCAATCTGGAAGAAATAGACAAATTCCTAGAAATTCACAAACTACCAAAATTGAAACAGGAAGAAATTGAAAATTTGAAGAGACTCATAACCAGCAAAGAAATTGATCAATAGTAAAAAAAAAAAAAAAAAAAAAAAAAAAAAAAATCTCCCAACACAAGAGTTCTGGCTCAAGTGGTTTCCCAGGGGAATTCTATCCAACATTTAAAAAAGAGTTAATACCAATTCTCCTCAAACTGTTCCAAAAAATAAAAATGGATGGAAAGCTTCCAAACTCATTCTATGAAGCCAGTATCACCTTGATTCCAAAACCAGATAAAGACCCCACTAAAAAGGAGAATTACAGGCCAATATCCCAGATGAACATGGATGCAAAAATTCTTAATAAAAGTACTAGCAAAATCAAATTCATCAGTGCATTAAAAGAATTATTCACCATGATCAATTAAAATTTATTCCCAGACTACAGGGCTGTTAAATATTCACAAATCAATCAACGTGATACACCACATTAATAAAATAAAAGATAAGAACCATATGACCCTGTCAATAGATGCAGAAAAAACATTTGACAAAATTCAGCATCATTCTTGGTAAAAACCTTCAATAAAGTAGGGATAGATGGAACACACCTCAACATCATAAAGGCCATATATGAAAGACCTACACCTAATATCCTCAATAGGGAAAAACTGAGAGCCTCTCCCTTACTGTAAGAACCAAGACAAGGATGTCCACTCTCACCATTACTATCTAACATAGCACTGGAAGTCTTAGCCTCAGCAATTAGACAAAATAAAGAAAGAAAAGAAAGAAAGGCATCCAAATCAGCAAGGAAGAAGTAAAACTTTCATTATTTGCAGACAACATGATACTCTATGTGGAAAATTCAAAAGACTGCACAAAAGTTTGCTAGAAGTAAGAGATGAATTCAGCAAAGTTTCAGGATATACAATCAACATGCAGAAATTGGTTGCATTTCTATACACTAATAACAAAGCAGCAGAAAAAGAAATCAAGGAATTGATCCCATTTGCAATGCATGAAAAACAATATGATACCTAGGAATAAATGTAACTAAAGAGGTGAAAGATTTGTACTCTGAAAACTATAGAACACTTATAAAAGAAACTGCAGGGGAGACAAAGAAATGGAAAAGAATTCCATGCTCATTGATTAGAAGAACAAGCATATTTAAAATGTCTATGCTACCTTAAGCAATCTACACATTTAATGCAATCCCTATCAAAATATACACTTTTCATAGAACTAAAACTAACAGTCATAAAATTTGTATGGAACCACAAAAGATCTCGAATAGCCAAAGCAATCCTGAAAAAGAAAAATGAAACTGGAGGCAACCCAATTCTGGATGTCAAGCTATATAAAAAGCTGTAGTCATCAAGAGAGTATGCTACTGGCACAAGAACAGACACATGGATCAGTGGAACAAAACAGAAAAACACAGAAATGAACCCATAACTATATGGTCAACTAATCTTCAACAAAACAAGGAAAAGTATCTAATGGAAAAAAAGACAGTCTCTTCAACAAATGGATTTGGAAAAACTGGACAGCGAAATGCCGAAGAATGAAACTGGACCACTTTCTTACACCATACGCAAAAATAAATTCAAAATGGATGAAAGATCTAAATGTGAGACAGGAAACCATCAAAATCTTAAGAACAGAGGCAGCAATTATTTTTTTTTAACGTTTATTCATTCTTGAGAGACAGGCAGAGACAGAGTGCAAGTGGGGTATGGGCAGAGAGACAGAGAGGGGAGACACAGAATCTGAAGCAGGCTCCAGGCTCCAAGCTCTCAGCACAGAGCCCAATGCTGGGCTGGAACTCACAAACCATGAGATCATGACCTGAGGCAAAGTCCTATGCTTAACAGAGTGAGCCACCCAGGTGCCCTGAGGCAGCAATCTTTTTGACCTCAACCAGAATCACTTCTTAGTAAGAAGACATGTTGTTGAAAACAAGGGAAACAAAAGCAAAAATGAACTATTGGGACTTCATCAAGATAAAAAGCTTCTACACAGTGAAGGAAACAATCAACAAAACTAAAACTCAGCCTATAGAATGGGAAAAGATATTTACAAATGACATATCAGATAAAGGATTAGTATGCAAAATCTATAAAGAACTTATCAAACTCAATACCCAAAAAACAAATAACCTAGTTAAGAAAATGGGCAGAAGACATGAATAGACACTTTTTCAAAGAAGACATCCAGATGGCTAACAGGTACATGAAAAGATGCTCAACATCATGCATCATCAGGGAAATACAAATCAAAACCCCAATGAGATACCACCTCACACCTGTCAGAATGGTTAAAATTAACAACACAAGAAACAACAGGTGTTGGCAAGGATGTGGAGAAAGAGCAATCCTCTTGCACTGTTGTTAGGAATGCAAACTGATGCAGCCACTCTGGAGAAAAATATGGGGTTCCTCAAAAAAACTAAAATAGACCTACTCTAGGATCCATTGATAGCACTATTAGATATTTACCCAAAGGATACAAAACTACAGATTCAATGAGATACATGCACCCCAATGTTTACAGCAGCATTATCAATGATAGCCAAACTATGGATAGTGCTCAAATGTCCATTGACTGATGAATGGATAAAGAAGATTTGGTATATATACACAATGGAATATTAGCCATCAAAAAAATAAAATCCTGCCACTTGCAACTACATGGAGTTAGAATGTATTGTGATAAGCAAAATAAGTCAATCAGAGAAAGACAAATACCATATGATTTCACTCATATGTGGCAATTAAGATACAAAACAGATGAACTTCTAGAAAGAGGAGGACAAAAAAGAAAAGAGAGGGGAACAAACCACAAGAGACTCTTAATGATAGAGAACTGAGGGTTGATGAAGTGGAGATGTGGAGATGGGCTAGATAGGTGACGGGTATCAAGGAGGGCATTTGTTGTGATGAGCACTGGGTGTCGCATATAAGTGATGAATCACTGAATTCTATGCCTGAAACCAATATTGCACTGTATGTCAACTAACTAAAATTTAAATTAAAAAACACCATATTTAATAAAATAATTTTCCAATGCAGTGTTCACCAAACACTTTCTGTAGAGGTTAAGCAAATACAAATATTAGTTTGTGTGGACAACATAGTGTCTCTGTAGCTTTTTCTTTTTTTTTTTAAACAATACTTTACAAATGTAAAAACCATTTCTAGTTTTCAAGTTGTCTTCACAAAACATTCTGGATTTGGCCAACTTATCCCTCTAGAGAGTAAATAGTTTTCAGTAAAAACAAATGTAACGAAAATCTGGGAGGGACAGACTTTTGATACTGCTTATTAGAAAGACCCAACTTGAACTCCTGAAGTTTACTTTCAGAGTTGTATGTATATAAAGTTTTACCTCAGAAGGCATTTCGTATGCCTCATTGTCAGGATCAACAGGCATATCTTCCAGAATTCCTTCCTGTGGGCCTCCTTCTTCATTCTAAATGGGAAGCACAAGGGAATATGATGAGGTACCATTTTTTACTTTTTAAAAATTAAGCACACTTTGAAAATATCTTATATACCAAATGGTAAGAATGTTGTAAAAATGGCACTCCTTAATATTACTGCTGGCATTCTAAACTATGCAGTACCTTTGCAGAAACATTATGGTGGTGTATTATTAACCTAAAAATGTACAGAATTTTTTCCCAAGTAATTCACTACCCAGGAAATAGTCCAAAACTATAGTCCAAATATGTTTTTTTTTTTTACTGGATCAATGACAGCAGTGAAAAAATGATAGTATATTCATGATATAATGTTTAGAAAGATACAAAATTGTATATATTATAGACATCACCAGTGTATAATTCAGATACAAAGCTAAAAAGATAAAGAAAACCCAACAAAATATTAAAAGTACATTTTATCGGGTAGTTATGTTTTTACTTTTTTGTAAGTTAACTTATATAACCATTTGTAATGTGAAAGTATACATATTTTATAATTTATTTTTAAGTGTTGGCAAAGAAATTGTTTTCTGAAGTTTCAAAACTGAAACCATACATACATATATATATATATACACACATACATATATACATACATACACACACACACACACACACACACCAAACACATGATCCTCAAATTTACCACATCTCTCTCTTTAGAAACAAGATGCCATAAAACTCAGCTTGAACTTATGTCTCTACTAGTATCCTTCATTAATACCTTTTGTTGTTTTGCATTGATTCCAGTAAAGTGATTATAAAAAGATAAAGTTCACTGAAAGTTGAAAAAGCAGAGGGGGCAATGGGAGCCTAAAACGGACTTACTCAAAGAGATCAAATAGTCCCTCAGCCAATGTAGGTTATGTTTAAAAATATGTCTTGTGCAAATAATAGTTCGTCCTATCTTTATCAGTGACTGACAGGAAGGCAGAAGGAAAAAAGAAATGGATGCCCACGAGAAAAGGTCAAACTATAGCTCATGCCTACATTAGCAGGGCTGAGGAGTTTATGTATCATCTTCTCCTGCCCTCCCTTTTTATACACCAAAAAGCCCATTTATTTTTTAAATGTGGAATAAAGATATTGTTTCTATAGTGTTTCACCTGTTAGCACAAACCAAGAATACAGGTTCTATTGAATAGTGGTTAGCTATGAGGTCTGTAGCATCACAAGCCTTGAGTTCAAATCTTAGCTTTTCTAGATTCTAGATTCTTTTATTGAAATATAATTAACATATAGTGTTATATTAGTTTCAGGTGTACAACATAATGATTCAACAATTCTATACATTATTCAGTGCTTACTATGACGAGTGTAATCATTTTCATTTTTTTCTGTTTATTTTTCCTCTTTGATCTTGGTAGGCCCATTCATCGTTTAGTAGCATGTTGTTTAGCCTCTGTGTGTTTGTGTTCTTTCCATAATTTTTCTTGTAATTGATTTCTAGTTTCATACCATTATAGTCAGAAAAGATAAATGAAATAATTCCTTTCTTCTTGAATTCATTGAGATGTTTTTTTGTGGTCTAACATGTGATCATAATGGAGAATGGTTCATGAGCACTTGAATGCGTTTTCTTCTGTTTTTAGATAGAATATATTTATATATATCTTGTCTAATCTGTTGCTCAAAATCACTTTTTCCTTGTTGACTATCTTTCTGGATGATCTATCCCCTGATGTAAATGAAATGTTAAAATCCCCTATTATTACTGCATTGCTGTCAATCTCTCCTTTTATGTCTGTTAATAGCTGCTTTATGTATGTAGGTGCTTCCATGTGGAGTGCATAGATATTTACAATTGTTTTATCCTCTTTCCTTTATATAGTGCCTTTCTTTGTCTCTTGCTAGTCTTTGTTTTAAAGTTTATTTTATTTGAGAAGTGTTACTGCCCCAGGTTTTGTTTTGTTTTTTTTTTTACATTTACATTTTCATGGTAAATGTTTTTCCATTCCTTGACCTTCAATTTTCATGTGTCTTTACTTCTGAAGTAAGTATCTTATAGACAGCATATAGATGGGTCTTATTTTCTATCTATTCAGTCACCCTGTGTCGTTTCATTCGAGTATTTCGTCTATTTGCATTTAAAGTAATTATTGATAGGTGTGTACTTACCGCCATTTTGTAATTTGTTTTATGGTTGTTTTTGTCATCCTTCTCTGTTCCTTTCTTCTTCTCTTGCTCTCTTCCCTTTGGGTATGATGGCTTTCTTTAGTGTTATGCTTGGTTTCCTTTCTCTTTTTTGTGTATTTATTATAAGTTCATTATTTGTGATTACCATTAAGTTCATATATAACATCTTATGTGTATAGTAGGCTATATTAAGTTGATGATCAGCTAAGTTGAACTCATTCTAAAAGCACTACATTTTTGGGGCGCCTGGGTGGCGCAGTCGGTTAGGCGTCCGACTTCAACCAGGTCACGATCTCGCGGTCCGTGAGTTCGAGCCCCACGTCAGGCTCTGGGCTGATGGCTCAGAGCCTGGAGCCTGTTTCCCATTCTGTGTCTCCCTCTCTCTCTGCCCCTCCCCCGTTCATGCTCTGTCTCTCTCTGTCCCAAAAATAAATAAACGTTGGAAAAAAAAAATTAAAAAAAAATAAATAAATAAATAAAAGCACTACATTTTTACATCATGGACTCCCCAGTTTTTATGTATGTGATATATTTTATATCCTTTTGTTTGTGAATCCCTTGACTGATTTTTGTAAATATAATTGATTTAACTGTTTTGGTGTTTTATTTTTTTTTAAACTTTTTTTTTTTTTTCAACGTTTATTTATTTTGGGGACAGAGAGAGACAGAGCATGAACGGGCGAGGGGCAGAGAGAGAGGGAGACACAGAATCGGAAACAGTCTCCAGGCTCTGAGCCATCAGCCCAGAGCCTGACGCGGGGCTCGAACTCACGGACTGCGAGATCGTGACCTGGCTGAAGTCGGACGCTTAACCGACTGCGCCACCCAGGCGCCCCCTGTTTTGGTGTTTTAATCTCCATTCTGGTTTTATAAATAATCTACTACCTTTATTATATGTTTGCATTTACTTATGAATATTTTTCTTCCATAACTTTCATTTTTCAGTTATGGCTTTTTCTTTCCATTAAAAGAATTCCTTTTAATGTTTCTTAGAAGATTGGGTTAGTGATGATGAACTCCTTCAACTTTTTTTGTCTGGGAATCTCTTTATCTCTTCTTCCATACTGAATGATAACCTTGCTAGATAGAGTATTATTAGTTGCATGTTTCTTTCTTTTAGTACTTTGGATATATCATGACACTCTTTTGGCCTACAAAATTTCTGCTGAAAAATCAGCTGATAGTCTTATGTAGGTTCTCTTGTATATAATTGTTTTCTCTTGCTGCTTTTAAAAGTATCTGTTTATCACTATTTTCTTGTCATTTTAATATTTTGCCTCGGTGTGGACCTCCTTGGTGATGGTAGTCATTCTTTGTGTTCCTGGATCTAAATGTCTCTTTCCCAGATTAGGAAAGTTTTCAGCTATTATTTTCTCAAATAATTTTTATCCCCTTCTTTATTCTCCTTCTGATATCCCTATAATGCAAATGTTATTAGACTTGAAGTTGCTGAGTTTCCTCAACCTATTCTCATTTTTAATTTTTCTTTTTGCTGTTTAGCTTGCTTTCCCTTACCTTGTTTTCCAGATCACTGATTCATTTTTCTGTATCTTCTAATCTTCTATTGATTCCCTCTAGTGTATTTTTTAAATTTCAGTTATTGAGTTCTTCATCTCTACCTGGTTCTTTTTTTATATTTCTGATTTGTTTGTTTTTTTTTTTTTTTGATGGTCTCAATGAGATTCTCTACTCTTTTTTCAAGTGCAGTGAGTTTCTTTATTATCATTACTTAGAATTCTCTATTAGGCATATTGCTTATCTCTATTTCATTTAGCTAGTTTGCTGTGCTTCTGTCTTGGTCTTTTGTGATATATCCCTCTGCTCATTTTGTCTCACTCTCTGTGTTTGTTTCAATGTATTAGGATGGTCAGCTATGTCTCTTGGTCTTGGAAGTAGTGGCCTTATGAAGAAGTCCTGTGATGCCCTGTAGCACAATGTCTCCTGGTCACCAGAACTAGGCATTTCAGGGGTGTCTCCTATGTGGGCTGCGTGTGTACTCTCCTGTCGTGGCTGAGCTGCATTTGCCTTCAGTCAAGTCAGCTGTAATGACCCAGTTTTCCCACTGTGGATGCAATAATCAGTATTTGGTTGCTGTGCTGTTGAAAGGTCTGTCTGAGGATGCTACAGGCTTTTAGGTAGGGCATGTCAGCAGGCAGGTTTGCTGTCTGCTCTCAGTCTGTCTGCCACAGGTGCACATGCACCAAACTGCAAAATGCTCTCCCTGTGGAGCCCCTGAGAGGCTTTCAATGGTGGGCAAGGTTGTCAGTCAAACCCAATGTCTGCATCCAGTATGTCTGCCAGGGCTGCAGATGAACCAAAAGGCAAAGCACTATCCCTGCACAGCCAGCTAAAAGACTCAGGTGCAGGAACTGTGAGTTTACGCGTATATATGTTTTTTTCTTCTCCTCATGCCAGGGAAAGAATCACTTTGCAATGGCAACAGCCTTTGGTGGGGCTGCTTACAGGGTGTGTTGGGGCAGGAGCTGCTTTGGAGGGATGCCCTGTTGACACAGGTGAGTTGCTTAGGGTGAATCTGCAGGGGAATGTGGGCACTTGGCACATGGTGCTAGCAAGAGAGGTGGGATGTGTTCGCATTGATTCTGGCAAGTGTCCAGCTATCTAGTCTTGCAAGGAGGAAGATAAGTGGTATCTTCTGGCACTTTTGTTCTTGGATAATTCTCCTGAAGATCCCTGTCCCTTCAGTACGTGTTCTGAGATTAGTAAATAACTCTCCTTCATAATATATAACAGTTTTTTGGTTTGTTGTCTGTTTGTTTTTTAACTGTGCTTCTATGTTTTTACTCCCATTGGTTATTTACCATGCTGGTTCTTTAAGGACAGGGACTCAGTATCTTATCACCCTCTAGCTCTCCCAGAACTATGTCTACTGATTTTAAAAGTGCCTGGAATTAAGCTCTGCTGATAGCAAAAGCTCACTAAGTTAAGCCCTGCTGGTTTTCAAAGCCAAATGTTATGAGGGACTCATCTTCTCAGTGCTGATCCCCCCATTCTTCTATCTGCAATGTCTCTCCCATTTGTGATTGGTCTCATTGGGGAGTTTGGTTCCCAATTATGTGTCTGCCTTCTACACTATTCCATGTGGCCTCCACTTTATGATTAACTATGGAGGGTTTGTTGTACCAGATAACATATGTAGCTGTTATATTGGTGTGTCCATGGGACTAGGTGAATTTAGGAACTTACTACTCTGCCATATCTTCCTGATATCCCAGATTCTAGATCTTTTGTGATGTTGAGCAAGTTTCTTAAGTTTTTCTAAGTACCAAATAGACAGTGAAAAAATGGGGCAATAATACCTTTTTTAACAGGGAAGAGCAAATGACATCATTAATCCACTACTGGTATTTAGGTAACTTTTAGTGATAGTTAAGTATGAGGAAAATAAGGCAAACCTGTTGTTAAAAAGAAAACCACAGGCCCCAAGTAGAACCACTTATGTTAAGGACCCATGTCAGTAAACCAAGTCTTAATACCTAACCTAATTGCAGTTTTAGCACCTCCAAGAATATAAACGTTAACCATCCAAACTAATTTTGGTCAATATAGAGGTAATCTGCTATTAGACCATTTCTGTTCCCTTTAAGAGGGTGATCTTGCCTAAACAACGTTTTTTTTTTTCTTCTCCTGCCATTCCCTCTCTGCCTTTAAAAAACTTTCCTTTTCTGCAGCTTACAGAACTCCTTTCTATTTGCCTAATTCATGAAACATTGAGTAAAGCCAGTTAGATCTCCAAATTTACTCAGTTGAATTTTGTTTTATAACAAATTTTGTGGCAGTATTGACAACTGACATAAACTTCTGACAACGTTCTGAGATAAGAAACAGAAGCCAGGGCGCCTGGGTGGCGCAGTCGGTTAAGCGTCCGACTTCAGCCAGGTCACGATCTCATGGTCTGTGAGTTCGAGCCCCGCGTCAGGCTCTGGGCTGATGGCTCGGAGCCTGGATCCTGTTTCCGATTCTGTCTCCCTCTCTCTCTGCCCCTCCCCCGTTCATGCTCTGTCTCTCTCTGTTCCAAAAATAAATAAAAACGTTGAAAAAAAAATTTTGAAAAAAAAAAAAAAAAAAAAAAAAGAAACAGAAGCCAAATGCCTCACCAACACTTTTGACTTCATTGTCTTTTTCACCATTTCTGAGGGCCATTGGTGATTCCTCTGAGTTTGATCTCTGTTCTTTTTGCATCTAGCTCCCAATCTAATTTCCTTTACAGTGTAGACCGACAGGAGGATTACTAACAGAACGCTAGTCTTTAGCTCTTGTTTCAGTCTGCAATTTCAGTTTGGAATCCTTTCCCAGTTACAGTCCACAGTCTCCATTAATGGAGTCTGCTGGTTTAGTCCACATTGGGAAATGCTGTTGATGTGTATAGGAACTTCTATTGGCAAGTTCACAGTAACTTCTGAAACCTGGCCCTGGGTTCTATCCTCAGATTCCACATTAAGAACTGCTGGTGGCAGTTACATTTGGAATTAGTCCAGAGTCCCCATTCTCTGAGGTCTGCTAGTTCAATCCTTTTTGCTTCCTGCTGGTGTCCACAGTTTTGTTTCCTTGGTAACTATTGGTTCCTGTTAATGTACACATGAGATAAAAACTAATTGCTAAAGGGAATCTTGGACACCAAAAACCTGCAAAAATTGGTGGGCATGGGTTGAACATTTAAGAGCTGTTAGTGTGCACACCACCTAATACAAAGACTACCACATTAGTATAAGTTGGTTACACAGTGGGTTAGATACTAGGTAAGCCATTGACTTTAAGAATGTTTCTGTGCAACAAGGTACACTGTAAAACATGCACGATTCCCAACCCACCTGCACATCCCTTTTAGATAACAGCTTGGCTCTGAGAAACCCAAAGACTTGGCATCCTTTTCTAAACAGTCAAGCACACCACCTTCTAGCACACCTGCTTATTTCTAAAAACTATGGTCCCAGAATGTGTGAATATCTACAGAAATGGCAAAATTTTATTTAAAACAATAAAATTACAATGGCCACTATGAGGAATGTTCCAATTAGATAAGATCATTTAAAAAGTGTACTTAAAAGTAAAACCTTCAAAATTCCAAAAATAGCTTCACTGAAAATTTCATAGCAAAAAACATAAAAGAATAAAAAGATGCAAAAAGTAATGCAAAAGACTGTAAGACTCAGACAATTCTTACTACTTCCCTCTATCCTCTTTTAGTTCAATACTCATCCTATTCCTCTCTCTAAATTGCCTTACATGAGCATAAACAGAAGTCTATCAAGTTAATGACCTTACAGGCACTCCCATATCTACCTTAGAATGAGGGCCCCCTGTGAGTTTTGCATTATCATACTCATCTCATGGCTAAACATTTTTAAACAATAAGGTTTCTGATTATATGTTTATGTGTTTCTATTATAGGATGTGATATTTTCTACCTCTGGATGGTACTACTAACATTTGTAAAGAGCTCTGTTTAATTGGCCTAAATATAAGTGCTTATAACTTAAGAATTTTTTAGAAAAATCTCAGAAATATAATAGAAACTAAAGGAACTGCTTGTCAATTTCACCAGACCTGGGAAAAGTTTTAGTATTAAAGGTAATTTCAGTTTGCTCATTGATTATAATAAACATATCTTAGACTTATCAACACTGACTATAATACATAGACTTTTTTATTCTGCCTAGGCTTACTATTCAAACAGGTTCACACTATGTTGCAAAATTTTTCAGAGGAAAAAAAAAATAGAATAGAGCTGATTTGTCTAATGTTCCAAATCTAAACATAATTAAGAAGCAAACTGAATAGGCATAAATTAAATAAAAAAGTTTAGGTGACATTTTAAGATCATTTCCCTAAATCTTTTTGATAACCTTAAACTTTAAAGTTTTGCTAAGTGATGAGTTAAGTTAAATTCATTAAGTATCAAAATTATTTCCAAGTAAAATACTGACACATTAATCACTGAACATAGGCTTATTCACTTTTACAGAGGAATCAAAAATATTTGCACCTATTAGAAAACATGTTTTATACCACACTGATAAATTTTCTGTGAATAAAGCAGAAACCATAAAAAGTATAAGTTAATTTTTCTTAGGAAAAATTAGGAAAATTTTGGTCTGTTCAAATTTTCTATTTCTTCTGGATTCAGTTTTGGTAGGTTATATGTTTATAGGCATTTATCCATTTCTCTAGGATGTCCAATTTTTTGGCATATAATTTTTGATAACATACTTTTATAATACTTTGTATTTCTGTGGTATAGGTTATTTCCCCTCTTTAATTTCTGGTTTGGTTTGAGTCCTCCCTGTTTTTTTGTTTTTTTTTTTTCCCCATGATAAGTCTTGCTAGAGGTTTATCTATTTTGTTGATCTTTTCAAAGAACCAGATCCAGGTTTCATTGATCTCTTCTATTTTTTAGTTTCTATTTGGTTCATTTCTGCTCTAATCTTTATTATTTTCTTTCTTCTATTGGTTTGGGGTTTTGTGTGTTCTTTCTCTAGCTCTTTTAGTTGTAAGAGTAGGAGACAGTAATTTGAACAGACCAATTACTAGCAATGAAATTGAATCAGTGATCAAAATACTTCCAACAAAGATCCAGGACCAGACAGCTTCACAGGCAAATTCTACCAAACATTTACAGAAGCCTTTTACCTATTCTTTTCTCAAAGTATTAAAAAAAATAGAAGATTAAAAAAAGCTTCCTAACTCATTTTATGAGACCAGCATTACTCTGATACCAAAACCAGATAAGGACACACACAAAAAGAAAACTACAGGCCAATATATCTCACAACAATCCTCAACAAAATACTAGCAAGCTGAATCTAACAATACATTAAAAAATTATACACCACGATGAAGTAGGGTTTATTCCTGGAATTCAAGGGTGTTTCAATATTCACCAGTCAATCAACATGATGTATTATATGGTTTTTATCCTTTGTCTTGTTGATATAATCATTATAATAGCATCAGAAAAAACATGTGGCAAAGTACAACATCCATTCATTACAAAAACCCTCAACAAAGTAGGTTTAGAAGGAAGATAACATAATAAACGTCTATATGAAAAATCCACAGCTAACATCACCTTCAAAGGAGGAAAAGTCAGTGCTTTTCCCTTAAGGTCAAGAACAAGACAAGGATGTCCGCTGTCATCACTTTTATTCACCATAGTACTAGAAGTCCTAGAGACAGCAATCAGACAACAAAAAGAAACAAAAAGCATCCAAATTGTAAGGAAAAAGTAAAACTTTCACTGCAGGTAACATAATACTCTATACAGAAAACCTAAAAGACTCCACCAAAAAACTGCTAGAACTAATTAATTCAGTGAAGTCACAGGAAACAAAATCAATGTACAGAAATCTGTTGCATTTCTATACACCAATAATGAAGCGGCAGAAAAATTAAGAAAATAATCTCATTTACAATTGTACCAAAAATAATAATATACCTAAGAACAAACCTAACCAAAGAGGTAAAAGACCTGTACTCTGAAAACTATAAAACACTGATGGGGCACCTGGGTGGCTCAATCAGTAAAACATCCAACTCTTGATTTGGGCTCAGGTCACGATCTCATGGTTCGTGAGATTGAGCCCCATGTGGGCTCCACACTGACAGAACACAGCCTGCTTGGGATTCTTTATCTCCCTCTCTCTCTGCCCCTCCCACACTTGCACTGGTTCAAAGTAAATAAAACAAACAAACAAACAAACAAAAAACATTAATGAAAAAAATTGAAGATGACACAAAGAAATGGAAAGACACTCCATGCCCATGGGTTGGAAGAACAAATATTGTTAAAATGTCTATACTACCCAAAGTAATCTATGGATTTAATGCAATCCCTATCAAAATATCAGCAGCATTTTTCACAAAACTAGAACAATCCTAAAATTTGTATAGAACCACAAAAGTCCTTACATAGCCAAAGCAATTTTGAAAAAGAAAAGTTGGAGGCATTGTATTTCTAGACTTCAAGTTATATTACAAAGCTGCAGTAATCAAAATAGTATGCTACTGGCACAAAAAATAGACACACAGATGCATACAACAGCAAACCCAGAATCTCACAACTAAATGATCAATTAATCATTGACAAAGCAGGGAAGAATATCCAGTGTGAAAAAGACAGTCACTTCAACAAATGGTGTTGGGAAAACTGGACAGCAACATGTAAAAGAATGAAACTGGGTCAATTTCTCTTACCATATTCAAAAATAAGCTCAAAATAGATTAAAGACCAGGCACCTGGGTGGCTCAGTCGGTTGAGCATCCCACTTCGGCTCAGGTCATGATCTCACGGTTCATGAGTTCGAGCCCTGCATTGGGCTCTGTGCCTGACAGCTCAGAGCCTGGAGCCTGCCTCAGATTCTGTTGTCTCCCTCTCTCTCTGCTCTTCCCCCTCTCATGTTCTCTGTCTCTCAAAAACAAATAAACATTAAAAAATTCAAAATAGATTAAAGACCTAAATGTGAGACCTGAAATCATAAAAATCCTAGAAGAGACACAGGCAGTAATTTCACTGACATCGTCCAGATCAGCTTTTTTTTCTAAATAATTCCCCTAAGACAAGGGAAACAAAAGCAAAAATAAACTATTGGGACTACATCAAAATAAAAAGCTTCTGCACAGCAAAGAAAACAATCAACAAAACTCAAAGGCAACCTACAGAAAAGGAGAAGATATTTGCAAAAGACGTATCTGATAAAGGGTTAGTATCCCAAATATATGAAGAGTTTATACAACTCACTACCCAAAGAACAAATAATCCAATTGAAAAATGGGCAGAAGACATGAACAGACATTTCTCCAAAGAAGACATACAGATACATGAAAAGATGCTCATGATCAGTTATCATTAGGGAAATGCAAATCAAAGGTACAATGAAATATTGCCTTACACCTATCTGAATGGCTAAAATCGACAACACAAAAAACAACAGGTGTTGGCATGGATGTGGAGAAAAAGGAACCCTTTCACTGATGGTGGGAATGTAAACTGGTGTAGCCACTGTGGAAAACGGTATAGAGGTCCCTCAAAAAGGTAAAAATGGACCTATCTTTTGATACAGCAATCACACTACTGGGTATTTACCCAAAGAATACAAGAACACTAATTCAAAGGGATACATGCATCCCTATGTTCATTGCAGCCTTATTTACAATAGCCAAGATATGGAAATAACCCAAGTGTCCATCAATAGATGATGAATGGATAAAGAATAAGTGATATATATATATATATATATATAAATATATCAAATATATATGTATCTTATATATAAATATATACATGATACATATATATATGTATATATATCCACACACATACATACATAATGAATATTATTCAGCCACAAAAAAGAATGAAATCTTGCCATCTGCAAGGACATGGATGGAGCTAGAATATATTATGCTATGTGAAATAAGTCAGAGAAAGACAAATACCATATGATTTCACTCATATGTGGAATGTATGAAACAAATGAGCAAAGGGAAAAAAGAGAGAGAGAGAGACAAACAAAAAAACAGACTTAACTATAGAGAACAAACTGATGGTTACCAGACTGGAGGGTGCTGGGGGGGGGGAGGGGTGAATAGGTGATGGGGGTTATGGAATGAATTTGCTGATCTGAGAACTGGGTGATTACAATAAAACCTTAAAAAAAAATTCATGTTATCCCTTCTGGTCCAAATTTAGACCTATTAGGTTTTTATTCTTTCCCTCCCAGGCCTAAGTATTTTCTTTGTACTTTTCTCATTTTACATCTTAAGAAATGGTTTGAGTTTCTGCCTGCCTGGGACATTCAGATTGTCAGTTCTTTTTTTGGCTATCTATGGGAGTAATTCCAGATATCGAAAAATTGTATCTTTTACACCTTTTTTGAGGATTCCTCTTGGGTGCATGAAGTTGTTTGATATTGCCAGAAATATTTACTATTTGTCCTAGCTAAAACCTGAGAAGATATTCGAAAAGACTTAACTGTATAATCAGAAATTTGGCCAAATTGGAAACTGATATTCAGAACCTGATATAAAACTTTTAGGCCTTCTCAGCTAAGCTCAAAGTACCCAGAGGAAAAGAAGACATTTTCATAGGTGGATGGGTGTGTCAGTCTTTTGATATCATTACACAGCAACCCAATTCTTTAAGGAATTAAAAAAAAAAAAGCTGTTCTTATTTTATGAATTTAGTCTTGGCAGGATCAGAAGTGATTACAGAAGCAATTCAAAGATCACCAATCTTTTTTGCCCATCCCACAACCTATTTATCTCAAAATATGTATAAATATTGTAAAAATCCTGGCCTTGAGAGAGTAAGTCATTCTAGAAAGTGGTTGCATTTTTTTTTTTTTTCCTATGCTATTGAACTGTAAATGTTCAGTGTGCTGCCTGGTCTTTTCCAGGAAATTAGTCCATCTCTTTAAAATGCAAATTTCAGAGAGGTAATTTTTATCAAGAAAAAACAAGGGCTAAAGCCATTTAGAACTTGACTTGCCAAGGACAAATACAAATCTTTAAAAAAATTTTTTTAATGTTGATTTATTTTGACAGAGACAACACACACAAGCATGAGTGGGGAAGGGCAGAGAGAGAGGGCGACAGAAAATCAGAAGCTGGCTCTGACAGCAGAGAGCCCGATGAGGGGCTCAAACTCATGAACCATGAGATCATGACCTGAGCCACAGTTGGACGCTTAACCTACTGAGCCACCCAGGTGTCCCCAAATACAAATCTTAATTGTCTCCTCCACAAATATTAAAGGAAACTTTAGCTATCTAGACCAATAACCTTAAATTCAGTACAAAAAAGAGCTTTATTAGAGCATAGAAAACAAAACTCCCGGAGACTACTATGAAAGACTATGTGAAGCATACCGTGTATACACCAGAAAGTCAACAAGTGGTAAATACCTCCTCTGTGGCACAGGCTGCCCTAGATATCAGAAGCAAACTCCAGAAGTTGGAGGGCTTTGCCGGGATGATTATCACTCAGCTGATAGTGATCGCCAATAAAGTTTTTATGAACAGAGAAGCCGCAGCCAAAAGAGAAGTGAACAGAAGGCCACCCTTCTCGCAGCAGCACTAAAAGAAACAGACACTGCAAAGATGGGAAGACCCCAACCACAAAAATGGGGGAAGCCCAGAGCCCCCTTAGCAAAGGACCAATGTGCATAGTGCAAAGAGAAGGGACACTGGAAGAATGAATGTCAGAATCGGAAGGGGCCCTCAAAACCCAGCCGATATCAGGAGGAACGCTGAGAAGGGGACCTTATTGGTCTGGCCAAGAGAGAATCAGACTGAAGGGGACACTGACTCTCTCTCCCTGTTCCTCTGCCTCATAATGTGAAGGATTCTCCTTCCTTTCCCAGGTTAATAGCTATAATTGGGGCCAACTGTGGTTAGTCTGCCTCGGGATGGGGACTTTAAAGAATGTTCCCAAGCGGTTGCTGAAACTCCATTTGTTTCAGGGAAATTCCTGGTCTTCTTTGGCCTGATGTGGATATTCCACTTTGGTGGAAAAACATGGTGGCTGCTCCTCTGAGTTAAGGTTTTAAATTAGGTTTTCCTCCTCTGCCTTCCCCTCCCCCTGCTGTTTCTGCATCAACGTAGGTGTGGTCTACACAGCTGGTTCCTATACCCTCCTCAGTGCCTGAGGCACCATTGGCTCCTCCTCCCATCCTCAAGGTCAAGGAGTAAAGTACACCCCCCTTGGACAACTAGGTCTTTTCCAAATAGAATGAATTGCTAAAGCTTTGATTACTGAACATAGGTTTGTGTTTTTAACTTCTTACTGCAGAGAAATTAAGGCTATTTGGATCTATTGGAAAACATGCTTTGTACTTAATTGGTTCATGAATTTACCATCTAAAAAAATTCTGGTGTAAACACCTCTCAGTTGGTTACTGAGTCCTCAATTGGAGACTAAGGTTTCCTAAGAGTTAAAATTCTGCTAAGTGTATTTAAGACTGATGGAAATACGGAAAGCAACCCTGTATATAGGAAAGTAGGAAGTATGTAAGAAAGATATAAGGGATAGAAATTTGTTTTTGTTGATGGTAGAAGAAAATAATTTTGTCCTAAATGAGACTGGTTATTTGGAGAGAAATGGCTTTGGGACAAAGTTTGAAGGCAACGGAAAGCTGTAGAAGGTTCATGAAGGGAAATCTTTGGAAAGGAATTTTATGTGTGCTCAGGATGGACTGAGGTTGAGATGACTGGAAGTTTAAAAGTACACTGGTATAAGGTTGAAATTCTGCTTTTCTCTCTGTTCAAATGACAAAGTTTTCTTGGACTGTTGATCTGCTCTTGATAAGACAATGCAAACAAAGGTTTGTCTTCCGGGAAAACCAAAGTTTTAGGTTTCATCTTTATCAGGTCTTTGATTATGTTAAAGGAGATAGGTTTTGGTAACAACTATATAATGCTATACATTCACCTTTAGGATCTTTTATTGCCACCTTGGTTGAATAAATAAAGTTTTAAGATTTGTAATGATCTGTAATCCTATTCAGGATATACTTATAACTTCCTAACGTTTTAACAAACTTCCCAGGATTTAAATGGTAAATTAAGTCTTTTTGGCCAATTAGGCCCTTTTATTTTGGGTGCTAAGTTACTTGGAAAAGCACTGTCATACAATGGTAAACCTTGGGTTGTATTGCACAGGTAAATGCTGTAACTGCCCATATATATATGCAATTCCTAAAGTTTTAGTGTTTTGGTATAATGTCATCACTTAATATTCTGATTACTTGAAGTGTTATGTGTCACAGAAATAACCGAACTTCTTTGTCGATTGCATCATAATGAACTCTCATCAGATCTTTAACAATGTCTATTTCTGAGATTTTGTCATTTATAATTGTTCTTATTCTCTCACAAAACGTGTCTCTTCTTCAAGGAAATTTATAAAAAGGACTTTGGGGACAAATACAGGTATTCAACATCTTTAAGGTTGATACTAAAATGGGTAAGAATTTCCAGAACTAAAAAGCTGCATTCAAATTGAACAAGAATTAGGAACATGGGATTAAATGAACTGAAGAAGATTATAGTTTTATGATTCATGTTGAAAATATTGCTGGTTCTCTAATGTTTCCTCTTTCAGAATAAGGAAAGTTTCTTTTAAGATATCTATGATATACAGAAATGTCATAAAGCATTCATTTGAAAACTGAAGCATTTATCTTTTCTCTCTACATAACTTCCTAAAATTCAAAAACTCTCGGTGAGTATTCTTTGTTTCATGGCAATTGTTTGCATAAGTTCAATAAGAATCTGTTCATTCTGTAACAGTTCACCATTGGAAATACTGGTTATTTTACCAAGGCTTTGACTGGAATGTCATATTTCAGAGTGACATTCATAGACTCAGATATCACCAGATAGCTTTAAGGAACCAAGGTTGGCTTTATGAAACATGGAGCCATAAAGCCCCTTGGAAATGTTAGCCTGATACCTTGCTTACAGATTTCCCAGAAGCCTCACCAGATGAGTAATGAAGGTCACTTCCAGGCAGGTGCAGGAACCTCAGGATATTTTGGGGACCTCGTGAAGAGGAATATGCCCAATTCTACAGGTATTGTAGGCCTATCTGATGGCAAGTATTTGGCAAGTTTTTTTTAAAGGCTTCAAAGAGGGGGAATGTTGGAGAAATGAATAAAGTACTGCGCCAAAGATGGCCGAGGGGACTAAAACAAGCTCTGGTCTCTAGCTTAGAGACCCCTCTTCTGGGTTCTTCTTGCCCTGTTTGCCGCACATGAGAAAACCCACCACAGATATGGAAGCTGACAACTATAAATTACACTTCCCACTTGCATTCGGCGCTCAGATTTTTGGAGAAATGGTCTCCTCTGAGCCTGCTGGTGTTAAATAAATCTCCAATCCACCAAGATCTCCAAATTTTGCTTGGTTTTTCTGCCAGTGTTCCAGCCTGGTTCCATAACAATATAAATATCTAATTTCCAAATAAGACAAAATACTAAAATATTAATTAATAAACATAGGTTTTTCTACTTTTGGCTTGTTACAGAGAAGCTAGAAGATATTTGGAAATGTTAATGCTACATTTGAAAACTTTAAGAGACATGCTTCTAGAAATTTTAAAATATATTCATAAATTTGAAAATTTAAAAAATGCTGATGTGACCCTTCACAATTGCTTATTCTTAGTTTTGACTAGAAATCAAGCTTTCTAAGGGTTAAAGTTCTAATTAATATTTGTAATTAAAACTACTAAAAATAGGGGAAATATCTCTGTATGCCAGGAAAGGATACATTTTCAGCATAAATAAATAAATAAATAAATAATAAAATAAATGAAAAATTAAGACGCATTTTTTTGTTGACGTGGAAAAAAAGTAATTTTGTCCTAAATAGAGGTTAGTTTAAGGATAAAAAGACAAAGGACAAAATCAGAATATAAAAAATAATTATAAGCAAACCTTTAGAAAATTAATATATGGTCAAGCTGGCTAAGATTAAAAAAATTATTTTTAAAATAGATTTAATATCAAAAGCTGGTGCAAAGTTAAAATTTGGTTTTGTCTTTTTTAAAAGGACAGTTTTCTTGGACTTTTAGTCTGGTTTTAGTAAAATTATTGTAGAAGATTTTTTACCTTTTAAATATTAAGTTTCATAATTATCTGTGATCCTATTTAGAATAAGTGCTTTATTTAAAAGCCCTTTTTTGGTATTTTTGACAAACTTCCAAAATCAAATTCTTTTTAAATTTAATTTAATTTTCTTAGTTTTATTAGTGTTTATTTATTTTTGAGAGTAAGAGAAAGAGACAGAGCATGAGCAGGGGAGGGCAGAGAGAGAGGGAGACACGGAATCTGATGCAGGCTCCAGGCTCTGAGCTGTCAGCACAGAGCCTGACGCAGGGCTCCAACTCACAAAGTGTGAGATCATGACCTGAGCTGTAGTCAGATGCTAAATCAACTGAGCCACCCAGGTGCCCCCAAAATCAAATTCTTTTTTTTAAATGCCTTTTTAACTTGGAATATTCCAAAAGATTTGTTAAACAAATTGGGCATTTCATATGTAATTTACATGGAAGCACTGTCAAATAAATAATACTAAGCCTTTTTTATATTTATAGGATTGTGGTACATGTAGATGAAGTCCATTCTACTGCAAAAATGGCCCCTCATTGCCAGACTTTTGCCATTTTAATGTCCTCTGACATGGCACCAGTTTGCTTCTGAATGAGAAAATTTCATATGGAGAAATAATGGTTGTAAATTCAACAAAACACCTGCAACTAGACTTCACTAAATTGCTACCTAGTATGGGTTATCAATATGTTCTTATTATTGTATATGCATTTTCTAGATGGATTAAAGTCTTTCCTTGCTCCAAGTCTGATGCCCTCACAGGAAAAGCAAAAAAACAAAAAACTTAAATGTGTTTCCCATTTATGTGTACTTTCCACTATCTCCAGTGATTAAGGCATCCACTTCGCTGGCCTAATCCTAGAAGCCTTACCAAAAGCTTTATCAACTTGAAATTCTATCAGTATACAGCCTTTTGCTGATCCCTTGTTGTTTCATGCTAGTATAATCAGCTACTGTAAATCTCTAATGTTTTATGCTCAAGCCTGTCATCCATAGGATGTCATCCATAAAGAAGGTTTGCTAGATCCTAATTTAAAAGAACCTGTTGGTCACCCTCTACAGTGTGGTGGCTGGTCTAAAATGTCATCAGAGGAAGACAACCCTTGAGCCCCACTGAAATGGACCTTAACAAGTGCCTCTGACCACTGACACTGCTGCAAAACTAAAAGATGGTCGAGAACTCTAAATCAAATTGACAAGGAAGAGAAGTAGCTGACATTGAGGTAGATGGCTTCCTGCCAAGGTTCCAGATTAAGACTTAATACATTAACTGAACATAAAACCCCTTCTTCCTCTCTTCCTTTCCTTTCCTTTCCTCTGGCATTGGCCTAGAAAGATAACACCCTCATCTGTATCTCTCAGGCCATTGCTAAGGCAGGGAATAACGTCTTTGATTTCAGGCAAAGAGAAAATCATGTGCCCCTAATTTTTCACAAGCAAAATAAAACATCTCATTAGTTGTTTCTCCTAAATTTACATTGTTGAGTTAAATAGGACTTCTCAGGAGGCTTTTGTGATTCAGGATTCACTCCTTTTGGCAGGTCTCTATTTCCCCAATTAGGGATAAATATAAATGAGGCTACAATCAAAAATGTCTCCCTACTTCTTGAAATCATTAAAAAATCTGCCAAAGTAATAGTAGCCCAACAAACATCTTTAAACTCTCCAGCCATAGTTGTCCTTGATAACAGAAGAGCTCTTGATTATCTTTTAGCTGATCAAGGAGGTGTCTGTCCTTTGAACAACATCACCTGCCATGTATAGGTTGACAATTTTGAGGAAGCTAAAACTCAAAATAAGGACAAGCTGCTTGACTTTAAAAAGGTATGCCTTTCCATGGGGATTTTCTTTGACTTATTTGACTTTGATTGGTTTGAGTCTTGGGGACCATGGTTCCAAGGTATATTCTAAATTTGGGGAATTATCCTGCTTATAGTAATCATAATAATCTCCCTGGTCCATTATATTCTCTCAAAAAACTTTAAATGTATGTTTGCAGCTACTAACCACCAATTATCCCCCTGAGACTGGAACATCTAAGGAACAACAACAACAAAAATTATCGACTTAAAAAATGTCAACTGGAAAATGTGACCTATGAATATCACAGAGGTTAAGTAAAAATGTCATGGCCTATTGATGCCTCACAGAGGAGCAAAGTTGTAGGAACTTCAGTGAGATAGGTTAGAGAGAAGCCAGTGCCTTCAAGCTTGATAACATCTGTCAGTTAAGCTGAGAGTCTGCTCAAAAGTGAAGAATTGTTATAAAGAAAACCACAGGCCCAAAATGGTGTCACTTAGACTAAGTTCCTATAACAGGGCTTGATACCTATTCTAATTTCAGCTTCAACGTCCCCCAGAAATGTAGTTTTCACCAGTCAGGAATACTGGTCAGTGCCAATCAGTCTGCCACCTGGGTCCTCTCCACCCCTCAAAGGAAGAGTAATATGCATGATAAAAAAAAATAAAGATAATAAAAACAAAAACAAACAAACAAAAAAACTGTGTTTTCCCCTAGAAAGTGGGCTTACCTGAAATAAATTTTTTTTTTTTTTTTTTTTTTTTTTGCTAATAACCTTCTTGCCTCACACTTTTTCTATGAAAACTTTTCATTTTGTGTATCTCCCTGGGCCCTCCCTCTACTTGCTAGGTGGGATGCTGCCCCATTCAGTAATTGTTTAATAAAGCCAATTAGATCTTTAAAATATACCCAGCTGAATCTTTGTTATCTAACAGAAAAAAGAGGGGAAAAGATAAAAGCAGGCAATCAAATAGAATCCCAGGGTATTCAACAACTATCAGCATGTAACAAGAACAGGTTTATACTTTCAGAAACCTTTAACTCATTAAAGGCATAAATATATTGTGTTCACAAGTCTGACTGCTGGACTTTATAAGTGTCGTTCTCTGGAGAATGAGATTATTGAATACATTAATATTTGAATACATTTTTAACTGACTAAAAATCTTAAATAACTATTTTATATTACATAGAACAGGGACAGCTCACAGAACTATGGACCAACTATCCTCAACCACATCTTCCATAGGAAACTTGGTCTTAGAGAGGTTTAGTAATTTACTCAGAGTCAAATTGGCACAGGTGACTTAGGCTCTAAGCCACTGTTCTGAAGTTCTCGGAGAGTTCTGGCATTCAAACGTTTTAATTGAAAAGTACAGATTTCAGTAACTGAGAAATTTGACTTTCTGTTATGTCCCTATGTCCAATTTATCCTTTTAAGACCTAGGTAAGAGTCTATTCTTGGTAAATGAAATTCTTGTAATTTGATTGCTGAACCCATCAAAGAGTTTTATTCAGTAATATTATATATTCTATGGGGCCATTGAATCTTTCATATTATAGAAGTCTACCCAGAAGGAAAAACAATATTAGTTAAAGCATAGGTGAAAATTGTCTCTATCAAACTACTCTAATGAATTACCTGTGTGTATAAAAATCTACCTCAAAGACATGCCTGGGAAATTAGTGAGGGTCAAGGAACTGGTAGGAATGAAGTGACAGTGTAAAAGGCCTACTCCCATGATGATTCTTGCTACATAAGTAAGCAAAATCCTTTAAGGACAAGGATAACTGTTAATTCAACATCCTGTTTTCTATGGAGTCCTGTGCTACAATATGATTTCACTGTCCCACCTTCCCCCCTCATAGCCTGGTGTCCCAAAATCTTCAGTAAAGTTTATTACACGGTAATCAGAATAGGATGCTGTGGGATGAGAAAGGCACAGAATAGGTGGGAGATAGATTATTTTATGGAAAAAATTAGTGTCAGAATTGACAAGGAGAAATGTAATCTCAGAAATCATCAGGAATGTATTTTCCTTTCCTGTACAAACTATACTTTAGGTTAAACAAATAGTTGGTGAGTACAAGCTTTTCTCTTTAGATATACTCTAAAGAAGATAAAATAGAGTATCATGCTTTTACATGGAATCTAGGCAATGATTGGCAATGGCTGCTAACAAGACTTGAAGAGATATAACCACAAGTTCTGTGTTCCTTATAAGATATCCTTGCCAAACATCTGAACTGGATTCACATCTATCATTAGATCTGACAATTTACAGCAATGCAAGGGGCTTAAGAATATGTTCACATTAGATGTAACTGGCAAATTTTCTGACTATGGGGAGTGATACAAGACAAATAATACAGATACTTCAACAAGTAAATTTCAAGGTAAACAACAGTTTTGAAGAAGCTATAGATTAAAGTAGATGAGAGCGTCAGAAAATTGCAACTTAAGAATGTTATTTTAGTCTTATTTGAATCTTGATTTAAGCAAATATGAAACAGGGAACTCTGAACACTGGGTAGAGAGTTACTTTTTAAGGATGATCATATATTGGGCTTTTGCATTAAAAAAAGTGTCTTTAACTTTTAGAAATTAAATAATCAAATGTTTGCTTATTAAATAAGATATCTAGGTATTTGCTTTGAAATTATCCAGGTTTGGGTGGGGAGAAATGGATGGAGTATAGAAGAAACAGCATCTATCAGTTGATGATCAGTTGTGTATGTCCTTTTTCTTAACAAATTTAATAAAATTCATTTCAGTAGTCTCTAACACTAATATGTTTTTCAGAATATGACTATGTGATCTATATTTGCCAACTCCATGTATTAGTAGATTTTTAAGTATACTAAAACATTTAGCAGCTATTCCAAAGAGATCATCACAAGAAACACTTTAATTACCAGATATAATTTTATCTTTAACTTATATATTTGCCACTTTATCTCTTAATAAATTTCAATTTTAACTCCAATTTAGAACTGTGCCTAATTATGCTTTGAATGTTAAATAACATTAATATTTCATATTTATGGATAGTAAGGACTTGTTTTCAAAACATAATCCATATCGTAAAATATGAAATTCAGCTTCTATTCATTTTTACCACACCAAAAACAAAAACAAAAACAAACAAACAACAACAACAAAAGTTATATAACAAATGTTGAACACTTTTGGAAACATTTTTGTTCCCAAGTTTTTATTATAGTGTATCAAGCCAGAATATATTACAGTAATAAGATACATGGGAAAAACACGCCTAGATTACGCATATACCTGCATGTTTAGGAAAAGAAGTTGCATGCAAAGTTCAATAGAGTGTATAGATGTAGTAAGAGAAACCTTTTACAGAGGAATTAAAGATAATTGGGTCTATTAGTAAAGATGCCACATTGGAAAATTTACTACAAGAAGAATATGCTTCTAGATAGTGTTAAATGGTTTATACATTCACCAATCCCACAGAATGCTGGTGTAACAACCCACAGTTGCTGACTTCTTAGTTTTCACTAGGAATGAAGAATTCTAAGAGTTAAGAATTCTAATCAATGTATGTTGTTAAAACTACTTAGAAATAATAAAGATCAAAGGAAACCACTATATATGAAAAGTTGCTAAGGAATGTAAAATAATTGTTTCAGAATGAGAAGAAAACATCTGAATGGCTACATGAAAGTTGTAGAAGGTTTGTGGAAAATGAATATTGGAGAAGGAATTTTATGTGTGGTCATGATGGCTAAGATCAGAATGGATTTAATTTTTAAAAAAAAATAGTTTTAATATCAAAAGTATACTGGCACAAAACTGGAAGTTGGTTTTGTCTGTTAAAAGGAAAAAATTCCCTTAGATTATTGGTCTGCTCATAATAAGACATTTTAAACATAGGTTTCTCTTTACTTTTTAAGTCATCTGCTTGGTCAGCAAAGATCTTGTGTCTTACCAAAGTGACTTATTGTGCTTCACATTGACTTGATCAGGTTTTTGATTACTTAATAAGACCCAATCTTCTATTAAGAGAGCTAAGTTTTTGTCCATCACTATGTAGCTTGTATATTTGCCTTTAACATCTTTTGTCACTTTTGTTAAATAGATAATTCTTATTTTACAATAGTTTGTAATCCTAATTAATCAAACCTTTTGACATTTTCTTAAAATCAAATTCTAACTTCAAACTAATTTTGAGAATTCCTAGAGGAACTCTGGAAAATCTCAATGAGGTTGTCTCTCACCTTGTATAAGAGAGATGATAAAACAATTAGGTTTATTTGGTATGTTAAATTATGTGTTAAACATTATTAACTGATGATAAACCTACTTATATTTGTGGACATATGAATATATATTTATACACACATATATATCTATATATACATCTATATAGAGATAAATAGATGCATGTTATAAATATGTGTTCTCAAATTTGTACAAAATTCATAAAAATATGATATGTTCTGGTGTAATGTTATCGGTCATAATTCCAGCTATTATCTTAAAATGTATGTCACAGAAATAATCAAGATTCCTCATCAATTCCATTATAATGAACTATCATCAGATCTTTATCTATGGGCATTTTAAAGTCTTTTGTTATTTATAGACCATCATTGTGTTACTCTAATGCTTTTGCAAAAATGAGATTCATGGAAAGAACCCTACCAAGGACTCTTGACCACTGACATTGCAGCCAAATTCCAAGCTATAAAAATGCAGGTGCATATCTCACACCTCCTATCTCTGTCATGTCAGACTCCCTAACACTAGAGGTCCATTTCCCTATCTCTAGTTAACAATCCCAATCCGGAGAACTTTGCAACCAGGCTCTATACAATGAGAGTGAGACAAGGCAAGGGTAAAGAAAATAAAACCACTTAAGTTGTCTATAGACCCTTACATTTTATCAGCCTCCATGGCTGTCATGCTTCCAGTCCTGAGCCACAGGCTCAAAGAGGAATTACCAGAAGGCATACATGATTCAAGATTTACTAGCTTTGGCAGATCCCAACTCCCCTGGCTAGGAATAAGTATAAATGAGGCGGTCTATTTTCAGGAACCACTCCTGTGGCCAACAGCACTTGCTGCACCTAGATTAACATTTCTGAGGAAGCTGAGACTCAGCTACATAAGATTACTGAACAATCCAATTGGCTTAAGAACGTGACCCCTTCAAAGGGGTCTTTCTTTGACTTGAGTCTGATTGGTTTGGGTCCTGGGGACCATGGCTGTAAAGTGCACTCCACACATCAAGAATGATCCTGCCCATAATAATCATAGTAGTCTCCCCAGTGCACTGTAGTTTCTCAAAAGATTTAAATGCATGTTAACAGCTGCTAACCACCAAGCAAATGACCTCCCTAAGAATAGAACATCATAACAGGAACAAAGAAAATGACCAACTTAAAAAATTTGAACTTGACGTTGTGAGCTGTGAGTACTATGCAGAGATTCAGCAAAAACCATGAGAGCTCCAGAGTGGTAACTGGAAGTAGTGCTAATGCCTTAAAATATCAAATCTCTTAATTAGGTTGAGAATCTGATCAAAAGGGGGAAATGGTTAATAACAAACAACAACAAAACTGAGATAGGCCCAGAATGGAGTCATTTAAGCTAAGCCCCATATCACCAAACCAAGACTTAATTTCATTAAAGTTTCAGCTCTCCCAGAAATGGGAATCTTAAAGGAGTCATTCGGGAATCTCCTGATGAACACTTAGGTTCACTGCCTGATAAATGCCCCGCCATCTCCTAAAGGAAAGTAACCTTCCCATAACCAACCTGCTTTTTTACTTACATGTAATTTCCTTGTTCCCACTCCCTTCTGCCTACTAGTCTTTCATTTTGTACAGTTCAAGGTCCTTTCTACCTGCTAGATTGGAAGATTCCCGATTCAAATTAATTTTTTGCTCAAATAAACTCTTAAAATTGTTAATATGCCTCAGTCATTCTTTTAACAAATTTAAGTTAATATACTTGGCATAACAAAATTATTTTTGTTCAATTGTAGGACTTTTAGTTTTTGTATATTTATTCTAATGCACAATGGAGATGAAAATTGCTTCTGCAAACAATCCTCTCAAGCAAAACCTACCATCATCTGGGGTTGTTGTTAACAATGTAGGTTTCTAGGGCCCTGCGAATGTTTTATATGTTCCTTGGAAATTATTACTCCACATCATCAACTGTTTGTAAACTCTGCAGCATCGTTTGGCTTCGAGTAGAGCAATGTACTTGCTGTCAGTGTGAATATATCAAAAAACTACTTTTTAAAAAATCTTTCAGTTGGAAACCTGTGGAAGATTGTTGGCAAATGGATAGGATGTTCTAAAGACTCTAAGAAGCAACACCTGATCATGTTTTTAATAATGGCTTCATCCACTGCCAGGCATCTAGGCCTTAAACATTTTCCTGTGTTTACACTGAAAGATATTTTGGGTAGAACTGTTATTTTGCTGCATTGTAAAACAATGTTAATCAACCCCAAATAACTCAACAGCTCAAACAAAAGAGAGTAACCCTAATGATAAAGAAACTAAAGAACTCCAACTTAAGAGAGAAAAAAGGTTCAACATAGCATCCATCTTAAAGAATCCAGTATTTGATATAACTTGATTTGAAATCAAGCTCAGAACTCCTGTTCCAAGGAAAGTGACATAGACTGTTAAAATAATGTGCATATCATATACCCTTGATTTTTAAAAAGTAAGTAAATGAAATGTGTGTAGACAGGGCTAAGCGACATTTATTTTATTGAAAACTAATAAAATGAAGTAGGCAGGTATAAGAATCGTTTTTAAAAATAAGGCTAAAATATATTCAATATTTTCAAATTTTTGTCAGTTCTTAGTGTTCTAATGTCATTTGAAATGGAGAGCAAAGAGCATCTGATTCAAAATCAGATTCTTTTTTTTTAAACAAATAAGGAATTTTATAAAGAAAAGAAGTTGAATAATACTAATAAAAAAAACTTTGGACAATGTTATTTAATCTTTAAAACCAAAGCAATATATGTACTTCAGAAACACCACGGCATTTTAAGTCTTAATGTTATGAATAGAAAATTAAAAAATGATGTAATGATCATATTTGTTTCCAGACTATAAAGAGTGTTTAAATGCATTCTAGTAATTAAGTGCTATGACATGAGAAACCATGAAAATTGACATATTCTGGTGTAATCAACACCTAAAGAATAAAAAATATTGCTAAAGAGACACTTAATGAACTCCTACCCCCTTTTCCAAATATGTATGGTTAAATTAAAATTCTATTTTTTAATGGTAGGGTATAGTTATGGTTTAGATCTAGGGCAGAATTAAAATGATCAACAGAATTGGTCCATTCAATGCTATACCTTTGGGAATGCATAAAATATGGCAGGATAAGCATTAATGGCTATTTGCCATTAGAGACCTTGGGGTTGAAGCCTATTGGGCTAATCTGTTCAATTATGTAGTGAGATAGATGTAAAAGAGAATGAGTTAGTGGGAGGGCAAGGCATCAGCAGGAATTAAAAGGTAATAGGCCTGGTACAGCCATAGAGACAAATCTGTAAGTACAATATTTTGAATTTTTTGCACTGCTTTTTCAATATAGCAGTATTTTAGATTCTGTTGGCCTAATTTTCCAAGATAGAACATTTTAGTTTTGATAATATGATATCCTGTTGTCCTTTAGATGTTTTAGCCAACAATTTTTCTGTCAACATTTACTACTCGTATAAGACATGCTTTAGGATGTGGGAAAACACACACATACCACATGTATTATATTAGACCACTGATTATCTCTGAGGCTAGCTCCTGAGACCATCATAATTCTCTTAATAAAAAGTGCAACTACAGCACATGATTTTCATCATAAATTGCATATGCCATGGTAAACAAAACCTAGCAACAAGGCTGAGGGCAGATATAGCTCCTGGTCATCTGCTAGGCTTTCTTAGTGGCAAAGCAACCTACACTCTTCATGTGTTATACACCTACTCAGATTGTCTCAGCAAATTTACAAATTACTATGTCATCAACCATCTGTATCACTTGGGTACAGTCAAATTGATGAACACTATAAGTGTATAGTAAACACATTATACACTATACATAGTTCATACCTACAGGGGAATCTTCTCAGATTAAAAATGCAAATCTAGGGGCACCTGGATGGCTCAGTCAATTAAGCAACCAACTCTTGATTTCAGCTCAGGTCATGATCTCATCGTTTGTGAGTTCAAGCCCCGTGTTGGGCTCTGCGCTGACAGCATCGAGCCTGCTTGGGATTCTCTCCCTCCCTCTCTCACTGACCCACCCCTGCTTGTGCACTCTCTTTCACTCTCAAAGTAAATAAACTTTTAAAATTCAAATCTATTTTAATTAAATGATACTTTTAGAGAAACCAGTCTTCAATAGAAATATGTATTTAGAAGCCACTTATACCCTACTTTGGATAATTTATTAGCATACTATTTATTTTCCTCTGCCCTTTAATTTTTGAGTCTTGGCAATCCCCTCAGAGAGAGAAAGATAAAGGTAACAGATACAATTAAAATTAGTTTGACTTTTTAAAGGCTTAAAATGAAGGAGAGTGCAAAACTAATACATTAAACCTATCATAAATTACAAAATAACTGTTCTATAAATCAAGAATTAGTGTGAAATCATATTTTAGAAGAAATTTCCATTGTATAGCCAAGTGGTAATATTCTATCTTAAAACTTTATTCTTCTTGGTAAGCATAGCAAGCAGCTCAGTCACTGCCATATTTATGACCATGCCATGTAATTAGCTGACTCACCTAATAAGACTTCACAGAAGAGCAATGCTGCCAGCTTTTTTTTTCCTGTTACCTTGGTTATAGACCTAGTTCCAAACACTAATGTACATTGGGAAGTCTAGGAATAAACTATTTTTTGTTTTCACATATAAAAATTAATCCTCTTCTTCAATTAATGAAAAATGCTACTACACACACACACACACACACACACACACATTTTTAAAAAATTTATTATTTAAAATTTTAAAAACACCCCCTTGGATAGTGATTGAATGAGACATCAAAATAAAAGTAGGTCAACCTAAGAAAGATCTACTCTTGTGTTAAGCTCAAAAGCAGCCAGTCATTTTATCTTTCAAATGCACTGATATATGGAGGCAAGTCTTAAAACTAGCAACTGGGTACAGAATCAATGAGGAGTTAGAGATCAGGAGTCTTCTTCTATATTTTAGGGATGTTGGGAATGCTAAAAGGCTCCCAGAAAGAAAAAATCTGCCATCAAAATCTTAGTGATCCAAGATCCAGGTATTTGTTTTCAAAACTTGGGGGGAAACTGGTCTTAATATCTGACTGAGAGAAAATATGTCAGGCAAAATAAACTGCTCATACACCAAAGACTGGATTGGACCAATAGGGCTCTGAAGCACAGAGTGAATACAGTAGCTTCAAGACTAGTGGATGTTGAATCTAGGAGGAGAATCTTAAAGAGAAATATAAAGATGTGTCTTCTTCATCTAAGAAAGTAAGACTAGGAAAGGCCCTAAGAAAGCCAGAGCACAACACAGTACATGCAATCAGATGCATGTGATATCTGAGGTTCCAAGAGTCTCCTTACTACTGGGAACAGAGGCCAGTCACATGTGAAAGGCTTTGAAGAAATGGAAGAAAAACTCTTCAAGTGGATCTCAGCCTTCAAGTTGGAATATAAAGATTTATATTCCATAGTATCTGGAATTCTATAGTGTATGTATACATAAACCATGTATATGTCACAGTAGCATCTATGACTGACAAAAGAACTCTGGGAACAAGGCCCCACAGTTGTCACTTTCTGTGGGTGTTGCAATTACCCTATCCTGTAAATTCTTTCATTGTTAAGCTTTCTCACACTATTACGGTCATTACTTTCTTTTGGTTACTTAGAAAAAGTCTCCTCTGAAAACCTCTATCCATGTTTCAACAGATCAGAGATAAAAGGAAATCTACTTAAAAGATTATCAAGAAAGGTAATGGCCTGGGTGTATCCTTAGAAGGTCATTCAAGTAAAATATTAAAATGCTTAACTTTCCATTTTACAACTAAGGTTCATTTATAGCTTACTCTATATTTGGTACTGTCTCAAGAGTTTCACAAGCATTATTTGATCTTAGAAAACAATCCTATGAGAAAGTTACTACTATTATCTCTATTTTATCAATGAATTAACAGAAATAGGCAGTCTGGCTCCAAAAGCAGTTAGCTATCATGCAATATTATTTGTCAAGATTCTTGAAAAACAACAACAAACTTCTTATTGAAACATTAATCTGAGCTTACACAAGATAAAATCAAGTTTCGAAAAATGAAGAGTTTAAAACACTATACAAAATATTTTATGATTAAATATCTGAAGTCTATTACTACTTAGAAATTTGTCCCTATTTTTATCAGAATAAAAAAAATAAGGAACTAAAACAATTGCCTATCTCTTTGTCTTGAGAAATGTATTTACAAGGACAAAACCAGATAGAATGTATTTTTTAACCATATAGCTATTAAATCTGCAAACACTAAGCTATTTTTATAAAGAAAAATAGCTTATTACTAATTCAATGCATAGCATTTTTCTCGTTTAAACCTTTTCCTTAGTGTCTTTTAACAGAATAAAGATGATAAAATTGTCAGAAATACTGTTCATTTTGCCCCCAAATACGTGGCACAGAAACCACAGTTTTTTAGAATGCTTTGCAATATCATCACTTGAGCTTCCTTCTTCAATCCTTTTGATCAACCAATAAAGCTTCTGCCTGGGTCATAGCCTTGTCTTCCTTAGCTTTACTTTGGAAATGGCAATCTCTCCCAAGCCCCTACACCAAATTTATTTTGGTTATCATAATAAAACATAATGGCCCGTTAAGTCCATGGGGCAGATATTACACTTAGTCATGATGTTTATTTATTTACTCTGCCTTATCCCACAGAGAATTTGAAGGGGAATCAAAGATTATTTCCTCAACACAACAAGTGAATACGCTTTGCTCTGTTTAATGTTGTCTTTTTTTTTTTTTCCTTTCTTTAGGCACTAAATGTTTATTTGTGTTCTTTAATCACTTTTAAAGCATCCATTATTTCTGGAGTTCTGGATTTAATTTTCAACCATTCTCATTTCTTTAATTTGATTTATTTATATCTTTTTGGCTTATATTAAGTGGAAACTCCTAAATTTCTGTATAAAAGGGAGAAAAAAACCCACAGAATATTCTGTATTTAAGATGCTGCAACTGTCTCTACAGTTACAAAGAGTAGGTGGGGTGGGTTCACGTGCGTGTGTGTGTGTGTGTTGGAAACTATACATTAAGGATGATTCCTAATTTTATTACTCTTGAGGAACTAAAAATGTGGTTACACAATCACTCTAAATACTTTGTGTCATAGTCCCCTCCCTCCAACAATTGTATATATTATTTGTTGTTGGGAAGACAAGGAAAAAATACGCTTTTAAGAGCATGGGATTTGGTAGCCAACTGACCTAGCGGTAGATGGTATCTGTGAGATTATGAGATGTCTCAAATGGAAAATGATAATAATAAAACCTGTCCCAGACTGTTGTAATAAATGAAATGATATACATAAAATAGCCTATAATGACCAGTGCAGTCAGAACAATACAAATATTTACTAGGCATCTACTTGGTTCTGGAGTGTCTTAAGCATTTTATTTTTAAATATATATATATTATATAAGTATATATATAATATATATTAAATTTCTGATTTTATATATTAATATATATAATATATATATATTAAAGTTTATTTATTTATTCTGAGAGAGAGAGAGAGAGCACAAGTGGCGGTGGGGCAGGGAGAAAAGAGAAAGAGAGAGAATTTCAAGCAGGCTCCACACTGTCAGTGCAGAGCCAGATGCGGGGCTTGAACCCACGAACCATGAGAACATGACTTGAGCTGAAGCTGGACACTTAACCAACTGAGCCACCCAGCTGCCCCTAAGCATTTTATTTTTGTGATCTAAGTATCCCAATAAATGTACATCCTATATTGTCTCAATACATATTACCTGTTATATTTTCATCTTGTTGCTAATTTTTATAAAGATTTTGTGTGGGGGGAATGATTGAAACAAACAACTGTTTTAAGAATTGAAGCTTTTGCCTTTTTCATTGGCTACATGTGACTCTCCATTGGACCTCAGAGTTTTGCCTTTCTCAAACTGGTTCACAAGTCATCCTTTTTGTCTCCTTTCTCTCAGCTGCCTAGAAATACAGCTGAAAACTTGTAGTAGATTCAGGTTGTTATATTCTGAGTACATCCAAGTGAGATAGCTCTATAGCATTTGACTTTTATATATCAGTGCAAATGCTACAAGGACACTGTCCTAATTGCTTTTAACTAAAGACTTACAAGTAATGTTATATTTAGACAAGACCGAGGATAAGAAATATTCACAGCACCAGTACTTAAAGAAGAATGTACTTTTCTTGATGTTTATAATGCTGGTAAAGAAGCACCTCTTATCCTTGCAGTAACTAACTTCTCATAATTGAAGAAAAGCAAAACCTATATTATGACTTATTTTTGTAGACTCTTGGGTCAATCTCACAGAAGGGTTAGTAATGTGTCTATGAAACTGTAGACAGCTATATCAGTCAATTATAACCTTGACATAGAGACACACATGGGAAAAAATATAGAGTACAGAGGTCTTAAAAATGGCAAATACCTATGCTAAGCTAAATTAGACAAAGACAAATATCATATGATTTTACTCAGATGAGGAATTTGAGATACAAAACAGATAAACATAAGGGAAGGGAAGCAAAAATAATATAAGAGCAGGGAAGGAGACAAAAACATAAGCGACTCAAATATAGGGAACAGAGGTTGTGGGGGAGGGGGATGGGCTAAATGGGTAAGGGGCATTAAGGAATCTACTCCTGAAACCATTGTTGCACTATATGCTAACTAACTTGGATATAAATTAAAAAAGAAATTATTAAAAAAATGGCAAATACCAATATTGCAACATTAGTATTTAAGACGAGGTGTCACAATAACTTGGTAACACTGTGACTTGTTTCCAAAAATGTTCAATGTATTTGTGTTTAAGGGGCTATACAATTGGAGAAGACAAATGTAGAATTAACCCTATTTTGTACAATGAATTGACCAATGATAACTTTTATATTATTTATCAATAAATTCCTCCAAATTATAAATTATGAAACAGAAAATGTTGTTTCTCTATAATCTAATTCAGAGATAGAGCTTCCATATATTTTATGTTATATTATTATCAAACAGGCAATCTTACTGCCAATATCAACCTACTCAACTAATAGAAATTATTATTAAATGGAAGGATTATGAAGTGGATTAGCCACAGCAATAATCTGGAAAGAGGTGGTCTGGTGACAAGAGGAATAGGAATGGTAATGGAGCAAAGGGATTGCCTTGGTGAGATGTTGTAGAAGTTGAATGGACAGAATTTAGCCACTGATATTTAAGAACTGTGAGAAGTCTGAGATTTTATCCTACTTGCAAGCTAACAAGGTAGTCTCCCACAGTTTTACAGATACTGGCCAAAAACACAAGAGTTCTGGGTCAGAGGTAAATGTCTTTTTTACCTATAACAACAGTAGTAGCCAAAGTATCATCATTTTCTTGAGTTGATTCTCTAAGTCCTAATTCCTACAGGGAACTTCAGGTGACACCTACAGTCAGTGAATCGCATTTACAGAGGAGGAATCCAGGGTCTAGGAACCTGAATCTTTTCTAGTAGGCAGTGAACATGTCTTTCCTTTGCTCCAGAATGGGACATTATCTCTAACCAAGGCTATAAACACACTCACCCTTTGCTTTAGACAAAGAGACTATCTTTATCTTCCAAGGCTGTTCACTTTACAAAAATCCTTGAAATACAGTCTCCAACAGAAGGCAGCTAGTGCCTCGCTTTCAAAATGTACAAAAATGTGAGGCTCTTAAGCTCCCACATTACCTGAAAGCACAGATGATGCAAGAAAAGGGATAAAAACAAGTTTTGAGTTTGACTAGGAAGATGGGGACCATTAGTAGTTGTAACAGAGAAAAAGAGGACAAAGTAAATTTTAATGCCAGTCATTTTGTATTATATTGACGCTGAGGTGCCTCCATAAATATATGTTGAAAATAGATGAGAGTTGAGGCTTTGGAAATATAGGTATATTTTGAATACTCCACAGAGGTCATCAGAGCTCACAAAACTAAAAGAAAAAGAGACAAGCGAAAGAAAACATTACAGTATCACATGAAGAAACTTCTTAGCTGGAAGGCAAGGCAGGAAAAAGAGGTAAAAGCAAAGGCAGACAGGAAACAGTATTTTAGAAGCTAAGTGAAAATAGTTTTACTGACAGATTGGTACTGTCACTGGCGGTTTCAAAAACTGAAAAAAGAAAATAAGAGAAGAACACAGGTACACTTTTAGTACTAAGTATTTTATGCAATGGAGATGCATATATGTTTATTAAATATTTAGGTTTGTTAAATAATCCAGAAAAGTTGAAGAAGTCAGATTTCAGGGAACAAGATTTCAGAAGAACAGATTTCAGTGGGAGGCCAGGATGGTAGACAAAACTGAGAAGTTATGAGTAGAGAAAGTTGTTGGGACAATTAATTTTTAGGGTAATGGGATTTGCAATGACTACTAGTCTTTTGCGTTTTGTTTTTTGTTTCGTTGCTTTGTTTTTATTTTAAAGAAACAGAGAGGGGCATCTGAGTGGCTCAGTTGGTTAAGCATCTGACTTCAGCTTAGGTCATGATCTCACTGTCTGTGAGTTCGAGCCCCACATCAGGCTCTGTGCTGGCAGCTCAGAGCCTGGAGTCTGCTTCAGATTCTGTGTCTCTCTCTCTGTCTGCCCCTCACCCACTCGCACTCTATCTCTCTCTCTCAAAAATAATGACAACAAAAGAAATGGAGAGATTTTAATGATTTCAATAGGGATAGAGTTTCACAACAGGGTTTGTTGGTAACATAAAAATCTCAAAAGAGAGAGAAAAGGATGGAGTCAAGAACACAAGGATGTTTACTTTGGAAGAGGCAGGACATATGTCTGCACATATATTTCTTAATGGAAACAAGAGAACCCAAAGGAGCCTGAAACATATGGTCTCTATTTTTACAAAAAGATAGGTAATGAGATTATAAACATGAAGGATCTAAGGGTGACAAAGGCAGGGGAAGCAGCTTATGTTTATTGGATGATCTCATGGTTAATCATCTCATTTTATTGATGATAAACATGAATATCAAAGATTGCATGTTTGCCTAAAGTCACAAAGATGCTTAACAGTAAAACTGACCTCAAAAGCATCATCTTATGCTAAAGATATGTTTTTAATTGCTATGGTGGTGTTGTGGTCTTAAATAGAAAAATTTTATAATGGATTCTGAAAAATAAAATATCAATTAGAAAGAAAGAAACAGCTGCTGAGAAGTAATGAGTGCCAAGTGGAATCTGGGTATCATTATTTTTTCGTTGAACCAACCAGCACAATATCCTGATTTTTCTTTAGCAGGCAAAGGATTTAGTCTAACTTTTGAACTATGCACATGGATTGAGTTCACTGTCAACTGTTTTACAGCAATAATAGGATTTAATAGATGAAAAACCACCACAGCATTCTACTGCCAGTTTCTTGTCATAGAGTGACTTTCTGGACCCATAGCTAGTTTCTAAACAAATCATTTGAATGGCCCAACTTGTTACATTAACTAAAAGCCAAGTCTAAAGCATAGATATATAGATAGACATACGTATGTACACACACTATATTTATATACCAAACCACTTTCTATTCACCCAAATTCCTAAATCATACAACATTTTTTAATAATTCCAAGCATTTGCAAACAAGAAAAAAGGCTACTTTGGCATAAAATTGACATGTGCAAAAGAGACTATCCATAATACATTTTAAAATGAGAAGAAATGATGGGGCGCCTGGGTGGCGCAGTCGGTTGAGCGTCCAACTTCAGCCAGGTCACGATCTCGCGGTCCGTGAGTTCGAGCCCCGCGTCAGGCTCTGGGCTGATGGCTCGGAGCCTGGAGCCTGTTTCCCATTCTGTGTCTCCCTCTCTCTCTGCCCCTCCCCCGTTCATGCTCTGTCTCTCTCTGTCCCAAAAATAAATAAAAAAAAAAAAAAAAAAATGAGAAGAAATGAAATTTGATTTTTAAGATTAAAAACAATTCAATATAAATCTATATTTAATTATTCTGAATGACTATTGTATTTGTTTTGCACATTCCTATACAAACTTTTATTGCTTAATTTACCTTCATTTAAAAAAAGTTAACATTATTCATTTTCTGAGAGACAGAGAGAGACAGAGAGAGAGAGAGAGAGAGAGCATGAGTGAGAAGGGAGATACAGAATGTGAAGCAGGCTCCAGGCTCTGAGCTGTCAGCACAGAGCCCGACGCGGGGCTTTAACTCACGAACCGTGAGATCGTGACCTGAGCCGAAGTAGGATGCTTATCCGACTGAGCCACCCATTTTATATTCCTCTTCTAATTTTAATATCTCTGGAATTTAAGTCTGGGGAACTATTTAATCTTCTCTTGCCCTAACTTTTCCAGTGTTCTGGCATTCTTTTTTTTTCTTTTTGTTGGCACCCCGACAAGCCAATCATTTTAAACTTCTGTATCATTATCATAGCATAATTGTTATTGAGTATAATATACCTATCTCTTCACAAGAAAGTTTTTAAAATCTCTGTGTAAATAGATAGACGTGGTTCCATCAATTCCTCTCCGCCTGGGACGGGGTATTTAGGCACATCAAAGGAATACAGAGTTCCTTGAAGCAAGTATGAAAACCACAGTGATCAACTAGATACATACTTCATCAAAAGAAACATACAAACATTACTTCAGGAAAAAGGGCAGCATGATACAATAGGGTATCAGTAGTTTAGAAACTTGAAGCTTCTTTCAAGGTATAAATTATAATTTAACAGATTAGATAATCTGTATTTCATCTGCATACCTATAAAACAAGACTTTCAGGGGCGCCTGGGTGGCGCAGTCGGTTAAGCGTCCGACTTCAGCCAGGTCACCATCTCGCGGTCCGTGAGTTCGAGCCCCGCGTCGGGCTCTGGGCTGATGGCGCAGAGCCGGGAGCCTGTTTCTGATTCTGTGTCTCCCTCTCTCTCTGCCCCTCCCCCGTTCATGCTCTGTCTGTCTCTGTCCCAAAAATAAATAAACGTTGAAAAAAAAAATTAAAACAAGACTTTCAAACACATACACACATCAGTTACAGGTAGGTGTTATACAATATGTATACAGTGAGTGTCTAGATGTGAATTATTAGACTTTCGGTTTTATTATCTTCACAGTATAGCACAATATGTATTGATGAATAAGTAAATCAATAAACAAGATTAACATGGGTTAGTTTTAATCATATTTAGAACAGAAATCACTTCCATAAAACATGTAAAGATGGACCTGTAAGCATATTACCCCTAAATCTCTGTAACTGATGTCCCAATTTCACTATTAGCTATTCATCCTTGGGGTTAAAGACTGCTCTCTCGTCTGGTCCTCTCTTTAAATGTCACAGCTATTTCTGGCAGGTAAGACAACTGCCTTGGTTAGTGTGAACACACACCACTGTGGAGTGCAAGGCACCTGAGAGAAAAGGCTGCTAAAATAGGGAAATAACTCGGGGGGTGGGGGGAAAGGAAGATGGGAAACTGAAAATATAACATCTATGCATTTTTCAACTTAAATCTCATTGACATGCCAGTCATTTTTAAAAGAATATAAGGTATTTAGAAAATGTAGTGTTGCCTCTGGCTATACTTAATACTGGGGCCACTTAATGCAAAGCAGTGTCCTTGCCTGTCTCCCAAAGGACAATTCAGAATTGAGAGCTCAATCTCCAAGGATGGTTTATATACTCTGTATCTTGAGGCACACCAAGCAGAGAGTTTATCATTTTCAGAAAGCATGCCATTATTCAAGTTAGAGAGAGGGCTGATAAAAGACCTTTTAAAGATTTAGAAAGATCACAAAGGCCAGCTGGCTTTTCACAAAAAACAAAGTACTTTTATGCAGTTTCTGACTGAATTTATGAAGTCCAGAAACTCACCCAAAGGCTTAATTTTTTTTTTATTTAATTGCAATGGGGGGGGGAACAATATTATTTGGACTATCAATTGTGAAATTAAGCAAAAGGGAAGTTTTGCTAATGGGTGGTTTAATATTCATGAATGTGATGGTTCAGCATTTTTTCCAATGTTTCCCACAGCAAGAACACTAATTAATGATCATGTACACAAATGGAACATATCATTTCCTGGTACTTTTTTTTTTCCCTTGCCAAGAGTTAATACTTCTTATTTTGAATATGTTTTATTATTCCACTCCACGTTTCCCTATTCCTACCGGAGCATTACTTGATTTTCTTTCCACTACATCTTCTTATCCTCACTATTGGTTTTTTTAAAGACTGGTTCACTATACTGAAATCCTCCAACTGTGAACTGAGCACTGTCTTTCTTTCCTGATCCATCTGATATCAGGCTGACTTTATGAAGCATAAGCATCAACATGAAAGAAAAGACTTTTTTAAGTTTTTATTTATTTTTGAGAGAGAGAGAGAGACTGAGTGTGAGCAGGGGAGGGACAGAGAGAGACACACAGAATCTGAAGCAGGCTACGGGCTCTGAGCTGTCAGCACAGAGCCCAACACAGGGCTCAAACTCACGAACCGTGAGATCATGACCTGAGCCAAAGTCGGATGCTTTACTGACCGAGCCACCCAGGCGCCCCAAAATAAAAGATTTTTAAAACAAATGCCTGAATCAAATGAGAGGTCAAATTTGGCATAGTGTTTTGTGTCTTGAAAATCTTCCTGCTGTAATTATCTGAAGCCCTTGGCTAGATAATTATTAAGGGACTCTTGCAATTGTCCCTTTTCTCCACATAGATCACCACATTAATTAAGAGAGGATCACTGAAGACAGGTTGCTGTTCTGCATCTTTAAGTATTTTTAGTTCTTCATTTTCAGAAGAGAAAAAAATACATTAAGAAAAAGATTGCTTCTCAGCCAAATTTTCTGATATACAGATATTCTCAAAAAGATCTCCGGAATGTGCTTTAATCTTATTTCTGCAATTTTTTAAAGGAGATCATTATGAATTTCGCACACATTTTATAGCCTGTAATGTACTTATCTAATCAGATTTCAACTGAGCTAGTAAAGAAATATGAATCAGGTGCTTGTTGTGATGAAGATGCTAAAGTTATACTTAGACTAGATCACCACCGTAAGATGTGAAAACTTAGCGAAACAAGAAGCAAACTGATAATTCATTAGCGTGAGAGTGGTACAACATTACTTTTGGGGATGGGGGGGGGCTTCCCAGGTTAATGTAATGATCAGAGAACCTGGCTCTTGGTTACAGGAATGTCAACCAAAGTTGACCCATGGATATTTGGAAGATATCTTATTACATTGTGCTGTGTTAAAATAAAAACGCAAATAAAAGCAAGCAAACTGAGTGATAAGAACTTCGGTTTCCTCACCAATTTCCTTAGTTACCTATTTCTAAGGCCAGTTCTCATGCCCACCAGAAGAGAAGGTATCTAAGAAGAGTGACCTAAAGTCTTCATCATTACCATATCCTTAGATTCTAGAATAATAAATGCACCTAGTAAAAACAATCATTGAATAACTATACCTCTTCTATAAAATTTTCCATGATATCCTCTGTCAGAGCTAATCTCCCTTTGCTATGTGCCATGCTAAATGCTTTCCCCATGGATCTAGTTCAGCATAAACTGTCATAAGATTATTGGTGTAGGTGATGTCCTCTAGGAGGTTTTAAGTTCCTAAGAGCAGGGATAAAATCATATTCATCTTTATCTTCTATAGTTCTTTGCCTAGCAAATAATGCCAAGAAAAAAATTAAAAATGAATAAATATATATAAAGACACCAGTGGAGAAAACAGAAAACCAAGAGTTATTAAAAAATAAACTGAATTAAATTGTGTAAAATAGCAATCCCTTGGTGATTTATAGCAGAAATTAGGATTCAGATCCAAATAAAAATAGATACTAATGCCCCATAATATGATTTGTTGTATCATACATACAAATATATATTTTTGATATTAAATGTTTATGCCAAATTTAAATTTTTAAATTTATTTTCCTTTTATGTATAAGCAGTTATGCTACATTAAAGCCAATATGCATGCCCATCACCTGAGGTACTCATTATAAATGCAGATTTCTAAGCTTTGATGGTTAACTACTAAATCAGAATTTTGGGGGCTAACCAATAAGAATCTGAATTTTAAAAATAAGCTCTTAGGATGATTTGTTAGGATTAAAAGTGACTCTGTTTTTTACCTGCTATTGCAAAATTTATATTCATTGGCTATTAAATTTCCTTTCTCTGAGAAAAAAATTTTTCTCTGGGGAAAATTAAAATGTAATCAGCTTTTCTGAGAGATTACACTTCTACAAAAACCTTGATCCCAGTGACTATATCATCCAAGGCAGTGAAGTGGCCTCTAGTCCTTAGCCCCAATTTCCTTGCAGAAGTCTCCCAAAACCATTACAGATGGTCCATTCTGGATAAAAAAGGAATGCATTAATTATAAAGCATTTAACAATGGAAAAAAAAAAGTGGTTTTTCAAAATTACAAAAAATGAATGACTATAAATAATGCTTAAAGTTAAAGTACCTTGATTATAGAATGAAACTATAGGCCAGGTGATAATGGTAGCTAATGCTTTTTTGACAATTTACTACTTGTTATTCATCGGGCTATTTCCCATAATCTTAGGATGTAGGTACTAAGATGAGGTCCACTCTACAAACATAACTAATTTACCCCAATTCAATCCACTTATAGGAAATGGAACCAAGCATGTGAGCTCTGGAAGCCATGCTCTCCAGTACCAGGCCACATTGCCTTTCAAAGAACACCTGGATATGTGTGGGTGTACCTTTAGGGATACATGCATACCAGCATGCTACTTGTGTTTAATCTGTCTACCAGTGTTTACATTAATGAGTGGAATTCCAGGCAAATGAGAAAATATTTGTATCTTCTAAACCATCAAAATTTTAGTGGGATTCATTAATAGTCTGTATCCCTTTCAGCGGTACCTTTAAAATTTAACAGGTGAGGACCTTTCTATGAATCAAACGCAAGTACAAGAGACATTGAAGAAGAAACACTTTCCCCATTTAACGTCCACTCAAAAATCTCTAGTTTCTCCTGAAGATGACTTTTAAGTCTTGCCACATTTCCCAGAAACTGCTACCTTCTGACTTCTTTAAAGAATTTAGAAAAAGAAAACAAACTGAATACAAGGTAAGTAATTATTATAATAATGTTTCATTCTCCCTTCTTTCTCGACCACACCATCTGCTATAAAATCAATTAATAACAGTCTCTAAGCATCACTTATTTAGTTAATATACAGATACACAAACAAATGTGTAAGTACACATACATACCATAAACTAGAATGCCTTTTTGGAGGTGTTTAGGAGCCTATGGGATGTCTTTATTGTTTAAAAATTTCATAGCACTTATGCTCATGAGGAAATTTAAAGCTGGGGAACAAAGAAAAAGGATTACTATAGATTTTTAAAATATTTTTAAACAGCTTACCAACGATTAAATTATCTAAGAGGCGAGAGCTGTTAGACTTTGCAATTAACTATTTGATTGGAGCCCAAACACTTTGAAGTTTTATGTTAAATTGCAGACTTTCATTCAGTAGAACACATAATTCCAAAGGTTCATTGACAAGTAAAATATCAACCAGTTTTGCATCTATTAGCCAATTCATTTTAGAATTTCTTTGACTCACTGTTTCTGTGAATCTTTATTCCTCAATTTCTCCTTTGAACCAATCTTACCGGCTTCCTGGCTCTTTTATTAATTAGTTGAATAAAATCTTTGACTTGTATTCATGCTACTTTTGTCTGAAAGACATTTTTTACTGTTGAAACTATAATACAGTATAGAAAAACCATTTTCTATATTCACCTGAAGCATTGTTGAATTATTTTTTCCTCTTTTAGTTTTGATATTCTATATAATTTTAGATTACCTAAAACCTCAGAAAATGTTTTATTTATAATCTCCCCAAGTAATATAATTTGTTACCTGAATTCAATAAGTAGAATTCTTTGGAAACTTTCACACTGAAAAGTAAATATATACAAAGGTATGAACTATTTTCTAGATATCTAAGTTCTCCTCAATATAATACACTTAGTAGGAACTCAGCAAGAACATTAGATGGATTTTTAAAAACATACATCCCATGGGGTGTTTCTATAAATTACTTTTTAAATATATTTTCTCTTTCATTTCGCTTTCCATTTGGAATGTATTATGTGCTTTGGTGTTTTCAGAGAAAGCATGCATCTATCCTATCCCAAGCATCTTTTCTGAAGAGCACAGGTAAAATATGCCAAAATATGAACAAGAACAATGGCAACCTATCCAATCAAGTGGGCTCAGAAGGACAAAAGCCAGAGTATCTAAAGCAATGAAGGATTCTGACCACTGGGGAAGCCCCTGGGAAGTGGCTGCTCCATTTCCTTTTCCAAAAGCTTTTTATATAGAACATCAGTCTGCTTTCCTATAAAGATGAGGTCAACTCCCTTGACAGCGGCCCCTCCTCCCCACTCCCCCATCTCTAGTCTACATACACACCCACAGAGATTAATTAACACTTGCTCCAGGAAGAACCACAGACAATAGCATCCGATATGGGAATAGTCCTTTGTGAATAAGTATAAAACTTACAAAGGAGGAGGGAGATATTCTAAGAGAAAAGCATTGGACTTTATTGCTTAAAGCCAAAGAAATTTGTATTTGTGATAAAAGTATGAAAAACATACATTTAAAAAAAATGTTTAAATGTTTATTTTTGAGACAGAGACATGGAGAGAGAGAGTGGAAGAGGGGCAGAGAAAGAGAGAGAGAGAGAGAGAGAGGGAGACACAGAATCTGAAGCAGGCTCCAGGGTCCGAGCTGTCAGCACAGAGCCTGATGTGGGGCTCAAACCCACAAACCATGAGATCATGACCTGAGTTGAAGTCAGATGCTTGACTGACTGAGCCACCCAGATGCCCCAAACATACATTTTTTTTGGAAAAAAAAAAGTACACAACAATGAAATTTTGCACTGATAATCTACTGTTTTTGTGCCAATTTGGGTCTATTTCTTAAGAGGCTTATGTAAAATGAACAACAGTAGCTAAAACATTACTATTATGCCATGTGGTCAAGATCTGAGAACCTTCAATAAATGGAGAGTTGTGATGCCACAGACAGATATACTTCTAAAGGCACAAAGAGAATGGTAGTCCTTTTCACTATGATATAAAGCATTTTATATGATACGGTTATAAGTATAGTTTGTTTTTTTCAAAATATAATACAGTCAGATTTTTTTAATAACTTAAACTCAAGATTCCTTGTGTTTTGAAGAAATTTATGAAAACATGTTCACATTTATATGAAAAGATTTTTACATTGTGAAAATGGGTATGTAAGCATTTTACATCCAAAAATATCACCACGGTTTTGTTGTTCCTTTTTTTAAAAAAAACTTGTTTTCATACATTTTTGGTTTTATATCATAAATGACATAAATTGGGCAATGTTAATACCCTTTGTAGAAATTTTAAATGCCTTCCCACCAGTCTATACATAAATCCTTTTTACTATAACTTATACAACCTGTGGTCGTTTTTTATCTATAGCCTCTGTCCCTTTCTCTCTCAAAGCTTGTAGCTAGTCTGGCCCCTTTCATGCCATTAAAACGACCAGATTCTCCCCTTCTCAAGGCCTTCACATGTCCTGCCTTCTGTCTCGCATTTCCATCACCCCACCCCAAAATTTCATATTCTCTTTCTCTCTCTCATCACATAGTCAGCCCCTTTTCATTCTTTCCATCTCAATTTAAATGTGACCTTCCTGTATGAAGTTTCCATAAACTGGATTGTCTGAATCCAAATGGCTAATAGGCTCCTATTTTCATTATTGCTCAAAGTATCTATTTTATGATGCTTTGTTCAAAAAAAATGATAAAAGGGAGGTAGTCTCAGGAGGATAAAAGTGCTGGTATAGAGGTGCAAAAGTGTAAATAGTAGTCTGTTAGTCTGTTCGCCAGCTTGGTTCTAGGGAGCTTAAGGAGGAAGAGAGAGAGAACCACAGCAAATGCTGAAGGCACCGTTTTGATTGAGGGCACAGGAAGCAAGGTCACTGGCCAGGGTGGCAGTGGAAGGATTCCTCCCTTAGTAACTTGGGGGCAGCAGATTTCAGCAAGCAAAGCAAAGCAGATAAGAGTGAGCAGACTTGTTCTCAAGCACAGGTGAGATACCCTTGGAGATTCCAGTACATCAGTGGGGAGCCAGAGGGGAGGCTCAGGCCCTGCAGATGGAGTTCTGCAATGGAGGGGAATCGTGTCTATCCTCAGGCTGTCAGATTTGAAGTTACTTGGGTTAAGTAAGTGACGCCTGGGATAGTAACAGCCAGCGATTATCAGCAGTTGCAGATCTGTTTCTATACTAAAGCAGATAAAAGCATCCAGGAATTATCAAAAGCCACAAATCAATCCCAGTGTCTTGACATGCACCCACACAGCACTTTTCCCTTTCCTCACAGCTACTTAATGGATACTGGCAAGCCATCAAACAGACAAACAAAGAAGTGAGGATAAATGATGCTTTCCAAATTTAAGGTGAGTCATCAGTCAGGCTGTTGGTATCTCAGGGAATTTAGCCTGTTTTCTAAGTAGCTTTATTTTAGCACAGCCATAAATCTAGCTGTAATTAGTCACTAAGTCCAATGACTCAATACATTTAAGCATTTCATTTGATTCTCAACCATGAAAAATTGCAACTGATTTGACAATACTGATATGCTCTCACTGGCATGCATATGCTTCTGTCAGCACAACATGTGCTACCAGTATCTTTTTCTCTCTTGTGATATTGATGAACTATCATGAACCATCTTCTATCTCTCCTACTTCCCTATGGATCTAGTAGGATGCATCGGAGAGGAAAGTGATGATGGTAGAGTTTATGGCCATGGCTAGATTCCACCCCTCCCCCACCACAGATGAAACAAATAAGTTTATGTGGAAACTGAACAGAGCATGGAAATTTTTTGGTTTTTTTTAGGGTTAGCTACTTGAAATATTACCTTAGTTAATGAAGTAATTCTACATTCTGTAACTGATAAAGATTATTTTTAACTAAGCTATAATGGGCAAATTGCTTTTCTCATCACTAGAATTACCATTTTAAACAAAGAAGTAAACATTTCCTTTTCAATCTCGAAGCAAGTTAAACTATATGATACTTTATATTAAATCACATGTAACATGTTTTAAAAGTAATAGTAAATGTTTGCAAACCTTTTAAAAACTGTATTTGATACCTTGTGGATATTCTTGCACATGTTCCAAGATTTTCATTTCTCCAAGGATTTTTATTCACCCACAGAATCAAAATATCAAGGCTTAATAAGGTTTCATCAAATGCTAATGAAACATCTAAGTTTTTTTTTTTTATTAATTAACTTGTAAAGGACATAATAATGACATTCAAAGGAGGAGGCATCATCTGTGGAATGTTCCATTTGCAGATTTCAAGAAAACTATTAAAACATTTATAGCACTGAGGCTCAGATGGGTTCGTGTGCTCACTTGTGTGGCCATGTTGTATAACAGTGGGGGGTTTAAAGTGATAAAGTTCAGCCATCCACTTCGTCTCCAATTGGGGCTCAGGCAACTGTCCTCTATTGTTTGATAAAATTTTTTTTTAAATGCACTGTTTGTAGACCCACATTTTTTTTTAATTTTTTTTTCAACGTTTACTTATTTTTGGGACAGAGAGAGACAGAGCATGAACGGGGGAGGGGCAGAGAGAGAGGGAGACACAGAATCGGAAACAGGCTCCAGGCTCCGAGCCATCAGCCCAGAGCCTGACGCGGGGCTCGAACTCACGGACCGTGAGATCCTAACCTGGCTGAAGTCGGACGCTTAACTGCGCCACCCAGGCGCCTCTGTAGACCCACATTTAAAAACATTGAGTAGAACTAAAAAGTCACATATTTTGACAGTAAAAAGTGTATCTTTTAGAAATATACAAATGTAAAGTAAATTATTGGAAGATTTTAAAGGTTCGTTCTAAACATAATTATCATAAAATGCAAATATAACTCAGAATATATTCGTTATTATATTTTTGTTCCATCAGCTCCACTAATGAAGGCAAATATGTGAATTCTTTGTATACAAAAAACCCCAAACAAACAAATAAAAAAAACTTCCACAAAGTATAGCCTATATGACCACTGGGTAAGACTCTTTATGATTATTAGCATGGGAAAAGTATAAACACTTAGATACCTTTCATAACTTTAAATTAGTAAATATATTTAACAAATGAGAAATCTTATTTAACCAACAGTTTGGGATCTTCATTACATGTATAGCCCCAAAACATGCAATGTTAATGTGTCCTGAAAATAACAGCTTTAAAAGAATTTCAGCTTAAATATTCTCCTACATTGCTTTGTGAAACTTAAGACAAAATTTAGTCTTTCAGAATTCCTAACAAAAGGGGATGGAAAAGAAGTGGTTAGAGAAAGTTGAAAGATGACCTTTGTCATATATTCCTTACATTGTAGAAGAGTAAATGGTGGTTTTCTAGGGAGCCTGCGAAATTGCTAAAATTAAATGTTTGGGCATAAATGTGGAATGCAGAGTTATATTCTTCAATAATTTCAAAAGCAATTTAAAAGACATTTTAAAAAATCATCCAAGTCTAAATAAATGTTATAGGAATCCTAGACTTATAAGAATAATACATTTTAAAAGGCCTAGATAATATACAATATAAAAATAAGTGTTTATAAATAAGGCATTTATTTTCATTTTAAGTACAGTTGTCTAGGCTTTTAAAAATCCTTCTCTCTTTAACTGGTTTTATTTTGATATTCAGCAAATGGATGAGCAGCAAAAAATAAAGTGGAATAGTTGGAAAAGGCCATAAAATTCAGCATCTGATAATGTAAACAGTAATAATAGGAGATAGAAATTTTATTAGTTATTTGGGCTTATAAACAGCCTAATGTTCTAATAGTAAACATACGGTTTATTTAACTAATTGCAGCTGTCATTCTTAGAGGCGATTAGCACCTGAAAATAGTGAATTACACCCAAATAAAGGGTGAGTTTGTATAGATATTGGTCCTTATTGCTAGCCATTTATTCAATAATAGCTTTTAGGCACCAGTTACAAAGATAGCCAGAAATATAAATTCTGTGTATATAAAAAGAGAACCAGCCATTTAATAAAATCAGGTATACAATGCCCCCCAAAATATTTTTTATCTGGAGGCTAAGGCAATCTGGACTGGACAAATGTATTTCTTGTTGGAACCGTCTCAGTCTATAGTTTCAAACACCTCCCACACATTTACACTGGAAGTTTTGTTTATTACCTCTTTTCACCCCTAGTGTTGTAAGCACAGTATGTACACTTGCAGAAGTATCTCTACACGAGACGTTTTTGATGGAATGAGAAAGATTAAAATATAGATGTTTATTTCAGAGATGCTGAAATGAAATATAAACATTCTGTGACTATAAGGAATATGTGCATAATGCAATGTATGAGGAAAGAACAAGGATATCTTTAAAAACAATAGGTATGTGTTTTGAGAGGTTGGAATTCACTGTTCTAGGTCACTTTTTAAGGTGTGCTTGACTCACTGACAGCTTTGGCATGAAATCACCTTTAAAACAATCTCTGTTTGAATGCAATGAATCCTGATATGGATTTTTTTGGAGCTGACCATGTTACCTATTCTAGGCCAACTACTTACAGCAGGAAAAGATTTGAAATTTGGGTGTTAGGGGGGTTGCTATGGATAGTTACTCTGAACAGTTCAGTTAAAAATTGAATTTGTCAGTTCTATTATTAAATATTATAAAGCATGAGATAAAAACATTGGGTAATTTTAAAACTACAATAAAACTTATTTCGGAAGACTGCTAATTTCCTAATATGTGCATTGTTTTCAGTATCATTGATACCATAAACTTCGCCTGTGTGACCAGCAGATGATGAGCAGATAGCCTGTGTAATATTATCAAATCACACAGTCAGAAATCAAAGTCTTTTTCTCCCACTTTATAAGCTATTTGGGAAGAAAGGGTATGGGTGTATGCATGTGTGTGTGTAACTGAGAGCCAGAGATTAACTTGTAAGCCATCATCTGATGCAAAAACAGACATTTAGTAAGTCATCTATGAAGAGATGTTTCAATAACAGCTAAGCATTCATATAAATCTTCAGAGACCCAAATGCTCTCATGTGTGACAGAACACACATCTTAACTGCCAGAACTCCTATTTTAAAAGATCACATTTGGCAAATGGCTCTAGTATTTGGAGTTCTGTTCAGTGACAGATTTGTTTTCAACGTGATTAACATTACCTGAGGACTAAAATGACCTTCACTTAAAATCCCTTTTACATTTTGTCCATGTGAACCCTACCAGGGATGGTGGGCTTTGGCTGTACGTTAAGGATGATTAAAACATTCTAAGATGGTTATGAAAGAGAGGTCTTCAAAGACAAGAAAATAACCGATGATCAATGCTATTCTGTGCACCATATGGGAGCACAAAAATTTATCCCAAAGAATATAATCTAGCCATCAGAGTTCAAGTGGATTCAGCGTTAAGTGAGCAAAGCATGAAACAGATTTGTGGTGAAAAACAGTGATGCTCAATTGCCTAGTCTAATGTTCTCACTCATATCCCTTCCATCATCGAATTTGTTTGACATCTAGTCTTTTTTATGATGCAGTATGTGGAAAAAAAAGCCCTTATTACAGAAGTTTTAAACATATGTTACACATTAATCGTGCTTGTATAATCACAAACAAGCAGGCAAACGCGTCACTGGGCTACATCAGCTTCTTTGCCTAACTTCCACATTGGTTTTGTGAATTTTGGAACAACATACATCGGGAATGGCTCCCTCTATTTAGGGCCCCAGGAAATAAATAAGGGCCCCAGCTGATTTAACTGGAACTTTTTATGTATTCTCACAGGGTAAGAGAATCTAATCAATCATCCATCTTTTGAGGAATCCATTTAGAAACACGTATAGAAAAAAAGCATGCTATCTACTTTGGCATTCTTATTTATGAGAAAAAAAAAAGACAAAGCTTACATGCACACAGAGGAAACATTCCGAATTACAGACACATCTATTAATATGTTTCCTGATTTACGACTGAATTGTACTCTTTTAAAAAGTGTATTTGTTGTTGTTTGCTTGTTTTTTATTTCAGAGAGAATATGCATGACTTGGGGAGAGGGGCAAAGGGAGAGAGAGAAATCTTAAGCAGGCTCCACACATAGAGTGGAACCCCATGTAGGGATGAGTCTCAGGACCACAAGATCATGACCTGAGCCAAAATCAAGAGTTGGATGCTTAACCCACTGAGCCACCCCAAAAGTGTTGTTTTCTAAGTGTTTTTATTTATAATGCGGCCCCTTTCTCTACAATAGGTTATTTTTATACATGCATACTAACATCATTTTCATTATATATAGTTAACACAGATATCCCATTTAATTTACCCTTTTAACCCTATTTTACATATTTGCTGATATTTTAGTATAATTATATTTGATACTATTAACAGAATATGAAAATAGAAACTACTACCATTAGGAAGGAAATGGTTAAGATCTTAAGTTCTTTTATGCCAAGGAAGATAGTGGTTTGTGGAGAACCACAGCTTTTTAAACTTGACTTTGACCTGTGCCAGCTGCAATTTCAGAAGAAAACCATTTGAAGGGAAGAGATGGCAAATCAATGGGTCAGTTGTCTGGTGGATTATTCTTCTTCATGCCACTTTATCTGTTAAGTGTTGCCTTTCCACATGAAACCATAATAATAAACACCATGAACCTGGGAAGGCACAGCCAGTCACTATCCTACAGTCCACTTGGTAGGAGTTATATGCATGAGGACTAAACGGGGTATGTGAACAGTATGGTCCCACTCTGGGATTCAGAGTGGATATGTGTCTGAATATAGTCTGGAACAAAAGGAAAGTATTAGACTCGTTCCTAAAATGACATCTATTATTTAGGAACTAGGTCAAGAAAGCCTATAATTACATATCTACTATATTTACATGGTGCTCCTTCATCAGAGAGCTCTTCTAGAAAACAGATGACAGTGCATAAAAATAAATTCTATTTCTTTCTCAACCCCAAAGTACATAGAACTTGACATGGGATATTTTCTAGCTAAAAAGCACTTATATAATCTAGCGTCAGCTTTAATTTCTCAAACATCCATTTTCTGCTACAATAAATTGATAAAGCCATTTATATTTCATTCACATTTGTTATATCTTAGTCTTTGTTTTTCATTTAGATAAATAGGCTTTTATACTCTAGACAATATAGGAAATCCCAAAGCTCAGAAAAATCACTAATGAGGATGGAAGGAATTAACCATTATGGAAGCTGAAGCATGTAGCCAGTACACAACATCACTTTGTGTTCATGTAACAAGGTCATCAGAGTAGCAGCTATTCAGTGAGCTTGATTTTTTAGTATTACATCCTAAATCTGAAACATCTACTCTTAGTAAAGGTGGTAACTTGGGGCGCCTGGGTGGCTCAGCTGGTTAAGCAACTGACTTCGGCTTGGGTCATGATCTTGCAGTTTGTGAATTTGAGCCCCGCATCAGGCTGTGTGTTGACAGCTCAGAGCCTGGAGCCTACATCAGATTCTGTGTTTCCCCTCTCTCTACCCCTCCCCTGCTCACGCTCTGTGTCTATCTCTCAATAATAAATAAACGTTAAAAAAATTTTTTTTTAGTAAAGGTGGTAACTTTATGCCATGCAAAAAAAAAAAAACAAAAAACAAAAAACTAGTGCTCAAATGTCATTTTTTAAAATTAATTAACTCTTTGTCTTTCCTCAGACCTTTTATTTGTCAGTATCTTCATTAATATTTCAAAGATTAACCTACATAACAGTGTAAATGCTAGGCTAAATACAATGCCTTATACATTGTAGGCATTCAATAAGTTCATTCAGTAAATAAGTGAAGGTTGGACGAAAAATATCATGAAATTTAAAATGGGTTTAGATATCACCTCTAAATTAGCTGAATTATGCAGGATTAGAACATTGATATATTTTCACTACTAAATTTAATATTATTCACTAAGGGAATGTGGTATTGGATAGTTATATAATTGATAGAATTATTGGTAGCTTCTAATATACCCATAGATCATGATTTTTCCCAACATCTAACTTTCAAAATATAAATTCTATAACATTTAAAGCTATAACATTTTTGATTAGCCTTTTCAGTAACTGCAGATCAATATTTTTTCCCATGAGTAAAAGCTTATTTATACGTACAATGAAATTTAGTACTTTATAAATCATTTGTCGTAATCCTATAAGAAATCTGTAAGAGTGAATTATGATTATAAAAATAAGTGGATTCTAACAAATAAAAACATCTTTCAGTAAAGTTTATGGATACCAAAAGGCATTCAACTTTTAAAAACCCCACTGTATAAAATCAAATGGAAAATGGTAACAGGGCCAAAGCTAGTAATATAATTGCTACCTAACTATAAACTAATTTAATAGTTATGCTGAAATCAGTATGTTCACTCTTTTAACCTCAGAGAAAGAATATACACACCTTACTATGCAGAACTATCTTCAATGGGATTGCACCATTGAGGAAAATAGAAAATGGAAAGCTATAAGAGTTCTTATTTATTTCTAGTCCCAACAGATAATATTTCATTGATATTGGATTTCCATATACATTCAGGTAGAATATTAACATTTCTTGCTTCTCAGTTTTACTAACTGTAAAATTGCACAAATTATTTTCAGTAGTATCCAGAGATACTGTACTGTTAATTGGCATCATTAACATTTTGGAATTATGATTTTAAATATACTAGATGAAGGCATGATTGGACGTTGGTAAGTCATGTACTTGATCTCTAAAGAGATGGAATTCATCTCTTAAAAGGTTTTTATCCTCATGTTACCTGTCACAAAATTGGAACTCATTTTCTTTTAATTTGCAAACTTTATTTTCATACTGGAAACAAGCTATAATTTTAGTGAGTAGAAGACTATTTGAAATGCAATGCTATCCATAGTTGCCTCTTATCCTCTGGGTTTCTTATAGAATCGTTTTTAGGGATAAGAATTATCTGGAAACCAGATGCTACAATTGCCCTAATTTTTAAGTCCCAAATTTCTCATTTCCATTTTGGCAAAAGAGGCCAAAAAGACATGATAGCCTTTTTGAATCTGTCTTTCCCCAACACTAGTTCAGCAAGACCAGTGGCTTCATTCTTTCTGCTATTGTGGGTTCACACTTTGGTGTCCTTATTTATTCTGCCATCACTACCTTTGATTATCCCGAAGCGAATTCTTTCCAGGTCATTCTGTCATTAACCTTCGTTTTATAGCCATAGATCTACACCCAGCAAACTATTTTAAGCACGAATCAATAATCTTCTCATTATAATAACCACTACCACTAAATCTGTCATTGTTATGCTAAACACTTATTCAACACTTAACACATGTACTGTGCTCAAAGCTTTATGAAAGAAATTGAGGCACGTAAAAATTAAAGCATCTTGTGGTGCCTGGGTGGCTCAGCTGGTTGAGAGTCTGACTCTGGATTTCGTCTTGGGTCTTGTGAGTTACTTCAGTTTTGTGAGTTTGAGCCCCTACTAGGGCTCTGTGCTGTCAGTCACCTTCTCTTTGCCCCTCCCCCATCCTGCACTCTCTCTCTCTCTCTCTCTCTCAAAATAAATAAATAAAACTTAAAAAAAAAAAAAGGAAAAGATTAAAGCATCTTACCCAATGTCTCATAGTTGGCAAATGGTATGTGAAAGGTAAAAAGCAAGATTTCACCCATTATACTATAAGGCTTCCTGCAGTACCAATGTAAAAATGTCATTGCATCATCTTTTGGGATCTTCAGCTTCAAATTTATTTATAATGCAGTCATGACTAGGTCTGCATTGTCATTAGAAGTCAATTGCTAGAAAATTAGTGTGAAGAAAACAAAGCTAGGTCATAGAGTATCTGGATGCCTTAAAAAGACGTCTGGACTTTATTGTGTGTGTGTGTGTGTTAAGTAATTATGGAAGTGTTGTAGCTGGGATTATGCACAATTGCATTTTCAGAGAGCTCTAGGTAGAGACTAGGGGAGAGATGAGGAGGTCTGAACTACATGAATGTTGATAAGCTTTTAAGCTTGGGAGGAAAAATGGAATAAAAAAATATTTGGAAAGTGAAATTTCTAGGCCCCCATGATCAACTGGATGGAGGGACGAGGGAGTCTTTGATGGCTACACCTCCAACACTTGGGCCATCACAGTCTCTGCACTACAAAGTGGCTTGCCCTAATTCCACTCTCTGCCTGGACTGAACCCTCTGCATGGCTGCTCCCCTAAGCAATAGAACTCCTATTTTCCAATTACCCAACACATCTGGATTATAGAAATGAGAGAAAAAAAAATGAAGTCTGAGGATGCTGAGCTGTGACCGAACAGGTAGGTTGCAGGTTTGCCTGTGTATTGGTATATATTTCAGCCACTGACAGACTTCTTTTAAATGGGATTTAAATGGTTCCTTACATTTCTAAGTAAAACTCCACTTTGCACTGAAGCAACATTAGAGCACCACAGATGCTTACCAAATTTAGATAACTAATTATCATGGCTATGCTTCTATAACTTAAAGGGATTTATAGCTTATTAATACATGTACACACAAATCCTATATAATTAAAATTATGTGATCTGCAAGACACTTAGCTATTTGCAAAAATAAAATAGGTATCATAACTCTACCTTACCACTTCAGCAGAAGACCTGATTTTAAAATATGTCTTTTTAGATTTACATAGGAAATCCTGTGATAAGCCACCATGCTTCATACCAGGCAGCCCAGGTTAGAAAGCTCTGGAGTCCCGTAATGCTCAACCAGGTTAATACTCAACTAGGTCAAGACTCAACTAAGACAACATCAAGGAATCAGGTAAAAAGCAAAATGGGCTACAATACATTAATATAAGAAAATCCCCCCAAAATTATGTACATGAATACATTTGTCCAGATACAAACAAAAATTTCTGAATAGTACACCATAAACACTAGTTTCATTAGGATGAAATATACATTTTCAATAAAAAAATATGGCTTGTTTAAAACATGGTTTTGATGAGAAGACAGATTTTCATTTTTTTACTTCGTATGTTTATGGTTTGAAGAGTGGGGCAGCAGAAGACAACAATATAAGAAAAGGCAGATCAAGTCAAGGACTTGGCCCATAGTAGGCACTTGTTGAATAGCTGGTAAATAAAGAACGAAAGTCAAGTTAGTAGCAATTCAACAATTGGGGCTTTTATGCAAGTGACACACAAATCGACTCGGTGACGTGTTGACCTAACTTATGACTTTGACTCTGGTTCCTGACTTTGAATATTTTATTCCCAGAAACTACAGACCCATATAGTAAAAATACACTACACACAGAATTCCCTGGACTTAAAATATATATCTAAGGGTGCCTAGGTGGCTCAGTCAGTTAAATGTCCAACTCTTGATTTTGGCTCAGGTTGTGATTTTGTGGTTCATGGGATCGAGCCCCACATCAGGCTCTGCTCTGACAATGCAGAGCTTGCTTGGGATTTTCTCTCTCTCTCTCTCTCTCTCTCTCTCTCTCTCTCTCTCACCCTCTCTCCCTACCCCGCTTGTGTGCTATCTCTCTCTCAAAATAAATAAACTTATATATCTATATATAGATATCTATATATATCTACACATATATAATTACATACATATATATAATCACACACACACTATATATATAGTGGGCTGGATCAGACTCTGGGGCTACACGGAGGGGGGGTGTCTTCTTCCTTTAGGAAACTTTTTGTAGTAGGGGCACCTAGTGGCTCAGTCGGTTAAGTGTCTGACTCCTGATCTCAGCTCAGGTCATGATCTCATGGTTTGTGGGATTGAGCCCCATCTGGGATTCTGCACTGACAATGCAGACAGAACCTGCTTGAGATTCTCTCTCTCCCTCTCTCTGTCCCTACCCTGCTTGTGTGCTCTCTCTCAAAATAAATAAACTTTTAAAAAAGCAGATAAAGATTTAGGAAATTTTTTGCAGACAATGAAAACTCTACCTTGTCCCATCAAAGCTTCTGTATCTCAGGATGGAGGCAAGAAGGCTGACATTGAAAGGTAAGAACTCAGATATGCCCTTTCATCAGAAGCTGAAGTGGAATGGTCTTATCCTAAAAACACATGCCAATCTCTCTTAAACAGACCCATAATTGTTTCCAAATCTGTCACTTAGGAGAATTTTAGAAACATAACTTTGATAATCCCACGCTCCATTTCCAGAGTATAATAAAATCCAACATGCATTGGGTGCTCACTATGTACAAGACATATTTCTAAACAGTTAATAGCTTTTTGTTTGAGGTGAGTATTCCTATTGTTCTTCTTTGGGAAGAGTTGAGAGAGAGGCAAAGTGACTTGCCCAAGATGGCATAGTTGGGAAGTGGGAAAGCAAAACTCTAACATCAACACCAACCCAGAGACCACTGTTCTAACATGTTTGCTATCTGCCATCTAAGAAATTAAAGCAAATTAAAAGTATGCCATGTCCTATTAATCTAAAACAGGCAGAAGAGATCTCAGAAAAAAATTTGCAGTATTTGACAGAACATTTTAAGTAGTTATGGAACATAGTTTGTTTAAACAAAGTGGTCTTTTTATGTACTTTTCATGAGAAATTTTAAGTGTGTTTTGGTTGTTATTTTCCTAAGTCTGTGACTGAAGGGCCTTTGTTTACTGGAATACTTCACATACTTCCTTCCTCTGTTGTAGGGCATTTCTTTCTCTTCAGATACCACAGGCCTAATATCTATGTATAGAGTTTCATTTTTTGTTATTTTCTGCCATTGTGAAACAGCATAAGAGATAGACATATCTGTAACCATGCCGGTGCATATATATATATATAAATAAGTTCTTGTTACATAATATAAAAATATGCTATGCTTCTTAATCTATAAACTAAATAAAACCACCGCTTGAAGATAAAGCTTAGTAAGTAGATACAATGGTGCCTCTAAGTTTATGACTTGCCTTTTAATATTTGGGTTGCAAATAAATTTGAGAGCTAATGTAGCGAGTATGATGGTTAAAAAGTATGAGATTTGGAGTTGGATATTTCTGAATTCTAATTAGTAAGTCTTTGAACAAAGACAACTTGCCTAATTTCTCAAAATGCTTACATCCTATGTTATTGTGAAAATTAAATGAGATAATACATATAAAGGCCATAACCCAATGCCTGGTACCTATTACGTGCCCAATATAAGTCAGTGATTATAATAATTTGCTACCAAGTCATAGTACACAAAGTAGTTTAAAATACTGTTTCTTTGATTCAATGACCCACAATTTTCCATATTTTCCTGGTTTCTAATATTGGGATACATTTATAAAATTATTACATATAGTCTCCTCTCTGCCTGTCTCCCCAAGTTCTTCTAAAAGTATTATTAAATTAATAGTGTATCCTAGGAGTAGGTGTTAGATTCAAGACACATGGAAATAGTATAGTGCTGCATGTTTGTAGTTAGATTTGTAGTTAATAAAAGTATTATTAAATTAATAGTGTATCCTAGGAGTAGGTGTTAGATTCAAGACACACGGAAATAGTATAGTGCTGCATGTGCCCTTTGATGTGGAAATCAAAGGGCAATTAAGCAGGAAATGAGGAGATATTACTTTTTGCTTTGAAGATGAACCCTCCAAAGGTTCTCTTTATCTTTTTACATCTCCTCCAACAGTGCTAATTCTGTCCCTTGTATATATCCTTATTCAATTCATCAGCACATATCTGCTCTATGACCAACACAATGCTAGATGTTAGAGATTCTGGACAGAACGAGATGCTAGCACCTACAGGATCTCAAAATAATATGAAAGAAGAATTTGCTTGAGGAATTCTTACTGCATGTTTGAGTGTAATTAAAGTGCCTAGTCACTAGTAGATGACAAATTTATGATTTTGGTAGTCATGTGGTACCTTCAGTCTTGAAGATACTAAAGGTCTTTCTCACTCAAATGTGGTGATGTTGTTAATTCCTTAGATGAAAGGGGTACTGCTCCCAGTCAAAATAAAGTGAAAATTAAAAATGAGTGCAAATCTATTTTTGAAAGTGAGGAGAATTTATTGTAATTCACTTAATTCTTTATAGATCTCCACTTTTAAATGATCTCTGATTCTGTATTAATTATTCCTAAATGTATAAATTATATTCAAGGTGGTTACAATTGATTAAGCAAGAGAAGATTAAGAAACACAAAACAAAAGGCATTATTTGAGTACAGAAGGAGATTTTTCCCCATGAACTGGCATTCTGTTTCTATTTTACCTTAATCTGAAATATGTACTTTGTCATTACCAGCATTTCCACAGGATAAGATTGAGGTCACAAGCATTTACTGAAAGACTTAAGCAAAAATGAGCAGCAAGATTAAGAAAGAAATAAGGTAAACAAATAGATGGCTACAAGAGTGGCCTTATTAAAGTCTTCAGTCTGTTGGAAATACTTGATATTTACACTGAGAGCAATTGCTTTGTATAATTATTTGTATAAACTGAGACTAAAAAGGCATAACTATAAATGTATATCTATAAACTGATAAGAAAGTTTAGATGTATTTGATGCTTCTCTTTTATTTTTCACATATATATGTGAAATATAAGTATATACGTGTATATACGTATACACACACACACACACACACACACACACACACACAAACTTGCTCAATTGTAAGCATCCTGAATCTATGCTCAGAGACACAGAAACTCATCCTCAAGATTAAAGACTTGTTTTTATCTGGGTGGAGTCACAGAGTTGCCTTGGTAACAGTTACTATCACTAAATTAAGTGTTAACAATGGAAAATTTAAAAAATACAGATGCTAAAGTGGGGCAGCATAGGGAAAGAACATTTTAAGTCTCCCCCCACATCTATTTTATACTGCAAGATACTTTGAGCAATTTTTGAGTGTTTAAAATATATACATATACAGAGTGCTTCTTATGGAAGTAATCACCTTAAAAATTATGAAATGTAAAGAAAATCAGAATGGTAAAGGATTAAAAAGCAAAAGACACTGAATCTGAAAAACATGAAGGGTCACATAGAAGTGGCATTCTGCCTCTTGCTCCTTGTAAATTCTGTAACCAGAACCAGAACATTTCTGGCATTTGGTCTGGAATCATTTTGAAGGGTAAGGCTGATTCTGTGATACTAAGCACAGACAATTTGGCATTTGGCTCCAAAAATATGCTCAGGATTTGTTACTTCTTCCCTCAGCAACAGGCTCCCAGCCAAATAATTTTTAACCAAATCTCAGAGCCCAATTTTGCTTTAGTTACTGAGATCCTATTTCAAGTTGTTATCAAGATAAGGGGAAAGAGAAATACTGATACTTGTGAGATCCCAGGACAAACTGAATCCATACAATTTCTTTTTCTGTATTAAAAATAAAAAGAGGCAAGAAAGTGTGATATTTTCAAAACACTTAGTTTTTTTCTCCCACCTTAAAGTCCAAGTAGGTTTTATTTTTTTAAACCTGGACTTGATGGAAGAGAGAGCATGAACATTTAAGGGAAATATTATTTTAAGTGGATTATTTAAAATCAAAATCTTAGACTTTCCTTAAACTATTTCACTATTTTTTTTTTCACATAAAGGACAGTTGAACTTTACTTCTAAAATATGCAAGACAAGTGAATAAAAGATACTTTTCCTCTTTCATATACTTAATACTGATTTTTTTTTCTTTTAGCAGTGTGTAAAAATTCTGGGTTTTGTCTTTTTAAAGGACAGTAGAATGAAACATTTTCCTCTAATGTATAACCAGTAAAATTTAATTAATAGTTATGGAGTATCCACAGTATAACTGTGTAGCTGAACTTCTTTAGCCTTTTCTTTTCTTTAAACATCAAACAACTGTTCCACATCAGAACTATGTCTTAGATTAGATGTTTAAATTAGGAACTACTACCATCCTTGATTTAATCTTTAAAATTTTAAATAAATACAGCCTGATGTTCAAAAGATGCATCTATAACAGGTGTATTATACCTATAACAGGTGCATTGAGTTTTCATTGAATAATATATTTTTTTCCTTTAAGATTTCTGTTTGAGGATCTATTTCATAACCCACCTCTGAATCCATGAACACTGGTACAGGTGTATGATATGAAGTCCATTAGATAGACTTTCTGTGTACTATGTTCTTTCTGTTTCTTTTTTAATAGCATTAAGTTACATTTTAAATTCTGTGTTTTCACAAGTCATCAAATAATACTTATTTCTATGAAATTCAAAGGGATATTTACATAGTTGAAAGGACTGTGCTTTAAAAGGAACAATGAATTTTAAATTCCTAACTGGTAACAAAATTGTTATGATCTTTTCTAAATTCTTTTAGTATTATGCCCACTGAATTGTCTTTTAGGATTTTTAATTATAGCCATTTCCTATTGACGCTATAATAAATCACAAAACATGTACTGGCTAAAACAATAGAAATGCATTCTCTTACAATTCTGGAGGTAAGAAGTCAGAAATGGGTCTCACCAGGCTAATGTGAAGATGTCCGCAGGCCTGCATTTCTTTCTGGAGGTTCTAGAGTAGAAACTATTTCCTTGCTGCTTCAGCTTCCCAAGTCTCCCCATTTTCCTTGGCATATGCCCCTCTGGGTCTATGGCTTTTCTTGGAAAGCCAGCAATGGCTGGTCAACGCTTTCTCAAGTGGCATCACCTTGAAGCTCTCCCCTGCCTCTTTCACTTATAAGGACCCTTGTGATTACATATGCCCCACCTGGACAATCCTTGGTAAGCTGATTAGCAAACTTAATTCCAAATGCAACCGTATTTTCTTTTTCCATAAAACAACATATTCTCAGTTTCCAGGGATTAGGATGCGGACATTTTTAGAGGTTAAAGAGGGGGGAAGGGAGGGGCGTCTGGGTAGCTTAGTCAGTTAAGCATCCAACTCTTGGTTTCTGCTCAGGTCATGATCTCACACGTTGGTGAGATTGAGGCCCGCATTGGAGCCCACTTGGGTCTGATTCTCTTTCTGTTCCTCTCCCCCTCGCATGCTCTTTCTCTCAAAATAAATAATAAATAAATAAATAAATAAATAAATAAATAAATAAATAAATAAATATCAAATAAGGGGGGGGGCAACAGAGAGCATTATCCTGCCCACCACATTAATATGACATTCTTAAAAGAAAAACAAAATTTGTTTTCGTTGTTTTGTTTTTGTTTTTTAGTATTATGCCTTCTATTTTACTAGGAATTAGGTAGAAACTAAGATTAACAAGCATTAATTAAGTACTAAAATGTACGGGTACTAGCAGTAAACATCAAAACTAATCCTACTATTTCAATAATATTAAATAATGATGACATTTGTGTTGCACCCAGCACTGGCTTCAATATAGATTTCACCCATCAGTAGCTGACTTCCAGCTGACCATCCTTTCTTAATTCCAGGTCTGTCCCACAATCATAGAAAAGAGTCCACTATGACACAAATAAAAGGTCATCTCATCATTTTCTGGATTCCATTTTCTTCAACAGGCTCCATGTTTTGAATTATCATACACTACCAGTTCTAAAAATCATTGAGTCACCTCCTTTTGAAATTCTTCAGGCAATTTCTTTGTTTTTAATTAGTATATAGTATAAATTTATGTTTATATGACATCTCCAAGTGACCAACATTCTACATGAAATGCTCAGGGACTTCTTTATCCCCCAATAATAAAAGAGTCCCAGGACTTCATTGAAGATTAATCTTAGAGACAAAAATCTGCCTGTTTTTCTCTTTCTTGCGTTCTGATGCAACAAACACACCATGCACCAGGTTCTGCTAATTATTATTTCTTTGGTTTCAAATCATTCCCCCACCCCAAACCACCTGTGTCTATACTAATCTCCTTATTTGCTTACCAGTCCCTTTTCAGATTACCCCCATACATAACATCCCCACTTACGGTGTCCTGCTTTTCTGATACAGGATAACAGATGAGGTTTTGAGACTAAATAGAGAAAGAGGGCATTAGTCCCATCTGCCTAGGAAGAAAACAACCAGCAAAGTGTCCCTTATTTAAGGGAAGGTGGCTTCACCCCAATACAATTTCAAGGTATTTCAAAATTGCAACAGATTCTTGGGTGCCTGGGTGGCTCAGTCGGTTGGGCGTCCGACTTCAGCTCAGGTCATGATCTCGCAGTCTGTGGGTTCGGGCCCCGCGTCGGGCTCTGTGCTGACAGCTCAGAGCCTGGAGCCTATTTTGGATTCTGTGTCTTCCTCTCTCTCTGACCCTCCTCCATTTATGCTCTGTCTCTCTCTGTCTCAAAAATAAATAAACATTAGTCCCAAAAATAAATAAACGTTGAAAAAAAAAATTAAAAATAAATAAATAAATAAATAAATAAATAAACATTAAAAAAATTTTTTTTAATTGCAACAGATTCTTTTCAGTTGTTTTTTGTTTGTTTGTTTGTTTGTTTGCATCCTTTACAGAAAGGCCGACATTTCAACTGAGGCCGTGGAAGCCGAGGACATTTTTACTGGATTGGCCTTTGTGCTTGAGAACTGACTGCTACTTCAACTATACTCCAGTGATAATTCTTCCTCTGTATTATTCATTTAGGGAAGTATGATGCTGAAACACCTAAGAGCTTCCTTTCTCCAGAACTAGAACTGCAATTACAAGTAAATAAACTATAGATTTTTCCTAAATCTGATGGGATTTTCTTTTTTGTGCCTCTACATATTAGCCATGCAGATTGCATAGTTAAATATGGTTTTTAAAAGTTGTCAGAGGGGCGCCTGGGTGGCGCAGTCGGTTAAGCGTCCGACTTCAGCCAGGTCACGATCTCGCGGTCCGTGGGGTCCGTGAGTTCGAGCCCCGCGTCGGGCTCTGGGCTGATGGCTCAGAGCCTGGAGCCTGTTTCCGATTCTGTGTCTCCCTCTCTCTCTGCCCCTCCCCCGTTCATGCTCTGTCTCTCTCTGTCCCAAAAATAAATAAACGTTGAAAAAAAAATTAAAAAAAAAAAAAGTTGTCAGAGATGATTATTTGATCATAGATTTCTAAGTTTGCAAAAAATGGAACATTAAAACATGTAACAGTGGTTGGTAGCAGTACTTACAAAGAGAAACACTTTCCAATTCGCAAAATGTGAGTCTAGATATAAGCATCATGTACAAAAATCACAAACCTTATTGCCAGCAAAAAATTAAACCAGGTCTCTCCCCTCTACCCCTGCAGGGAATTTGTTTATGCTTTAAATGTTTTTCCTAACATTTAAACTTGTTTATGCATTTTAAATATATAAGGGCTTACTTGTCTCATCAAGGAGACAAGTATGAATGCCCAGAACTTTCTGGTATAAGTGTGTATAGAGTTCATCCACACTTGGAGAGAAGTGGAAAGACAAAAACAAAAACAAACAAAACAAATGACTTGTTTGCTGTTTCTCCTTTCATATTCAACCTGTTAAATCTTCTTGATTATATATCCTAGGTAGCTTCATGCTTTGGTTCCAGATGATACTTTTCTCATTTCTGCATCATCAATCATCAGAATGGTCTTTCTGCCCTTGGTTTTGCTGCCCCCAAGTCAGACCTCAATATTTGTGAGAAAGGTCCCATTCTAAAATACAAATCTTAAAATCTTTCAGGAGCTTTTCTTCCCCTGTAGGATAAAGTCAACTCTCTCCAGCATGAGGTCTCACCCCACCTAACTTTTTATCTCAACTTCTTCCTCTTTCACATACATTCTCTTTCTGACTCTCAGAGTCAGGAAAAGCACATCGCATCTTGACTTTTCCTGAGTTGAAGACCTACTCTTTGCTGCCATGTTTCTTCATTTGTTAATCCACTTGTCCAGCATGCTTTTACTCACCTCTACACAGGAAGAACTACAGATCAGATCAAAAGGAACATCAAAAGTGCCACTCACACAGTCCTTTGCCAACTCCTCAGATTCCAGCCAGTGCTGGATGCAGTTTCCCATGGGCTTTGATTTATTTTGTGCCAGCATCTTGCCTTAAAATGCTGTGCCTTTTTTATTTCTGCCGAGGGGCTTCTGCAGTGCCAAACCTAAGAGGGACTCCGGCAGCGAATCACGGAATTCATATCCTAGTGGCAGCTTTCACATGATGGGAGATAGAAGTTCATGAGTTTCTCTTGTCCTTCAACAGATAATTCAGGGAAACTGTCCATATGATTCTTGAGAATTTGAGACTCCATTGCCCTCAATAACATTGCTTTATATTGGCTTTTTCACCTGACCTGTCACACTCTCCCCTCTTCATAGGGATTTCTACCCAGATAAACTACCTGCATCCTCCACTATACTGCAAAATCAGCTTCCAGCTTCCAACAAAGCTAAGACAAGTCCCCGCTCCTATTGAAACATATCCTGCCTCTGTGCTCTCAGGTCCCAGAACCTACTTCTACTATAAAACTTAGCAACAGAAATTTCTTTAAGTATGGGTTTTCTCATGTTCATCTTTGACTCACTAGTGTTAATACAATCTCTGACAAACTAGAGATGTCCAGTAGATATTTGATGATTGAATAAATGAACTCAGAATTCTCATTTGTAAACTTTTTGTTCAACTGTGGGCTTTAGGAAACAGACCTGTAAAACACACTTGTAACAGTTACAGCATCAGGTACTGAATGGCAGCTCAGAAATATTTGTGGGATGAAAGAGTATGAAGGAAGCTGACTCACCAAAAGAACACACATGGCCAAAGTCTTGAAGAAACTAATATTTCCCCAATGTAACTTGAGATAGGTGGTGAGGGAAAAGAAAATGAGATGGGCATCTTTTCTCAGGCTTCACAGCTACAGATAGTAACCTGGGGAAGGGGTCAAGTGCAGTCTGAAGGAAAAAGGGACTAGAACCAAGTGTCACTTTCGTTCACCTCTGTCAGTCAGCCTTGCTGCAAAGCAGTCCCAATACAATGGTGCCTGGGCAAGGTGCCAGCGCTCTGCAATTTACATTTTTATTCATCAACACCCAGAGCTGTCAATACCTAGTGTTTCCCAAGGTTTCTTCTTTGTCTTTTAAAGTTTCAGAAAAACGTTACAGAAGAGCACAGATGTGGATGTTTTGCTGGATCATGCATCCGTCCATCCCCGTCTCTTTGACCCTCTGAATCCTGCAGCCAGCCTTAATGTTCTGCCTATACACTATTCACTAATTCTTATTATTCATCATCTTCCTGTACAGTATTCACTAATCCACCAACGAATGGTCTCAGATTTGTAAAAATCAAGCCCAGAGTCTTCTGGCCATTTTCTTTATCAGCATTCTATGGGTTTGAAAATAAATTTTGTATTTTCGGATTGAACATAAAGTACAATGCAATTATTTGCTTGATGGTAAAACTCACGCATATTCTTACAACTATGTTAACAATAGCCTTGGGGCGCCTGGGTGGCGCAGTCGGTTAAGCGTCCGACTTCAGCCAGGTCACGATCTCGCGGCTCGTGAGTTCGAGCCCCGCGTCGGGCTCTGGGCTGATGGCTCGGAGCCTGGAGCCTGTTTCTGATTCTGTGTCTCCCTCTCTCTCTGCCCCTCCCCCGTTCATGCTCTGTCTCTCTCTGTCCCAAAAATAAATAAATAAACGTTGAAAAAAAAATTAAAAAAACAAAAAACAAAAAACAATAGCCTTAAGCTAATAATGTTTATTTAGATATAAGTGTGGATTCCAGGATGGTGGTCTGGGGTATACAAAAGTATATCTTATGAAGATTTGAAGAAAAAAAACTGTAATAGTGGTATAAATGGGAAATTATATGAAAAAACATCCTGATAAATAGCTAGCAGATGAAACTGAAGGATTTTTTTTAATCGTACTACTTTTAAAGTGACCTGACATATTTTACATAATAAATATTTAAAAATTATTTAGTTAATTCTTGGAGCACCTGGGTGGCTCAGTCGGTTAAATGTCATCCGACTTCAGCTCAGGTCATGATCTCACCCTTTGTGAGTTTGAGCCCCATGTCAGGCTCTGTGCTGACAGCTCAGAGCCTAGAGCCTGCTTCAGATTTGAGTATCCCTCTCTCTCTGTCCCTCCCCTACTCACTCTCTGTCTCTCTCTCTCAAAAATAAATATCAATTTTTTTAATTTATAAAAAAATTGATTAATTCTAAAATGATTTATTATGACATTTCTATGTTTCTTATGGAAAAAATACTTTTACCCAGTCATAATTTTTTTAATTAGGGAAATGATTTGTTTACTTGAAACACTGATGTATATAAATGGTTATAGTAAAAATTTATTAAAACATAGGTAAAAGTTCTACCCATACTTAGATACGTGGTTAGAAAAAAAAAGGCAACAACTTTTTATATAGGATTCTTGGGGTAAGTAGAATTCATTTGTTTTGTTAGCTTTGGATTGTAATGGAGTTTGGAAGCAATGGAACCGGCTGGACTCTTTTGTCAAATCCAGTATATGAAGGTGGTCGTGAAGTGAAGATTTATATGTATATTTCTTAGCCCATGGCTGAAATGTAAGTTGCCAAGAATTTTACTTTTTCCAAAAGTGGGTATTAGGCCTGATTAACTCAAATACTCAAATTTTCATTTGTTCCTTAAAAACAGTTCCACACTTAGTATTCTTCACACCCCTCTCTTTTCCTTCCTCTCACCCCTCACACTCAAATTACTACCTATTTTATCCATTGCCACATTTGAAATCTGGGTCAGACCTGCAGTGATCTCTCACCCATACTTGTGCTTAAATTTCTTAATTGGAATTTTTATTTCTAATCTCTTCCCTTAATTCTATGTATGTCTTCAGAATTTTCTTTCTAAACTCGAAATGTGATTTCACCTCACCCCTTTTGAAACACTGTCAATGTGTTCATATTGCTACCGGCTAGAGTTGAGATGCACATGACATAAAGAGTGACTCGCTGTATGGCAAACCCTACTTCCCAGCTTCATCTCCGGGTGTTCCCTCTCAGGGTCTTAGCATGGTGTCCAGGATGAATGTCAAAGGTGAATGTAGTAGTTGTTGCTTTCAGTGAGCTCAGAGTCTAACTGGAGGAGACAGAAAGGTAGTAAAGTAACTTGGTAGTGCAATGACAGCAGTGAACACAGGTGCCACGGAAGCAGAGAGGAAGAATATATAATAAGCCAGGCTGGGAAGAAGAAAGTTAGGGAGACTTGACTGGAGCATGCGATGTCTGCAGGAAGTCTTGAAGTAGAGGGAAGAGTTGGCTAAGAGAAGGGGAAGGAAGGCAAGGGAGAGACTGGTACAAGGGTACCAAGGCAAAAAAAAAAAAAAAAAAGCCTAGTTAGAAGTGATTTGGTGCTGCAGATGTTCAATACTATACCTACCACATTGTATTACATACTTTGAGACACCATGACCTCTGTTTATCTTTGTATCTCTAACTCACAGTGTGACCCACAAATGTTTTGTGAATATATGGGTTGCATAAGATTGGATGGTTAAGTGGGTTTGAAATTTTTCAAACCTCCTGTTATGGAATCACAGAGATATGCAGAGAAAAAGTCCCAGCTGTTAAGAAGCATGTGCTCATAAACTATGCTTGTAAACTATGTTGAATCTTGAAAACTATGCTTAAAAAAATGAGGCAAAAGATCATATTAAAAAAAATCCCCAACAATTTAGTATTTGGGATCTCAATTGTGATGTTAGTTATAATCAAAACAACAAACTACTCCACAGCATTTCTCTGAAATTCTTGGAATTGTCAGACCTACTGATTTCCCATGATGCTTATCCTCCTCTCACATTCCAGAACCAGGTTGATTTAAGGTTCTAAATACTTAAGCAGGTGAAAATGCCTAAGATATCACAGTTTAATGGGTCTCTTCCCTATTTCTCTGTCCATATCTGTTATTTTCAAGTTTATTTATTTTGAGAGAAAGAGACAGCATGAGTGGGGGAGGGGTAGAGACAGACAGACAGAAAGAGAGACAGAGATAGAGACAGAGAGACAGAGAGACAGAGAGAGAGAGAGAGAGAGACAGAGAGAGAGAGAGAGAATCCCAAGCAGGCTCCATGCTGTGAGCACAGAGCACAACATGGGGCTGAAACTCATGAAACCGTGAGATCATGACCTGAACCAAAACCAAGAGTCCGATTCTTAAGTGACAGAGCCACCGGTGCCCCTGTCCATAATCTGTTCTTAATTTACTTCTCTTTGGTGATCAGATCTGGGGCACAATGGACACAAAGTCACCTTTCTATTAGGTTCATCATGGAAGTGCACAGCACTGGTCATGGGGCATCTGCTTTTTTATCTAAGTCCTCCTTAATGTTTATCTGTTCATAAGCTAATGGCCACATCCTGGCTTATAGAATCATCTCCCTGCCATCTATGTCCCACAACACACATACAAACCCTGCATGGCATGGAAGGCCCTGTCCAAAGAGGGGTGGGTATTTTTAAACCCATATTTCAGGGACATAGTTCCCCTGTCCAAGGTTCCTCAATTTGTACACCTAGGATCCTGCTTTGAATCCCGCCTCTGAATGCCAAGTACTTGTAATAGCTTAGGTTGGGTCCATGCCATGTTCCTGTGGAAACTTGAAACCTGTTCCTAAATGGCCATTCAGAATGCTTGTCTGTACTATCATGACCATCCCTTCCTACCTCATAGAGGCCTACTGGTCCCGTGTGTGTGTGTGCGTGTGTGTGTGTGTGTGTGTGTGTGTGTATGAAGGTGAGGGTATGTGCACGGTTTTCACTCCAGAGGAAGAACTTTCAAGGATCTCTATCCATGTGTTTTGTTACCTTTTGGTAAGTCCTCAGTGTAGACCTCTGGTGCCACTGGGTTTTCTGACCCATGTTATACCCCTTAGACACTGATTGTTTTTTCTGCTATTAGGAAATATACATCCCTACTCCAAACCTGAACACAGAGATAACAAGTGTTAAAGAGGACAAAAATTTCTAAAGAGTTTTCGGGAAACATATGAATGTATAGAATAGTTTGTGGTTAGTACCTCAGAACCAATGACAAATATTTCACATATTATTTATAACAGGGACCTTAAAAAATACTTTACCAGCTTATCATTTTGTAAAAGCCCATCAATTAGTAGTATGAAAATCATTTCAAAAGCCTTTCTAAATCTATTGCATAAACTAGGGAAAATACTATTTTAAAATTATTATGGATAAGCCATTGTTAGCAGAATTTTCTTTTCTTAAAGAAACTATCCTTTAAGTATTTAACTGACAGTTATATAAATAAGCACTCCAAAATCTTGAGATTTCAGATGACTCTGTTATAGCCTTCAAATTTTTATTCCTACCCCTAACTTCTCTCTTCAAAGCATTTTTATGCATTGCCATCAGAATATTTGAAGCCTTCAATACTATTTCTCTCATTAAAAGTTTTCAAGAATCTGATTAAAATCCACTATTGTGTGACTAGTTTTCAGAGAACCAACCCTTTACTATCACTATTCTCCAAAGTTATTGCCTATAATACTCATAAAACATTTATTAACACATTGATTTAATTTATCATAGTTCGATTATTAAAGAAATTAAGTATTAGTTATATTATTAATTGGTTTGTTTAAATGCTTAAGTGATGGATTAATTCATCTCCACTTGTCAATTAGATTATAAAATCTAAGGGCAGTTGAATAGAGGTCCAATACGTGATTGATGAATTGAATTATACTTTTTTGTATAGAGAGCCTCATATAATAAGGCCTTACGTATATATTACATCTAATGCAAAATAAAAAAACAAAACATTGATCAACAGGTTTTAGTTTGTAACAAGATTGGCATAAATAAGATGTTATGGGAAAAGAGTGAAATATGTTTCATTAACTTGTACGAATGCAACTGAAGTCTTATGGTTTCCTGTTTAGCATTGAGCTCATAGTCACACCCTTCTGGACCCATAGCTTCACACCAGGTATCACTCTTTCACACACTAAAAGAGTGTGTCTAAGCCTAGCTGACTGCACTAGAACAAAGCTGTGGCCACAAAAGAGGTACGTATCTCAGTATCATTCAACACCACGTATGGAAAAAGCAAACTATGTATCCTAGTGAAGGTAGAATCCTGACTGTAGCTGACATTTAACCCTAAACAAAAGGTACTCTTATATTTTCAGTTAAATAACTTTATAGTAAGATAATAGTACACTGTTTCACCTAATGTCATTGGCACCCAACTTTCCTTTACTTTAGGCATATATACTCGCCATAGATATTTTTAAAATCCTTTATACCTTGCTCTTAAACAAGAACATAAAAGGAAACCATTTCCTAATATCTATGTTATAAACATATTCTCAAAGCAAATATAGCTGAATAACTGACTTTCTTATTTTTCCTTAAGATACGTGTCAAAAAGGGGCGCCTGGGTGGCTCAGTCAGGTAAGCGTCCAACTTCAGCTCAGGTAATGATCTCGCAGTCTGTGAGTTCAAGCCCCATGTCGGGCTCTGTGCTGACAGCTCAGAGCCTGGAGCCTGTTTCGGATTCTCTGTCTCCCTCTCTCTCTCTCTCTCTGACCCTCCCCCGTTCATGCTCTGTCTCTCTGTGTCTCAAAAATAAATAAACGGTAAAAAAAAAAAAAAAAATTAAGACACATGTTTAAAAAAAAAAAAAAAGAGCCAGAAACCACTTAGAACTAGTCTACCCAAGTAGCATAGCTGTCACTTGATTCCTTTCTCAATCTCAGAGGGGAGTATTTCATTAGGAATTCATCTTTAAATATAATGATGTGCAAGGTGTTACTTTTACAGTTTTCTTGTCTTTAAATATAATGAAATCATATCAGTATTGTGAGAATGAGTATAATCTAGCAAAGAAAACAAAAATTTTAGATTTGAGAACCGATGGTTAAAGATCATGATGAGAAAGAACATACCCAAGGTTAATGATCTATCTACATACTGAACTTGTTTTAATTTTAAAAGCCACTAACAATGGAAAATATCCTGCTTTAGCTGAAGCAACACATAATTTTTTTAAATATCTTTTTACCTTTAGAAAAATACTCTTGCTGCTGGGAAGCAACAGTGGGATCCCATGTGGTTACTTATTTGTGAATAAAAATATCCATATGGAATTGGTTGTTTCTGCGTGCGTGGGCGAACATGTTGTGTCATACAAATGACTTAAATGCAAATTTCCCTAGAATTATTTTACTCCTTAGAATTCTAAGCTTAATTTTAATTGTTCTTGGACTAATTTACCGCTTCCATCAGTGGTTAAATTATTTTCTGCTGACCAAAGGGTACATTAAGATCCTAATCACTATGATGTTAGAGGAATCAGGTAAGACAAAAATTATTTATTCCGGTAATCAACAGAATGTTAAGAAAGATTTTAAGAATGAGAATGGTAGCTCCAGATTCCAGTTATTTGATACAGCCCACCAGGGAACAGGAAAGGCACACAGATTGAGTTTGTGATGAATTTTCAAGGACAAACTTCTATTCTCACATTCAAAATTTTTTAGAGAGCTGACTTGAGAAAATACACATTTCTTTCTAAATTTTGGTAGATCACATTTTTTGTAGATCAAAGAAAACTATTTTTTCTTTTTTTTAAAATTATTGACCCACATAATAGGGAGGTAATAAAAACTGCTTATATTATTTTTATGAGATCTATATCTTTTTTCAATGTCTGTATTTAAAATACCTTAAACTATAAATTTGACATAGTATTATAGTCAGATAGTCTGTGAAATGATCTTTGGATAATTTTTCTAAATTACTTTTATCAGTGAAAAAGGGACCCTTTGCCATCTTTCATGAACACTCCAAATCTCTTAGACAAATTACATATACACGCTTCCTTCACCTGTGAACAAAAAGACTTAAACACAGACACTAGGAGAACATGGGACCACAATACTCAGATAGCTATAATAAGGGGGGGGGGCATGAAAATTCCTTATTGAAGAAGATTTTTGTACACTTAATAATACATAATATTTCTATTATCAGCAGAAAAACCCCGACTTGGAGAGAAACATTTGTACGGGATGCATCACTATCAATCATCTTGCAGATGGTATATGTATATGTATATGTATATGTATATGTATATGTATATCTATATCTATATCTATATCTATATCTATATCTATATCTATATCTAATCTATATCTATATATCATCTATCTATCCTAAGTTCCTTAAGCTGGATTGGAAATAGGGAACAGGGGGATTGTATCTCAATTGCTTAAAAATATAAAACAAATGACAAAAAATATGAAATATATCAATGAAAGAACATCAATAGCAGAGACAGTCTTCAATACTTTTAAAACATAGAAGGCTTAGTAGTAGGAAGACTATATAGCGCTTAGGAGAGTAATACTTGTGCTAGTGCCCATGCCACTACCTTCTAGCTTTGTGATCTTGGGAAGATTAGTTAATTACTCTGGGTTTAAAAACGAATCTGAAGAAGAGGGCCTATTATGGTCCATTCCAATGCTAAGACTGGAGATTCTGCAATCACAGTTATGTCTGAAATTTCCCTGACATTTTTAAAATTTTTTTTTTAACGTTTATTTATTTTTGAGACAGAGAGAGACAGAGCATGAACGGGGGAGGGGCAGAGAGAGAGGGAGACACAGAACTGGAAGCAGGCTCCAGGCTCTGAGCCATCAGCCCAGAGCCCGACGCGGGGCTGGAACTCACGGACTGTGAGATCGTGACCTGAGCTGAGGTCGGACGCTTAACTGTCTGAGCCACCCAGGCACCCCCCCCCGACATTTTGGAAGCTTCTCAAGGGTATCAAGAATTTAATATGTGTTTATAAAATGCCTATGGTATTATTTCCTAAACATAAAACTGCCACATGTATGAAGAGATGTCTTTATTAAAATTTCCCTTAAGTTATTCCTTCCTAAGGTAGTGGAAGCTAAACAAATCTTAGATACTTATTTAAGATTGATCATTCTACTTGACCAAAGATTTAAGAATCTAATTATTTTCTTTTAAGATATCAATATATTTTATTTGAAATACATGAATATGTATTTCATCACTTTAATCTGAATACATAAATTCTCTTTAAAGGAACTATTTTTAGAAATATGGAATGGGACTATCAACCAATATTTATCAAGAAATGTTTACTTTTCTAAGTTAGTGCGGGCAGAGAATGTGAAAGTCTAGCAACATAAAAGAGATTGGTCCCAGAAATCCTATAATATAGATTTGCAGTACGGAGTGACAGAATTCTATTGCTATTAACAAAACATGCTGATCTTCAAGAGCAAGAACACTGAATTCTCTGGTTTTCTTCTAGTTCCACTGTGCCCTTGGCATCATGTAATGTGCTGATCAACTGCATCCAGAAGGTGGGATAAAATGCCAAATTATACTTTTGGCAGGATCCCAGAAATTCTTAGCTTTTTTTTTTCTTTCCTTTCCTTAAAACTGTACCATATGAGCTACGTTTATTTTGAAATGTCCATGAAAAACAAGTCAGACATTTCTTGAAATTGGCCCCCTCTTAGAGATGAAATGTTTTGGGACATGCTTCATATAAATTCATTTGTTCATTTCATTAGTTTTAATCTTGTTCATAAATTTATCCTGTATACAGAGCTTCAAAATTTCACTATGTTTTGGCATTACTATAAAAATGTACCAGTATGTTCATTGAAAGACAGTGGTCAATATATTTAAGAGAAATGTCTTATTCATTGATCTCAGGAAATGTTAGAGGGAAACCAGTGTAACCAGGAATTGAAAATACAGATCATTCAGTGAAGCTGAAAGTTTTATCTATCAAACATTAATGACAGTAATAAAAATATATATATTGTTTTACCACTTGTAAAGTGCTTTCACATGTATGTTTCCTTCTGATTCTCATATAACACTGCCTGCTAAATAATATTATTCTCGTATTACACAAAAGATTGAGGGATGGTAAATGACACAAAAAAGTCACAGAGCTCTTAAATTATGTGATACTGAGTATATTTCCTAAAACATTTCTACAGGATTAGCTACTTATATAAACATCAAAAGAAATACTCCGTTATATGACTTGGTACAATTCTGCTAATTTTTTAATGACTTTGTATGTGTTTGTTCAGGAAACTACTACAAAAGCAAGAAGGTGGATAACTTTTTTTTAATGAAGAAGTATTTTGTTACTTTAATTTAGCCCATAAGTTACAATTGAACAGATTTAAAACAAAACACAGTAATCCATTATAAACAGGAAAATCCACTCTGAACTAATTTTTGCCACTTTGAACTTAAGCCTATCATTAAAGAAAGGTATTTTCCTATACAATCTTTTGTTTGGCTTTGGTTTCCTAAATCTATTTTAGATTATTTTTTTCTTAAAAGATTTGGCTTTAAAATTCCATTTATTTTCTATATCTCATTCTCCTCAACTTTTCTAGACCAAAATCTTACATGTAATCAATTTTTTCTTAATGAATTTAATACATCCCACTTCATACTTTTCTGCTTCAAACATGTTCAATTCCTTACTAAAGTAGGGAAAGAAAGAAAGAAAGAAAGAAAGAAAGAAAGAAAGAAAGAAAGAAACAAGCTAACTTATCTTTTCTTGACTCCACTACTTTTTAGAATTAAAAGCCTAATCTTTGTTTATAGACAATCTAAAATTCATCTGCTTTATCTGTTTGTTCATTTACATCAGCTCATTCATTTGTTCATCTATTCAATTCAAAACAAATGTGCCCTGAATTTCAATCACTTTTAAGAGCTAAGTCCAATACTTTCATTTAAGCAAGTCCTTTTCTGAACAAATTTAAAAATGAGAAATATTTACTAAATATCATTACATTTATTGCACATAAAGAGTTTTAAATATTTTGAGCAGCAGACATGCATCTTCAATTTATTTCTCCAGTCTTTCCTAAGGAATTAATGAAGATAAAACCAAAATTTAAATGTAAGGATTTTTATCACAACATTATTTATAATATATAAAATTATAAATAAAGAGTGGCATTTTATTCATAAGTAAATTGAAACAATAAGAGGTCACATGATTTGATCATAGACACAGCAGTAGTTAGGGACAGATTTGAGACTCAAATTTATGTTAGATATCACTAGATATAGAACTCTCTCTACCAGGATACTCTATGTCATATTCTAACTGCAGTACTGATGGTTTTCCCAGATGTTTGTTGGGTGTGGATTTATGTATAATTGTGATGAAAATAATTCTTTTTTTAAGCTAAAAGAAAGGGAGGATAAATAGGTTATAGCACAGTTAATAATAGGTTGTTATGCTGCCATATGTACCAAATGCTTTGTAATATACTTAATTTTAAATATACTTTTCAAGGTGTAGAAAGAATGTACCTCAACATAATTAAGGTCATATATGACAGGCCCATAGCTAATATCATACTTAGTGATGAGAAGCTGAGTCTTTTCCCTAAGATCAGGAAAAAGACAAGTATACTCACTCTCACCACTTCTATTCAACATAGTACTAGAAGTCCTAGCCAGAGCAGTTATGCAAGGAAAATAAATAAAAGACATCCAAATTGAAAAGAAGACAAATTGCTTCTATTTGAAGATGATGATTTTATATATAGAAAACCCAAAACCTCCACTAAAAAACCTCTTAGAACCAATAAACAAATTCAGTGAATTTGAAGGATACAAAATTAACATATAATAAACAGTTGTGTTTCTATACACTATCAAAAAACTACCCAAAAAAGAAATTAAGAAAACTATCCCATATACAACATCATTAAAAAGAATAAAATATTTAAGAATAAATGTAACCAAAGAGGTGAAAGATATATACACTAAATACTACCAGATGCTAATGAAAGAAATTAAAGAAGACACAAATAAATGAAAGATAGCCTATGTTCATGGATTAAAAGAATTAATATTGTCCAAATGCCCATACTACGCAAAACAATCTACAGATTCTGTGCAATTCTTACCAAAATTCCAATTACATTTTTCACAGAAATATAATAAATAATCCCAAACCTCATATAGAACCACAAAAGACCCCAAACAGCCAAAGCAATGTTGAGAAAGAACAAAGCTGGAGGGATCACACTTCCTGGTTTAAAACCATATTACAAAGCCATAATAATAAAAACAGAATGGTGCTGGGAAAAAACAGATGCATAGATGAATAAAGAACTCAGAAATAAGCTCATAATATGGTCAAATAATCTTTGACAAAGGCTCCAAGAATACATAAGGGAGAAAAGATAGTCTCTTTAATAAGGGTGTTAGGAAAACTGGATATCCACATGCAAAAAAACGAAACTGGACGTCTATCTTATACCAGTCACAAATAAATTAACTTGAAACAGATTAAAGACTTAAACATAAGGCTTGAAACTGTACGACTTCTAGAAAAAAATATAGGGAAAAATTTCCATGATATTGGTCTTGGCAATGATTTTTTGGCTATATCAAAACAAGGAACAAAAACAAAACTAAATAAGTGGAACTACATAAAAAGCTTCTATACAAAAAAGGAAGTAATCAACAAATTGAAAAGGCAACATATAACATGGGACAAAATATTTGCAAACCATGTATCTCATAAGGGGTTAATATATAAAATATATGAAAGTCTCCTACAACTCAATAGCAAATAAATAAATAAATAAATAAATAATAAAACAAAAAACCAAAAAAAAATCCCAAATAATGCAATCACAAAAAGGACAAAAGACCTGAATAAACTTTTTATTTTTCTTCCAAAAAAGATATTCAAATGGCTCAGGTATATGAAAAAAAGTATTCAACATCACTAATTATCAGAAGAATGCAAATCAAAACCACAATGAAGTATCACCTCACACCTGTTGGATGTCTGTTAGCAAAAAGAAAGGAGATTATAAGTGTTGATGAAGATGTGGAGAAAGGAAGAACACTTGTATACTATTGATAGGAATGTAAATTGGTACAGCCATTATGGAAAACAGTATGGAAGTTACTAAAAAAAAAAAAAAAAAAAAAAAAAAAACCAACTAAAAATAAAACTGCCATATGATCCAGAAATCCCAATTCTGTGTATATATCCAAAGGAAATAAAAACAATATCTTGGAGACATATTTACACAGCCATGTTCATTGTAGCACTATTCACCATAGCCAAGATATGGGTAAAACCTAAGTGTCCGTTATGAATGAACAATTAAAGAAAACGTATGTGAGTGTGTGTGTGTGTGTGTGTGTGTGTGTGTGTATGTGCATATGTGTCATGGAATATTATTCAATCATGAGGAAGGAGGAAATCCTGTCATTTGTGGCCATACGGATGAATCTGGAAGACTATGCTAAGTGAAATATGCTAGAGAAAAACAAACACTGTATGGTCTCACTTATATATGGAATCTAAAACTATGGAACTCATAGAACTACAGAGTAGAAAAGTAGTTACCAAGGGATTGGTGGAATAGGGGAGATGTTGGCTAAATGGTACAACCTTCAGTTATAAGATAAATAAGTTCCAGGGATCTAATTTAAAGCATGGTGACTATGGTTAATAATACTGTATTATTAGCATTGTATTAACATTGTATTGTATATTTGCATTCTCACAAGTATAAAAAAGGAAAATGGAAACTATGTGGGGTGACAAATGTGTTAGTTAATTTGACTGTGGTAATCATTTCACAATATATATGTATATTAAATCATTACATTATATACCTTAAAAATCATGCTGAATAATCTATATACAATTTTTGTTTATCAATCATATGTCAATAACCTAGAAGAAATAAATATATTTTTAAGGTCTTTTCTCCATGAGCAGTCACAGTATAGTATGATACTCTGGTAGGAACTAAAAACTGAATGCAGAACTTCTCATTCATATCAAAACTAAGTGAGTTAAAAAGGGTCTTAAGGCTAAGTTTATTAGAAGGTAAGAGCTAAGCCAAAGTCAATACTTCACCTGGTTTTTCTTCATAAATTTTACTTACCAAAATAGTACCTTGGATTCCTTTAGGAAAATCAGAGAAATGACAGAGAAGAGGTAACTTGAAGATAATAAATAGAATAAACTTTTCTTCTACTAAACAAGGCCTGTCCTCAAGACAAACTATTAAAAAAATAAAAAAAAACAAAAACAAAAAAAAAGAAAAGAAAAGAAAGGAAGTTCTGAGCTAGCTAACATCCATAGAAGTTTTCAATGTTCTTCTGGCACTAGATTCTGCTAAGAGTGAATTATTTCCAAGAAGCCTAGTTCAAGCTGCTACAAAAGCTGTATATTAATTACTTGAAAAAACTCCCAGTAGGGCAATGTCTAAAAATATCTCAGTGAGAATAGCATATACATTTGTTATAAAAGTGATGATCCAGCCAAGAGGGTGTCTGGTCTCCAAAGTACATTTCTAATAAAAATTTAAGGAGCATTTGGATAAGAATGCATAAGGAAACTTACAACACAGATGGGTTCTCCACATTTGGCCACGTCTGCACTCAGCCAGATCAATCTTAATGGTCAATTCAGTCCAAAGCAGGTAACGTGACTTAGTTGGTTGTAAAAAATGTAGCACTTGCATTATTACCATGTTGTATTTTTGTCATGATTGTAAAACCACAGTCTCTACCTTCTGAATGTTAGAAGGTACAAATATGTTTAAACATAGCAAAGTAAGACTAAAACATTTAAGAACTGTTTTTTTTTTCAACGTTTTTTTTTTTTTATTTATTTTTGGGACAGAGAGAGACAGAGCATGAACGGGGGAGGGGCAGAGAGAGAGGGAGACACAGAATCAGAAACAGGCTCCAGGCTCCGAGCCATCAGCCCAGAGCCCGACGCGGGGCTCGAACCCACGGACCGCGAGATCGTGACCTGGCTGAAGTCGGATGCGTAACCGACTGCGCCACCCAGGCGCCCCAAGAACTGTTTTTAACTATAATTATTAACTTCCAAACCCAAATCATCTTCTCCTTTGCATAACATTTAAAGATGACTTTTAACCATCTCACAGAAACTTACTGCTAAAAATTATACTCATGAATATTCATTTTACTTAAATGACACAAGCCCTACGTAGGTATGATATTTTTACACATATTCATCCTTTCTGAGCTCACTGACAAGAATTACTATGTCTGTTTATAAAATTTCAATATCCCCCAAACTTAATTCAGTTCCAACAAAAGAAAAGTTGTACAGTATATGTTTGGGGAAACAAAAAGAATCTCCTTCTAGTCAACATGTATCTATAAACATGCTTAATAATAGGTTGTATCAGGGGCGCCTGGGTGGCGCAGTCGGTTAAGCGTCTGACTTCAGCCAGGTCATGATCTCGCGGTCCGTGAGTTCGAGCCCCGCGTCAGGCTCTGGGCTGATGGCTCAGAGCCTGGAGCCTGTTTCTGATTCTGTGTCTCCCTCTCTCTCTGCCCCTCCCCCGTTCATGCTCTGTCTCTCTCTGTCCCAAAAATAAATAAACGTTGAAAAAAAAATTTTAAAAATAATAGGTTGTATCAGAGGTTGGTAGTTGTCTAGTACAATCTGTTTTTCCTTCTTTGTCAGGGCATGTGGCTATCTACTGCATTTTCCAGTCTGTCTTGAATTAATTGTGTCCAATATCCAGTGGGGGAAGAGAGGAAATAATGTATGCTACTTCAGACTGGGAATAGATATGTCCCCTTAGAGGATGGTGAAGCTGTAAAATGGGAACAGTTTGGGTCCCTCAGTGACCCTGTGCAGGAAACTCACCCCTAGCCCAACATACCTACCATGGACTTATACGAATGAGAAATAAACTTTTATGGTTTTTGAGTATTTTTATAGAAATTCATAGCATGACTTTTAGTATACACATGTTCAATGGATATTCACTGAATTAATTCTTTTTTGTTTGTTTCTTTACAAACAAATTCTATTAAATCAAATTAATTTTTTAAAAAACAAATTCCTTTAAAACAAATTCTTTTTTAAAAACTCAAAATACATATACAATATACTCAAGACACATATATGTATCTATATATGTATAGGCATATGCATATGTATATCCCTATGTATTCATGGCATGCAACATAACTATAGATTTTTTTCCAGCATAAAAATATTTTTCCCAAAAAAAACCATTAAATACCTAGGAATAAACCTAACAAAAGAGGGAAAAAATTTGTACATTGAAAACTATAGAAAGTTTATGAAAGAAATTGAAGAAAACACAAAAAAAGGAAAAACATCCATGCTCATGGATTGGAAGAAGAAATATTATTAAAATGTCAATACTACCCAAAGAAATCTACATAATATTCAATGCAATGCCTATCAAAATCACATCAGTATTCTTCACAGAGCTAGAACAAACAATTCTAATATTTGTATGGAACCAGAAAAGACTCTGATCAGTCAAAGTAATGTTGAAAAAGAAAATCAGATAAATAGGGAGAAGATGGCAGCATAGGCGGACGCTGGGCTCACCGCGTCCTTCTGATCACTTGCATTCCACCCACATCTGCCTAAATAACCCAGAAAACCACCAAGTGTAAACAAGAGGCCCACAGAAGAGGGTAGGAAGGGTAGAGAGGCGGTGCGCGCTACACAGACTGGTGGGAGGGAGCGGGGCGGTGGAGGGGCAGCCCAGCCACCTGGCAAAGCAGAGCCCCCGAGTCTGGCTTGCAAAAGCAGAGGGGCCGGACTGCATGAGTTCTGACAGCTAGTGGGACTTAACATCTGGAATGTTAAAAGTCAACAGCTCTGCTTGGAGAGCGGGAGGGCAAGAGGACACCTGGAGGGAGAGGTGTTGAGCCCTGGAATACAGAGCTCAGCTCGGCAGGGAAACAAAGGCACTGGCAAGCACCATTTCCCTCTCCCATCCTCCAGTCAAAATTCCAAAGGGAACCAGTTCCCTTCACCAAACTTGCTTGCACTGAGCAAACACCCAAAGCTTTGTTTCTATGGATCCATCACCAGTTTCTATGGTACACACCAGTCTGACTGCAGCCCCGCCCACCAACACAAGTTACTCCAAATAGCACAGGAGAAGTGCCCTGCAGGTCCACGCCACTCCAAGGACTATCCAAAATGACGAAACAGAAGAATTCTCCTCAAAAGAAACTCCAGGAAATAGCAATAGCTAACAAATTGATCAAAAACAATTTAACTAATATAACGGACCATGAATTTAGAATAATAGTCATAAAATTAATCACTGGGCTTGAAAAACCTATAGAGGACAGCAGAGAATCAATCACTACAGAGATCAAGGGACTAAAACAGTCATGGGGAGCCAAAAAATGCTATAAATGAGCTGCAAAATAAAATGGAGGCAACCACAGCTCAGATTGAAGAGGCAGAGGGAAGAATAGGTGAATTAGAAGATAAAATTATGGAAAAAGAGAAAGCTGAGAAAAAGAGATAAAAAAATCCAGGATTTGAGGGGAGAATTAGAGAACTAAGTGATGTGATGAAACGCAACAATCTCCATATAATAAGGATTCCAGAGGAGGAAGAGAGAGAGAAAGGGACTGAAGGTGTACTTGAACAAATCATAGCTGAGAACTTCCCTGATCTAGGGAAGGAAAAAGGCATTGAATTCCAAGAGGCAAAGAGAACTCCCTTCAGATGTAACTTGAATCGATCTTCTGCATGACATATCATAGTGAAACTGGAAAAATACAAGGATAAAGAGAGAATTCCAAAAGCAGCTAGGGATAAACATGCTCTAACATATAAAGGGAGACTGATAAGACTAGTGATGGATGTCTCTACTGAAACTTGGCAGGCCAGAAAGGAATGGCAGGAAATCTTCAATGTGATGCACAGAAAAAATATGCAGCCGAGAATCCTTTATCACGCAAGTCTGTCTTTCAGAATAAAAGGAGAGATAAAGGTCTTCCCAAACAAACAAAAACTGAAGGAATTCATCACCACTACACCAGCCCCACAAGAGATCCTAAGGGGGGTTCTGTGAGTGAAATGTTGCAAGGACCACAAAGTACCAGAGACATCACTACAAGCATGAAACCTACAAACAGCAAAACGACTCTAAATCCATATCTTTCTATAATAACACTGAATGTCAATGGACTAAATGCTCCAACCAAAAGACATAGGGTATCAGAATGGATAAAAAAACAAGACCCATCTATTTTCTATCTAGAAGAGACTCTATTTGCTATCTAGAAGGTGAGGACACCTTCAGATTGAAAGTGAGGGGATGGAGAGCTGTCTATCATGCTACTGGAAGTCAAAAGAAAGCTGGAGTAGCCATACTTATATCAGACAAACTAGACTTTAAATTAAAGGCTGTAACAAGAGATGAAGAAGGGCATTATATAATAATTATAGGGTCTATACATCAGGAAGAGCTAACAGTTATAAATGTCTATGTGCCATATATGGGAGCCCCCCAAATATATAAAACAATTAATCACAAACATAAGTAACCTTATTGATAAGAATGTGGTAATTGCAGGGGACTTTAATACTCCACTTACAACAATGGATAAATCATCTAGACACAGGATCAATAAAGAAACAAGGGCCCTGAATGATACATTGGATCAGATGGACTTGACAGATATATTTAGAACTCTGCATCGCAAAGCAACAGAATATACTTTCTTCTCGAGTGCACATGGAACCTTCTCCAAGATAGATCACATACTGGGTCATAAAACAGTCCTTCATAAGTATAAAAGAATTGAGATCATACCATGCATACTTGCAGACCACAATGCTATGAAACTTGAAATCAACCACAGGAAAAAGTCTGGAAAACCTCCAAAAGCATGGAGGTTAAAGAATACCCTACTAAAGAGTGAATGGGTCAACCAGAAGTAGAGAAGAAATTAAAAAATACATGGAAACAAACGAAAATGAAAATATAACAATCCAAATGCTTTGAGATGCAGCGAAGGCAGTCCTGAGAGGAAAATACATTGCAATCCAGGCCTATCTCAAGAAACAAGAAAATTCCCAAATACAAAATCTAACAGCACACCTAAAGAAAACAGAAGCAGGACAGCAAAGACACCCCAAACCCAGCAGAAGAAGAGAAATAATAAAGATCAGAGCAGAAATAAGCAGATAAAGAATCTTAAAAAACTGTAGAACAGATCAATGAAACCAAGAGTTGGTTTTTTGAAAAAATAAACAAAATTGATAAACCTCTAGCCAGGCGTCTCAAAAAGAAAAGGGAGATGACCCAAATAGAAAAAATCATGAATGAAAATGGAATTATTACAACCAATCCCTCAGAAATACAAGCAATTAACAGGGAATACTATGAAAAGTTATATGCCAACAAACTGGACAACCTGGAAGGAATGGACAAATTCCTAAACACCCATGCAATCCCAAAACTCAAACAGGAAGAAATAGAAAACTGGAACAGACCCATAACCAGTGAAGAAATTGAATCAGTTGTCAAAAATTTCCCAAAAAATAAGAGTCCAGTACCAGATGGCTTCCCAGGGGAATTCTACCAGACATTTAATGCAGAGATAATAATTATCCTTCTCAAGCTGTTCCAAAAAATAGAAAGGGAAGGAAAACTTCCAGACTCATTCCATGAAGCTAGCATTACTTTGATTCCTAAAGCAGACAGAGACCCAGTAAAAAAAGAGAACTACAAGCCAATATCCCTGATAAATATGGATACAAAAATTCTCAATAAGATACTAGCAAATCGAATTCAACAGCATATAAAAAGAATTATTTACCATGATCAAGTGGGATTCATTCCTGGGATGCAGGGCTGGTTCAGCATTCCCAAATCATTCAGTGTCATACATCACATTAATAAAAGAAAATATAAGAACCATATGATCCTGTCAATCGATGCAGAAAAAACATCTGACAAAATTCAGCATCCTTTCTTAACAAAAACCCTCGGGAAAGTCAGGATAGAAGGAACATACTTAACCATCATAAAAGCCATTTATGAAAAGCCCACAGCTAATATCCTCCTCAATGGGGAAAAACAGAGCTTTTTCCCTGAGAGCTTTTTCCCTGAGATCAGGAACACGACAGGGATGCCCACTCTCACCGCTGTTGTTTAACATAGTGTTGGAAGTTCTAGCATCAGCAATCAGACAACAAAAGGAAATCAAAGGCATCAAAATTGGCAAAGATGAAGTCAAGCTTTCGCTTTTTGCAGATGACATGATACTATACATGGAAAATCTGATAGACTCCACCAAAAGTCTGCTAGAACTGATACATGAATTCAGCAACGTTGCAGGATACAAAATCAATGTACAGAAATCAGTTGCATTCTTATACACTAATAACGAACCAACAGAAAGACAAATAAAGAAACTGATCCCATTCACAATTGCACCAAGAAGCATAAAATACCTAGGAATAAATCTAACCAAAGATGTAAAAGATCTGTATGCTGAAAAACATAAAAAAACTTATGAAGGAAATTGAAGAAGATATAAAGAAATGGAAAAACATTCCATCTCATGGATAGGAAGAATAAATATTGTCAAAATGTCAGTACTACCCAAAGCTATCTACACATTCAATGCAATCCCAATCAACATTGCACCAGCATTCTTCTCGAAGCTAGAACAAGCAATCCTAAAATTTGTATGGAACCATAAAAGACCCCAAATAGCCAAATAATTCTGAAGAAGACCAAAGAAGGAGGCATCACAATCCCAGACGTTAGCCTCTACTACAAAGCTGTAATCATCAAGACAGCGTGGTATTGGCACAAAAACAGACACATAGACCAATGGAATAGAATAGAAACCCCAAAATTAGACCCACAAAAGTATGGCCAACTAATCTTTGACAAAGCAGGAAAGAACATCCAATGGAAAAAAGACAGTCTCTTTAACAAATGGTGCTGGGAGAACTGGACAGCAACATGAAGAAGGATGAAACTAGACCACTTTCTTACACCATTCACAAAAATAAACTCAAAGTGGATGAGGGACCTGAATGTGAGACAGGAAACCATTAAAACCCTAGAGGAGAAAGCAGGAAAAAACCTCTCTGACCTCAGCCGCAGGAATTTCTTACTTGACATATCCCCAAAGGCAAGGGAATTAAAAGCAAAAGTGAACTTTTGGGACCTCATGAAGATAAAAAGCTTCTGCACTGTAAAGGAAACAATCAACAAAACTAAAAGGCAACCAACAGAATGGGAAAGATATTTGCAAATGACATATTGGACAAAGGGCTAGTATCCAAAATCTATAAAGAGCTCACCAATCTCCATGCCCGAAAAACAAACAATCCAGTGAAGAAATGGGCAGAAAACATGAATAGACACTTCTCTAAAAAAGACAGACAGATGGCCAACAGGCACATGAAAAGATGCTCAATGTCACTCCTCATCAGGGAAATACAAATCAAAACCACACTCAGATACCATCTCACACCAGTCAGAGTGGCTAAAATGAACAAATCAGGAGACTATAGATGCTGGACAGGATGTGGAGAAATGGAAACCCTCCTGCACGGTTGGTGGGAATGCAAACTGGTGCGGCTGCTCTGGAAAACAGTGTGGAGGTTCCTCAAAAAATTAAAAATAGATCTACCCTATGACCCAGCAATAGCACTGCTAGGAATTTACCCAAGGGATACAGGAGTGCTGATACATAGGCACACTTGTAACCCAATGTTTATAGCAGCACTTTCAACAATAGCCAAATTATGGAAACAGCCTAAATGTCCATCGACTGATGAATGGATAAAGAAATTGTGGTTTATATTCACAATGGCATACTATGTGGCAATGAGAAAGAATGAAATATGGCCTTTTGTAGCAATGTGGATGGAACTGGAGAGTGTTATGCTAAGTGAAATAAGTCATACAGAGAAAGACAGATACCATATGTTTTCACTCTTATGTCGATCCTGAGAAACTTAACAGAAGACCATGGGGGAGGGGAAGGAGGAAAAAAGTTACAGAGAGGGAAGGAGGCAAACCATAAGAGACTCTTAAAAACTGAGAACAAACTGAGGGTTGATGGAGGAGGGAGGGAGGGGGGGTGGGTGATGGGTATTGAGGAGAGCACCTGTTGGAATGAGCACTGGGTGTTGTATGGAAACCAATTTGACAATAAATTTCATATAAAAAAAAAAGTGAAAGAAAACCAAAGATAGAAGCATCACAATTCTGGACTTCAAGCTGTATTACAAAGTTGTAATCATCAAGACAGTATGATACTCACACAAAAACAGACACATAGATCAATGGACCATAATGGAGAACCCAGAAATGGACCCACAAATGTTGGCCAATAAATCTTTGACAAAGCAGGAAAGAGTATCCAATGGAAAAAAGACAGTCTTTTCATCAAATACTGTTGGGATAACTGGAAAACAATATGCAGAAGAGTGAACCTGGACCACTTTCTTACACCATACACAAAAATAAACTCAAACTAGATGAAAGACCTAGACATAAGACAGGAAGCCATCAAAATCCTAGAGGAGGAAACAGGCAACAACCTCTTTAACCTTGGACACAGCAACTTCTTACTTGACACATCTCTGGAGGCAAGGAAAACAAAAGCAAAAACAAACTATTGGGACCTCATCAAGATAAAAAGCTTCTGCACAGCCAAGGAAATAATTAGCAAAACTAATTGTTGCCATTTGCAACAACATGGATGGAACTAGAGTGTACTATGCTATTTGAAATAAGTTAGAGAAAGACAGATATATGATTTCACTCACATGTGTAATTTAAGAAACAAAACAAATGAACATAGGGGAAGGGAAGCAAAAATAATATAAAAAACAGAGAGGGAGACAAACCATAAGAGACTCGTAAATACAGAAAACAAACTGATGGTTGCTGGTGGGGTGTTGAGTGGGGTGATGGGATAAATGGGTGATGGGCATTAAGGAGGGCACTTGTTGACATGGGCACTGGGTGTTATATGTAAGTGATGAATCACTAAATTCTATTCCTGAAATCATTATTACACTATAATGTAACTAACTTGGGTTTAAATAAAAATTATATATATATATATATATATATATATATATATATATACACACACACACACACACACATATATGTATATGTATATATATGTATATATATGTGTGTGTATATACATGTATATATGTGTGTGTGTGTGTGTATATACACACACACACATATATTTCTTTTTTCCCTGCACAATAGTGCATTAACCTAAATACCCCAATATCTACCTCCTCAAAACAAAAAGACACCATCCAACTGACACTATCCAACTCTTACAACCAGTAAGTCAACAATGCTACAACTCTACCATCCGAGCCAGAGTATTAAAATTATTATGCACTTATCATTTGTTCAATTATTTGTCCAGTGTGACAAATATGATAATCACTCTGGCTGCCTCTTCCACCAACCATCTCGGGCTCTCTCCTTTCCCTCTCCCACTTCTTTGGCTCTGGGCACACTGCAGTTGAGCTGTCTTTGGCAACCCCTTTCCTCAGGCTTGCTCAGACATCAGGCACCCATGTTTGTGTGTCTCCATAGCAAGAGGAAAGGGAAATTAAAAAGAGGAACAAAAAACAAGAAGAACATGGGAAGATGAATGAATTAATTCATTTTTAACATAGTGCATGAAAGAAAATATTAGCAAGTAACATTTTAAAAGTTGATAGTAAAAACATCCCCCGAGAGACTACCTAATATGAACATTTATATTTCTCTCAAAATTCTGTCTGAATTGAAGAGAATACCTGAGTTGTCTGAAAAATCAGAGTGGGCTGCCTTTGATGACCAGCATCTTGCTACTTTCCTAAATAGCAGGGTCAAGCACACAAAAGTGTATTTTTCAGTCAGATTAAGGTAAAAATATTTTTTCTCTTGTCCCTTCGTTATGAAATATCTTCCTAGACTCAGAAAGTCAAGGGCCACATGAGAACATGACATTTTTTCCCTAATTTTCCAGTAGCATAACTCAGATTACAAAGAAGACCTTATTTATGTGCTTAAAATTTTAATCTTTTTTTTTTATCACAAACTAAAACACTGCTTACTTATAGCACATATGTGTAAGCCAACATGATTTTTCTGGTAAAAGCAAATGAAGTCACAAAAGAGGTTATAGGAAGTGTATGTATACATTCTAAAACATTTTGTCTCAGTTGTTTCAGTAATTATTCCATTTCTGTGTAGGAGGTATACAAGATTCCTGCTAAAAATATATTCCCTTCCTTGAATATTCACAATAAATGCCAAAATTTATCTCAAATGAATAAAGACAGGGCTGGTTAGCAGTATTTTATTTAATGCAATAATAAATTAGATTTTATATAATAATTTCAGCATCTATTAATTATTCTAAGTAATCTTATAAGAAATCTCATGATTAATGTACTACATATAAAATTTTACTGAGGACTTTGATAAATTAACAGAAAAGTAATATCTGCAATACTACAACCAAACCGGGCTAAAAATAACCAATACATGTGAGGGTATATAAGAAAACTAATTATGACATGATTATAACAGAAAGAGAACATTGTTGCCTAGGGCACTGTCTCCTCAATTATAAATGTGTCTGCTCCGAAACTGTGTTTGTAAGTCATTTGCTGAAACAATGACCTTATTTCCACAGAAATTACATTAAGGATGTTTTTTAGTTCCCAAAGCAAGTCCATAACAGGGTGTCTTATTCACTGTCATGAAACTGTAACAGTGTATCATCAGTACTATGTACCTAACCAAGAAATATTAAGGGTCCATTCTCAACACCCAGGTTTCTCTACTAGTGACTAGTTGTACTAGTTATCCTAGTCCTCAGCAGTAAGTTTTCCTAGTTCTCAATAGCAAGATAAGAAGTCTTGAAGCTCTAGGCAGGGGAGAGGGGTTCCTGGCTGTTGCAGAAAGGGACTGAGTCTTCATGAGCAAACGTGCAGGATTCATGGTCTCATTCTTGGTAGGTAGTGAAAGCTGTCTAAATTTCCATATCCTAGATCTCTAGTAGCACTTGGCAGGGAGAGGACCATGTCTTTGTGACAAATGATGGTAGGAGAACAATGGGAACACATATAAACAATGGCTAAAGACAATGGGATGAAGAAAGGACAATTTCAGCAACACCCTATGTGGGTAAATGAATCCCGCCCTCTAGGATATCACCTCTGCTGTGTATGTATATGTATACATACATGCATGCGTGCACACACACACACATTCATCAGTTATCAATTTAATATTGACAGTTGGAACATCACAAACTAGTTCAAAATAATAGTTACTATTCAATGTTTCTAAGTGCTTTAGTTCATTATTTTATAAAATGCTTTCTGATTTAATGAGTACTATTTGTACTATACAGAATTTAAGTAATGTTTTGGTATATAACTGTCGTTAAAGATTTTGTGCTATATAATATTTGTGGTCCTGTCTCACCTATCTCAGGGACATGCTGACATAATTGGGGCAGCTCTGCATGTCATATGGAAAAATTTCTCATAAAATAAAGGTCAAAAGATTAAATAGATAGCCATTGAATTAATTTGTTTTTCTTAAGAGGAGTTATTCCACAGGTCAAAAGTAAAGTCACTGATAGATATGTTTCTCATCTTGCTTTCTGGGTGTGAGGAGAACAAGTTGTTGATTTCCTCTGGTGGATTTTTGCTTGCCTCAAAAGAATACATTAATAAATTCTGCACGGCTGTGATTTAGCAGTGTGACAAAAATGAAGAATGTGTTTCTCTGTCCACAAAGAAAGCACAATACAAATCCCGTCCCCTTGCTACCCTGCCCCATCATCATTACTTAGCCTGGTGAAATTTTTTAACTCTAACCACTTTCAAAAGTAATGATATACAGTTGTTTCAAATCATGCTGATTATAATTTTCCAGCACTTTATAAATATACCTACAACTGAATTGCTTGCTTCTATGTTATATGACAATGGTTTCTATGGGTAAAACTGTTTTGCAAACAAGTAATTTTGAACTGGCTACCCTCATACATAGACATTGACCCTTCCAAATTTCTTTCATTTGGGAAAATAAAAAACACTCAAAAATGAAAAGGGCTTTCTAGCTTCAGGAGAGCAAAATTTTCCAACTTGTGCTAAGAACACCATGACACTTTTTCACCTCTGAGTTGTTTGTATCATGGAAACTTTTGAAGGGAAATAAAGACATATAGAAACTAAACATTATTTGTGTTTATTTCTTGGATGCTTATTTTTTATTTTATTATTTTTGAAATGAATGTTCCTCACATTCCATACATTTAGAATAATTGCGATGTAACAGTAAATGTCCACTGTGGAGACAATGGGAAGTTATACAATTTTACAGCTAGAAAGAACCTTAGAGATCCTGTAATACATCCTCATATTTACAAATGAAAACAAGGTTTATGAGTTTAAGTGACTTGCCTACACCATAAGCTAGTGGTGGACCTGGGTTATTAAGCCCATCTTGCTCAATTATTCCCTGGTGAAATCCAGTGATGTAGTATGTACAAAATTCCTTCACAACAGCCCAATATCTGGCCAGAGAATCATTCTGTGGACATTCACATATTAACACAATCTCCTTGGTTTACTTCTGATATCCTTTATTCCTATGCTAATTTCCTGGCCATCACTGTCACATATATATACAGTGTGTCAATCTAGTCTCCCGGTATTTCCATCATGTCTTTATTTTTATACATACTGTAGTCAGAGATTAATCTATCCTTTAGCCTGCATTTTCCTCTCAAAAGCCTACAATGGATCTCTTATTGCCTTTTAAATTAGATTTAACCCAAACATTCAGCTTCTTCTTATTTGATAGCTGTAATCTATCAGGATATACTCTATTCTAACCTCTACTTCGGCAAGAAAATCTTATATCTTCTTATATGTATGCCAAGTGTTTTAGCCCCTAGATTTTGACAATGATATTACAGCATGCAACACTTTATGTCAAATACTGTCCTTAGAGCTTAATCCATTATCTTCTTTAGCATTTACAATAATTCCATAGGTATTGCCATATTTACAGTTTATTGTTCCGTGATACAACTATTTTGACATACTATTATTCCACTGTGGCTGTTAAATACATTACCACAAACTTGGTAGCTTAAAGCCACGCAAATTGATGAGCTTAGAGTTCTGCAGGTTAGAAGTCTTACAGGGGTCTCACTGGGTTAAAGTCAAGGTGTTCACAGGGCTTGGTTCATCTCTGGAAGCTCTCAGGGGGAATGCTTCCTTGACTTTTCTAGCTTAAGGTCATTCATAGCTCTTATCATAATCCAACATCACGTAATTGTACTCGTTTTCTTTGTTTTATGTTTGCCTAACCACTGTAAAAGTGCTCATTTTTTGTGGGCAGGCATTTTGTTTGTTCTGTTCTTAACTGTATCTTAGTATCTTAGAACACTGCTGGACAAGCTCTCAGTCAACTTGCATTAATGAATGAAAGCCAAAATTTTTATATTGTCACTTAGTAACCATATTATCAGAAGGAAGTTTTAAACCTCAATTTTCTTATATGTAAGCTAAAGGTATTAATACCAAGATATTGTCTTGAGGATTAATTGAGGTTACATTTATGAATACTTGTAGCATAGTACCTGCCACATAGTATCAAAAAATGGTATTATTATCATTATTAATATTATTAATTAAAGTAACATACATTCTTTTTTTTTTATTTTTTTAATGTTTATTTATTTTCAAGAGAAAGAGGGAGAGAAAGAGCATGAGCAGGGAAGGGGCAGAGAAAGAGGGAGACACAGAGTCAAAAGCAGGCTGCAGGCTCTGAGCTGTCAGTACAGAACTTGATAGGGGCTCGAACCCATGAACTGCGAGATCATGACCTGAGCTGAAGTCGGATGCTTAACTGACTGAGCCACCCAGGTGGCCCTGCTTTATTTTCTTTATAGCACCTACACCTATCCAAGTTACTTTATTTCTTTACTCATTTATAAATTGTCCCATGAAAGCAAAATCTTGTGTGCTTCATCTCTGTATCTCTAGTACCTAGAATAGCAACTGGTACAAAGTAGGAGATGAAAAAAATATTTGTTGAATTAGTATTAGTTGTGTGTAGGAAAAGAACCTCAGGGAGGCTTTTATCCTACCATTTAAAGCTGGTTCTGTGTGTGTTTTCTTAAAAAGTTTTGTTGCAGAACTCAAAATAGGATAAAGAGTGATGGCTGAGTTGGTGACGATGATGAAAAGAAGTTTGAATTCTCCATACTGTAAAAGTTCTTAATGTTTTAAGTGTTATTTAAACCTATTAAAACCTGAAAGCAGGCATGAACACTTCCTTCAAATTGCACATCCCTACCGAACTCACATTATTTTGCATAATTCCCAAAGGCCCCTGAGAGGTCCTGAAAACTATTAGTCAATGTAACAGATGTTCCAAGTCTCAGTCACTTAGGGCAGGCTCTTACCTTGAGGTGATAGGGTGCGACCAATACAATATATTATGTTGATGTAGCAGGAATGTGTATAGTTACAGAAAGCAATTATAAAGTTATTATTACAAGCCAACTGAAAAATTTTGAAGACCTGAAAAGACATGGAATGTTGGAGGTAGAGAAAACACTTAGGCAAAGCCAAGTCAGTAGTCTGGGTGTTTTGGAGAGCAAGAGGGAAGAAATCAACCTGATTCCAATATTTTTATCCTCAATAGACACATATTTTGTGTATTTTTCACATAAAATGTAGCTTTTTTTTTTTTTTAACTGGGCTATGAGAAGAAATTGTGAAGGAAGAAATAAAAGTTCAGGAGCACTTTAATGAAATTTTCCTCTATTTAGTTTGGACATAATAAACTTAACGCCAGTTTAGTTCTTACCATTTTACAATCTAGACCTCATTTACCACAGGATTATTATTTGGGGATTCCTTGATCTATTAAACGTGGACTTAACTACTGTTAAAACCCCGTAATGCCCATGGAACCGCATCTATTACAACTGCGTACAGTATTATAGCTAAAAATATCACCAGGTCATGCAATGGACAAATATTCCTATTTCTATTGTGAGGGGGCTAAGGAAAGACTCTGAGCTACTTGAGCAGCAGATAGAGATAAAGAGCAGCTGTTCACTTCACATGACACAGCCTCCAGTGCCCACAGGGCAGGGTAAATCTTGCTCTCTTTGGATGGAAGGCTGACAACTAAAATTGGCTCAAGTTTACATGGAGGAATTCACTAGGAAAATCAGGTCCTCTTCTTAAATAATCCAAGAGAAGAAAATAAACCCACTAAACAAGAAAAAAAATACCAGTTTGGAAGCCTTTGTATAGTGTTCCAATGAAACTACTCGACATTAGAACAGAAAAATCTAGATTAGAGTCTGCCCCTAATAAATGTGGTGAGAATTCAAATAGCTCCTGAGCGTTATTTGTCATAATAGCACTTCATGGATGGATATTGAAACTCATTTTTTTTTCTATTATTTTGCATCTTGTGGAAAAACAGGAAGCTTATAGAAAGAAAACTTTTAGGAAGAAATATCTCTATTTTTCCTAAAATTTATGTCAAACTCATATTATGTATTTTACATAATAGAAAAGATCACAACTATTACTTTTTATTAAAATCATGTAAAGCAAAAGAGAAACCACCCACTAAATAAAAATTGACTTATTTCATTTGGGGCTCTTCTCTGTTTAACGACTTGGTAAAATGCTGAGGAGTTTTTAAGAATGAGAACAACGCAATTGATCCTAGCCTTTAGGAAGATCCTTGTCAAATTTTGGCAAACAGCATTTAACAAAGTTACCATGTATCATCAAAGATGATAAGCTATGCAGGGCATGCTGAGGGAGCACCAAACAAGCAGAGGGGAAAATGCAGGGCAGCAGAGGTAAGAGATGAGGTAAGAGAGAAAGCCTGAGCTGGCACACAGAGGGGCTCCTAAGTCAATACCTAGGAGCCTGTCCTGAACCTGAAGGAGAGCTGCTGACTGCATGTTAAGCAGCGGACAGCTCCAAGTTATGAGACATGAATTTGGATGGCTGCAGGGAGAGAAAAACAGAGCTGAGTTGGAGACAACCGCAAGCATCCACCAAAGAGATTTTGAAGTCCTGAGGTGAATCCCAGAAATTTTGTATGTACAAAATAAAATCACAGATTTTATGACTGACTGTGAGTGAGGGAAGTCGGTAAAGAGAGAGAGTTGAAAAAAATGAAAACAACAGATTATGGGAAGGGGAGCAAGCCTAGCACAAAGAGGATCAATTCATCATGTGACCAGTGATAGGAAAGCACCACTGTGTAATTAACATGACCTCATCCCACATGTTCTGAAAGCCAAATATCTCATCTAGCAAAGAGATCCTTCGTATTTTGCTTCTCCAGACCCCTCAAAAGATCTTCAAAGTAAAATCTAAACCTTTCATGGACCCAAAATTTATACTGGGAAGACACTGTGGCCTTTTCAAAATGTATATTATTAGCGGACCTTTTGAAGTTTGTGAACTTAGGACAAGGTCTAGCCTCCTACCCACCCCCCCCATCTCCACTTGCTAAATATCATGTTTCATTCATTAGTCTTTTATAAGGTAACTCCTGCTGGGCTGATTATTAGGCAACTAATTTTTAGAGGGAAGGTTGCTCTTAGATTTGTTCTCCTATATAAAGGAAAGTCTATAATTTAAAAATTAGTCAACTGTACTGAGGTTTAATCTACTTCAATGATATACACAGTTTAAATGTCTATTTCTAGAGTTTTGATTTTGATTGTATAATTCCAAAAAACCATTACCACAATCAAGAACTCACGTGTTTTTCTGATCTCCCCCAAATTTCCTTTGTGCTTTTTTCTAGTTAATCCCCGCTCCCCAGGCCCCTCAGCCCTGGCCCAGTGTGGTGGCCATGAAGGTACATCTCTTGGATCTCTACTCAGAAGCCAAAGAGCAACAGGCAGTGCTGTCAGTCTCCTGCCACAGTAGCTATGGGATCCACCTGCATATGAACCGAGGCAGCCTCCTGCCAAAGACCGGGAACAGCATGGAAACTAATGCTGGGAGATTTCTGCCCAGCGAGTGATTGAACCACCAATCTATGTTCCAGACCCCACTGTCAGAAGCCACGACTGCCTCAGAGCTGCCCTGCAGCCAGGGGCTCTTCCTACCCAATTCTTCCCTCTACCTCCCTTTGCACAGATAGTGAAACTGCATTGTGGTCTCGAGATTATATCTGGATTTATGATAATATTTCACTTATCTTCAGGCCTAATATTTTTTTAATTAAGGTTTAATTAACATACAGTGTTATATTAATTTTGGTGTGCAATATAATGATTCAATTCTACACATTACTCAGTACTCATCTAGATAAATACACTCTTAATTCTTCCTACCTATTTAATCCTTCCCCTACCCACCTCCCCTCTGTCAACCACCAGTTTGTTCTCTATATTTAAGAATCTGCTTTTTGTTTTCTCCTTTTTTGTTTGTCTTGTTTCTTAAATTCCACAAATGAGTGAAATCATATGGTATTTGTCTTCCTCTGACTTATTTCACTTAGCATCATACTCTCTACATCCATCCATGTTTTTGCAAGTGGCAAGATCTCATTCTCTTTTATGGCTGAGTTATATATATAATGAATTGTGAGCATAATTTGTTCTGGAAACATGCTTGTCATCCAAAGCTCTTGTATATCAAAGCGAATTTCAAGAACCATTAGCTCAGTTGTGATCATGTGATGTTCAGTATCATGGACTACTCGTATCACAAGACATCACTCATTTATCAAGTTAAAATTTATTACAAATGTTTGTGTGTCTTGCAGAACATTCACAGAACAAGTTACTCATCTCCACATATGAGTATTTTTTCCAGGCATAAAATGTATATTTAAAATTTTTTAATAAACATGTATTTCTAAGTGAAGATGTCCCCATGTTTTCAAATAAGATAATGCTGAACACACATTGTAATCAATTTTACATTTGACCTCACTGTTTTGGTAAATACAGTTGTGAAAACTGAGTTACAGACTCCTTCTTTGAAAATATTCTCCCCTTAACATGCACCTCTTTCCGAGATTGGTCAAGGCAATTTGGCACACTAAGGCAGCAATGTCCAGGAAGATCATCTCCCCCACTTTTTGCTTTAGTTTGAAGTTTTAATGTCAAAATAAATCTTAAAATAATCCTTTCACAAAAATAAGGCAACTTTATGCTGTAAAAATGTTATTTCTTTGTCAAAGGTTTATATATATATATATATATATATATATATATATATATATATATATATATATAATTTCCTCTAGCTATTTAGCTATCGATGGACACTCGGTTGCTTGTATATCTTGGCTGCTATAAATAATACTGCAATAAACATAGGAGTGTATATCTCTTTTTGAATTAGTGTTTCTGTTTTCTCTGGGAAAATACCCAATACTGGAATTACTGGGTCGTATGGTAATTCTATTTTTAACTTTTTGAGAAATGTTTATATAATTATCCACCATGGCTCCCCCAATTTGTACTACCCCCAACAGTGCACAAGGGTTGGTTTTTCTTCACATCCTCACCGACACTTGTTATGTTTTGTGCTTTTTATTTTAGTGATTCTCTATTGGCCATCTGTACGTCTTCTTTGGAAAATGTCTATTTGGGTCCTCTGATCATGCTTTATTTAAATTATTTGATTTTTTGGTGTTGAGTTGTACAAATTCTTTATCTATTTTGAATATCAACCCCTTATTGGATAGTTCATTTGTAGATTATCTTCTCTCATTCAGTGAGTTGCCTTTTCTTGTTGTTGATGGTTTCTTTGCTGTACAAAAACTTTTAATTTTGGTGTAGTCCCAATAGTTAATTTTGCTTTGGCTTCCCTTGTCTGAGGAGGCATATCTCAAAATATATTGCAAATGCCAATATCAAAGAAATTACTGCCTATGTATTCTTTTAGGAGTCTTATGGATTCAGGTCTCACATTTAGGTTTTTAATTCATTTTGAGTTTATTTTTGTGTGTGATATAAGAAAGTGGCCCAGGTTCATTCTTTTGCTATATGTCTACTCATTTTTTAATGTTTTTTTAAAAACATTTTTTAAATGTACTTGTTTTTGATAGAGAGAAAGAGTGGAAGAGCGGCAGAGGGAGAGAGAGAGAATCCCAAGCAGGCTCCACACTGTCAACGGAGAGCCTGGCACCGGGCTCAAATCGACGAACCGTGAGATCATGACCTGAGCCAAAATCAAGAGTCGGACGCTTAACTGACTGAGCCACCCAGGTGCCCCGTTATATGTCTATTCTTGTTAATACCACACGGTTGTGGTTGTTGTAGCTTTAAGAATACATTCTAAAAGTTGTTAATGGATCTCTTCTAACACCATACCATCCTTTGCTCTTTCAAGCCTGCTTTGGCTACTCTAGGTCCTTCGAGTATCTTTATAAATTATAAACTTAGTTTGTCAATGTCTGTAAAAACCCAGATGGAAATTTCTTGGTCTTTAGTATAGAAGTTTTGTATATCTTTTGTTAAATTTATCTCTGAAATAGTTTATTATTTGACACTATTAGAAATGACATTTTAAAAAATTCATGTCTGAATTGTTTTTCCTAGTATACAAAAATTCAATTGATTTTGTATATTGATCTTGTATTTTCTGTCTTGCAACCTTGAACCATTTTACCACTTGTTTTATTGATTTATTAGGATTGCCTACACACGCAAACAGATCATTGGTGAATGCAGACACTTTTCATTCTCCTGTCCCAATTTTTATGCTTTTAATTGCTTTTTCCTGCCCTATTGTATTTATAGGACCTACAGTATGGACCCACTATCACATTGTCGAATTTATTGGCATATAGTTTTTCCTAATATTCTTATTAAGTAGAAATGGTGAAAGTAAGCATCCTTGCCTTATTCTCTATCTTAGAAAGTGTTTAGTATTCCATGTTTAAATATGATGTTAGATTTTTGATAATTGTCCTTTATTAGAGTGGGAAAATTCCCTTCTATTCCTAATTTGCTGACTTTGCTAACTTAAAAAAAATAAATTAGGAATGGATGTTCTTTTAGGTCACATGCTTTTCTGAATCTATTGAAATGGCCAAATGTTGAATAAATTATATCAATTGATTTTTAAATATTTATTCAATCTTTCATTCATAGGATAATCTCCACTTGGTCATTACACATTATCTTTTAAAATTGCTGCTTAATTTGATTTGTGAAAATTTTGTTCAGAAATTTTACTTCCAATGGTGTTAGAATTCATAAAAGAGGGATACCTGGGTGGCTCAGTCGGTTAAGAGTCCAACTTTGTTTTTTTGTTTTTTGTTTTTTGTTTTTTTTTTTAATATATGAAATTTATTGTCAAATTGGTTTCCATACAACACCCAGTGCTCATCCCAAAAGGTGCCCTAAGAGTCCAACTTTGGCTCAGGTCATGATCTCGTGGTCCATGGGTTCGAGCCCTGCGCCGGACTCTGTGCTAACAACTCAAAACCTGGTGCCTGCTTCGAATTCTGTGTCTCCCCCTCTTTGCCCCTCCCCTACTCACTTAGGCATGCTCTCTCTCTGTCTCTCTCAAAAATAAAATAAACATTAAATTCTTTTTTAATTCATAAAAGATAGTTGCCTTTAATTTTCTTTTCACAGTATGTTTGTCAGGTTTGGCATTAAGATTATGCTAGCTTCACAGAAGGAGTTGGGAAAATTTTCCCAATCCTCCATTTTCTGCAAGAGCTCATTTAATTAATACTGGTGTCATTTTCTTCCATAAATATTATATGTAATTCACCAGTGAAACCATGTACACCAGGAATTTTCTGGGTGGGAAGGTAACTTTCTCCCCTCTGTATACATCTTATTTTTTGAGTTTTTTTTTTAATTTTAATTCCATTATAGTTATCATACAGTATTATATTAATTTCATGTGTACAATATCATGATTCAACAATTCTATACATTATTCACTGCTCATCAGGATAGGTGTACTCTTTAATCTTCATCACCTATTTTACCCATTCCCCACCCAACTTCCTCTGGTTTGGGAAGGTTTAAGGTACTTACTACAATGTCTGCAATGGATAAATTTTAGATTTCTATTTCATCTTATATTACGTGATAAACTGTATTTTCAAAATAACTTGTCCCATGGCACCTAAGTCGTTGAATTTGTATGCATGAAGTTGCTCAAGCTATTCTGTTATTACCCCTTTAATGTCTGTAGGATCCGTAGAAATATGCATCCTTTAAGTTTTCACATTGGTAATTTGTGTTCTCTCAGTCAACCTGGTCTCCATCACTTCTTTTGGTAATTTCAAAATTACCAAAATTTCAAAAAGGCTTTTTAAACCTTTTTCTAGTTATATTTTGTTTTCTATCACAGTTAATCTCTGCTCTTATTGCTATTATTTCTTTTTATCACTTTAGATTTAATTATTTTTCTTAGTTTTCTACCTTATTAAGATAAAGGTTTAGACCAATAATTTTGGACCATTCTTCTCTTTTAAAAAAAATTGTTTTTAATGTTTATTTATTTCTGAGACAGAGCGTGAGTGGGAGAGGGGCAGAGAGAGAGGGAGACACAGAATCCAAAGCAGACTCCAGGCTCTGAGCTATCAGCACAGAGCCCGATGTGGGGCTCGAACTCACAAATTGTGAGATCATGACCTGAGCTGAAGTCGGTAGCTCAACCGACTGAGCCACCCAGGCGCCCCTCTTCTCTTCTAACATAAGGATTTAAAGCTACAGATATCCTCTAAATATTCTTTTGGCTGCATTCTACAATTTTTTTATTCATTTTTATTCGTTAAAAAATAATTTCTTATGTCTCTTGTGATTTCTTTCTTGAGTCAGTAATTATTAAAAAGTTATTGTTTAATTTCTAAATATTTGGGGGCTTCCCAGACATCTTTCTGTTATTGATTTCTAGTTTATTTCTGTTGTGATCAGAAAAGATACTTTGTATGATTTCAACTCTATTAAATAAATTGAAAATTGTTTTATAGTCTAGAATGTGATCTCTCTTGGGCAAAGTTCTATGTACACTTGAAAACAATGTCTATTATTCTTATTTTAGGTGGAGAGTTCTATAAATGTTTATTAGGTTATAGCAGGTATAAAAATTCCCAGCCTCTGGCAGGTGACCACTTCTGTTTCTTTTGTAATGCAATTTTTATAAATGGTGCTACATCTAAGTTCTTATCTTCCATTATACCAGCTTAATTAGGAAAGAATAAAAATGTGCACTACACATAATGCAGGGATTGGTAAGATTTTCAAGCAAAAATTTTTAAAGGACAGAACTGAATAGATTTCCAACATAGAGTTCCCCTGAGTATTTCAATTTCTGTTATTCTTGGTAGACTTTTAGGTTTAAAAACTTATAAAGAGGGGCGCCTGTGGCTCAGTTGGTTGGGCGTCCAACTTCGGCTCAGGTCATGATCTCACACTCTGTGAGTTCAAGCCCCACATCGGGCTCTGTGCTGACAGCTCGGAGCCTGGAGCCTGCTTTGGATTCTGTGTCTCCCTCTCTCTCTGCCCCTCCCCTGCTCATGCTCTGTCTCTGTCTGTCTCAAAAATAAATAAAAACATTAAAAAATTTTTTAAACTTATAAACATACATGATTAATATGTTTGAATAATGAAAATAATCAAAGAGTTAATAATAATAAAACCAATGTTTTAGTAAATAACAAGATTAATAATAAAGGGATTAGACAGGGTCCTTGTGAGCACTGATAGACAGATTCAGGATGCTCTCAGAAAATTCCACACTATAATTTTACCTTGTGCAACTTTACTTGAAATTTCTTGTAAATAATTTGATAGTCTCTAAATGTAAGGTCAGGGGGTACCTGAGTGGCTCCGTTGGTTAAACGTCCAACTTCAGCTCAGGTCACAATCTTGTGGTTTGTGAGTTCAAACCCCACATTGGGCTCTGTGCTGACAGCTCAGAGCCTGGAGCCTGCTTCAGATTCTGTGTCCCCTTCTCTGCCCCCCTTTCCAGCTCACACTCAGTCTCTGTCTCTTTCTCAAAAATAAACATTAAAAAAGAATTGTAAAATAAATAAATATTAAATAAATAAATAAATAAATAAATAAATAAATAAAAGATCAAATGTTACATTATACTTTTCCTATTAAATTTTAAATCAATGTTCAGAAAATAGAAAATATGCACTGTACTTGGAAACTTTTCATTGTTTATCTACAAGTTTTATATGAAATATTAACTTTAGCTTTATTGATAGAGAAGAAGCTGAGATACTTAAAGGATTAAAATACCAATAGTGATACCTAACATTCTTTGAAAGTTCACTATGCATCACATATAGTGTGGATGCTTAATCTCGTTTAATCCTGTAGCAACACTCTGGAATCTATTGCTGTTACCATCACTTTACAGGTGAAGAAACAGTACTACAGCAGGTGTGTAACTGCACAGACTGGCAACACAGGTTCGCTGACTCTAGATCCAATACTCTTAACCGCTACACTGTATAGCTCCTCATAGGAAGGACAGTTATTTTTGCTGAGCCACTTAGAAATTCCATAATGTTTAATCAAAATTTTAAATATGTAGGTTAAAAACAGCAAAATCTGGGATACAAGTTGTATAAAACTCAAATAAACACCCCAGGGGTTTGAAATATTAGAATAATGAGCATCTGATACATGTAGTACCCATTGTGCAACCAATCAAATTGTGCAACATGCGGTGCACAACCCTAAATGTTTTTGGAAATCACAGTGATATAAAAAGGCAATCTCAGAAAACAGGGATAGGTTTGAATACCATATACTCAGTTCAAGGAAAAGTCTCATTGAGACAGAAAATTAAAAGCAGTATGAAGGTCCATAAACATCCTTGGAATTCTTCAAGTGAATGAAAATTACTTAAGTATTCAGATACTTGGGGTATCACGTATAGCTTTACAAGTTAGTAAAAGGATGGAAACCTGCTATTACCCTGCTCTCTCCCATTACCATTGTTAACTATATACATACACGACAGAATCAACTTTAAGAATAATGTGCCATCAAGGGATATGAAATATTTTGTCTGATCACATGCTTATAGTGCACACTAACTACTCATGCACATTATTGCCTACAACAGCACTGTCCAATACAATTATTAGGTAAGTCACATATGTAATTTGAAATTACATTCTAGGTAACACATGAGAAAAGCTAAAAATAACAGCTGAATATTATACTTAATTTAATGTAACATTCAAAATATCCACATGTCATCTATATAAAAATTATTAGGAAATTTTATGTTCTTTAAGTTTTTGAAATCCTATGTGTATTTTATACCACATGTCAATCCAGGCTAGCTACATTTCAAGGGATTAATAATATTATGTAAGTCTAGTGCCTACCATATTGGACAGTGCAGACAAGGAGGTGAACAGGAAACACTGAGCACCTATTATGGCAAGAAATTGTACTAGCTATTAGAGAAACTAAGAGGAAAAAAATCACAGTCCAACACTAAAGTAATTGCAATGAAGATAGGGAAAAATATTTTGTACTGAAAAGATAATTAATACGAACAGCCATTTCTGACAAGTTCAATAGGAGTAGTGTAGGCAAATGGTTCTATAAAGATTTATGACAGGAATTTTTGTGATCTTGAGCAAAAGTATAGGCCTGAGATATTTGTGAATTAAGAAAAGATTTTAAGTATATACAGGAACGTAGAAAAGCCTGATGTGTTCTGGTGCCGATGAATGAACTGGCATTAGAGACTTCATATGATACATACTACATTTTGTGGATGTTCAAATGTTAGCCAACTCTTAAATGTGTGAATAAAAAATGAACAAAAGATATAACAACGTAAGAAAAAATGTGAGCACTAAAATATTGATCTGATGGCAAACTTTTGCATATGTTTGAATGGAAAATGATGTATGAAGCAGTGCAGATGGTAGTTAAAAATTTACTGGGAGGACAAGGTAAGCCACAGATAGATGAACTGGGCGCCTATGCACTAATGTAGGCATGAGTTAATAAGACTCCTATCCAAACCATAATGGAAGGGACAGGAAAGAGATTGAAAGAACAAATGGAAAAAATAAGGATCCTTAGAATCATATTATGGCAAATGTGAGGAGATTGTGAATACACCAAAGATTTATGCCATAGGTCATAGAGAAAATACCGATGTCTTAGGTGATAACTGATATGGAGGGGATCCTTGTTTGAGAAAAAGATTAGGCCCAACTTTAGACCAAAGTGATGATGTGATATCTAAAGTAAAATGTGCACTAGACAAAGAGAAATATGAGAGTGTATATTAAGAAAGAGAGCCCACTAGAAATATATAAAGAGATAAACATTAATGAGAATATATGATATTGCTGAGGAAAAAGCAAAACTCAGAGAGTAAGTCAGGAACCTACACACCTTAAATTGTAAAAGCATGAGAAACAGTTTTTGTCGAAGAGTGCTCTAGGAAATAAAGTGGAGATAAATAAAAGAATCAAATATCAAATAGGTGGAAAGACCATGAATTTTCGTATGTGCAAACATATAGAGCCGTCTAAATGTCAAGTTTACCGTTTTACGTGGCTGTTGTACAATGTACACCATAGAGTTTCAGAGTACATAAATGAAAGGAAGAGAGAATTGCCTGCATACTCATGAAATTCTTTGTTCTATTATGTTCTTGTCCATGATTTGCATAACATGACTGACTGTAATCTGATGATTGTGTGTGCCCTTTATTAATCAACCCTTGTATAAATCTCACAAGGATTTCTATTTCTCTAAAGACAAACCTGGTCTGCTAAATATTACGCACTCCAGGATGAATTTTAATAACCTCCGTAAAAGACTACCAGTCACATATTTGACACTTCTATGTTTTCAGTCCTATCTCTTCCCATGTCTGCTATTTTTATTAGTTTCTTTTATGAAATATGCTGGTTTCTTCATTTTTCCTCCTTAGAAACTCACTCCCCTCTACTCTTGCTCTGCTCCCTGGGAAGATAACTTGCATGAACTACATCAGGGTTTCTCACCCTTGGCACTAGTGACATTTTGAATTAGATACTTCTTTGTTGTTGGAGGAACTTTAGCAGAATGCCTGGCTTCTACCCACTGGAACCCATTAGCACCTACCTCCTTCCTCCCAAAGTTGAAACAACCAAAAATGTCCCCTGGGAACAAAATTGCTGCCTTCATCTTCCCGCAATGAGAAGGTTATATCATAGGGTTATATCAATGTGGCTACCATGTGTGCTTGGCCAATGGGAGCATCAGAAGAACAAATGGAAGGAGGAAAGTAGGATCAAGTTGTTTGTTTCCCAAATATCCATTCCCTTCCAGGTCAGTGTAAGCAATCTGTGTCCATCCAAATATCACAGATCCTGGCAGGCAGCTGTCTTTAAACAACCTCTGCTTATTCACATGTTTTCTCCTTCTCTCTCTCTCATGCTCTCAATTTCTCTCTCTCTCCTTCCACACGCACATATACCTGTTCTCTTCATCCTCCCACTCCCTCAGAACCTGTAACTCCTCTCCTGCCCCTCCTCATTTAGGCCTAGTGGTTATAATGATGTACACTGTTACTATCCTGAAGTACTACACTACATCCTAATTCTATCCAACCCTTCATAACTACTCACTTTATGGAAGTCTCCACAAATTACCTAATTTGTGTGTACCATCTGTTTCTTCAGGAATTATAACTGATACAGAATAAGTTCATATCAAAATTACATTTGCTTTAGCAATAGTCATTGAGGTGTTTTCTCCATATTAGCCCCAATTATGGCAATGTTTTGTGCAGACAGCCTTGAAATAATCACGGATTCACACCGATATTACCTCTTACACTTTGATTTAACAAAAAGCGTTATGAATACAAAAGCTTACTAAGAATGCTTTCTTGCCCTTATTACTCTCATGCGAAATAGAGATATAAACTTACAATGAGGTTGACGGAGGGAAGTGGGCAGGGGGATGGGCTAGATGGGTGATGGGTACTAAGGAGGGCACTTGTTGTGATGAGCACTGGATGTTGTATGTAAGTGATAAATAACTAAATTCTACTCCTGAAACCCATATTGCACTAACTAAAATTTAAATTTAACAAAAAGGAAAAAAACTTACAATGAAGAGCAGTAAGCAGGTAGAACTATAAAACTGCACTATTCCCAAGAAGAAAGTATTGAGATCATAAAGAAATGAGACGGTTTCAGTATTAATGGTCGCACTCTGTAAGAAGCAGGAAAGTATATGAAGATGTTTGTTAATTTAGTCATGTACTCATTCACTGAGTCAACAAATTCTTGGAGGCTATTGTTTTTGAAGGCATTGTACTAGATACTATGGAGGTTACAAAGGTGACTAAAATGTAGTCTTTATCCTCAGAAGAACTTACAATCTCCTGAGGTGCAAACAAAACAGAAAAAAACAAAAACAAGCAGACAAACAAAAACCAAAGTAAGAATGTAGGTAAAGGTGGTATTTGTACATTCTATCACCCTGATGGCAAAGAGAGTATTGTCAGTACTCGGCGAGGTGCCAGATCCCAAGCCCACAGTAAGTATTAGTTGAATGTGTGGCTAAATGAAATTTGAAGGAGGAAGGAGAAAAATACCACACGGTGCCCTAAAGTTCTGTGTGGGAGCTGTCAGTATACCATCTCCCAGTTTCTAAATGCATTCCTGGCATATCTTATGTGCATCAATCTTCTGTGAATAAATGAAACATTAACTGCTCCATTTGTCTTACTTGAGAAGAAGAACATTACGGATTATTTTGGAATTCAAATAATTTCCCCATAAACCTTAAATCCAGATATTTGTATGGTGAGTCTTACCAAAGTGAAGCATAATTATATACATTGCATAGGTGAAATAATGTAAAATAAGGTTCCTACTATATTGGTACTGTAGTTCATCTGGCTTTACAATGTTTTAAATTGATTTCATTTTTTAGGGAAGTTTTATATTTATAGAAGAATAGTACAGAAAATACAGAGAATTTCCATATACAGCTTTTTCCCCTTCTCCCAATTTTTCCTATCATTGACATATTACATTAATATGATACATTCATTAAAACTGATGAACCAACACTGATACATTACTGTAACTAAAATCCATCATTTATCTTAGGGTTCACTCTTTCTGCTGAATAGTTCTATGAGTTTTACAATTGTGTGTCATGCACGCACCATCACAGTATCAAAAAGAATAGCTTCACTGCCCTAAACAAGCTCCGTGCTCCACCTATTCTCCCTCTGTCCTTCCCCCAAACCTCTGGCAACAACTGGTCTTTTTATGCTTTCCATGGTTTTATTTTTTCCAGAATGTCATAGAGTTAAAATCACACAGTCTTTAGACTTTTCAGACTTGCTTATTTGACTTAGAAACATGAATTTATGCTTCCTCCATATTTTTGTGGCTTGATGCCTTATTTCTTTCTATCACCAAATAATATTCCATTGTTTGAATACACTACAGTTGATCCATTTGCCAACTGACAGACATCTTGGTTTCTCCCAACTTTTGGCAATTATGTATAAGGCTTCTAGGAACATCTATGTTCAAGTTTTTATGTGGATGTACGTTCCTTTTTTTTTACTATAATTTATTGTCAAATTGGCTTATATACAACACCCAGTGCTAATCCCAACAGGTGCCCTCCTCAATGCCCATCACCCGCTTTCCCCTCTCCCCCACCCCCCATCAACCCTCAGTTTTTACTCTGTATTTAAGAGTCTTTTATGGTTTGCCTCCCTCACTCTCTGTTTGTACCTATTTTTTTCCTCTTCTCTTCCCCCATGGTCTTCTGTTAAGTTTCTCAAGAGCCACATATGAGTGAAAACGTATGATATTTGTCTTTCTCTGACTGACTTATTTCACTCAGCATAATGCCCTCCAGTTCCACCCATGTTGCTGAAAATGGAATGATTTTATTCTTTCTCATTGCCAAGTAGTATTCCATTGTATATATAAACCTATGTGGATGTACTTTCAACTCTTTTGGGGTAAATACTGAGGAATGTGATTGCTAGATTATATGGTAAGAGTATGTTTAATTTTGTAAGAAGCCAAAGTGACCTCCAAAGTGGCTGTACCATTTTGCATCCCCACCAGTAATGAATTAGAGCTCCCATTGCTTCACATCCTGGCCAGCCTTAGGAGGTGCAAGTGTTTTGGTGTTAGTCATTCTAGTAGGTGTACAGTTGGCTTTACAGCTTGAAATGGACAGGCAAGTAGCCAAGAAAAGATCAGACAACCAAACTTTTGCTTTTTAATTACAGTGACAAGAAAATGTGTTGAAATTATAAAAAGGTTGTATGTTAAATATAAAGAATTTTCTAACAGTTTCACTGTCTAACTAACGAGAGACTGAAGAAAGTCGATTTGTGACATGCACAGGATATAAACCTCTCTTCGTCCTTTCTTGCACTGATATCAATGTATCATTTGGTAAAGATTTCAACAGTAATGACCATCAGTACCTGATAATTGTTAGCAATATTGAGTAGCAGGACATTTTTTCCTGATGTATACAAATATATAGCTGAGAATCATGTGATACAGCATTGGAAACATTCTTGGAATATGTGATAGTCTCAACGGGAGAGTAGAGTACTGAACTTAGAGTCAGTGGATTCAGTTTCCTCCATCGGAGACACTCACAAACATGTGACCTTTGTTCACTTGACTCCTTTCAGCCTCGAATATGCATTTGCAAAATGAAAAATATATTCTTTCATTCTGCCCATCTTAGCATGAAACTGTTGTAATAACAATATGCATTTAACTATGCTATGTATTTGATACTATGCAAACAACTGAAAATCATAAAACACTATATAAAATATAGGGTCATATCTGTGATGGCCCTTACCCCCAAAGAGCTCACAATTTGGCAAGAAAGCACTCAACTAATGACATTACAACTGATCACTGCTATAAACGTGGTACAAGTTTCCTTTGGAATACAAAGAAAGAATCATTGAAGGCTATAGATACTAAGCTTTTTTGTGCCAGGTTCTGGGTCCATATTTATCTCATGTACAGTCTATCACATCTCTTAGATGTGAATTTTATTATTCTCATTTCTTATAGAGAATATAACTGAACAATGAAGCAATTTGTTCATGATAACAAAGCTAATGAAGTTAGTATAATTCCACTTTTCATGGAAAGTTGGAAAAAGCCACATTTTATATCCTTAACTAAAGGGACCATTTCTAGAACTCAATTTACTATAATTCAAACTGCACTACATACAATAGATTACTTCATAGCTTGTTGATAATTGGTAAGTATAGGATCTTTACATGGAAATTCTTTTTTTCTTTTTTTTTTTTTTTTTTTTTTTGAGAGCCAGTGGAGGAGGTGGAGAGAGGGAGGGGACAAAGGATCTGAAGCGGGCTCTGCACTGACAACAGAGACCCCAGCGTGGGTCTCGAACCCAAACCATGAGATCACGAACTGAGCCGAAGTTGTATGTTCAACAGACTGAGCCACTCAGGCATCCCTACATGGAGATTCTTAAGGGTAGGATTCCTATTTACTCAAGAATCAGTTCCAGACATTGTCTCTGTATTCCTATTGCTGTTTGATTTTGTTTTTCTTCTATCAGTGAAAGAAAGAAGGCAAGAAAGCAAGCAAGCAAGAAAGACCAACACACATAAAAACTATCTCATTCTCTTTATGACCTTCAGTACCAAATAAGACTGATAGAATATCAGGATAAATTTGTGGCAGATTTAGTATCCTGTATGTCTCATTTTCATGGTTTCCAAGAAGTTAATAGGTTTGTAATGATTATAGCCTGATAAGGAGAAAAAAAAAAAAAAAAGAAAACACTGAACCGTCTAGAGTATAAAACAGATTCGAGAAAACTATTCCTTAGCTTTCCTGAGATTTTTCAGGCTTAACTATTACACAGAGATGCTATATTCTTTTTCCCTAAGATCTAAGAGCATTTCTTACTCATTCTTGTATCCTAAAATTTACCATAGTGTATGGCACCATATGGAAATTCATCAAATATTAGTTGAATATCAGATGTGAAAGGAGTTGGTGATGTAACTATAATTTCATATAATTTTTGTGGGTTCACTTATGTTCTATATTTGCAACAAGGTTCCTTTTAAGTTATTTTGCTGTTAGAATCACTATTGGTTGCTATTTAAGAGATCACCTCAAACTTCATTCAAAATACATTTAAAAAGAAAGAAAACTAAAAACTTAAATGTGTGTCTAACAGAGATTACATAAAGATTCTGAAATAGGCAGGTGAAAGATTGCCAAGTTTTAACGTCTATGCGGTAATAGGCCCTGAAAAGAAGTACTGGCTCTATCAGCTTGTGTTAAATGTACCCCAGTGAAGCCAAACAATGGTATTCCCAGAAACAATGCACCTTAGAAGAGTTAATACCAGCTAAATACATTGTTGTTTTTTTTTTTAATGTTTATTTACTTTTGAGACAGAGAGAGACAGAGGATGAACGGGGGAGGGTCAGAGAGAGAGAGGGAGACACAAAATCTGAAACAGGCTCCAGGCTCTGAGCTGTCAGCACAGAGCCCGATGCGGGGCTAGAACTCATGAGCCGTGAGATCATGACCTGAGCCGAAGTCGGACGCTTAACCGACTGAGCCAGCCAGGTGCCCCACCAGCTAAATACATTGTAACAGTATCATGCCAATTTCTGTTCCAGTAAGGCATAGAGAAAATAACGTATCTCTAACAAGAAAAACTTCAATGCTGTATTAACTGGTGATTGCATTTAAAATATTTTAAAACACATTCCAGAGGCAACTGGGTGGCTCAGTTGGTTAAACATCTGACTCTTGATTTTAGCTCCAGTCATGATCTCCTGGTTTGTGAGAGACAGCCCATGTTAGGCTCTGCACTGACAATGGGGAGCCTGCTTGGTATTCTCGCTTCCTTTCTTTCTGTCCCTCGTCTCTTCCCTCTCTCTCAAAATAAATAAATAAACTTTAAACACACACACACACACATACACATTCCCTAAAGTAACAGATATAATTCTAAAAAAAAAACCCAAAACCTAATAAATCTTCCTTCAATAGTCTGAAAAGAAACAAGTAGAAAACAAATTAAGCAAAGACTATTAGAACTCAGAAGTTAATAGAAACTAACATGAAAAGCAAGTTGATAATCAAAAGTAAACCTTTGGGACTTTATCAAAATAAAAAGCTTCTGCACAACAAAGGAAACAATCAACAAAACTAAAAGGCAACCTATAGAATGGGAGAAGATATTTGAGAATGACATATCTGATAAAGAGTTAGTATCCAAAATATACAAAGGACTGATACGATTCAACACCCCAAAACCAAATAATCCAATTAAAACATAGACAGAAGACACAAATAGACATTTCTCCAAAGAAGACATCCAGATGGCCAACATACATGGAAAGATGCTCAACATCACTCATCATCAGAAATGCAAATCAAAACTACAGTGAGATATTACTTCATACCTGTCAGAATGGCTAAAATCAACAACAGAAGAAACAAGCGTTGGTGAGGATATGGAGTAAAAGGAACACTCGCGGAATGTTGGTGGGAATAGAAACTGGTGCAGTCACTGTGGAAAACAGTATGGAAGCTCCTCAGAAAGTTAAATATAGAACTACCCTATGATCCAGTAATTGCATTACGGTGTATTTACTCAAAGACTACAAAAACACCAATTCAAAGGGACACATGCACTCCTATGTTTTTAGCAGCATTATTAACAATAGCCAAGATATGGAAGCAGCCCAAATGTCCATTGAGTGACAAACAGATAAAAAAGATGGTGCTATATACACACAATGCAATATTATTCAGACATGAAAAAGAATAAAATCTTGCCATTTGTAACAACACGGGTGGAGCTAGAGAGCATAATGCTAAGTGAAATAAATCTGTCAGAGAAAGGCAAATACCATACAATTTCACTCATGTATGGAAATTAAGAAAACAAATGCACAAAGGGGAAGAAAGAGAGAGAGAGAGAGAGAGAGCAAGAAACAGACTCTTAACTATAGAGAGCAAACTAATGGTTATCAGAGGGGAGGTGGGCAGGGAGGATGGGTGAAATAGGTGATGGAAATTAAGGAAGGAATCTGTCATGATGAGCACTGGGTGATACATGGAATTTTTGAATCACTATATTGTACACCTGAAACTAATATAACACTATATTAACTACACCAGAATTGTAATTTAAAAAACATTAAAAAATTAGAAATATAAATTAGAAAACAAACAAAAAAGTTGCAAATCAATTATACATGTATTCAAAGGAAAAGAAAAAAGAGTTCATGGAAAACATTCAATAAATATAAATTTTAAAGCATATTTTACCAAATTTTTAAAAGTAATTTTAAAAGAATTAACCAAAAAATACAAAATAAAACAGAATTAACCATGATGGCAGCAAAAGCCATTTCTTTCTATATGTTTGGCTGATATGGGTTCAAAGTTTGGGTAGAGAATAACTAAGTGAAAATTTAGCGCTGAATTAATACCACTCAAAATAAAATGGATAAACAAAACAAAATTTGGCACACTGACTTATATAACTAATTTCCCCAAATTTTTACTGTGGTAGAAAGTATTAACTCCAAGCAAATATCCAAATTTATCTGAACATAAAAAGTGAGGATGATCACCATCACTGTGGCCATTAATTCTACCTTTGTGAGGCAGTATGGAAAAGGCCACAGTGGTCTGCTCTCTGGCTCATCACATTTTACTCTATCAATTAGAAGGGATCTGGGGACAGGAAGTAGAAAAAGACTGTGGCCCTGAAGCATTTTTGCTCACTCAATTTTCACTGACATCTAGATCTGAGAGATATATTTTGGATTAAGAAAGATCAAATATATGCAAAATCTGCATTGGATGTGAAACTAGGGGCCCTTACACATAATTTTGCTGTAGGGTATCCATTGATCCCCTCTTATAGAGAAGGGATTGTTAAACTAAAATGGTTTCCACCAGATCAAACATTACAGTAGGTAGAATTTATCTGTAGTTTTAGACAGATCCTCATTTGTTGTATCCAAAGATACATCCTGAAATTAAAATTTTCTAGATAAATCAGTGTAACCTATGGATGAAATGTTACAAAAAGCCTTCTTTTTGACTCTTGATCAATATTCTGAGATGACTGCTCCCCATCACAAAGGCTAACTGGTTTTTTATGTTTTTCTCTGCTCCTAATGAAATCTGTATTGCTGACGTATTCTGGAAGAAATAAATAAAGAAGACTGGTATCTCAGCCAGTGCCTCCCGGAGTTCCACATGGCTGATGAATCCAGGCAGTGACAAATGACACACTATTCCTCCATATGCAGCCTTTCTCTCCCTCTCATCTTCTCATAGCTGAACACTGTCACATTCCTTGCAGAGGAAACACATTTCATAGCTGTCATCCTTGCATAAAAGGCAGAGGGAAGGGAAAATCCCTTTATCAATCTGCCTAAACATTCCGTTTTATTATTTACATATCAATTATCATGAGAAAACACTGAGTGTGTGTTTAGATAGAAAGTGTGGAAAGTTGCTTTGGAAGGCTTTACTTTCAAAGGAAAACATGTAGTGGAGAGTCAGGAGCAAAAGAATCCTCTTTTTCGAGAGCAATAGGAAGCCTCCTGCCTTGATATTCTTCATCTTCTTTCTGGCATCTCATGCTCACCAACTGCCTAATATTGGATGCATGTGGATCTGCCCATCTGTCCAACAGTCAATCTAATTTATGTGACTTACTAGGAAAACATTTAATGGAATATGAATAATATACAGTGATAAACAGTTTTTAAAATCTCCAAGATTTATCTTACTAGTAAAAACATTACTTTGTTCTTAGGGAGAAAGTTAATTTCACATACCCATGTAGGATCAACTAGAATTGTTAACAAGCATGGAAAAGCAAGAACTTTTGTGATAAGTATGCGAGATACAAGTAATTTTATTAGAATCGGCCCATATTCTATAATATGCTAACTTACTAATATGCACCAAAAATCACACAGAAATCTGAAGTAGAGAATGACCTTTGCCATTTTATACATTCTTGAAGTTTGTCTTTTTAAATTAAGATAAAAAAATTTTCTGGTTATTTAGTTGTTTTGCAGAAGACTATAACATTTGCCTTTGCTTTCAGAAGAAGAAAACAGTCCCTATTTAAATGAATAAAATTCATTTTATATACATTTATTATGTATTGGAAATGTACTTGGAAGGTCAGCATAGCTGGAGGGCAGTGCACCAGTGGAAAAGGGAAAGGACATAGAGCTTAGTGAGAGCCACCGGATGTAGGGTCTGTAAACCACAGTAAGGATTTGGATTTCATTCTGTCTGTGAAAGGAAGCCACTAGATGGTTGACAGCAGGGGAGGGATGATTTGGGTTTTGTTTCAAAAGAATTACTGTGACTGGTAGGGAACAGAGTGGGGTGTGTGAGTAGAAGCAGGGAGGTCACTTCAGAGGCCAGGGAAGGAGACCAGGTGAAGAAATGATGAACACCTGGCCAAGGATGGTGGAACAGAGAAAGGAGCCATGGGAAGATCAGGGGTATATTTTGAAATACAGGTGAACTGATTAGCTATAGAATTGGATGGAGGATGTGAAAGAAAAAGAATCAAGGATTCTTTCAATGTTTTTTACCTAAGCAACTAAATATGAATAGTATATCTGCAGATGCTAGGAACACTGAGTAAGGTGAAATTACTACACATTTCAGCAGTTACAGAATGCTGTTTTGTATTTCTGGAGGCTTGAACTGGACTTTTTAGACCAGGTAAAATTCAGACAGGAAGCCTAAAAGCCTTCTCGAAGGTAAAGCAGAGTTAAAAATTACATATTAGATGAGCTAACTGGAAAGTATTTTGAAAACACTTGTCTGCCTAGACTGAAGAGTTCTGTCGAGCAATTGTGACATCTCTGATTAAAAAGAAAGAGAGACCAAACAAAATTGGTCTTGAATAACAAGATTATGTCTTGAGGCTTGATTCTATAGATAGTGGACAGCCACTGGCTAATTTTTCCAGAACTAATCTAGCTAGTAACTTGCAAATTATGTTAAGGGAAGTACTGCCAAAAGCCATTTCATAGATTCCAAAGATAGATCAATGTAGATGCATTTATAAAATGGTTGAACTCTGAGAAGGACCAAGCAGATTTCTAAATTGCTACCATAAATTTCATCACACACACACACACACACACACACACACACACACACAACCTCGCACCCACCCTCATGTATATACACACATCAACAACACTAACCCACCACTCACAGCGTAAAATAGTACCTTCCTCAAGTCACATTGTTTGTAGTTTCTTTTTAGAAAGGTATCAATTACTTTCAAATTTCTATTTGCAACTGAAGTCTACGTCTCCTCAATACATATGTCGTTCTTATTATGTTTCAATAAACTCTTAGGTCCAAAAATGCAACATTTTAAAATGTGACTTTAGGCATTTGGGATGATCAGATCTTCTAGTTAGGACCAAAAGGCAGTGTCTATTAATGAGATACTCACAGGTTATAGGAAAGACTAAAGCATATAAAGGTCTTCCTAGTCCATGTACAAGGCCTTTGTTCATATATAAAATAAATTGTACATTGTGGATGAATTTATCTAATTCCAAGAGAAGTAAACTCCAGTTAAAAAAAGTATATTTTTACAATTTTCTTTTTTTTTCTTTTGTTTTGTTTATTTCTAGAGAGAGAGTGCACACGTGAGAGCATGTGCATGTGTGTGCGCGAACAGGAGACGGGCAGAGAGAGAGAGGGATGGAGAAAGAAAATCCCAAACAGGCTCCTCACTGCCAGCACGGAGCCAGACACAGGGCTGGAACCCACAAACCGCAGGATCATGACCTGAGCCAAAATCAAGAGTCGGACGCTTAACCGACTGAGCCACCCAGGTGCCCCTACTTTTACAACTTTCTATATGTCATCAGATTAACAAAAACATTAAAAGTTTATTTGCAAGCTTAAGGAGATCTGAGTATACATGAATATAAAATGATGACAGCTTTCTCAGAGCCCAAAAGATTTGCATTAAAATTTTCAAAGTCAAATTGTAAGGCCCCAAATGATCAGATAAACTTGCCAAAAATGAAAGAACAAATAAAGCATTAAACTCATTCAGGCAGTATAACTCATTACTCTGCAAAAATCTTTGTTCAAATTTATCTTGAAATTTGGATGTAGTACCCAGTATTATTAGATAGATAAAAAGACAATCGCTGAAATGGTATTTTAATTTGGTTTGACAGTTGGGATCAAGAGAAATAAGGACTATAGCTAGATATATCTGAGAAACAATAAGAGACTATGAGTGCTATGATACCTCACTCAGAGACAGCCTTTCTCTAAACTTAAACGGAAGGAGGTGGGGGAAGCAATCTTCAAGCAGTCTGTGAAACCGATAGACTAACAAACTCCTACATATACTCATCATGATGAAGAGCTAGATATCAATGCCTAGAGCACAATAAATTGGTTTTGTACATCACTATATTTCTGATGATGCCTGGCATAGCATTTCACACACAGCATGACTTTAACAAATACGGACCAGATGAATGGATGAGTAAATGGGTGAATGGATGAATAACTAATAGTATAACTATATTTTTAAGTACCCATGAAACTGATTTTTTTTTAATTCGTTGAACAAACATAAACAGAACTGGGACACTAAGAAGGAAAATTGGCTTCTTTAAGTTCTAATTATGGTCAAACCAGCAGAATGTTTAGTCACATAAATGTTGAATATAGTGGAATATTATAAACACACCACTTATTATGCTTTTGTTATGAGTCTGATACATACTTATTAAAGGAAATTAAAGAAAATATAAGTAAGCAAGGGGAGCCAATAAAATGACTATAATCCGTGACCCAGAAAAAGTCTACTGTAGTGTTTCCTCAAGGACATCGTGGGAGGACTTTTTGTGGTTGCTGTAATGCCTGAGGGATAGTGCTGGCATCTCACAGGCAATGCCTGTGAATGAGAGAGTTCTCCAAAGCAAAATATTATTCAACCAGAAATGCAAAGAGTGCTTCACTGAGAAAAACTGAGAGCCTGATGCATTTACTTGAGGTCTTTATACACACATACACCAGGCACAGATGGTTTCTAAATAGAAATAGGTAATACTATACAAACTGTTCATATTGTTTAGTAATCTGTTCTTTTCACTTAATGCAACAAGAGCGTCATTCCACTCCATGAAGTATTCTGTTCTTCTACCCCAACATTTTAATGGCTGTTCAACATACCACTGTATGGATCACCCATATCTTAGGCCTTATCAACCTTATCTAAAACCCTATGGTCAAACTACTAACAATTTTCTTCAACTTAACATTATAATCAATGCTGAGATGAATATCCTTATATTTAAATTCGTGATCAGTGGGGCACCCGGGTGACTCAGTCAGTCAAGCATCCGACTTCAGCTCACGTCATGACCTCACAGTTTGTGAGTTTGAGTCCCACATTTGGCTCTGTGCTGACAGCTCAGAGCCTGGAGCTTGCTTCAGATTCTGCATCTTCCTCTCTGTCTGCTCTCCCCCGCTCACACTCTATCTCTCTTTCAAAAATAAATAAACAAAAAATATAAATAAATAAATTCATGATAATTTATTTTTTTTAATTTTATTTTAGAGAGAGAGAGAATAAGCTGGGGGGAAAGGAGCAGAGGGAAAAAGAGAGAGACTCCCAAGCAGGTTCCATGCTTAGCACAGAACCTGATGTGGGGCTCAATCCCATGACCCTGGGATCATAACCTGAGTCAAAATCAGGAGTCAGACGCTCAACTGACTGAGCCACCAGGTGCCCCTAAATTAATGGTCATTTAAATTCTTAGAAGTGAAACTGTTGATTGAAAGAATATACATAATTTCAGTGCCTTTAATATAGATTTCCAACATGTACTCAAGAATGATATGTATCAATTTGTGCTCCAACCATCATGTTGGTGATTGAGTGGACATCTGTCACATAAAGTTACCAGAAATGTGAAACACCAACTGAAGGCACTGTAACCTTGGGTAATAGCTGTAATAGGCAATTCCCTATCCCACATTTAAACAGGTGTGAGGATTGCTGTGAAATAAGATCACAGTTGAGCCACTGAAAGTAAATTATAAAAGTTCAAGTTCCAGACCCTTTTCCATTGTTTTCTCCACAGTAAAGTATAAAAAGAAAGAGGAGAGAGATTTCTAGGGAAATAGATTTGAAAGAAAGTATTAGTGGAGTGTCAGAATCTGTATTTTGCTCTGAATACTTCTCTCTGAATATTTCTCTATGAGTGGTAACTCATGAAGTTGGAGAGATCTGTGAGCTTGGCAAGCTCACATCTCATTCCCTGGTGGGATTCTGCCTGAAGAGTAAGACCAAATAACTTTCCTAATGCTAATAGAGTATGAGCAAATAATCACACAGACATGGGGGGCTGACATACCAAGTTGGAGAGTTTAATCTTGCTCCCCTCACACCTACATCCCCTGATTCCTGAGAGTTGAGGCTGGTATGGCAGGGGTTCCTAAGTTTCCCCTGAGCCCAGATCAGGTAAAAAGAGGAGTATATGGGCTCTGGTGGCCAAGTGTGGATGACAGAAGCAGGGGATGACAGGAGAACAGGAGTGGATAGATCGGCACATTTAGACCACACCACATACCACATCAGAGAGTCACCCCAGGACATTAATAGCTGTGCCAAATGAAAACCAGGCCCAATCAAGAGCAAGGATATTGTTGTTCCTATCCTTCCTTCTTTCCCCCTTTGCAGACATATCACCTCATTTTCAGGTGAATTTGGGGAGAGGAAACTTTGAGCTCATGTTAAGTTCTGGCAACAAGTAAACCTTGCATTTGGTTGAATATTTATACAATAAGTCTGTTTAACATGGGAAATAACTAAACATTAATTGCAAGGCCTTAAATGTTATAAACTAAGCATTAGTGCTTATCATGAAAGTGTCACAGTCAGATAAGCTTGGGATTGTATACCTCCTCTGGAAGCTCCCATTCTAGAAAGTTTTGGCATAGAAAATTAGCTTCAGGAAAAACTCCCTGGCCTTCTTCCCTTCAATGGACTTTCCTTCCTTTGAGTATAAGGGAAGGAGCCGAGAAGATACACGGGCAAATCTTAGACATGTCCCTATACAGGTCAGCAGGGAGCTTCATCAGCATTTGGTACAAAAACTTCATAGGAATGAAGAAAGTCATTTCTTTTGCCTTGTTCAAGAGATTTTATAGAAAATGGCTATAAAAGAATAGGATTTAGATATGAGATCCTTAGTCCTGATGATCTCTCTAAATATCTCTAACCCAGGACCTACACACCAACCTTATTAAGAAAAAGACAACAAGAGTGAATGAGAACAATTTCAGTCAGCCTGAGCTCCAGACCTGAGCTCCACTAAACGCCCAGAACTACTCTCCATGGCTTTGGTATTAAAAAGGCATTTAGAAAAGACAGCACCTCTACTCCTAATAAGATATTAGGGCTCTGGGATTTTCTTCTATTTCAAAGAAAAAAAATTTAACTTCATTTACACCTGTTTCCCTAAATTATTTCTTTCTATTTATATCATGTGTGTAATATTTAGTAGAACCACATTGAGGAAATCAAAGGAAAAACAATAGTAATGTAACTTCATTTTATTTAGCTAAATAAAGTAGGATGTTCATTGAATGGTTTTTACATTTTCTGTGTTTACAATTTACTTATATAAACGAGACCTTAAATTATATATCTAACACAATTCAATGAAAATACAGCCTCTTCTTAATAAAATGTCCCCACTGTATAACATGTTACAGTTCATGTTTATCTTTTGTGTGCATGATTTCACTTCATTCACAAAGACTCTGTGCAGTGGCTGGCCAGTTACAGACACTCAAGTAGTTTTGGTTTAGAAAGGTTAAATGAATTCTGAGGTCTGGCAATGTGTAACTGAACAAACTGGCCTAAAATTCAAGCCATTAAACATACTTAAAACATTTTGACTTCATTTAATCCAGCCCTTTTATTTCACAGATGAGACAATCCATGCTCAGAGGGGTGAGATGATATCACTCAGCAGAGGGAGAGAGACAAGACCAATTCCATGTTCCCTGACTTAAAGCCCATGCCCTGAGCTTTGAGCCATGCTTTTCCTACACATGACCAAATCAAATGATGTAGGTAAATCAGAAACCCAGTACAAAGATAAAGGTCAGTGGCTATCATGGGGAGACAAAAGAATAGATATAGAGCAGCTTTAATTAGAAAACTTGTGAACTGCTTTTGTTTTAAATTCCCAAGTGTTAGTTTCCCTTGCAGAAAGACTACGAGGGAAAGGTTATTACTTTAAGCAGTTATTAGTATTTAGTGAAGATTACTTTTTAAGGTGCCTACTTTACATACATCATAATGGTAAAAATTGAAGATGAAGTATTTTTAATGCCATTGTATGCTTTTCATGACAATTATGTTAATCTTCAAACTCAGTGATGTAGCTGGAGCATGTGCTTTCTCCAATTTCACTAGATAGCAAATAATACACAGTCTACTGGCCAAAAACTGGGCCCTTCAGACAAAGCTGTATGTACATACTCAGAAAACTCCTGTGGCATAAATTAGCACAGTGTATATTTAAAGGACAATTCTCCACTTTTTTGAGGATTTCCAACAATTAAATAGGATAAAGTGTGTATATGTATGTGAATTGGAGATAATTTGCTATTATGGCTTGTCAGACAGTTAAATTCTAGTCTTAAACTCTTAAATTCTAAAATTCATAAATTAACAGTTCACACATTATAGTTCACAATTTAAAAAGCTGCCAAATGAATTCATTCTTATGAATTGAGTTCCAAATAAATTTATTATATTGTGTTAGTGTGAAGAACACAAAGGAAAAGTAAGGTAGTTTCTACTTCTAACCAGGAAGATAAAATATATATTCTTTTTAAAAAACTGTTTTATTCATTCAATTATTTATTTATTCAAAACACATAATTTCTAGCTCAGTGTTCCTTGTATTAATGTACCACCATAGCCATATTAAGAATTAATTACTACTTTGAGAATTTTCAAAATATCTGTTTAGTGATTCTAGAATCACCTGATAGAGGAATATTTAAATTGTAACTTGCCATTTGCAACAATGTGGATGGAACTAGAGTGTATCCTGCTAAGCAAAATAAGTCAGAGAAAGACAGATATGTGATTTCACTCATATGTGGAATTTAAGAAACACAATGGTTAAACATAGGGGAAGGGAAGAAAACATAAGATAGAAACAGAGAGGGAGGCAAACCATAAGAGACTTAAATACAGAGAACAAACTAAGGGTTTCTGGAGGGGCAGTAGGTGGGGGGAAGGGTTAAATGGGTGATGGGCATTAAGGAGGGCACTTTTTGGGATGAGCACTGGGTGTCATATGTAAATGATGAAACACTGGGTTCTACTCCTGAAGCCAAGACTACACTGTATGTTAACTAACTTGAATTTAAATTTTAAAAAATTGTAACTTAAATATTTCAATGTTTTGCAAAGTTTTGATAAAATTTCTTATAAAAGAATTACCTCCTATTTGAATTTACAAACTACTTATTTTCTCCTCATCAGGGAACAATTGGGTTGATGAGATATATCATTCAACTCTAGTTCCATAATTGTGTAGTTGCATGCAAAACACGATTGGCATCTCATTTACCTTATTTCTATTCCTTTGAATTCAAGTAAATATATTTTGCCCTAGATTTTTGTGTTTTTTAAATATCTATTTTCTTTTGATAAAGCAAACACCATCAACTATCTCCCTGAAAATTGGAAAACTAAAAGCCTATATTTGAAGGGGCAGAAATTCAAATTATTCTTACTTTTTAGAAACAAAAAAAACTGATTATCATTGAAGTTTGGGAAGTGACTACTGTATGTCATAATGAAAAAATACATCTGTTACCTTTATTCCTGTCACCGAAACATATTAATATTCTTTTTCCAGGTTTTCCATTGAATTACGAGGTGGAAATACGGCTCAGATGGTAGCAGAGTTTTAAAATGAAAACACCTTAGCTTGAAATCTTTCTACATATAATAGTATCTGATTCATGAAACTATCAAAATTATCATGTTCTTTTTGCAGGTGAAGGGACATTTGCAATAGGTGTTAGCCACATGCACAGTAAAGACTGATTCATAAAAGTATGGTTATTGCTTTCACGGTGCATTCACTGAATTTTAATTCACATTAAGCATTTATGAAGGAATAAGCCAATTTCAGAAATATGGTTTAAAGCTATTTGCTGGTGTGCCTTGAAGCAGTTCTATCAGACTCTTCCTATAATACATTTTCTAACAAACACAACTACTATCACAACTGGTTCTTTGAAGACTGAAATTGGATTTGTAGCCATGTATCTATTGCGGGGTTATAATCCTTACACATTATTAACAACTGGTCCTAGGACTCAGGTGGGAGAATTTTTATGTTTCTGTCTAAACAGCTAAAATATTGTGGCTGTTATCTCTATGTGTGTGAGGTAATTTCATGGCCTGCTGACAAAAACAAAATTTAAAGTAGAATATATATTGAGAGTACAGATCTCTCTCTCATTCTTAACAACAAGCATTTTTTCCCTTATGGTGGATATGTACTTTTTACAGATACATACACAGTCTCAAAGAGCAGAAATGCTCCTTTTTCCCAGGGGTAAATATGTCAGTGCTATGCCAAGACCCCACATTTCTTGAAGGCTGGAGCAATCCGTGTGTTATCCACCTCTGTATTCCTCATGGTACCCAACTGAGTGTCCAGCACATACAAAGTACCCATTAAATGAATGAATGCTATTGAATTTTAATGAAAACATAACCATAAGCCTATATTCCTTACAACTTCATGTACAATTATTGTGCACCTTCCCATTCACAACCTTACAAGATTAAGTGTCATTAGGAATCATGATTAATCCTTCCTGAACCCAGTGAAATATTATTAGATGTAAAGAAAGTCCAACATAACAGATGTGTTTCCAAGTGGAGAGACTTCATGTAATATTAGTGGACTTTCATATGAGCTTAAAATATTGATTTTTTATATGCCACATTGCAAAATATTACTGATTATAGACATGTTAAAACAAAGAAATCATATCAATTAGGTTTTTTCTTTAGTTACAACATGCCTTAAGCTAAGATTACGATGCTGTTAATCTTGACATCTCCTGTTACCTTGTTATAAACAATACACTATTAAGATTATACCTATAATAGGTATATGCTTCTTCAAAGAAATCTGAAAGATTGACTGTCACCTTTGGCTTATTTATGAAATCAGCATAAATGAGTTAGCTGATGTCAACATCCATCATCTGATTATTTGATTAGAAGGTCTATAATACTCAAGTGTTTAAAAATAAGTCTGCATCAAGCTAGACATCGTAGCTCTGCTAAGTCAAAGGAAAGTTAAGTAGAAGGACATTTAAATGTTATAAATTATGTCAAACCTGTTATTTTTCATTCCTGCTTTGTTTTACTCCTCCAGCACAAACTTGGTTAGCTATCTTCTTATGAATTAATGCAGGAGCACAGAGTATGCATGCTACTATCCATTTGAAATCAATATTTTCCAGATAACTAGGCTGGAGCCAGTAAAAAATTCTTAAAATCTGATCTATTTTTTTCAAAATGTTTCATACTGTTTAGGCACTTCACTCTGATTCTGAAGAAAAATAAAAACAGATGAACTTGAATATTTCAAGTATCTGAGGCTATAGATATTTCAAGCTTATTTCCTGAATTAAACCTATTAATTTCCATGCAGATAGTTCAATGCCTAAATGGCATGTGATAATGAAGCTGACTGCTGTACTATTTGTCAGGCAGTGGCTCTATAGGAGATGTAGAACTTTCACTCTCTATAAATTAAAAAATATATATTTTACAAAAGTATAGACTTCAGGGACACTGAAGATCCAGCTCTTCTAGAGTATTCCAGAAAGCAATAAATAAATGCTCATTTGTTCAGCAAGGATTTATTTAAGCAGTAACCACATGCAAAGCACTGTTGAGGGGTTGTAATGGAGTCAATGTAGTGACTAGCTGTATACTGCACACATAAATGTACTACAGAACCTCTTACTTGATTGTTTGTTTGTAATAGTCTTGGTATCAGCAGATAACTTGTTCTCAATAGAAGTAGTAAACAAATTTTGTCTATATAACTCTGTTTGAACTTAAAGATTGAGTATTTCTGCCAGTGCATTTGCAGCCTGTTTTCTACCATGCCAATCAAATAAGCTTTAGGAAATAAATTGTGTAGCTATAACCTCTTGTGTGCACACAGGTAAAAATATAGATCAGTAGATGTATTATTCTAATGTATTCAGTAGAGGAGCTAATAATATTTGATAAAGCAAATTCTTAAAATTCAAGACATCCTATTTGTCCTTTAATCTAATGTCTTATAATTAGAAATTAGATCTAAGGATAGCTTCATTCATATGAAATTCAAATTCAAAATAATACATATCTGTCATTATATCTCTCTTTTAACATCAAAAAGGAGATAGAGTACACCAAAGCAAACATTCCCAAAGAAATAAATTTATCAAAAACCAGAAAAACCAAAATGAGCTACTGGAGCTCTTGATTAAAGAAAAAAAAAAAAAAAGGAAGAGAAAACACCACAGGGAGGAAATAAAGAAAAGAAGGAAGGGTGGAAGGGAGAAGGGGAGGAAAAGAAGGAGAGAGGGAAGGAGGAAAGAAATGGGCGGGCGGGGGGGAGATTTGTTCTACTAATCAGGGAGTAATGAGCCAAATACCCTCAAAGGGCATGAGGGCTAAACATCAATATAGCCACTCCTTTTGCAGTGTTCTTGATATTCAAGAGAAGGACCAACTGCCAACAGAATGGCACAGCCAACAGTCCACTCCAACAACCCAGTAGTCCTGCTAATCATATCCCTCTTCCCTCCAGTATCATGAAATGAACCACCAAATCTTGTTGATATTACCTCCTAGTTTTCAAATTAATCCTTTCCTTTCTCTTCCCCCACTAACATCTTAGAATATGCACTCATCTCCTCTTTCCATCATAGCCCACTAACTGTCCCTGGTTTCCACTCTTCCCTCCCTTTAATCTGTTTCCTGCCTGACAGGTAGAGACATCTATTCAACAGGCAAAATTATAAGCTAACATCCTTGCTTAAAAATTTTTAATAGGTTCCTTCATTCTTAGAATAAAGACCAACAGTCTCAACCCAGCCAACCAGGATGTGACCTCCACACACCTCTCCAGCTCCTTCTACCTTATTTTCTGTGGCTCCAGCTACAGTCCATAGTCCCCTCCTACCACATGAGATTTCCTCATGTTGTTACTTTTGCCTGCAATGTTTTTTATCCAACTTCCACTTGCTTATTAATTGCCAGCCATTTTTCTAGATCTCAGTGCAAACATCACTTCTTCAGGGAAGCCTTTGTAATGTTCTCCCTTACCCCTATTGCATACTAGCTGGGATATTCTCAGCATTATGTACTCCATAGCATTTCACAGTTTAGAACTGCATACATATTGTGTGGCAATTAGATGCTTATTATTAATCTTTGTCACTAGACTGTAAGTTTAATGAAGAGAAAAAACAGCGTATAGTTTTCTGACATACAGTGAGCAAGCATTATTTCTTGAGTGAAGAATGAGTATGTCGATGGAATCATTAACAAGTGGTTAAAGCTTCGATAATTTGCTTATTTCCATTTACCAGAATCATTTTGATCAGAGTTTGAATGATGAAATTACACTACTTCACAATCTCATAATAAGTAAATTGAATGATTTATCTAAACTGTCTAGCATTTTGGGGATTTCATAGATACAGCCACAACGGAAAGATTATTAGCATCTTTCTTGAGTTATAATAGAAACTCAGAACATTGTTGCTAAATTGGGCTTTAACAGTTTTCTGGTATAGTTTCTCATTATTTGAGAAAGAGTTTTAGGAGATTCTCAAAAGGTCATCCAGCCTGTTGGTGATAGAGCAGGGATGAAAATCAGCTATTTAAATTCTAGTTTAATTTTTTTATAGAACTATACTGCAATTTCTAGGTATTATGGCTTCATTTTCATATTAAAAACTTGGAAGAACTTGTAAGTACACATAAGAGAAATATCTCCAAATGTTTAATTTTGTTATATCATTTAGATTTCTGCTTAAAGTATGAAGATAATAGTAATATTTTTAGAAAAGTAAAAACCAAGCCCAATTTCTTAAGAAATGAAGCACTTTCATGCCTTATTTGCAATTTACACTGTAGGCCTTAAGTAGGGGTGAGAAGCGGATGGTACATGTTTCCCTGTTTTTTTAATATTCTGAAGCACAGAATTTTTCCAGTTATTTCTGGTTGTCCACAAATCAGCTATAAAAGCTCAAAGGGAAGGTAAGTGATTAGGGAAGGGACATAGTGGATGGGAAAAGCCGTACTGGTATCCAATCAATTACAATTGGCCATGTGATCTTGGACTGCTCGCTTCCCCTCTGCAGATTTCATGTTCCCCATCTGCACAGAGAATTGGTCTAAATCATGGACTCTGTCTATTTATGGGCTTCCAAGACCCCCCTAAGCCTTTCATTGTGTATATTTCTGAGAAGAGAGTCCACAGCTTCTATCAGATTTGGCAGAAGAGTCTAGGACACCAAACAGGTTAATTGCATCTGTCCTAATACCTGCGGTCCCTCCTAACTTTTGAAAAGTACTAAAGCTACAAATATAATTATAAATTGAGACTGAAAGTAGAAATTTGTATGACTATTAGCACAAGAAATATGATTATTTGAAAAGCGTAATCCACACAAAAGAATACTACTTTCACCAGCCATACATTTCAGTGTAGGCTGAAGAACTTCACTAGAAGCCCAGCCCAGATTTTCCATAACTAGCATAAGTTTCCCAGATGATATAAATACATGTGATAAATTTCAGTATGTCACAGGTTTTTAGTCCTGTGTTTCTAATATCAATGTTTTAATGATCCATCAAAGCAGGCCTGCTACATAGCATTGTATGGAGTGGAAATAACCCAGAGTAGTTTGCCAGCAAGTAAAGCTATTTTCTTATAGTTTTTCAAAATATCTATTCCAAAATCTCTCTGGTTATAACTTTCAGATAGTTGAATAGCCACAGTTGCTATACTATCCACATAATTATTAGATACAGAAATAAAAATCACTTTGCTTGTTTACTTATTTCCTTCCTTCTTTTCCTCCTTAATAAATATTCCTAATTATCTACTATGTGTCGGGTACTGTTCCAGACACTTGTGAAATATCAGTGAACAAAATCAATATATTCCACCCTCATGGTGCTTATATTTTAGGAGGGGACAAAGAAAATAACAATAGATATTTTTTAAAAAAAGTAAGTTATTCATGATTCTTAAAGGTGATACATGCTTTGGTATAAAAGGAAAAAAATAAACAGTAGGGAGACTGGGAATACCAGAGGTGAAGAGAATGACTCCAATCTCAAATAGTACAGGGTAGGCCTCACTGAGAAGGTGTCATTTAACAAGACCTGAGAAGATGAGGCCGTGAACCAAGTATACAATCTTGGGGAAGAGCCTTCTAGACAGAGAGAGGAGCCAGGGCAAGGGAGTTCTTGGTTTGTTTAAGGAGTAGCAAGGAGGCCATGGTGTCAGAGAAACAGCAAACATGTCTGCTGCTGTGGTCTCGAAATTTATGATATTTCATATTCCAGTTGACATCTCATTTTCTATCACTTACCTGTCAAAATGAAAGTCATAGTATCTTTTGTATATTCTTACTAGTGTCTCATATTTGTCAAGAAATGCATTCAAAGTTCTGAGAATTTTAAAATCACCCCAAAAGCACAATCTCCGGTTGGTATACAATTTAAGTCTCTCCGTTCCCACAAACATGTATTTGCAAATGAACTGCTATGCGATAAGCAAATGTACCATTTAATAAGAGATGATGTCATTATAAAGAAATCAACTAAAAGATCTTCATTTTGAAAATCTGTCATTTGGGCACAAAGCATTTGTTATGTTTCAACAAAGAGAGATTGCAAGACTCATAGCTAACGTGAAAGCACCCATTCTTTCTGAAATGTCATAGTTCTTTTCATATTTATTACATTTGTTCATTTCATTAACTTTCTTCCAGAAAATTAAACAATCATGATTACTGTACAGCTTTCACGGCATTTATCTGGATTAATGCCTCCAAAAAGAATGCACACATGAAGGTAGATCTTTTTTTTTTTTTTTTTTAACGAGAGGAGGGTAAGTCAGCCCTCCCTCAAATAAGCATCTTATTCCTGCCTTCCATGAAAATGCATTGCGATCCCGAGACTTTGCAAATGCAACATAAAATGTATGCAACCATACCTTGCCCAACTGATCCTTTTTGCCAAAGCCAGTGGCAGCTGCGATGCTCCCTGCTCCCTCCACTGTCTTTTGTGCAACTGCTGTCACCCCTGTCACCACCGCCTCACCAACATTTGTCACTTGCTCTTTGGTCTTCTCAGCCACTGGGATAAATCCAGAACAGCAGATTAACAGTGGGACAGTGGAACAACTGGGACTTAAAATAATTTCACTTCCACTAGCTGTTAACTTCTAAAGACCTGTGTTTACACATACCATAAATAACTGAGGTGTCAGAAGAAATAAAAACTACAGAGATTTTTAAGTGAGTGTCGTTTAGACAAACATCAAATCTTTGCTAAGATATGTTGTTGTAATCCTGCAAATATTAAAACGTGCTTCAAGTGTAATGATCACAAGTTGAAAGCCTTTGAGCAATTGAGGTTTGGTTAACATTTTATTAAGGAAAGTTTACAGAAAGCAACGATTCCAGGTGCAGTTATTGTGAGATGAAGTAATTATTTATTTATTTATTTCAATTTCAATGCCAATTCTTTAATCTCACCGAGCATGCCCATTTTCACCATACCTTCCTAGTCACACAACACATATGTGCTCATGTTACCCTCTGAAATGAACAATACAGATGACATGGTACTATTTATAGAAAATCCAAAAGGCCCCACCAAAAGACTACTAGAACTGATAAATGAATTCAGTAATGTTGCAGGATACAAAATAAATCTATAGAAATCTCTTACGTTTCTATATACCAATAATGAAGGATCAGAAAGAGAAATTAAGAAAATAATCCCATTTATAATTGCGCCAGAAATAATAAGATACCTAGGAATAAACCTAACCAAAGAGGTGAAAGATCTGTACTCTGTAAACTATAAAACAATGATGAAAGAAATGGAAGACAACACAAGGAAATGGGAAGACATTTCACGCTCTTGGATTGGAAGAACAAACAATGTTAAAATGTCTATACTACCCAAAGCAGTGTGATGTGATCCCTTCAAAATACCAGTGGTATTTTTCACATAAGCAGAACAAACAATTCTAAAATTTGAATAGAACCACAATGGACTCCAAATAGCTAGAGTAACCTTGAAAAAGAAAAGCAAAGCTGGAGGCATCACAATTCCAGACCTCAAGTTATAAAGTTATAGAGATCAAAACAATATGATACTAGCTCAAAAATAGACAATTAGATCAATGGAACAGACTAGAGAACCTAGAAAATAATCCACAACTATATGATCAATTAACCTTTGGCAAAGCAGGAAAGAATATCCAGTGTGAAAAAGACAATCTCTTCAGCTATTGGTATTGGGAAGACTGAATGCAAAAGAATGAAACTGGACCACTTACACAAAAATAAAGTCAAAATGGATTAAAGACTCAGTGTGAGACCTGAAACCATAAAAATCCTAGAACACTGGCAATAACTTCTTTGACATTGGCCAGAGCAACTTTTTTCTAGATATGTCTCCTGAGGCAAGGGAAACAAAAGCAAAAATAAGCCACTGGGAATATATCAAAATAAAAAAAAAACTTCTGCACAGTGAAATAAACAATCAACAAAACTAAAAGGAAACCTATAGAAAGGGAGAAGATATTTGCAAATGACATGTCTGATAAAGGGCTAGTATCCAAAATATATAAAGAACTTATAGAACTCAACACCCAACACCCAAATAATCCAAATGAAAGATGGGCAGAAGACATGAACAGATATTTCCCCAAAGAAGAGATCTGGATGGCTGACAGACATATGAAAACATGTTCATCATCACTTACAATCAGAGAAATGCAAATCAAAAGTACAAGGAGATAGAATCTCATACATGTCAGAATGTCTAAAATCAACAATGCAAGAAACAAGTATTGGTGAGTATATGGAGTAAAAGGAAAACTTGTGCAGTCTTGGTGGGAATGCAAACTGGTGCAGGCACTGTGGAAAACAGGATGGAGTTTCCTCAAAAAGTTAAAAAAATAGAACTACCCTATGATCCAGCAATCACACTATTGCATATTTACTCAAAGAGTACAAAAACAGTAATTCAAAGAGATGCATGCACCCCAATGATTATAGTAGCATTATGGAAGCAAACTAAGCGTCCATTGACTGATGAATAGATAAAGAAGATGCAATATATGCGATGAAATATTATTCATAGAAAGGAATGAAATCTTGCCATGTGCAACAATATGGATGGAGCTAGAGAGTATAATGCTAGGCAAAATAAGTCAGTTAAAGAAAGACAAATATGTGATTTCACTCCTATGCGAAATTTAAGAAACAAAGAAAATGAGCAAAGGGAAAGAAGAGAGAGAGAGAGAGAGAGAGAGAGAGAGAGAGAAATCAAGAAGCAGACTCTTAATTATAGAGAACAAACTGATGGTCACGAGAGGGGAAAGGGGGGGCATGGGTTAAATAGGTGACAGGGATCAAGGAGTGCACTTGTCATGGTGAGCCCCAGGTGATGCATGGAATTATTGAATCACTACATTGTACACCTGAGACTAATATAACACTGTCTGTTTACTAACTGGAATTAAAATAAAACTTAAGCCAAAAAAAATGAACAATAGAGTAAGGTATGGTTATGAAGAAATTTTAATCCTTTTATGAAACTTCAAGCTTCAAAACAGGGTTTGAAATAAAAAGATTGATTTTCAACAATTTTAATGGCAACAAAAGAGCTAGGTGTTTAGTATGAAAATGAAGTTTGTTGAGCAAACTTATAATTTATTTTCATAAAACAAAATACAATATGGTGATTCAGTAGATTTTTTTAATAAGGTAAAAATTTAGAGAAGACAGTGTAAATAGTTTGGGATTAGATTAGGAAGCAAAAACTTAATCTCATATCAAAATTTCTCTAAAACCATATCTGATATAATTGCTGTTTTAATCTTTGTATATTACGTCCATGCAATTCCCAAATAAAGGAAACTCCAATAAAAATGTTTGTTTCAATTAAATGAAGATTTCTATGAAAAAACAAAACACAAGATCTTCTGCTCTGTTAATAATCTCAAGGTTGATAGAGAAATAAAACAATCTCTCTCCATCTAAACCTTATAACACTTATAAAGTCTACATCTTGCATCTTTTATCTCCATTTATGTAACGTTTGCCTTCATTTTGCCTCATAAACTCTTTCTTTTCTGCTTTTCCCCCAGATTTCAAGAATTTGCGGTTTTGAGTGATACTTTTCCTCAGGCCCTCTCCTAAGCAAATGGAGACACTTTTTGGGGGGGGCGGGAGGTTATGTTTTAGGCTTGTGTACATCCTCTCCAGATAAGTCCCACCCCAAGGAATTCGATGAGTTACACTGTCAGCTGTTAAGTCGGTGTGATATGCTAATCACATGATTATTGTACAGATTTCATGTCACTCATTGGAGGAAGCCAATGATTGAACAATGTGGACAAAGCAATTGGGTTTTGAAATAGCAGGTCATGGAAGTAAGGTGGTCTGTAAGGATAGATGCTTACTCTTCAGTTCTAGGCAACGTGGCAAAATTGAAATGGCCCTAGCATCTAAAACCAGGAAGAGTCCCCAGAAGATGTTGCTTGATATTTGCCTTTTGCCACTTCTAGGGATACCGTTGATGCCTCCTAACAAATAATGGCTATTCCCAATGCAAAGTTCAATTTCAGTGTCAGTGAGAAGCTGTACTGGAGATTTCATGTTTTAAAACATTTCCAGAATGTTGATCCTTTAAAAATAGTGAATTATGGGCTTTAACTTGTCATTTTTTTCTTTTCCAAGAACATCAATAGAAAATTTTGCTTGAAAAATGAACACTTTCTTGTTACAGTATCTCAAAGACAAGAATAAATTTTGATCTTTTTATAGACTCGTATTTTTTCTGCCAGCCGTGAGTGGTTATTTTTACAATATCTAGACCATGCTTTGTATATGTATACACATTAATTTACTTTCAATGCACATAAAGTTCACAGTAAAATGCACTTTGTACTTTATTATAATTCACCAGGTTTTATCATTGTAAGAATAAGTAAATTAGTTACATTACAAAATGACAGAGCATACCTGTAGCAATAATGGACACATTTTAAAAGATTTCATTGGACTTGATTTATCTAGTGGATTATCCACTGATCTTAAGCCCCAAGTCCCTCTCTTAAGAACATTGTTTCTCTGTTGATATGCCAAACAAAAGATAACAAAACAAAAGGAGACACATTCAAATTAGTCATTTTTCATCTGATAAATAGTATTCATTTTTAAGGTGAAAGGCCTCATAACCAGGGTCAAAACAGATACTTCCTCCCAACTTACTGATAGTATAATATTTTATGTTTTCCCCTAAATGTGCCAGTCTTTCCCAATTTCTTTCATATAGTTCCCTCTGGCCAGAAGCTTTGATCCTTCTCAGATATCTCCCTATTTACTCAGCAAATTCAAACTGCTGTTAAAACCCACCTCAGATGTCCAATTCCATGTTAACATTTCCTCCCAACAGGTGTCCTGTTCCTCCTCCTGCGATCTCATAAAATTTTAGATATATCTCTGCTATTGAACTGTGTGCCAGAATTATTCACTTCCCATTATGTCTATCCACCTCCATCAGTCTATTTGGAGTTCATTAAAATCAGAGATCCTGTTATTTCTCTTTATATTATTTCACAGCAGACACCAATAAATTATTTGAATGTATTAAGAGAAATGTTGTGTATTCTGTAATTTATTCATTAACTTCAACCATTAGATTTAAGTCAAAAATAAAATTTCAGAAAGGAAACGTGGCACCAACTTTTCAAATAGGTATAGTAAAACCAAACCTTGTTATTAAACACAATTATAAAGTTAAGAATACCTAGCTTTTAACAGTACAAATTATATATTTGATGAAAATAAATTTATATCATAAAACATTTTAATACGGTAATTTAAATTATAGCATGTTGAAATTGGCTGTGTTTATTATCATGTAATAAAGTTTTGTTTCTAAGAATCAAAACCTTCAGAAAATCTCCAATAGTTGGAATTTCTTTAAACCATACTTCCATGAGAAAAAAAAGTAAGCTTTTATCAACATTTATTTTACTTTTATGTTTATTTATTTAGTTTGAGAGTGAGAGAGAGAGAGAAGGCAAGCAGGGGGAGGGGAAGAGAGAGAGGGGGAGAGAGAGAATCCCAAGCCAATTCCATACTACCAGCACAAAGCTGGTTGCGGGGCTGGATCTCACAAATTATGAGATCATGACCTGAGCAGAAATCAAGAGTCAAGACGCTTAACCCACTCAGTCACGCAGGGGCCCCAATCAGCATTTACTTTTTTAAAGCACCTTCAAAGATTTGTCATTCAGTAAGTCCAGATTAAATACACTCTCATATTTTTCTATAACATAATGCATTAAGTTGACCACTACAACAATAATGAACTGAGATAAAAAAAGCTAGGGTTTGAGGTAGCGATTTTTAGATTTTATCATGAGATTATCTAACTGGGGGGATTTAGTTTTCTTGGAATTTTTGAGGTAGAAAACTCCTAGTCTAAGTAAGTTTATTGAAGCCGATATTTCTGCAAAAATAAGTAATGGGATGAATCTTGAGGAAATTTTTCCTTTCACATTAGCTGATAATGTTATATTCTATATAGTAGTTTCTCATTTCTCTGCTTTAAGACCAATTCTTCTCCTTAACCATTGAGGTAATTATCTTATTTATTCTTACACTTGGAATTTGGATTTTATATTAAATAATCCTACTCATTACCTGATATGGGAGAAGGATGGTAGTATTTATTGCAGATTTATCCCAATTCATTCCTCCTGGTCAGACTACTTATGGCATTTTTGATATCTTACTATTGCCAGGGTAGTTGATTGATACAATGGCTGTAAATATTACCCACATTAAAATCATCATGGCCTTGCAGCTTAGCAGCATTTTCCATAATGTTGTGTGGAACCCTGGTTTCATTCAATCCTAGTAACTATTGAAATAAGGTCAAATACATTTGAGAAGCCCTGGATTAAACTAAATTATGAAAACATCATTACTATGGGTTATCTTAGATTCCTCAGTATGCTAAAGACATGGTATGCAAACTTCTCAATATTATAAAATCAGGGAAATGTAAGGTGGCAGGCTAAAATGTTGCCTTATTGTACAAACTTCAGTAACACACACACACACACACACACACACACACACACACATTTACTTTCTGTCATTCTGGAGAATGGCACAGACTCCAAATTGGGCCACAAGCTTATCTGCTTTCTAAACTACAGGGATTCTTCAACTACCAACTGGAACACCACTAATCTAGCTATGCCCTTCAGATAGTAGTCTCCAACTGTCTGCTGTCCAGGTCATATTAAAATCATGCTTCATAACATCATATTTATGGAAAGGTCCCTACAAGGCAATACAGTTCATTTACTTGCTTAGTTCTGGGCATTACATATTGATTGGATTGCCAACACAGCAAAACAAACAGCATACTTTAATTTACCTTCTAGCAGAAACAGTTTCAAAGGGTTCTGTTTTAATTTTGCACCCTCACTTACTTATCAAAAGTATATATAAAATAGTCATATGAAATATTTTTCTCCACTATCTGTAAAAATGTTGTTCAAGATAGACCCAGTATACAGTGAGGATAAATAACACTTACATAGTACACACTACTTGCCTTCATTACTCTAGGTGTAATTAATTCTCTTTATTCTTTTATAGATGAGGAAACTAAATCACAAAAAGGTTATGATTCCTGCAGAAAATCACACAGCTGATAAACGATAAGCAGAAATTTGAACCATGGAAGTCTGGCTCCAGAGATATGGGATCAACCACAATACTATACTAATACTCCCAGTTGATTTTCCCCACTTCCATTTTTTAATTCAGTAATAAGAACATGGTATATTTCTGAGACACTATTACACTTACTGCTTTCTGATCCTATGAATTATATTTCTCATTATATACCCTGTTTTACCGCATCTGCCAGACAGCCTGGAATACATACAACATGAAACTGAATCACAGCAAGTCTGTGGGCTCTTAAGATTATTAAACTTCAGTTCCCCTATCATTTTTTCTATTTCTAGCCCTATCATACTCCTCCTCCTCATCATCACCACCATCATTTTCATCATTTTGATATTAAGTTATTATAATCTTCTAATAGACCTATTCAGATTCTTGGTGAAATTATGCCAAGTAGAGATAAATACAATAAATACTTCACTGATCATTCCAAGGGTGTTTCCAGAAATGCTTTCTGAATCATCAAGGAAATATTATACTGAGTATAGTTCAATGTCAGAATGTTTCAATATACTCTACAGAAAATTTTATATTAATCCTTCGAAACATGGCAATTCCTGTATGTAATTTATGGCAGCAGTTTGCCAAAAATGTTATGTTGGTCAGAATATTCAAATGCTATTACTACCATAAATTAAACCTATCTGGTCAATTCAGAGCCATCATTTTTGACAGTGAAATATTTGGTGTTTTATTTATTGATAATAAATATTGACCTACTGAAAAATATGTAATAAAGAATTAAGGTTAAACAAAGCTGATGTTCCCTTAGAATGCTTTCCTATGAACACAGTGGTTGCTTACAATTACATTCTGAATGATTAATGCTTACTAGTTTCCATATCATTCTTGGATATAAGCCCCATGGAGCTTACCTGTTGTCACACCATGAACCACACCTTCCTTGGTTTTGGAGCCTATAAAAAAGCAAATTTAAAACATATATAAGTCTTAAATTTTCCTTATATTGCTGATTAGCTAGCTTTAAATACAACTAATAAAAAAAAATTCTCAATCTGAAGAAGCCCATATGGAAATATATCCTTAGGGGTTAAAACAAACAAACAAACAAACAAACAAAAAAACTAAAACAAGGAAATCCAGTAATCACACAACAAATAGAAGAAAGCAAAGCTAGCAGGAAGTTGTCTCCCATTAAATTTTAACCCCCAATTAAGACATTTTTTTTAAGTTTTTATCTTAATTCCTGTTTGTTAACATATAGTGTTATATTAGTTTCAGGTGTACAATATAGTGATTCAACAATTCCATACATTGCTTGGTTCTCACTGATTACTAAATATTTTTATGAAAATATATAAATAAGGCATTAAGTGAAATTTGGATGTATCGCATTTAAACTTACATTTTGCTAAACAGTCAAGAAAAGTATCATATTTAATAAAACAATTTCAAAGTAGTTAAGAAGTTTCTTTTTTTTTTTTTTTTTTTTTTAAATTTTTTTTTTTCAACGTTTATTCATTTTTGGGACAGAGAGAGACAGAGCATGAACGGGGGAGGGGCAGAGAGAGAGGGAGACACAGCATCGGAAACAGGCTCCAGGCTCCGAGCCATCAGCCCAGAGCCCGACGCGGGGCTCGAACTCACGGACCGCGAGATCGTGACCTGGCTGAAGTCGGACGCTTAACCGACTGCGCCACCCAGGCGCCCCAAGAAGTTTCAATTTGAATATATTTACGGACTTCCAATAAAGATAAAACGTAAAATAAACTATAGCATTGTAGTTGAGAATGTACTTTTTCCCCAGAAATAAACCCACTCTACATGGCCAGTTAAACTATGAAAAAGGAGGCAAGAATATACAATGGGAAAACACAGTCTTTCAATAAATGGTGATGAGAAAACTACATGCAAAAGAGTAAAACCGAACCACTTTCTTACACAATATGCAAAAATCAAGTCAAAATGGGCATCAATCCTTGCAAGATATTTATGCATACGTATCCTGAAGTAGTTAACAAAAGCAAAAACAAACTATTGAGACTACACAAAAATAAAAAGCTTTTGGCACAGCAAAGGAAGCTATCAGCAAAATGAAAAGGGAACCTACAGAATGGGAGAAGATATTTCCAAATGAGATATCTGATAAGGGGTTAATATCTAAAACATATAAAGAACTTACACAACTCAAGATCAAAAACAACAAATAATCCAATTTAAAAATGGATACAGGATCTGAATAGACATTTTTCCAAAGACATACCGATGGCCAACACATACATCAAAAGATGCTCAACTTCACTGTCATCACGTAAGTACAAATCAAAATCACAATGAAATATCACCTCACACTGGTCAGAATGGTGAATATCAAAAAGAAATAAATAAATGTTGGTAAACATGTGGAGAAAAAAGAATCCTTGGGACACTGTTGGTGGGAACATTAATTGGTGTAACCACTTTGGAAAACAGTATGGAAGTTCTTCAAAAAATTAAAAATGGAAATACCATATGATTCAGTAATCAACTACTGAATATTTACCTGAAGAAAACAAAGCATTAATTCAAAAAGACATATGCATCCCTATGTTTATTGTAGCATTATTTATAATAGCCAAGATATGAAGGTAAGCTAAGTGTCCACTGATAGATGAATGGATAAAGAAGATATGGTGTGTGTGTATGTGTGTGTGTTTGTGTGTGTATATATATATATAATGGAATACTACTCAGTCATAAAAAAGAATGAGCTCTTGCTATTTGCAACAGTATGGATGGACAATAGAGGGTATTATGTTAAGTGAAATAAATCAGATGGAGAATGACAAATACCATATGATTTCACTTATATGTGGAATCTAAACAACAAAACAAACAAACAGAAATGGACTCATAAATATGGAGAACTGGTGGATGCCAGAGGGGAGATGGGTGGGAGATGGGTGAAGTAGGTAAAAGGGATTAAGAAGTACAACCTCTTCTAGGTATAAAATAAATGTCACAGAGATGAAAAATACAGCATAGGGAATATACTCAATAATATTACAGTAATATTGTATGGCAACAGATGGTTGCACTTAACCGTGGTGAGCACTGAGTAATGTATAGAGTTGTCAAATCACTATTACAACTGTGACTAATGTAACATTGAATGTTAACTACATTTCAATAATAAAAATTAAATTAAATTAAATTTTTTAGATGTGGGCCCTGGGTTTAGATTTCTTGTATTTAAACCTTTGTCACAATAATAAAATATACATCATGTTGGTTAACATGAAACTAAAGGAAATATACATATAAAGTTCTTAAAACTGTGTTTAATACATAGCAAATAGTAAGAAATCATTATTATTATTTTCATATAATATTTGTAAAGGGATTTGCAGGTTAAATATAGGACAAGTCATTAATAAAAAATTCACATAAATGAAATTGTGCAGTTATTAAATATATAAAAGGATACAAGATAATGTTTTATATATATATATATATATATATATATATATATATATATATATAATAGGACGTGTCAATGTGTTCGTGTATGTACACGTGCATATTTTACAGTCAATGTTCACTTTGCACAGTACTGTGGGATTGTAAGGTGAGCATGCATAAGCTGAGGTGAAGCTGTAGAAAGTGGTCTTAAAAATCAATGAAGAAAATGACAATTAATTGGTGGTAAACATTACAATTGTCCCATGACCTTTAAATGTTTTTTTCAAAACATTAAAAATTCTCATACTCACTTATAAATTTATAGGGAAGTGAAAAACTAGCAAAATCTTTACTTTGTTTACTGTAATTTAAGACATTGAGAATTAAACTGTTTCATTTCTTTGTAAAAAAAAAAAAAAAAGCTTATCAAGAGCAGTTGAAACAGTGCTGCTGTCTTCTCATTGTATAGCTTTCTATATGGAGTGAGCATCTTTCCTAAGTCTTAAATTGTCATACTCCTTTGTAAGTTTAGATCAGTTTCCAAAATGTTACCCTTTTAGCATCACGCTCTATCTCTGACCATTCCTCTAATATGGGGTACTTTTGCAGCAGCACTTCCTCTGGAACATCTTCAACTTATTCATGACAACTTCTTCCATTTATTCAGTCAGCTTGGATCAGTTCCACTGGCTATCTATTGAGTCTCCTGAACAGTAGCAGTGTTACCATCCCCAAAGTCAGCTATTTGTTGTATAAATAAAATATTTTTTATTCAAATTTTACTTCCAGCCATTTTCACTTCATCTCTTTGCTGCATTTCCATATTTTGTGGCCAATTTCTTTTTTTCAACTATGCATTTTGCGAAATATCACAATGGGTCTATCACTGGGAGAAGCAATACACCTAGAGGTTTTGCCGTCTGTATGAGCTGAATAGCAGATGTAAAATGACCAGTCACTGAAAAACTTTGAAAGAAGTGATGTAACTTGATCATGGATTACAATGGGTCTCTGTTGTTTACGTAACATTTTGTGGGCTGAAGGGCTAGGAGCAAAGTTTGTAATGTATGTAATCATAGTATATGTACTATGGTAACAGAAATTCCAACTGTGTTGTGAGGGACTGGTATTATTCAACTAACTGTGGTGTTGGAAATTTCTTGCATCCTGGAACTATACAAGGTGAGAACACCTTTTATTTAAGAGAATACTTCTTATCACTACTACTCACTCCTTGTACCCCATATTTTTAAAAACAACTATTTGAAATAAATGTGTAAAAACAACTATTTGAAATAAATGTGTAACAGTTGGTCTGTGGTCTTTCCTCTCTGCCTGAGTAATAGCTGAGAATTTGACCTTGGGCTAAATCACGGAATGTATCCTGATTTAAAGATAAATGAGAGTCGTAACGAAGTTGCTTCATATCAAACCAATCACCTGTGGTTTGCTGTCAATTGTTTGTTAGTATCTGTAATTAATAATTAACATTTTATTGATGAGTAATCTGTCATTGAAAACCTATAGCTACAAAGTAGGTACCAAGTGGCTAAGTGACTAGTAAATTGAAGAGAGACTGGTGCTGATGGCTTGCATCAGCTGAGGTGGCCAAAACTATCCCATCTTATCTCTCATGACTTCACAAAGGCACAGAGTAGAGAAGGTTGAAAGTAATGCCTAGGAGTTGCAAGAACTCAAATATACTGCTATTGTACATGTTATGTTGACTCTGTCAACTTGATGCATCTGGAGCATATTGTGATTTGAGAGCTTGATATTAATCCATGCTCCTGACCATTGCTGCTTGCTGAACAAAGTGGCATTGGGAGAGTTGTGAAGATAATTATTTTGCCTTTACAGTTATAATACTTGGCATTACATAAAGAAAATGAATGTTTTTTGCTTTTCGATTTGACTCTATACTTATAATGTCTGACCCATTTGATTGAGATAATTGTTATTTATTAAACTGAAGTATATTGATTGAATGTTTGTATACAAATATATCACAAATGAAGAAAAATCATAAAATAACACTGATTCTTATGGTAGTTCCTCACTTAGTTAAAAGGTAGTTGCCAAAAATATATTATAAAGGAATAAGATTACTTTCATCTGTAGGCTTAAGAAAACAGTGTGCTAAACATCTTCAGCCACACTGAAATTACAAAACTTTCTCTAGCCACTTCCAGTATTTCACTCTAGCTACTGATGAGTTTTGTAATGAAGAATGAAAAGATGAAAAGAAAATATGTCAGCAAAGTAAGTATTCTGTTGGACAGCTTGTTTAATAATAATACCCATGGCTCCTATATAAAAGTGTGCTTTACAAAAATCCTCAAGGAAATGTTAACAAATCAAATCTAACAATATGTAATAAGAATTATACTCCACAACCAAGTGGAATTCACACCAGGTACACAAGGTTGGTTCAATACTCAAAAATTAATTAGAGTAATCCATCACATTAACAGGGTAAAAAAGACAAGTCACATGATTATATCAATAGATGCAGAAAAAGCATTTGACAAAATGCAACATCTATGTATGATTAAAAACTTTTGGTAAACTAGAAATACAAGGGAACTTCCTCAACTTGATAAATATTTCCAAAAAAACCTACAGTTAACATCATATTTCATGGCAAGAAACTAGAGCTTTCCTACTAAGATCAGGAAAAGGACAAGCATCATACTGGAAGTCCTAGCCAGTGCAACAAGACACAAAAAGGAAATAAGAGGTATACAGATTGGGAAAGAAGAAATAAAACTGTCTTCGTTCACAGATGACATGATTGTCTATGTAGGAAATCCTAAAGAATCAACAACGACAAAAAAAACAAAAAACAAACAAACAAACAAAAAAAACCAAAGAAGCAATTATTGTAAGACTGCAAGATAGAAGGTTAATAAACAAAAGTCAACCACTTTCCTATATACCATCAATGAACAAGTGAAATTGAAATTTAAAAACACGATACAATTATCTTAGCACCAAAAAATACTGAAATACTTAGGTAGACACTTAATAGAATATATATATATATATATATATATATATATATATATGATCTGGATGAGGAAAACTACAAAGCTCTGATGAACAAAATCAGAGGACTAAATAAAAAGAGGTATATTCCATGTTCATGGATGGGAATACTCAATACTATCAAGACGTCAGTTCTTCTTAACTTACTCTATAGTCCAATGCAATCTTAGTTCTTCCAAATTTGATGTATATTTCAGTGCAATCTTTTTTTTTAATTTTCAAATGTTTATTTATTTTTGAGAGAGAGAGACAGAATGTGAGTGGGTTGAGGCAGAGAGAGAGGGAGAATCCGAAGCAGGACCCAAGGCTCTGAGCTAGAGCTCGAACTCACGGACTGTGAGATCATGACCAGAGCTGAAGCTGGATGCTCAACCAACTGAGCCACCCAGGTGCTCCTATTTCAGTGTAATCTTAATAAAAATCTCACCAAGTTATTTTATAGATATCAACAGATTCTAAAGTTTATGTGGAGAGCAAAAACTATAGATATCAACAGATTCTAAAGGCCCAGAATAGCCAAGATAATATTGAAGTCAAATAATAAAATCATAGGTCTGACACTATTTGCCTTCAACCTACAGTAATCAAGACAGTGTGATAATAGTAAGAGAGTAGACAAATAAATCATTGGACTAGAATAGAGAGCCTATAAATAAAACCACATAAATATAGGCAACTGATTTTTGACAAAGGAACAAAAGCACTACAATAAAGCAAAGACAGTCTTTTCAACAAATGGTGCTAGAACAACGGGACATCCACATGCACAAGAAGAAGGAGGATGAGGAGGACGAGGAGAAGAAGGAGAAGAAGGAGAAGAAGGAGGAGGAGGAGGAGGAGGAGGAGAAGAAGAAGAAGAAGAAGAAGGCGGAGGAGAAGGAGAAGAAGAAGAAGAAGAAGAAGAAGAAGAAGAAGAAGAAGAAGGCGGAGGAGAAGGAGGAGGAGAAGAAGAAGAAGAAGAAGAAGAAGAAGAAGAAGAAGGAGAAGGAGGAAAAGGAGAAGGAGAAGGAAGGAAAAGAAAGGAGAAGAAGGGGCAAGGAGAAGAAGGAGAAGAGGAACAAAAGAAGTAGGAGGAGGAGAAGGAGGGGAAGGGAAAGGAGGGGAAGAAGAAGGAGGAGGAGAAGGAAGAGGAGGCAGGGGAAAGGGAGGACAAGAGTCTAGACACCACCTTTACACTCTTCACAAAAAGTTAATGCAATAAAGATCATAGACCTAATTGTAAAACAAAACTGTAAAACTCCTAGAATAACATAGGAGAAAACCTACATGACCTTGGGTATGCCAATGACTTGGAGATATAACACCAAAAGCACAACCCATGATATAAAGAATAAATAAGCTGAACTTCCTTAAAATTAAAAATTTCACCTCCATGAAAGAGTCAAGAGAAAAGCTATGGACCGAGAGAAAATATTTGCAGAAGATATGTCTGAAAAGGAACTATTATCCAAAATATATAGAGGACTCTTAAAACTCAGTAAGAAAATAAACAATCAGATTAAAAACCAGACCAAAGAACGTAACAGATACCCCACCAAAGAAGATATATAGATAACAAATAAGCTTATGAAAAGATGCTCCACATCAGTTGCCATCTGGGAAATGTAAATTAAAACTATCAGACACCACTGCATGCCTCTTAGAATGGTCAGAATCCAGAAGACTGAAACACCAAATGCTGGCAAGGATGTAGAGCAACAAGAATTGTCATTTACTGTTGGTGGGATGCAAAATAGTCCAGCCACTTTGGAAGACAATTTTTTACGTCCTTATAAAACTAAGCATGTACTTATCATATGGTCCATCAGTAGTAATCCTTCCTATTTACCCATAGGAATTGAAAACTTACATCCACTCAAGCCCACACATGGATGTTTAACTAGAATTTTTATTCATAACTGCCAAAACTTGGAAGGAACCAAGATGTCTCTCAGTAGGTGAACAGATGAACTGTGATACATCCAGACAATGGGATTAATATTTAATGCTAAAACGAAATGAGCTATAAAGCCATGAAAAGACAAGGAAGAACTTTAAATGCATATTACTAAGTGAAAGAAGCCAATCTTAACAGTCTCTATACCAGCTATATGACATTCTGGATATGGTAAAATTGTGGAGACAGTAAAAAGATCACTGGTTACCAGGGGTTGATTGAGGAAGATGAATAAATGATGTACAAACAATTTTTAAGACACCAAAAATATCTAGATGCTACTATAATGATGGATATACTTCATTATGCATTTGTGCAAACCCCGAGAATGTATAGCGCAAGGAGGGAATCTTAAACTATGGATTTGGTTGGGGTGATCATAATGTGTCAGTGTAGTTCATTAATTTTAATAAATGTACCATTCTGGTGGGAGATGTTGACCACGCGAGAGGCTATGCATGTGTGGGGGCAAAGGGTACATGAGAAACTTCTGCTAGTTGCCTCTCAATCTTGCTGTGAATCTAAACCACTACCAAAAAAAAGTCTCTTTTTTTTAAGTGTACTTTATCATTCATGTGTTTTGTTTTATTATGATATTCTCACAAAAACTCTGCAAGGTAGTTGCATTTATCTAAATCACATTGTTACAAATGAAGAAAGTAAAGCTCATAGATGGTAGTTAAGTTTTATAGTCTTCTGAAGGCAATAAATGATATAGCTTGGACTAGATTTGAGGTTTGTCTCACATCAAGTGTATGTTCTCTCTACTTTTCCAGGACTCAGCAAACTGCGGTCTATGGGCCCAATCGACTCACCACCAGTTCCAGTAGTAAGATTTTACTGGAATACAGCTAATTATTGTCTATGGCTGCTTTCATTACCACAACAGCAGAGTTGATTAATTCACATAGAAATCTTATGGCCTAAAATAGTTACTGTATAGCACTTTACAGGAAAAGTTTCCCAACCCCTGACCTACATACTGTGTCTTCTTAGGGTCAGTTTTCATCCTAAAACCTCTGTTTGAGTTCAAATTTTAATTATCCTTCAGGACACAACCAATACACAATTTATAGAATGCACTATATATTAAATATCACGATAAATACTGAAGATGGTTTAAAAATACATGTGACATAAAAAAATTATAATTTTATATTATAGTGTCAGAGTAAATAACAGAATTAATCTCTAAGAAATAAAATCATTCTATTTGCCCAAACTCATAGTTGACAATGAAAACAAAGTTTTCCAGATGATGAAACGTGTTTATTACCTAGCAAAGAGCAATGTATTAAATGAATATTCAGTAGTTTCTGGACTCACTACAAACTAATGGTGTAAATACCAGCATTGTAAAAAATATTTAAAGTTACAAAATTATAAACTAAAATCAAAAAGTATTTCTAAGTATACACTTTTACAATTTAGAAAACTGAGGACAAGTATAAAGATATCGATTATCTGCACATCACTGATTCAGTATTCCAAATTTCATCTAAAAAGATCTAATTCGGGGCACCTGGGTGGCTCAGTCGGTTAAGCGTCCGACTTCGGCTCAGGTCATGATCTCGCGGTCCGTGAGTTCGAGCCCCGCGTCGGGCTCTGTGCTGCCAGCTCAGAGCCTGGAGCCTGTTTCGGATTCTGTGTCTCCCTCTCTCTGACCCTCCCCCATTCATGCTCTGTCTCTCTCTGTCTCAAAAATAAATAAACATTAAAAAAATAAAATAAAATAAAATAAAAAGATCTAATTCACACTTTACAAAACCACTTGAAATTAAGTCATCACTTTTTCCTTTTGTAACACTCTTTAGTTCAATGATTTTCTGAAAATGTCTTAAGATAGAAAAAGAAGAATTTAACTGAAGATTTGCAGTAAACTCAAGACAATATAGAGTCTATGGACAATGAGAAAAAATAACATGAGAAGCATTTTTAAAAATCATTCCAAGTGTAACTCTTCTTCAGTGCATCCATGTTGGAGAGACAGTGTATCTGTCCTTCACCCACAGACACAGGCATAGCGCCCTTCGCCGCCCAATACCTTCATCCTCCACCTTATGCATACCCTGTGCTACTGCTGCTACAGCTGCCATCAGAGAATGTGGAAGAGCTTGGAGGAGCAGAAGAGAAAGAGGGAGAGGCAGAATGGGCCGAAAGTGAGCGTGTGCCTGTGGGCATGTGTCCATGTGGACGAGTGTTTGTCTATGTATGTGTCTATTCCTTCCCCAAAGAAGCCGAAGGGATTTACAAAATAACACTCAACCAAGCACCGTTCAAGATAAGAAGAGCGTCAGGATCTGCATGAATACTACTAAGTGGCAATTTGGAATGAGTAGAAATAAGCACCCATCTCATTATTTAGTATGTGTGCCATTTGAGAAATGAATTATATAAATGTCTCTGAGATATTAGTAGCAGGCTTCAAGCACTTTTGGGGGTAATTAATCTTCAGTTTACCAAGTAGTCACAAGGATGAACTGTACCAAAGATTTTTCTGTCCTTTCCTTTTTAGGGCCACAGTAGGTCTCTTTTTACATATCCCAGGGCCATATCAAAAGGTCTTATTTTAAAATGTGAATACACTAAAATTTGCCAATATTATTCATGATGATAAAAAATCAAAGGTCTATGAATGATTTCGATTCTTAAAAATGTTAATTATTTTTTGAGACTGACTTTTAAAAACTTTTCCTGCGGGCGCCTGGGTGGCGCAGTGGGTTAAGCGTCCGACTTCAGCCAGGTCACGATCTCGCGGTCCGTGAGTTCGAGCCCCGCGTCAGGCTCTGGGCTGATGGCTCAGAGCCTGGAGCCTGTTTCCGATTCTGTGTCTCCCTCTCTCTCTGCCCCTCCCCGTTCATGCTCTGTCTCTCTCTGTCCCAAAAATAAATAAACGTTAAAAAAAAATTAAAAAAAAAAAACTTTTCCTGAAATATAGTCACTTATACCCAGAAGCATTCACACCAAAAAATGAAATCAGCTGAGAAAACAAATTATCTTCACTTTTTTACTATTGGCTCTAAATATACGCATTTATTTACTCACACAGTCCCCTGACTCAGTTTATCCTTTTGACAAGTGATGATGCAAAAATGAATCAAGCAAGAAATACCAGCCTTTAGAGCATCAATCATCATAACCCATCAGTCATAAATAAATATCAAAATGATATTTGGGGTTTACCTACCTACATAGAGAACACCCTCTTTTGTCTTTCCTGCGGCTTCTGCCACACCCTGTTTGGTTTTTTCAGCAGCAGCCACGACTCCCTCCTTGGCCTTTGAAAGTCCTTTCATGAATACATCCATGGCTAATGAATTCCTTTACTCTACACTGGAGAACACAAAATATAATTTCAATGAGAACTTGTGAGTAGAATATAATAAAATTAGAACCACCCAAGGTAAAAACAGAAAGATCAGTATAACTCCCAAAAGTGTGTGACACTTTTAACCATACTCTTATTTCAACCACTGGGTAGGGAAGGGGGAGCCTTTTTTTAGCTTTTGCATTAAAAATTTAGCATTCCTCATCCATCTTGGCTAGTAAAAGTCTAGCTGCCCAAACATGGATTAAGATGAATCATCTAGTTGTTCTTAATGTATCTTCGAAGTGTAGTTGCATGAAAAGATGGACCCCTCTTTGAACTTCCCAGAGTCCAAAGAGCGACAAGACAAGTTAGAAGTATGGTTCAGGGGCACCTGGGTGGCTCAATCTGTTAAGCCTGTGACTTCCCCTGAGGCCATGATCTCACAGTTTGTGGGTTTCTGAGTTCGAGCCCCAGGCGGGCTTAGAGCTCTGTGCTGACAGCTCACAGCCTGCTTCGGATTTTGTGTCTCCCTCTCTCTCTGTCCCTCCCCCACTCACGCTCAAAAATAAACATTAAAAAAAATCTTAAAAAATAAAAATAAGTATGGTTAAAAGATCACAGGAAAAGAAAATGAAAAGAAGCTAGAGGCATGGGGTCGGAGTCAGTCTTAAAATGAATTCCAGAAGAGGACTAACTGGTTGATCCCGGAGAAGGGAGGGAAGAGAACTACTCACTCTGGGTGTGGCCCAACCTCAGGCCCACAACGAGCCCACCCGCACCCGTTCTAATCTACCCGACCATCCACGCTCGCCCCCAGCTATCTGCCAGGAGCAGGCGCCTGTGCACACTCGGGAACAGTCTCCTGACTCGCGCCTGCCACCCGAGGGGGCGTTCTCCGCGCGCCTGAATTCACCACCCACCAGGCACCCGCACCTGTTAACCCCTTACCACCTGTTGACCTGCCTTCCCTGCACTTCCATTTAATCATTTGCCAAACGCAGCTTGCTTCCTTGACCGAGAACGCTGAGAGGGCGGACTGGGGGATTTAAGGTAACAGAGAAATAAAAGTTGGCACCTCGCGCTCCATCGAGCATCCTCGCGTTTCCCCAGGGGAAAAGCGCACCCCGGAGCAGCAGCCTAACCTCTCGGTCTTTGGGGATGAGAAGAGCCGCGTCGGAAGCGAGAGGTCAACTTACTTTCGTCCAGCTCGCTGGAGAGATAGGGACCCACCTCGGAGAGACTTGACCCAGCGGGTCCTCATTGCAGCAACACCTCCCCCCTCCCAGAAGCGCACGACTCCTCTCCCCCGGATTTCCCCCAGCATTTCCAAAGCTGCCTGTTCAGATCCATTGGTCCTTACCTGAGTGCCTCTGATCCTCAGAAGTACAATTCCTCCCCACCCGCCCCTTACACAAAATTGTTCAAAACAATTCCCCGATGTTATTTAAATGGGAAGGGGGAGGATAAGAAGCGCACAGGAAGGGAGGAGGCGGCACCAGGACCCGGGTGGTCCCCAGAGGAGGCTGCCGTCAGCGCCGCCGGGTGATGAGAGGCTGGGGGCGTGGGAGGCGAACCCACGAACCTGTCGTCGAATTGCCACTCCCCGTCCCCCGCACAATTGGATCCGAGAGAAAGAGGCAGAGGGTCGGAAGGGAAGGCGGGGAGAGAGCGCCCAGGATGCCAAGGGCCGGCTCGGTCCTCGGGTCCGCCCTGCAGCTAGCACACACCTCGCCCCTCGTCTCGGCGCTGGGTCTCTCACCCCTTCGCTCGGGTCCCCTCTGGTCGTCGCGGTCTGCCTCCTCTTCCTCTCTCTCCTCCTCCTTCTCCTCCGCTCGCCGCCCCCGCAGCTGATTTGTCAGCGCCTCTCCCCGCCCTTCTCCGGCGCTCGCCGCTTTCCCAGCCGCGTGCACTTCACTCCTCTCCTCGGATGGGGATGGGGGCGGGGGGAAGGCCGCACCTCCGGCTCCAGACGCCAGCCTGGGCCCGGGGGTGGGGGGGTGGGGAGGTGGGGTAGTCTGCGCTTCCGCTCTAGTTCAGGATCAAGGGGACTCTCGTGGCGATCGGGAGCTGTTAGGCTGATGTTTCTCCCTCTTTCCCACCCCCCCTCCTTCGCTGTCTCCGCCTTCCCCTCTGGTTCCTCCCTGGACCCCCTTGTGAGAGCCAGCCTGGGGGAGCGGAGGCCTGGGAGCTCGACCACCAAAGGTAGAGCCGTCCTCTTGGGAGGCTACCGAAGGAGGCAGGCGGCTCAGGAAGCCCTCCCAAGAAGAGCACGTTTCCCTGGGATCGCTGTGATTTTTATTAACGGCCGTAGGACACAATGTTTAAGATGCTTTTGTTCAAACATCCTTCAGATCTTCCCTTGCTCTTAACGTCAGGTGAGCTCGAAAGGGTCCGGCGGATGGAGAGGAGACTAGTAAGGAAGAGTTACAGGTTGAGGCAGGAGGAGGCTCTCGGAGTCCTCTTCCCACCCCACTGTCACCATTTTCCTGTCCACCAATCAGCGGCTGCCAGACGCCGATTTTTTTTTCCCCCATCCGTGGAATACGGAATCAATATTCCCCAGACGTCGATATCAAGCGGTCATAAGGTTTTTCGTCTCTAAATGGAATTTACTTTCCACACTCAAGTGCCTGATGGAGGAGACAAATCTAGCGGGGTTTATTCTCCCGAACCATCACATTCAATTTCTTGGTCCCTCCCACACACGGCTCACCTTTCTGATTTGATGCACGTTGCCCTCGGAGCTGACACCCCACCTACCCCATCCCGCACGCAGACACGCATACATACGCGCGGACTTGACAATTTTTGCATTGGTTAACACATTTTCACCTCTTTCAGAGCTGGAGGGAAAACAGCTGTTCCTGGATCACACCAGAATGGAGAAGCAATCTCCTCCCTCTAACAGAATGCATTTGCTGTTTTTGCCTGAATTGAGAGGATGATTTTAGCACTGAAAGGGGGAAAAACAAGTCTTAGCTGTATGTTTTTTTGTTGTTGTTTTGTTTTGTTTTATCTGAAATTTGAGTAAAATACAGTTAAATCTACAAAACAACCCCTTGAAACCAAGAGAAACAGGAAGCAAATTTAACTAGCTTAAACAAGTCCTTGGATTATTGGTGTGCCTTTTTCATTATTTTTTAATAATTTTTAAACGTTTATTTATTTTTGACATACGGAGAGACACAGAGCATAAGCAGGGGAGGGGCAGACAGATGGGGGGAGACACAGAATCTGAAGCAGGCTCCAGGCTGTCAGCACAGAGCCCCACGCGAGGCTCGAACTCACAAACCATGAGAGCATGACCTGAGCGGAAATCAGACACTTAACCCACTAAGCCACCAAGGCGCCCCTGGTCTGCCTTTTTTAAAAGCAGCCTTTCCAAACGCTATTTTGCTTCCTTGGGATCAGAAAAAGGTTAAACTTAAGAGCTGGTTTGCAGTCTGGCTTTGAGACTTTAAACAAGTTATGTCCTCTGTTCACAGTTTTCTCTTGTAAATGAGATTAATGCAGATGACCTCTCTCTTTTCAACTTTTTATTATGGAAAATGTTTAAACAAAAACAAAAGCAGAAAGAATAAATGACTCCATGTGAATATCACCCAACTGCCACCATTTTTCAACGCATGGCTAATCATGTTTCATCTATATTGCTCAACCACTTCCCATTTTTCATCACCACCCCTCATGTTTTACTAAATCCCAAGAATTACATATATCCTTTTATCTGTAAATATTTCATCCCGTATGCATAAAATATAAGAACTATTTTTAAATAACCACCATAACACTTAGATGGGCTTTTTAAAAATTCAATTATAATTTACATACAGTGAAATCATCAGATCTTCGGTGTTCCTAATAATTAGTTTTGAAAAACATGCATTAGTGTAATCCACACTGTTTTGCAGACAGAACATTTTCATCACCCCAGAAAATTCCCTTTTGCTCTTTCTAGTTGTACATATTTTAGAATTGCACAAAAATTGCATCATACAGTATGAAATTTTTCCCCTTCTTTGTCTCAACATATTCATGAAGTTTATTCATGTTGTTGCATGTGTCAGTAGTTTGTTTCCTTTTATTGCTTTTTTTTATTATTACTGCAATAATGTTTTCCACTGTGAACTAACACTGCAAGTTACCTTGGTAGACTATTATGACAATTATTTAATATATGATATGATATATTTATAGTTTAAAAGGGACCTCCTGGGAACCTAGTGCTTTAGGTCAAAGGGGTATATTCTTGGGTCTCATGGCAGACCAATGAGAGAATTATTTGGCAGTGGTTGTTAAATTTTTGTGCTTCTTATAGCACAGCATGATACCAAAACACCTTTATATGATACTTTATGCTTCACAAAAGACTAATGTACTGTATCATTTAATCACAACAAGTGGTAAATTAAGTTTTATTATGTACCTTTTATAGTCAGAAAATCTGAAGCTCAAAGTATTTTGGTAAAGGCTGAAAGTGGCAAACCTGAGATAATCTAGCAAGAACTGTTCCAAAAGGTGCAATAGTCTCCTCCGTTGACAGTTACTCTCTATAACCTTGCAGATTGGATGTGGTATGGGGTGGGAGGAAAAAGGTGGGACCCAATAGCCTTTGAATTTGGATTTGACCATAGAAATCAAGAAGAACTTAAGTTATTAAAAAACAGAGCATTCATATTTGAAATTTTGCCTTTTCTACATTGGTAATTCTTTGTAGGGGAAGATGACGAAAGGAAGGAAGGAAGGAAGGAAGGAAGGAAGGAAGGAAGGAAGGAAGGAAGGAGAAAGAAATAACAAAAGAAAGAAAGAAAGAAAAAGAAAGAAAGAAAGAAAGAAGAAAAAAGAGAGAGAGGACAGAAGGAAGAAAGAAAGAAAGAGAAAAGAAAGAATTGTAAACCAATTTTTTGTCATTTAGAATTATAGTATAATTCTATATTCTACTCCTCTTTTCTTCCTTCAAAGTGCCTTGAACATAGTAAGCATTCAATAAACTTTTAATTACTGGTGATATCAATAGTGACATTGCTTATGTTCTATTTATAGTCTCTTAGCTTTGTATTCTTAAGGAAATGGAATTACTCATGGACAAAAAAGGAAACTGGAAGTTAATGAGATATTATTTTTCTTTTCATCATTGATTGACAGCATACTCTTAAGTAATTTTTTAACTATACAAGTATAACTTTAAATTTTAAACTCGAAAAAAAATTTAACTCATTGAATGGCTTGTACTTCATAAAGAATGTGGAAGAATAACCTATTGGGAGACATTACTGATGTGCACATTTTCTTAACAACTACTACATATATGTTTGCTTTTCTCTTTGATAAATGAAATCTATATATTTTGCTACTCTTTAATAGGATTGTTTTATCTGAGTTTAATACAGTAATTTAACTAGAGATTAACATTATATGAGATGCATGGTTAACCTAGATTCTCTTTGTCTTCCCCTTACAAGAACTAATTTTCTAGGTGTACCATGTGGTAAGCTTGTGCTGCAAAATGGAACGACATGATAAATAAGGAAGCTTCTTAGGACCAAGTACTAAAGAGCTGATAAGAGCTGATTTAATGTGTTTAAGTGAAGAAAATACAATCTTTACTATCTTTGGACACAAGGGGCAATGTAATGTTGATTCTTGGGTCACTTGTATCTTACTCTCTATCAGTACCCTTTTCTCATCTTCTGCAGATGTGTGAAAAGTATCTTGGTAGGCTTCTCTTGTAATTTCACAGTGAAATTAATCATTAATTTCATAGTGAGCACAGGAGGGAAAGCCTAACGGATACATTGCATAGGATTTTTAAAAGGGGTTGAGCTTGAGACAGGGCAATAGAGTTACTCCAAAAGATACGAAGAACAATGAAGAGGGAGCATAGTGTCCGAAGAAGATTCTCTAATTTGACCCCATCAACAACTTCTACAATACTGTTTCTACAATACTGTAGGCAGCAAAAAATAATGGACATTTATTCTAGCATGATGTAATTTATCACATCCACTAATATTGTAATATATCCTCAAAAATGTAGAATAAATATAAATTGTGACCATGAGAAAGTGCCCTGTGAAATAGGTAAAATTAAACTGCATATCATTTTGAATATCCCTGTGGTTTTTGTGGTGCTAAGTATATAAAGACATGCACAATTGTAAGATACAGACTTTGAAGCCAGATAGGAAAGATACTTAAATATTTTAGGATTTAAAAAGTTCAAATGTTTTAGTATTAGAAGAAAAAAACATATTAATCAGCTCAAGAAATGCACTAAACCCTAGTGAGCCTGGTAGATTTCTGAGAATAGGGGCACTAGGTACAGGTTAAACACAGAGACTTACCAAGTTTCTACCACTGAGTAGCAGTGACTGAGAGCAAATATCCAATCTCTCTAACCTCTAATTTTCTCATCTATGAAATGAGGATATCTCAGTTGTGTGATTGTTGTAAGGAATAAATAATATGGTTCTTAGCAAAGAACCAAGCACAGTGGAATCTCTCAGTATAAGTAGTTGTTATTATTACCTAGTCCCCCTATTTTAAGGTGCCTTTGGAAGCACTTTTTCACTACAGCAGTTTCAACATTATTCTAAGCCTTCCCCAACCTCCCATCCCACCCACAACATACCTGAGATATCTTAAACCTATCAATCACTTTGGTTTACTATGGGAAGTAAAACATTTTCAGCCAGGTAGAGAGGTTGTGGGATGTTAGAGAGAGGGTATCTCTTTCTCTCCTTAGTGTATGGATTACAATAGCAACATCATTCATAGAATTTGCTTCAGCAGCCTGAAGAAATAATAGTGATAGCAATAGAATTAACATTTACTATCTTTTATCGGCAGTTTTGTGTTCTTAAAACCTGGTTTCTTTAAAAGGGTGGTGGCAGAACTCTGTATGAATTATGTTGATTTGCCATGGGAGAAAAATAAAATGACACAACAAATGGTTTCCAAATTTGCCAGACTCATTGAGACAGCAGCTCTGAAAAACTTCAGAATGAATATCCAATTCAGAGATAAACTCAGCCTCTAATGTTCCAGGTGAGTGAAAAATGGACAGACTGATAACACAGTGACAGATCTGCTTCTACTTTTCAGGAGCATTTGAGTTCAGCAGGGGAGAAAATAAATGGATGAAAAAAAATATTTTAGGAGAAATTATAATGTCTTGTGTAGTGTTTTGAATTGAAGCTATAATGCTTTGTAAACAGAAATCACAGCAAATTAATAAAATGAGCATGTTTTTCTTCTAATATCAAAATTATACAGGCATCTAATATATTTCCCTCTGTAGATAATTTGATTGTAGATAATAGTAAGTGGCATGTAAGAATTTTTCTTAGGGTCCCTGGGTGGCTCAGTCGGTTAAGTGTCCAACTCTTGATTTCAACTCAGGTCACAAGCTCAAGGTTTGTGAGTTCAAGCCCAGCTCCATGCTGACAGCAGGGCAGTGCTCACTCTCTCTGTCTCAAAATAAATAAACTTATTTTTTTTCAACTGTATATAAAAAGCATGTCATTAATATTTTGGAAGCTTGCTATCCCACCCGAAATTAAAAATTTACATTATTAAGAAATTAAGAAAAGGAAATTATTCAGAGAAGAAATTATTATTTAATGGCTACTTGATAAACAGTTTAGCATTAAAACATAATGACACCAATAAATACATATTTGTAACACCACTTGACTAAGAAAATTACATTGTATCATGTATGTAATCAATCATCTTTTTAAAATTAATTTTCATTTTTAATTTTTATAAATATCACTTGAATTAAATTTCTCTTCTATTATCTTCACAAGAAGGGGACAAGAGCTTGTCTATATATTCAGCCTAATAATTGTTCATATGTATTTATATACTCTGAATGAGTTCCTCTTAAATCAACTTCTCTGGTAAGCAATGATTGTTCCTTAAGTCTCATGGATTCTCTGCTGAGCCCATTTTGACTTAAATTCCCCTTCGTGAGCAATGGGTATTGTATGTAAGCAATGAACCATGGGAATCTACTCCAAAAATCAAGACCACACTTTACACACTGTATTTTAGCCAATTTGACAATAAATTATATTAAAAAAATAAATCAAGAAATTCCCCTTAATTTTCCTCACAAAAATATTAGACTCAAAGCTCTTTTTGTTTTTGTTTGTAGATCAGGATAGGAAGAAATTCTGAGTAATCAGATTATCACAATGAAGGATTTTTTTGATAGCAGTGGATATTAAACATTTGAGGATGGTTAAAAAATAAATTATGTTTCTATTTTACATTATCAAAATTTAAAGTGCAGAAATAAATCTGCTTCAATATGTAAATCTTTAATTCCTACAGGAAATCTAACTAGAGATTTCACAGGTATGTCTTCAAGTTCATATATAACAAAGAAAAATAACTCTCAAACATCTTCACACAATCACCAAAAGGAAAATCTAATTCACATAAAAAAAAATCTCACTGATGTTACTCAAATGTGTACAGCCAATTTTCAAGTAAGGAAGTAGCATACACCCATAAGATCATTAAAATACTGATAAAAGATTTTAATAGACACATATACACATAATGTAGATGTTATGTGCAGTGAAGAAAGAATAGCAGTGAAAAGATTTGCCAGGTAGTAAAAGCAACTCATGTTTAATGGCTTAGTTTATCTCTCTGTGTCTATAACAACAATCAATTAAATGAGAATTCAATCTCCTTAATCATCTTGGATTATTGTCTTAACCTGTAGGGAACATTTAAATGATTAAAATAACACTCTCACACATGTTAAAAATCAAAGTGGATTTCCATGATAGGACTGACTGAAAAGATACACAAATATTAGTTTTTGTTGTTACACAAATAGCACAAGCTTATTAGAAATAAATGCATACAGGGGCGCCTGGGTGGCGCAGTCGGTTAAGCGTCCGACTTCAGCCAGGTCACGATCTCGCGGTCCGTGAGTTCGAGCCCCGCGTCGGGCTCTGTGCTGATAGCTCAGAGCCTGGAGCCTGTTTCCGATTCTGTGTCTCCCTCTCTCTCTGCCCCTCCCCCGTTCATGCTCTGTCTCTCTCTGTCCCAAAAATAAATAAACGTTGAAAAAAAAATTAAAAAAAAAAAAAGAAATACATGCATACAAGAAAAGGAAAAACAGACAAGGTATCACTGTGTCAGCCACATGAGATAACCTGTTGACTCTCCTGTTAAGAATTACCTTTTCTAAAAAGATCATTTAAAAATATGTACCCAAAGCATGCAATGTCTGTACATTTGGGCAATTTCACTTCTAGAGATCTATGCTCAGAAAATAATGAGATCTATCCTCAGTACACTCAAAGAAAGGTATTTATGTTGTTTACTACAATTGTAAGAACATTCCTGCATTTTCCCATAAAATTAGCAATGTAATTTTCCAAGTTTCTGATTACATATTTTGCTAAGACCACTTACTCTTTATGTGATATGTGACATAACTAGTAAATGATGAAGCCTGTGTCTCCATATTTTCTTCTTAAATGGCACAATGCGCCCAGATATTTGCAATTGACTTTTTCCTCCATTTGCCCTCTGCTCTTTAAGAAGGAAAGGTTAGCTATGTTTACCTAATAAACTTGTGAAAATGTAGAGCTAACATATGTAAATAACTACCATGATGGTGTGTGAAATAGCTAATTCTACTTAACTTATAAAGCATACTTTAGTGGAAAAAAAGGGAAAAAATCATTTTACTGCTCATCTCCTGAGACAAATGCCACCTATGATGAAATAGTGTTTGTGGAAGTAAAGAGTAGATTTAGTTCTGGACAGGAATGAGCTACTAACTGGATGAAAAGGAAGCGAGGTTGGAGACACTTTCCCAGTTAGGCAAAAAAGCACCAAGACAAATGTGAAGCATCAAAAAGAGTCTACCTAGGGGCACCTGGGTGGCTCAGTCAGTTAAGCATCTGACTTCGGCTCAGGTCATGATTTCACAGTTCATGGGTTCAAGCCCTGCGTCGCGGTCTGTGCTGACAGCTCAGAGCCTGGAGCCTGCTTCAGATTCTGTGTCTCCCTCTCTCTCTGCTCCTCCCCCACTCATGCTCTGTCTCTTTCTCAAAAATAAATAAGCATTAAAAATAAATAAACAAAAAGAGTCCACCTAGAAGCAAAAGAGAAGTGGCCCAAGTGCATCTTGTATTTATTACAAATTTCTCAGAATAACTTGTTTAAAACCATTCAATTTTGTTGTTGATAATTAAAACTCCTTAAGAAATGATTGACGTCAAATGATTGACAGACATTGGTTCCACTGTTTCCTTTTGTAGGAAACTGTCTACTCACCCAAGCGACTCCTGTGAGGACTAGGGTTCTTTTTTGACTTTGACAGTATATATCTTTAGAACTTGGCAATTTGCCCCCAAAGCTTCTTAAATGGCAAATGTGTACGTGAAAATATTCAAATGTTATTTTGACTTTGATTCAAAATATTATTCAAAATATTATTGTACCTTTCTAGTTTGGCTATTTGGTATTTTCATTAGAATAAGGTTCATTCAGGCATTTTGATTCTTTCCCTTTCTAACCTGTAGTTTCCACCTTTACTGATTTTATCATTCTTAATCTTCTATGATGAAACAAATTTATCCAGCCGGTAGAATCATTTATTCTTGTAGGGTGAAGAAACATCAGAATAAAAAAAAAGAACAAACATGAAAAATGTATTCGTCTTTCTCCATTCTTTTTACCTGGATGTTGGATTGTTTGCTTCCCAGACTCAGTTCTGAAATTATCAATCTTGGCAGAAACACTTTCAAAGACAGAACTATTGGACACTCTGCAAAGAAAAATATAACTTGAAAGATACCATCCAGTAAGGTGTAAATTCATGGATCCCTTGGGAAACATTAGACTACTCTGGTTACTATGTTAGTTTTATAGTATATTCCTTAGATTTCCTGTCCTTCCAACTGCAATAGACTGTGTTTTGGTTCCTGCTATGTATACTCCATGATAAAATTGTGATTCAAGTGGAACTTTTATTTTTTTTTTATTTTTTTTTAATTTTTTTTAACATTTATTCATTTTTTGAGAGACACAGGATGTGAGTGGGGGAGGAGCAGAGAGCAAGGGAGACACAGAATCCGAAGAAGGCTCCAGGCTCTGAGCTGTCAGCACAGAGCCTGACGCGGGGCTCGAACTCACAGGCAGTGAGATCATGACCTGAGCCGAAGTCGGACACTTAACCAACTGAGCCACCCAGGTGCCCCTCAAGTGGAACTTTTAAATAAATGCAGGCTCATAGGTGTTGAAAAGAAGCACCGAAAATAGAGATAATTACACAAGCAGGAAGCAGTTTGGCAACCTTAAGGGTTAGTCTCCTTTGTATACTAAAAACAAATACATATGTGCCTAATCAAATCACTGTCACATTTTCCTCCATTGGACACATTAAATAGAGATGCTTGACTTCCACACTGGGCCAATTCAGGACACAGGATACGGTTGTATGAATAAAGACCATAGCAGGGTACTTGTGCAGTAGATGTAATGATATGATGATGATGATAACAATAATAAACTATTACTTAAATTTTAGAGTCCTAAAGTAGAAAATATATCTTACTAAGGAATATCCAAATTTTGATACAAAAGTAATAATTTACCAGAATGAATGCCAATTTTACAACTAGATTCTCATATTTGAGTAACCGAACAGATGACGGTAATTTGACAGTTCTCTGTATCTAAATCAAGACAATTAACATTGCATTAAAACTTGTATTAAGATATTAATTTGCTTTTCATGAACACCAAATACTCAATTCCTTGTCAATGAATTATCACAAAATAAATACCTTGATATACATTTTTATTTTATTTTATTTTGAGAGGGAGAAAGCGCACATACACATGTGTGAGCAGGGGATGGGGCAGAGAATGAGGGAGAGAGAGAATCTTTTTTTTTTTTTTAATTTTTTTTTTTCAACGTTTATTTATTTTTTTGGGACAGAGAGAGACAGAGCATGAACGGGGGAGGGGCAGAGAGAGAGGGAGACACAGAATCGGAAACAGGCTCCAGGCTCCGAGCCATCAGCCCAGAGCCTGACGCGGGGCTCGAACTCACGGACCGCGAGATCGTGACCTGGCTGAAGTCGGACGCTTAACAGACTGCGCCACCCAGGCGCCCCGAGAATCTTAAGCAGGTTCCAGGCCCAGCATGAAGCCTGAAGAGGGATTTGCTGTCATGACCTTGAGATCATGACCTGAGCCGAAATCAAGAGTCAGATGTTTGCTTAACGGACTGAGCCACTCAGGCGCCCAACACACACTGATATCCAAATAAGTGAATGTGCCGAGCAAAACTGATGATGAGAAAGATTTTTATTAACTTACAACCCATCACTGTGCCAGTTACAACGCTACTGCTCCTCAGTCCAAGTGTGTTTTTCCTTTCTTCCCTCACTGGTGCTGGGCTAGGATCCACAAACTATGTTCCTTTGCCTGCTGTTAGATTCTACCAGTTGAGGACTTGAGAGACATAGTGGAAGACAGGAGAGAAGGGATTTGATCCTTACTTGCTGGCTGTTATCACCCGACTCCAACCATCTTCCTTCATGCCAGTAGAAACAATTGGCTCCATGATGTGCTTCATAGATTTCTGGTAACAATCCTGTTGCTGCCCTCAGGGTTTCCAGGATGAGGAAGGCAGCCTTCTTTCCTCAAATGCCTGAGGTGAACCAGGTGGGGCTCTTCTCCTGAGCTTCTGAGTTATCAGCACAGCCAGGCACTGCCCCTTCCTCTTGGGTCTCATTTCCTCAGGGGTCTGATTGCAGCTCTGAGCTCGGGAGATGCCAGCACCCTCTCCTCAGAAGTGTGCGTACCAACTTGACAGGAGTCCTGCTTTGAGATTTTAGGTTCTGGTAACTCAAACTTTGACCTTCATTGCCCCAGCCCTATGGGTAACACCTGTTTCTTATACTTACTAATCTCTGTGTTATCCCATTAGGTTCTTTTTCAGCCCTTCAACACAACGTAAACAATTCTTATATTAGGTTGTCTCTATTGAAAAATCTATTATTGATCCTGTCTTCCTAAATAAAACTTTACTTATATACTCAGTGATATGGATAAAAGAAAGTTGACACTATTCTTAACTAATAAAATTATAGAATAGTTTACAAAAAATTTATCGTAAAAACATAAACAGGGGCGCCTGGGTGGCGCAGTCGGTTAAGCGTCCGACTTCAGCCAGGTCACGATCTCGCGGTCCGTGAGTTTGAGCCCCGCGTCAGACTCTGGGCTGATGGCTCAGAGCCTGGAGCCTGTTTCCGATTCTGTGTCTCCCTCTCTCTCTGCCCCTCCCCCGTTCATGCTCTGTCTCTCTCTGTCCCAAAAATAAATAAACGTTGAAAAAAAAAATTAAAAAAAAAAAACATAAACAGATTCAGTAAACAAATCTTTCGGATTATTAGCCTTATTTAGTACCTAAAATAATTAATAATAAATGTATGAATTAATCAAATGTGCAATAATATTTCTAGTATGTTTTTCAATGTAATTTTTGTAGTTCTTTCAATAAGGCCAAAAGAGGTAAACTTTAGTCTATACCTCAGTGACTAATTTAGACATTTGAATTGGGAGAATATAAACAAGAAAAGGCATTTTGAAATTCCACAGTGAAAATCCTGCTTAAACATACAGATGTATAAAATCCTATTTTACTATTGCCACACCAAATCTCACAAAATAATGCTCTTCACCAGCTAGTTTAGCACACTCAGTGGACAAAGATGATTTGATTGAAAACATATTTTCTCCAAGTCATAAATTTATAAATAACTCAAGAAACTTTCTTGCCTTCCCACACCTATATGTAAAACAGACAAGAAAATGTACAAAAATTAAGAACCCACTATCTCTCGTAGTGAAAAAGAAAAGGGATAATATTTCTTGAACACTAACGTGGGGCAGGTAATATGCTCATGGCTTCATATAGCACTTAATTCTCACATTACCTTTGAGATATGAATCATTAATCACTTTCTCCTTTTCACTTGAAGCATGAGAAAACAGAGTCCTTAGAGAGCTTTAAGTGTCAGGCCCAGATTTCAACCAGATCTCCTGCCTTCAGTTCCTGTGCTTTTTCTATTATTGTATCCCTAGCCTAGTTGGTACTCAATACAGTCACTACACAAAGAACAAGTCTAACCTGTAGCTGCCAACAAGTCTCACTTTGTATATTACATAACATTTTCAGAGTGACAATTTATCATTCTGTTTATTGAAGGGGTACTTCCCATATCCCTCCTCTCTTTCCTCCCCTTCCTCTATCTCCAGCTCTTTCTCCACCTCTAGCTTCTCTTCTTTCTTCATTTCACAAGTGTTTGCTTTTAAAATCTGTGAAAAGTTCAAGTTTTTTTCCTACTAATGCATAGTTGTTGGTGTTTTAAATTCTAGTTACATATAGCATTCATCATATACATATATAAATATGAATGTACATGTATTTATGGTCAACATAGTGATCATCAGAAATTCATAGCAATAATTCATAACCATAATTTTCATTACCTATATTAGTTCCTAAAATAGCTTTCTCATAGTAGATTCATTTGATTTTTAATTGGCAGACAGTCTAAATTGAACTACATGATTTAAATTGAGAACACCAAATTAAATTCTCGTTTGTGTCTGAACAAAAATTTTGTTTAGTATCAATTGTCGAGAAATTTTTGACTCATCCCCTTTTCAGAAACAGCCAAGTATATTAATATAAATATCTTATGTTTCTCTGAACTCATGTCAGTAATTTAATAAAGCTGTTGCTTGAGCGATTCAATTGTCTCACACATTCTTTGTTTTTGTTCTTTAAAATAATAAATTAGGGACTCCTGGGTGGCTCAGTTGGTTAAGCATCTGACTTTTTGGCTCAGGTCATGGTGTCTCAATTTGTGGGTTCCACCCCCACGTCTCGGTCTGTGCTGACAGCTTAGAGCCTGGAGCCTGCTTCAGATTCTGTGTCTCCCTCTCTCCCTTCCCCTCCCCTGCTCATGTTTTCTCTCTCTCTCTCTCTCTCTCTCTCTCTCTCACAAAAATGAATAAACATTAATTTTTTAAAATAAATAATAAAACAAAATAATAAATTATTATTTATTGTTTATTGGCAAGACATTTGAACTTTTAAAATTATTGAACTATATCTACAATGCTCTGAGATTTCGATTTTTAATCTATTGCATGTTTTTCACCTGATTTTAACTTTCAGAGCTGACAGGTGTTGAAAATCTCAAAATGCCAAGACGAGATTTGACATGCATTAACACTTAGTGTTTACTTAAAATATAAGGAATTCCAACAAGAAAAAGTGTCAGACAGTTTCTACCTAGAGAGTATGCTGAATTCAGAGGAGCTAGCAGTATTGAATTCATGATGCTAGATTTTAAGTGATCAAAATGACAAATGGCCCCTTCCAGCAACTTTCTCAGTAAATATGGAATGTTCACAAATAGAAGAATGACATTTCAAGTGGTTACAGTAGGATTTTTTCCCCCAAAAGTAATGACTCCACGTAAGACTTTCATGGTGCTGTCATCTCTCAGGTTCAAGAAGTAGCTCTTCCTCATCTCCAAACACCTTTTTTTTCAAGCCCCATAGCCAATTGACATCGACGCTCCATTATACAAAGCTTTCAGAATTAGAAACTCTCCAGTCTAGTTTATCGGTCACCCTTAAAAATTTACACACCATAGGAAAGTTTTATGATGCTTTGGGTAATATAAACTTGCTCATGTTTAGAATAGCTAAACTGTTGCTACTACAGTTAAATTCAATATTATCACCAACTGTGGCTGTTAGAAAATCCTTAAAGGACCTGAAATGGAGAGTATTTACAAATACTCTCACCTCATCTCAGGTTGTAAGCCACAGACTTGGCATTCTGTGGAGGAAGAGGAAGTTTTGAAATGGTATGCTATTGAAGCTTTAACATCTTCTGGACTGAATAACTGGATAGCCGAAATTTGTCAGGAAAATATTATTTCTACCAAGATTCTACCAAAGGATTGGAAAGAAGAAGTGAACATAGCATGGTTAAAGGCAATAAAGAAAAAAAAAACCTTCACATTTGTATTCAGACAAGGTGAATTTGGTCAGTAAAGTGGCTACCTTGGCTTACATGTTTGACTTGTTCTTGTGGACCATGAGTCCTTGAAGCAAAGCTTGGTCCTGTTCATGTCAGTATTCATGGTTCCTAGTCTAGACGCTGAAACTCCAGCTAAAGAGAAGGCACTGGTGGTGAGAAGGAACTAAAGGGAGGAAATATATTTGGCAAACATAGGAGGTGTATTGGATATAATTAAAAGATAGTTTGCAAGTTAGAACTGAAAGAGAAGGAAGTCAAAAGGCTTTCCAGTTTCTGTGTTGGAAATTTGTGAGGATGTTAAGGGATTATGAGTAGAAGATGGCTACAAGACATATTTGATAATGTTTTTAGCTCAATAAATTTTTTATTTAAAAGAAAGAATAGGGGTGTCTGGGTAGCTCAGTTGGTTGGGCATCTGATTCTTGATTTTGGCTCAGGTCATGGTCTCAGGATCCTGGGATTGAGCCCCAGGTCTGGCTCCAAGCTGAACATGGAGCCTGCTTGGGATTCTCTCTTTCTCCTTTTGTTCCTCTTTCCCTCGTTCATGTGCTTTCTCCCATTCTCTCTCTCTCTAAAATACATACATACATACATACATACATAAGACAAATCTATTTTGTTCTTGAAAATGTGGTCTGAACTAATTTGAATAAAGCATGGTACTTATAATATTGATAGAACTTATAAATGCTTATTGCCTTTGAAAGTATATTTACCAATTTTAAAATAGATTCAGCTTTTCATCACCCCTTCTTAGAAAACACTTCTTTATCTGTAAAGTTGGCCTTAGCATTCCCATGCTACCGTGTATGCTCTTGTTATTATGCCAATGACCACTTGAGTTCACACTCTTCCAATGCAAGGAGCATACCCTATTATTGTTTCTACCTAGTCCTTTGCCAAATGTCTGGTAGGCATTAGGCACTCCATAAATATTTGTGAACTCAAGTAAGCACTGGGTATATGCTATTTTTGCAAAAAATGGTGGGCATTTCAGAGTTTTACATTTGAACGCTGGTGGTGTTCACTGTGTGCCTGTGTTGTGGCGTGTATTGCTTTGAAGAAAAGACCTGCTCACAATCTAATGACAGGAAATTCAATAAAAAATATTACATAATAGAGAGATAATTAATTTAAAAACAAAGCAGAGGGAAGTCTTGGAAAATCCTTGGAGGGAGGGGAGCAGCTTTTTATAATGGAGTGGTTAGAGAAGGACTCTTGAGGAAGTTCAGAGACTCTACTGAAGAGACGGAGTGAAGATGTGAAAAATATGAAGAAATATTGGTCTGGGCAGAAGGCACAGCATGGACACAGATCCACCATTGGTAAGACAGAGAATCTTTCATTCCCTGTGGAGACTTTGTCTTCAGGAGCTGCTCTGGGCTCTCTTGTAGCAATGAAGGCTCTGGCTGTTTAGACAGGGAAAGAGAAGAGGAATGCTTTGGACAGCATATTTGGATAGAAGGGTAGAGCAGAATAAGCTGAGGGCTCCAGGAAAATGAGTTCTGGGAGGCAGGGGAGGAGAGTGGGGTCCAGGGAGAAGGGGGGGGGGGTGAAAAGAGAGACATATAGGTAGAAAACAGGCTGATCCTGAGTTTATATCTGGGTTCAGGGATGAGCATTTTCCTAAACATAGATCACAAAAGAAAAACACATTGTGAAAAAAACTTAAAACTTTGTAACAATATAGTCAGATCTGGTTTCCATAAGAATAAGTACTTAAAGGTTGAGGAAGTACTTACCAATACCAGATTTCTTTTTTCCCTGCATGATGCTAAATAAAGTGCTTTGGTTGGTTTTCCCCCACTACATCACATCAGTGGTTCTCAGCAGGCCTGGAATGGGTCCCTAGAATGTGCCTTTCTAACTCACTGCCCAGATGATGCTGATGCTACTGGCCCCTGAACCATACTTGGAGAACCCCTGAATTACACTGACTGAAATGGTCACTTGGCTGATGTCAAATAAACACAAGTTAAAGTAAATGAAAATTTTACTACTTTACTTTCAGTTTATTTTAGCTCTTTGGACTATTTTTATAACAATTGGTTTTTCTTTACATTAATCCTATGAATATATAAGTTATAAGTATACTATCGTTCCATCGTCCAAATGAAAGTGAAGATTGCGAACATCAATGCTAAGTGTTTATTGATTCCTATTATGGCTCAAGCTGTGACCTAAGTGCTTTAAATTAATTAACCTCATTCAGTCATCCGACTTGTGTTGGGTATTAATAATGATACGCACTTTGCAGATGAGGAAACAGAATAGCGAAGGGCATATATTGGGGCGAAGGACCTAGGTTGGGCTGATGAAGAATTTTCTTCTTTTTTGCCACGTTCTTTTGTTCTGCTTTAGGCAACGAAGCAGACAACATATTCACAAAGGGATCATGGACATAACCTAGATCTACTGCTCCTCTTTTTCTAGCACTAATGTTTCCTGCTTTGAAATATCAGGTCCTTTGGCAGCACTCCAGTGAAAAGCACACTGAGCTGCTGTGCATATTTATATATTTAAATGCCACTGGGTATTTCAGTTTCATGGTCCTCAATTTGTTCCCTGGAAAATGGCAGAACTTTCTGTGAATCCCTGTTTATGGGCTCTGTGGCAAAGATCTCAAACAGGGAGGGGGAAGGAGGAGGTTATATACCAAGAATATATGACAATGCTCCAAACTTTAGTTTGAAGGCTTCCTCCTCTTACAAGTCAGCGGAGGTTTGTGGCTGAGATCGGTCATCAGACTGAAGTTACTTAAAGCAGAGAAGTAAAATTTCACCTTGTCCAAGTGGGTTGTAATTAGCTAGCTTTTCACGTGAACCACACTCTCTGTTGACATAGGGGGTGAACATGAACAACTGAGGCACTTGTACCTTCAAACCCACAGCAAGAGAGTTTCAAATTATAATTTAAGTAAGCCAGTTTCTTAAGCATTATTTATAAGATAATCGGAAAAGAGTAAGGATTGAAAAGGGTGGAGGATAGGGGTGCCTGGCTGGCTCAGTTGGTTAAGCATTCAACTCTTAGTTTCGGCTCAGGTCATGATCTCACTGTTCAAGAGTTCCAGCCCCATATCAGGCTCTATGCTGACAGCACAAGGCTTGCTTGGGATTCTCTCTCTCCCTCTCTCTCTGTCTCTCTCCCACCCGTGCTGTCTGTCACAAGATAAATAAACTTAAAAACATATTGTTTTGAGATTCACTTCAGATGATGAGCAAGGTGTTACCAGGAGAGTGTAGTTATGCATGAACTTTCTGAATTTTATTTTGATGGCTGAAGAAAAGGCAGCTAGTTCTACTGTTAAGGTCAAACAGTTTCCCTTCATTTCTTGGGCTTCCATAAGGAGAGATTTTTCCCAAATTCTCCTGAATTCTTTCTCTCTTACTCTGCCCTAGGAAGATGGGGTCATTTAAACAATGGGTAAAAATAGGAAGGATACACTATTGGGCTTGGCTCAACCTCTTCTGTTACCACATGGGGAAAAGCAGCTTTCCTCCTATTTCTTCATGACAGAAGTCTACTCCTGACACTGCCCATACTTTGGAGTGCTTCCTCAAAATTCTCCAACTCTCTCTTCCTTCAGTGCTGGAATCAGCCAGGTAACCAGAGTTTTCCAGAAGGGGCACTCCCAGCCTAGAATAGGATTCTCACAGGCTAGTTCCTTCTCCCTTTTGAGGTTTCACTCTCTAACCCTCTAGCCTTGTACAGTCAACAGATGCTCTGAAGAATCACAAGGCTCAATCTATAGGTTTGTTCTGGGGCCTTATGGTCAGAGCATGTCATGAATCACTTCCCACTGGCTAGAAAAGTATTTCTTTAGTAAGAAAGATTCAGTCAGAATTGTGCTGATGTGCCTATGTAGGGTGACCACTCACTCATGTTAGACATGAGACCAGTTCAGGGCTCTGGGCTACCTACTGACTCTCACTAACTCTCACTAACGGAAATGCTGGAAGGTACCCTTTGTCCACAGCCATCGTGCCACTCACTCTGCAAGCTCCAGACCAGCCATCAGGCAAACTGCCAGAGGTAGCTGCATGTATCTGCTCTGAGGGCTTTCAAGTTAATTGCTCTACATTGCCTTTGAGTCTTTCTGATCAATGTCCTCTCTTGCTTCTCAACATGGTAAAGCCCAAAGTCATGTTCTTAGGAAGTTGGTCTGTTGTGTGTGCGTGTTTTTTTGTTTATTTATTTATTTTGAGAGAGACAGAGAGGGTGCAAGTGGAGGAGGGGCAGAGAGAGAGGGGGAGAATCTCAAGCAGGATCCGCATTGTCAGTGCAGAGCCTGAAGTGGGGCTCAATCTCATGAAACTGTGAGATCATGACCTGAGCTGAAACCAGGAGTCCAACGTTCAACCGTATGAGCCAGCCAGGTGCCCCAGGAAGTTGGTCTTAAATGGTGCTAGAGATGGAAATGGACATTTTTGTGCAAATGTGGCTTCTATGCTTTCTCTGTCTCTAGCCCTTCCCCGACCCCTCCCCTGTCTTCCTCATTGGTGATGATGTGTGAGAGGCAAGGTGAGATCACACTCTGGAGAGTCAGTGATTATATCATAAAGAGTTTAAGAGAAGACGTGGAAGATGAGTTGTTCTAGGTTTATGATATAAAATTCCCAAGAGTAAATTTAACGTGAGGGGGAGAAAAAATTGTTCACATTTTCCTACATACTCTAAGACTTGTATGATCCTCATCCACAAAGCATAGTAATAACTCTTGAGTCTTCAGAAGCTGGTTTTCACAGGCAGCGTGGTGCATCCACCATGATGCTACATCATGAGTAATTCTGTAAGCGGCATTAAATAAATGCTATTAGGCAACTGCAGAGGCAAGGCAACCCATATCAGTTCAATACAAATGGATTCTGAAGAACCGATGCCTTGTGAATAACATGTTACTACCTTTTTCTCAAAGTGGGAGATATGAAATTTACCCAGAACCATGCCTTTGACAATAAGCATGGAGACATAGTTCCTGGATCTGAACAAGAAGAGTGATGTCTGATACTGTGAAGAAACTTCACCTGCGTTAAATGTACAATAAGAAAAGTTATATACCTCTTTTCCATTCTAACTTTATCAATAAATCACTATACCCCTCGTGCACCGATGGGTTGTGTAATACATTTCTAAATGAATTTTCTATAGACAGAAGCCCAGAACACCCTAGGGCTCTGCCCTAAATCTTACCTGTGCGGGCCCTGGAGGAGGCTTGTTGTAGTTTTGTGGTACTGAGGAATGAGGGAGTAAATTTACCAATTCTGTGATTCAGTTAGTAGGCCTGTTGCTTTCTTAAATTAAACTGAAATTTTCAACTTAGCTTCAGTACTAATACAGGTAATATTTTTCTTTATTCTCTGCTTTCTTCTCTTTTGCCTTATTCCTAGTAATTTCCGAATCTAGATAAAGAAAACCACTGCTATACTTTGGGCCCACTTAGACACCGAACCCCACATCGATGTCCCTTCTTTTCATATGTGAAGAATAAAAAATAAAAAGCTGATGGGGCACCTGGGTGACTCAGTCAGTTAACTGTCTGACTGTGGCTCAGGTCGTGATCTCATGGTTTGTGACTTTGAGCCCCGCATTGGGCTCTGTGCTGACAACTCATTGGGGCCTGCTTTGGATTCTGTGTCTCACTCTCTCTCTGCCCCTCCCCTGCTCACACCCTGTCTTTCTCTCTCAAAATTAAATAAACATTAAAAATAAATAAATAAGTAAAAAGCTAAAAGCTAAAGGAGTATAAAAACCTTCCAGTCAACTGATTTTGTAATATATTTCTCTGCCCATCCACCTCATTCCTATTTTCTGTCTCAGGAGGATTAATCTGTTATTTAGATGTGTAGCTTAGAGAAATACATCTTACCTCAAGACTCAGTCCCATAAGAATGTTGAGGTGAAACAGTGGACAGTTCTTTTCAAACACTGCCATATAAATCATGTCATCAACCTATCTCAAAAAACCTGTGAGATGGGTACTTATATCAATTTATTAGGGCCGCCTTAACAAAGCACCACAAACTGGTTGGCTTAAAGCAACGGACATTTATCCTCTCCTGGTTCCAGAGGCTAGAGGTCTGAAATCAAGGTGTCCACAAGACTACGCTCCCCTTGAAGACTGTGGGGAGGAATTCTCTCCTGCGCCCATGTCATTCCCTGGCTTATGGACACATCACTCCAGTTTGTGCTTCTGTATTCACATCTGTGTGTGTCTACACCTTTGTATCCAAGTCCTCCTGTCCTTTCTTTGACAAAGACACAAGTTACTGCATTTAGGGCCCGCTCTAATACAACATGACTTCATCTTAACTTGATTGCGTCTACAGAAACCCTATTTCCAAATAAGGTCTGTAGCCACCCACCGAAGGAAAAGTTCTCAGGCACTTAGACTGAGCCAACGTGCAGGGCTGCCTCTGCCAGCGAAACAGCAGCAGCAGCAAACTGCACATGGTCTCTGTTTCACGTTCACCAGGTGTAAACATCAAGGAATGGTAAAGCATGGGAGGAAAACACAAAGAGCCTCCAGACATAGACCAAACACACATCTGAATAACCCAAGATAAGCACCCAGTCTCAAGGTCTTTAACCTTAATCACATCTTTAAAGTCCCTTTTGCTAAGATAACACTCATACATCCCAGAGAGAAGTGAGCGTCTTTGGGGATCCTCATTCTGGGATGGAATTGTTGATCATAAGGTATTCATATACTCAGATTTAGTAGAGATTGCTGGTTTTTCAAAGTGGTGATATCAAATTGTACTCTTAACAGATGTGGATGAGAGTTGTCAGTACTTGATATTTTTGTCCTTCTTGGCTTTTGCTATCCTGAAGAAGAGGACCATGACGTGTGCCTCAGTTCTCCCCAATTCCAATTTTCTATATTTTTCAAAATACTGAGTTAAGAACTACAAAGAGTCCAAGATTTTAAGCTACTTGCAACCAGCAAGTTCTAGCCAGCCACAGTTTCACAAATGCTACGGAAGATCCAAGATTCCTGGGTCAGAGCTGAAAGACAGTTCCTTACCCTTAGTAATAGCAGGGGCCAGACTACACACCCAAATCCCCACGGGACAGCACAGTGTTGCCTGTGCATGTGGGTGTTTGCATACAGGAGGAAAACCTTTATATTGAGACACCCAAATCTTTTATAATGAAGAATATACATGTCTGCCCTTTTCCCTAGAATAAAACATTATGACTATTTTCCAAAAACTGTTATAAAATCTGCTCTTATTCTGGAGAAAGACACTCTCATCATAGTCTAAGGCATTCCACATGCCAATATCTCTGGAAATACATTCTGAAACTAAGGCAGTGAGTGCAACTGCTTATAAGACATAGAGAGAGATAAGAGACCTATGGAGAATTGTCTCTCAGCATGTTGCCTACATTTAATCTGTTGTTAGGTTTGGTAAATAGATTATGATACATTTAACAAACAATTCATTATATGGCTGTGTGGGATAAAATGGAAAGTATTATAAAAAAAGAAAATTAAAAATATCCTTGCTTCCTCAAGAAGCTTACAAACTAGTAAAGGATGAAAAACACAGACAAGGATTATATTACTATTAAATAGAATGTGCTAAGCCTGTGCCAGAAGGCTTTCTTTGTGTCTAAACAATTCCAAAATTTCCTATTATTGAACTTTGCTTCTGCAGTCTTTGATTTGTAGAAGTTGAAATTGTTACATAATCACATCTCTTCATTTTCTAAATGTCTTGTGTCCTGGAGCTTAATAGGCACATATTCATTGTGTAAATAAGTTTTCTTTCTTTATTTAAAAAGATTTTTTTTAATTTATTTAATTTTTAAGAGACAGAGTGAGAGAAAGTGAGAGTGGCAGGGGGGCAGAGAGAGGGAGACACAGGATCGGAAGCAGCCTCCAGGCTCCAAGTTGTCAGGACAGAGCCCGAGGCAGGGCTCAAACCCACAGACCAGGACAGAGCCCGAGGCGGGGCTCAAACCCACAGACCGTGAGATCATGACCTGAGCCAAAGTCGGACGCTCAACCGACTGAGCCACCCAGGCGCCCCAATAAGTTTTCTTTAAAAGCAAATGGGAAGATCATTTGTTGCTGTATGGTTTTGAAAAAAAAATTGCAATAGAGGTTCTTCAAATAGATCTTTATAGATAACTGGAAAAAAATAAATGGAGAAAGAGTAGGTATTTTAAGTGCAGAGAGAAGTGTGGAGAGCAGATCTAGAGACCTTAGTGTCCATTTTTCCTAAAATAGACTAAAAATTTGGGCAATAGGAATGAATACAATGTTGGATGGCCAACTCCCCACTGTTTTCACAAGTGCAGGCATTTGGTCTTAATTCTTTGCGAATAAAAGCGTTTAGTCCACAGCCTGTAGTAAAACGTGCTTTTGATTTATTGAACTGAATAGAATGAATGCTGGAGCTCAGTATTAAGCCTTAAAATCTTTGAATATGTGTGTGTGTGGAGGGGAGTCTGGGAGGGAGTGCATCAGGGCAGGCACAGAGATATTGGCATGCACTTGAAAAAGCTAATGGTGCTTCCAGGAATGAATTATGTAATAATAAAAGGTAGAGGGTATGTGGGAGCAGGTGCCCGGGCAGTCCAGATTACAAGCATGCTGAACTGGAAGGTTTGATGGAAAGGAGGGGTTGAATATAAATACAAACCTGTATTTCAGCAACAAAAATCATACATCTCTGAGTTAATTTTTTCTCTTGGACATCTAGAAAAATGGTGATAGTTTTAATTGTGAAAAAAAAAAGGGTAAGAAAAAAACTTGAGTGAAGAGGAAAACTGAATTAGGGGTTATTTTTTCAACATTTTTAAGAATCACTGAAATAAATACTTCCTTTCACACTTGCCTTACAAAGCTGTGAGTCCACTGTTGATGAATGTGAGATAGGATTTCTTTAAGACAGCCTGGCATTGGTGCTAAGAGGTTGTGGAAAGTTATCATTTCCTGACATATGGTGAATTCTTGATATCTCAGTGCCCCTGTTTACTTTTAAATGTTTACCGTAACTTTACCATGTGTCTGAGTTGGGAAGTGATATGGACCAACTCGAGGTAAAGTTGTTAAGGCTGAATGTGAATGGCTTAAAACAACAGTCATATTCAAATTAACCTTTTCACTCTCTGTTTTTCTGTATGTAATATTAATATATTAGTTGTAACACTGATAAAAGTTTGAATTAACATTTCTAATGCATTCCAAGACTGAACATTTTAAAAACATTTTTTTATTTTGAAAAAATAGGAGATTTACAGAGGAGCTATAAAGCACAGAGAGTTCCTATATATCTTTCACTCTTCTGTTAACATTTTATTTAACCATGGAACATTTGTCAAAAGAATGCATTTGAAAGTTTTTGAAATATTAAAGTTACCACTGTTGTCAAAAGTTTAAAATTTGCCTTATCTTTACAACTTTATATCCACTTATCCATATGCACATCTCATACACGTACGTGTCATATAAGCAAAATATTGATTTTCCAAATATATGGGCTTTAACATTTTGTCAACTCTAAGAACATAGTCTGTAGTTTACTTTAAATCCTTTGTGACATGCAAGTGGCCATATTCTCTTTGACATGGTTCATATCCAGTGAAATTAGTTATTCGTTCAGTTAGTAAATTGCAAATAAAAATTTTAAGTCGTTTAATCAGGAAATTCAAGTTTAATTTTCTTCTATTTAGACCTTTAAATTTTATTTCCATTACTCATTGTGAAAACAAGTTGACAATTTAATTAAATCAAATGGATTACAGAACTGCTAAAAATGTGTCAAATTAGTCAAAACTGTGATTTTTGCCAACTAAGAAACAAATACTCCTTTATACTCTGGCCGTTAGGCAAATCCCACAGTAATTTGTTTTAAAATACATGGTTAGAAATGTATCATTTATGCTGTGAAAATAATGCATGCGTTTCAACCATTCTAGTTACCATAACAACAGAATATAATGCATTTTATTTTATTTTAATTTCAATCAAATTCATTTGGATTTGATTGTCACAACCAAAAATGAAACAGAGACAATCAACACAGCATTTGTACTTCTATTCAAAGTTAAAGGACTAGGTTTGTGTCCATACTGACTTTTTGATATTGGCTGCATAGATCTCTGTGTCGAGAAATATTCAGGGATAATGGATCTCCATTCAGATAGAATGAGGAAAGGCACATTTTTCTATAATCTCTTGCAGCTTGGTGAGATATGAGATTGAGTTTTGGTCAATTAAACGTTAGCACAAGTGTCATACGACAGTTTCTGGAACCTTCCTTTAAAGGCAACTGTTGCACAGCTTTTTGCCTCCTTTTATTCTCCATGTAGTACTTCATTCCACTTTCTAAAACACAGATATAATGGGGAAGGCTTTTACTGCAGTCTTGGACCCTGGGGACCTGGGACATATACTGAGGATGGCAGAGTAGTAGATTAGATGCGGCTTTGGACTTTGAAAACTTTCTGGAACAGAGTTGCCATCCCAGCACCTGGCTATCTCTGAACTTCTCCACAAGAGAGAAATTATTTCTTTATTTAGGCAATTGTTATTTTTCATTTCTCTGGGTTTTTTTTTTGTTTTTTGTTTTTTGTTTTGCAATGGAAACTCACCCTAATGTGCTGCATTTCCGTGAAAAGTGCAAATAGGAAAGACAGCACCATATATGTGTATTTTTCAAGAAAAATTAATCTTCCTTCACTTGTGTCTATACTTATTTGTCACTGTGAACACTTGAATCTGCTACTCCTGTGCCTCCTTTTACCCTCTTGGTGGAATACAACTGTTAACAGGACCCCCACCGCTGCGCCAGGGGTATCAGTCCTGCCCTTACTGAGCTCCAGACATCACCGAACTTTGTCTCGGTTTATTTGCATGTTTTTGTTTTTGTTTTTGTTTTTGTTTTTGTTTTTGTTTTGAAAACGTCGTGGCATCTCACGATAATAACACCGTGGAGTTCTGCACAACCAGGAACGGAGAGTGAGTGATTTACTTAAAGCTATTTGTTTTTAAACCCTGGGAATATAAGTAAAGGCAATTAAATCTTATTCTTGAAGTCACTAAATCCGTGTAGCAAATGCACACTGTTTGTAGTGTGGTTGAAATAATTGAACAAGACATTTATACCAATTCAGTAGAGAAGTGACGACAGTGATTGTACACACCACAGCAGGGGTCTCCTCTAAGTTACACATGTAGAGATACACTGAAACAGCAAAAAAGTTTATATTAAATGGAATAAAAAGTTACATCCGAAATCTATTTTAACAAGCCTAATAAGAAGTTGAAAAGAATGAGGTAGGAAATGTGGAAAAAGCCAAATTATTAATACTTTGCTAAGTGATGAGAAAAAGGTAAATAATTCACTTTGAGTGATAAAGAGAGGAAAGTACACTTAAAAAAAAAAAAAGATATAAGCAGGAGAAATGGGATAATGACAGATCAAGAGAATATTTGAGGCTAAATTTCCAGAATGTTGTACTAAGCAAACTACTTGGCAAAACAGAATGATATATCACTGGCATTGCTGAAAGTGGAACACCATAGACACAGAAACAGATGAGCACTTGACGTTGGCGACTCTACCCCTGGCCCTCCTTGGCGGCTCCAGGATGGACCAGAATAAGAATAAGGGAGTCATCGGGATAAAGTCGCTGACTAAACCCTTCTATCAAGAAGTCGTGTTTATGGCATAATTCCACAGGAAATAAATCTGTTCTTCCTATGCCAGACTGGAATATCTCTCTTCTGTGAGAATGAAACTATTTATTCTTCCATCTTTCCTCCTTCTCCTCAGCTCTTTCCCCATATGTGCTACCCTGGACTATAGTTCTTAAGGGAAAGAAAAGAACAGTTTGGCATATTGCAGTGTTTTAATTTATTCTATATCTTAATTTTAACTTTGCCTTTAGAATCTAGAGGACCATCAGGCCTTGGGCTTCCTGGTGGCCACCTTGTTTTCATGGACTTTAGTTCAGCCTTTTCCCTCAAGGATCTCTGCTGATGCTCAGAAAAGATTATCCTAGTTTTAAAGTGGAGTGTTCCAGGGCTGTTAGTGTAATCAATTGGATTAGGAGTTTGATTTCATTTGTTTTGATGTTAATGCCTCTAAAATTTGATCAACTCGCTTTTTAACTACAGTTAGATATTAATTCTGAAAAAAAAAAGTGTTTTGTTCTAGATACTGCAAACCTTTCTTTTTTTCCAAGAATTAATGCCTGTAAACCTGTATTTCCTGAATTAAAGCGAATTGTGTTTCTGAGGGTAAGCCAAGCATTATGAGTTAAAAAAAAAAAAAAAAAGTTTAAGAAAAAAAAAATTGTAAGGTGAATCTAGAATTTGATACTGCCATCTGCTGTTTTGAAATAAAATTGCATGTCCTTTAAAGCTACAATTTCTTTGCTAGGTTTCAAGAAAAAATTGTATAAGATCATTTTATCCTGTGCTATCAACACATTAAAAAGAGAGAAATATATGGTGCTTTATTCATGTTATATTTCTAAATTTGGCCTTAAGAGCTTATGTCATTTCTTTTATATTGTATAACAGGCATTATAGCTTTGAGATTTTTATAAATATAAATATTATATAACTATCTACTTAGAAGTTAGCAACTATAAAAAATGATGCCATGAGGCACATGGGTGGCTGGGTAGGTTGAGCATCTGACTCTTTTTTTATGTTTATTTATTTTTGAGAGACAGAGAGAAAGAGAGAGTGTGAGTAGAGGTGGAGCAGAAAGAGAAGGAGACACAGAATTTGAAGAAGGCTCCAGGCTTCAAGCTGTCAACACAGAGCTCAGCATGGGGCTCAAACTCATGAACGGTGAGATCGTTCGTGACCCAAGCCAAGTCAGATGCTCAATGGACTGAACCACCCAGGTGCCCCAAGCATCTGACTTGATTTCAGCTCAGGTCATGATCCCAGGATCATGGGATCAAGCACCATACTCAGTATGGAGCCTGCTTAAGATTTCCTCTCTCCCTCTGCCCCTCTCCCCCACTTGCGCACCCTCTTTCTGTCTGTCTCCCTAAAATAAAACAAATTTTTAAAAAAAGTCTTCCTTCTTATATCTCTCAAGCAGATATAAACCCCAAAGGAAACTGAACTAGCAAACTTCTGCTTCCATCCAAGATAGAGTAACGGGGATTGGCTCTATCCTCTTGCTTGATACAACTACACAAACAGAAAAATATATGAAACAATTGCTTTCTGGACGTTGGATTTCAGGCAACAGTGATTGTTGACACAGGAGCAACAGCTGAGGTGAGCCTCGTGGTTGTCCCAGATTACTGCCTGCAGAAGTTCCCCAGACCATGGAAGGATCCTAAACAGAGCTGTGGGTTCTCTTTGAAGTTAGTGGATGGAATTGGGAAACTGGGAAAGCAAAAATGGCTAGAGCTTACATGACAGAGTACTGTTGGGAAGAGAGCTATCCAGAGAGAAACCTTCAGAGTTCTGCAGAGTGCCGTCCCCAAGTATTTAGTTGGGTACTGTTGAGTATAAACGTATGAAGAAACAATCTGAAGCCAGGAAAAGGAACACGTAAATGATGTAGAGGGGACAAATGTCGGAGATCACACAGGGCCAAGAATAGTGCCTGTTTTTGGTACCCAGAGTGGAAAACAACATACTGCACAAGACGCCAGAATACCAACAATAATCTTGCCACAGTAGTCAAGAAAACATAGCCCTTAACTAAATGCTCCTCTGGTTCTGCCTAAGAAAAATTAAAGGCAAGAATTGAAATGAGCACACTATTCCCAAGTATTTTAACCATACCCTAGAGCAGTTCTTAATATTTAAAGCAATACAAATATATCTATTGCTCAACAGGAAAAATTTGCAATGTCTGATATACTATTGAAATTCCAGGCACTCAAAGTAAAGGAAAATATAACATATAATGAGGAGAAAAACAAATCAATTAAAAGTGACACTGAAATGACACAGAAGATAGATTTAGTAGGCAAGGACATTGAATGCTTTTAACTCTTTTCAATATGGTCAGTAAGGTAGAAATAAGATTAAACATGGTAAGTGTAAACATAGAAGAGATAAAAAAAAAAAAACAACTCAAATAATATCCAAGATGGAAAATACACTGGATGGGATTATTAATGGCAGATAAGACATTGTAAAAGAAGATCAATCACCTTGAAGACCTAGTAATAGAAATTACCCATGATGAAACCTAGAGTGAAAAACAACTGAAAAAAAAAAATCAATGGACTGTGGCCAGATATATGTGTAATTGGAACCCTCAAAGGTGGAGGAAGAAAATATGGTCATTGCCCCCCTAATTTGGTGAAAACTTTAAACCCATAGATTCAAGAGCCACAAGCCCCTGAAACATAAAAAACACACCAGTGCAAATCACTATCAAATCACTTAAGACTAGTGATAAAGAAAAATTCTTAAAAGAAGCTAGAGAAAAAGATACATTGTATATAGGGGAACAAAGATAAGGATGTCAGTACTTTTCTTTTTCTTTTCTTCTTTTTTTTTGTCATAAACAACGTAAGTGAGAAGACTTTAGAGTAACATCTTTATAGTACTGAATGAAAAAGACTATTAGAATTCCTCACTCAGCCAAAGTATCTTTCAAAAATAATAATGAATGTATCACTAAATTGTAAAATAGTAATAATAATAATAGTGAAATAAGGCTTTGTCACGCATATGAAAACTGAAAGAAGTCAGCAGCAGAAAACCTGCACTATAGAAAATTTTAAGGAAGTTCTTCAAGCAGAAGGAAAATGCTACCAGATGAAAATGAATTCCTCTATAAAGCAATGAAGAGTACCATAAATGGTTACCACATGAATAAATGTAAAGGCTCTTTGTCTTATTATTTAAATCTCTTTAAAAGATAATTATTAATTCAAAAATTAATGATGGCATATTGTGTGGTTCATAACATATGTAGAAGAAAAATATATAGCAAAACAGCACAAATTCTGGAAGAGCAGAATAGGAAGAACACTTTTGTAAGGTTCTTACAATTAAGTATAAGTAGAATAACATCCCTTAAAGGGAAGCAGTGATAAGTTAAAGATAGGTACTATTAACACTACAGAAACTAAAATTATAATATGAAGAGTTATTGCTAATAAGCCAACAAATAAAAATCATAAGTATATCATAAAACACACTTGATTAACTCAAAAGAAGTCAGAGAGGCAAAAAAAGGGGATTTGGAGTGGTGGCAAAGGAACAGATGGGTTGAATAGAAGACAAATAGCAAGATGGCAACTTTAAATCCAACTATATAATAATCACGTATAACGATGAGTCACAGTAATGTAAAGGTCTAAACATCCCAATTAAAAGACAGTCAACATCAGATTAAACAGTAAGTGCATGCTGCCTCTGGTAGATCCAAATTAAATAGAAAACACAGTTTACAAGTAAAGGATGGTAAAAGATATTCTATACTAACATTTATCAAAAGAAATGTAGAGTGGTTCTATTAACATCAGACAAAGTAGGTTTCAGATCAAAGAATATTACCAGTGGTAAATAAGTTTATTTAATAATAATGAAGGGCTCAACTGATTATGAGGACATAGAAATCTTAAATGTTTACGCACTGTTTTAGCTTTCTTCTGATGCATCACAAATTACCACAAATTTAATGACTTTAAAACACCTATTAGTTTGCACAGTTCCATAGGTCAAAGTCTGGGCACAGTGTTCTCTACTCAGCTTCAGTTGGCTGAAATCGATGTCAGATGACCTATATTCTAATCTAGAGGTCAGTGTTCTATTCCAAGCTGACATGATTGTGGCAGAATTCACTTTCTTGTGGCCACAAGACTAAGGTCCCCAGTTCTTGGCTGGATGTTGGTACCTGGACCCCACCATCTTCAAAGCAAGGAACAGGGAGCCTCCCTCACACAGAATTCCTATCCTACTTCAAATCCCTCTTACTTGGACGCTTTTTCCTTTTACAGGTTCACCTGATTAAATGAGATCCATCGAGGAAAAACTCCAGGATAATATGGCATGTACATCACAAGGCAAGATCAGGGGCCTTAGAATCTTAGAATTTCAAGGAGTAATAGACAAATCCATAATTATAGGCTTCACCACTCTTTCCTCAATAATTATAAAATAAGTAGACACAAATTCAGTTAGGGATATAAAGGACTTAAATAACATTACCAATAAATTTGACCAAATTGATCTTTTTAGAACACTCCACCCAGAATCAACTGCACACACACCATTTTCAAGTGCATATTGAACATCTAACAAGATAGACCATATCCTGAGCCATAAAAGCAAGTCTCAATACATTTTAAAACAATTAAACTCATGTATAGCATGTTCCCTGAATATTATAAAATTAAATTACAAATCAACGACCAAAAGCTTCCCCAGAAAATCCCTAAATGTTGGGAAATTAAATAATACACTTCTCAATAACACATGAGTCAAAGAGGAAACAAAAAGGGATCTTCAAAGTACCTTTAATGAATGAAAATGAACAAATAGCACATAAAAATTTGGGAATTACAGATAAAGTAAGGACATTTCCAGCATTAAATGCCTATATTAAAAAGAAATAAAACTAGGAAAATAAGTGCAAGTAAAACCAAGAATAAGCAAAAGGAGAGGAAGTAATAAAGATTAGAGTGCAATCAGTGAAGTAGACAATAGAAGAATAAATTTCAGTAATGGAAGAGATATTACTAGAGAATCTATAGCTATAAGAAGGATAATAAGAAATATTTTGAGCCATTTCCTGCCAATAGTTTCAAAACTTAGATTGAATAAGTGAACTCTTAGAAAGACACCAACAACCAGATACCACTCAAGAAGAAATTAAGTCAGCAGATAATCTGATAATCCTCTATATTAGTTAGAGAAATTGAAATGAAATTATAGATGAAAATATTCCCACAAGGAATCCCAGACACAGATGGCTTCACTGGAGCATTTTACCCATCATTTAAGGAAGAAATAATATCTATACTATACAAACATCTATACTATACAAACATCTATCCAGAACATTGAAGAGATGTGAATACTTTCTAACTCATAGTGTGAGACCACCACTACTCTGATATCAAGAGCAGACAAACATATTATTTAAAAAGGTAAATTGGGCACCTGGGTCAGTTAAGTGTCCGACTTTGGCTCAGGTCATGATGTCAGCGTTCGTGAGTTTGAGCCCCACATCGGGCTCTGTGCTGACAGCTGTTTGATAGTTTCTTAAAAAGCTAAATATACAGGAGTGCCTGGGTGGCTCAGTCAGTTAGGCGCCCAACTTCAGCCAGGTCATGATCTCACGGTTTGTGGATGCGAGCCCCACATCAGGCTCTGTGCTGACAGCACGGAGCCCGGAGCCTGCTTTGAATTCTGTGTCTCCTTCTCTCTCTGCCCCTCCCCTGCTTGCTCACTCTCTCTCTCAAAAATAAATAAAATACATTAAAAAGAAATTTTTGAAGTTAAATATAAACCTACCACATGAGTTGGCCATTTGATACGAGACATCTTCCCAAGAAAAATGAAAGGATATGTTCATGCAAAGATTTATTTATGAATATTCATAACAGCTTTACTTGTAGTAGTTAAAAAACTTGAAAAAATCCATGTGTTTATTAACAGATAAATAGATAAATGAATTGGAGTATATGCAGAGAATAAAATTCTACTCAGCAAGAAAAACAAATGAAATACTGATACATACAACAACACGGATAACTATAAAAAAATAATTGTGCTGAGCTCAAGAAACCAGTGTAATAGTGTAATAGTAATACAATTTTATTCATGAAATTCTAGAAAACGCAAACTCATCTACAGTGACAGAAATACCATCAGTGTTTGCATAAGGATGGAATATGGGGAGAGTGGGAGAGACGGATTGCAAGGAGTATGTAGAAAGTTTTGGGAATGATAGATATATTTATCATCTTGATTAAAGTGTTGGTTTCATGGCTGCACGCATATGTCAAATTTACCAAATTATACATCTCAAGTATGTGCAATTCATTGTATGATGATTATGTGTCAATTAAAACATGAAAGAAGATAAATTTATTTTACCTTTTTTTTCTTGGTATTAAAATAATTTGGACTCTATGCCCTGAAGTTCTTAAGAATATTTCTAAATTTGTGGATACATAAGCATACTCTACATTCAACCTTAAAAAATCAACTCCCAAAGCAGGCAAAAATCTCTTTGACCTTGGCCGCAGCATCTCTGGAGGCAAGGGAAACAAAAGCAAGTTCAAAAATGAACTGTTGGGACCTCATCAAAATAAAAACTTTTGCACAGCAAAGGAAACAGTCAACAAAACTAAAAGGTAACTGATGAAATAGGAGAAAATTGCAAACAACATATCAGATAAAGGGTTAGTATCCAAAATCTATAAAGAACTTATCAAACTCAACACCCCAAAAAACAAATAAACTAGTGAAGAAATGGCAAAAGATACAAATAGACACTTCTCCAAAGAAGACATCCAGATGGCCACCCGACACATGAAAAAATGCTCAACATCACTCATCATCAGGGAAATAGAAATCAAAACCACAAGGAGATACCGCCTCACACCTGTCAGAATGGCTAACATTAACAACTCGGGCAACAAGAGATATTGGCAAGAATATGGAGAAAGAGGATCTCTTTTGCACTGCTGGTGGGAATGTAAGCTGGTGCAGCCACTCTGGAAAACAGTAGGGACGTTCCTCAAAAAATTAAAAATAGAATTACCCTATGACCCAGCAATTGTACTATTAGATATTTATCCAAGGGATACAGGTATGCTGTTTCCCAGGGGCACGTGCACCCTAATGTTTATAGCAGCACTATCAACAATAGCCAAAGTATGGAAAGAGCCCAAATATCCATCGATGGATGAATGGATAAAGAAGATGTGATACATATATACAATGGAGTACTACCGACAATCAAAAAGAATGAAATCTACCATTTGCAACTACGTGGATGGAACTAGAGGGTATTATGCTAAGCAAAATTAGTCAGAGAAAGACAAATATCATATGACTTCGTTCATAACAGGACTTTAATATACAAAACAGATGAACATAAGGGAAGGAAAGCAAAAATAATATAAAAACAGGGAGGGGGACAAAACATAAGAGACTCTTAAATATGGAGAACAAACAGAGGGTTACTGGAGGGGTTGTGGGAGGCGGGGATGGGCTAAATGGGTAAGGGTCATTAAGGAATCTACTCCTGAAATCATTGTTGTACTATATGCTAACTTGGATGTAAATTAAAAAAATAAATTAAAAAAATTAACTCCCAAGATAAGTAAACCAAACTAGATTTAAAGAGCAGATGCATACATGCAGTAAAATTATTGTACACGAGTCTAAAATACTTTGGTTATATTCAGTATCTATTTAGAGTTCAAAGGGAAAGGCACCATTAAGGGAATCAATTAATCAGAAAGTAGAGGTGCTGCTCAAGTCTTGGGATACACCCATGCTCATATGGACTGGAGTCACATAATTTAGATTTGGAGAGAACCTCAGTGGTGTGATGGAGCCAGCTCACTAGTTTATGAAAACAAATTTGCATTCACTACCTTCATATTGGTAGCTATGGCAGAAGTGTTTATATACAAGAAACTGACAAATGACAGTTGATTTCAAGTTGAAACTTGATTTCAAGGCTTCTCCTCACCCCCTACAAAAACAGTGGTTAAACATTTTACCATCACTAACTTTAGAGATCATTAGTTGGACCTTTTTAGTTTATACCTAAGGCAACTGAGGTCCTACTACTTTCTCAAGCCTACTGCTAACTAGTGCAAAAAACAGTTTAGAAAATCAAAACACGAAAATCCTTTAAATGAGTATCATTGTCTTCATCTATCAGTTTTTCCTTATCTTGTTGCTTTCTCTCTCTCCCCTCTATACTCTTTTCCTATTAAACTTCTCTTACTTAGGATCTGTTTCTGGCTCTAATATTTGTTGAAATGGGTACCTGACCAGAAAATGTAATATTAAATATGATGAAAATTTTGTCTCAGATTTAGGTGCAAGACAATTCAAGCATGTATTCAGGTGAAATTTCAGAAAATATGAAAACCATAAAGAAATAAAGGTATTTGAAAGAATATTTCTGTGAAGTATGAGATAATACATTTATTAAATATATTTAATAACACCTTACAGATAGGATGATGACTCTGGTTTCAGACCCCCCCCTTCTTTTCTACATAGTGATTCAACAATTCCATATATCACCTGGTGTTCATCACAAGTGCACTCCTTAATTCCCATCACATATTTAACTCATCACCCAAACTTCCTCCCTTCTGGTAACCATCATTTTGCTCTCTATAATTTAGTCTGTTTCCTGATTTGTTTCTCTTTCTCTCTCTCTTTTTCTTCCCCTTTGCTCATTTGTTTTGTTTCTTAAATTCCACATAGGACTGAAATCATGTTATTTCTCTGACTTTTTTCACTTTGCATTATACTCTCTAACTCCACCCATGTCGTTGCAAATGTCAAGATTTCCTTCTTTTTCATGGCTGAGTAATATTCCATTGTGTGCATATATAAACCATATCTTCAATTAATGGACACTTGGGTTGCTCCCATATCTTGGCAATTGTAAATAATGCTGCTATAAATATAGGGGTGCATGTATCCCTTTGAATTAATGTTTTTGTATTCTTTGGGTAAATACCCGGTAGTGTGATTGTTGAAGCATAGGGTAGTTCTATTTTTATTTTTTGAGGAAACTCCATACTATTTTCCAGAGTGACTGCACCAGTTTGCATTCCCATCAGCAGTGCACCAGGGTTTCTTTTTCTCCACATCCTCACCGACATCTATTGTTTCCTGTGTTGTTGATTTTAGCCATTCCCTGATGATGAGTGGTGCTGAGCATCTTTTCACGTGTCTGTTGGCCATCTGGATGTCTTCTTTGGAAAAAAGTATATTCTTAACTTCTGCCCATTTTTAAATTGGATTATTTGGTTGTTTTGGTGTTGAGTTTTATAAGTTTTTTGTATATTTTGGATATTAGCCTGTTATTGGATATGTCATTTGCAAATATCTTGTCCCATTCCATGCATTGCCTTTTAGTTTTGCTGACTTGGTTTCAGATTTCAAATGTGTTTTTTAAGCTATCGGTTTCTTAACATAGCATTTTGTTATAAAAATGTATATATTGGGGCGCCTGGGTGGCGCAGTCGGTTAAGCGTCCGACTTCAGCCAGGTCACGATCTCGCGGTCCGTGAGTTCGAGCCCCGCGTTGGGCTCTGGGCTGATGGCTCAGAGCCTGGAGCCTGTTTCCGATTCTGTGTCTCCCTCTCTCTCTGCCCCTCCCCCGTTCATGCTCTGTCTCTCTCTGTCCCAAAAATAAATAAACGTTGAAAAAAAATGTATATATTAACATTTATAAGTATTATACTTATTTCATAATTAATATATTATGTTGTACAAAACATACATAATGTATAAATATCTTATATGTACCATTTATAGATATATTTTATATTTATGGGTTATATTTATAGATAAAATAAAATTGATTTAGAAATAATAAAATAAAATTGATTAAAGTGCCAGTATTTTACATACTTGGGATCCCATTTCCACTTTGTTCTCTCTGTCTCCCACAGGCCTCTGTGTTTAAAGTGCTCCATCCTGTCTGGTATATGTTCCAAATGACTTCTTCATTCATCACTATCACATGAAAATATTCATCATTTCTTGATTGTCACTGTACTTAATCTCATCTAAGAAATTCATCATAAAGTATGAAAAAATAAAAGATTTAACTCTACAAAGAGCTTATATTTTAAAACATAACTTTGACTCAAATGGAATCTTATGGTGTGGAATGTTGTCTGAGATATTTGTGAACAAGGAGAATGTTTCTGTGCTTCTTGGCCCTTTTGAGATGAACCACATTTGCAACACCGCTCTTCTGCCTTCAATACCCTCTCCCATTGCCAAAATCCTTGCCTAGTAACCAGATAGGAAAATGTAACAATTGCTGTATCTCTACTCTTCTCTCTTCAAAATCTGCCCCATTAACTTATTTAACAAGTACTTGAAATACTATAGTGACTACACCAGGAACAAAAGTCTGCCTTCATGGAGTCTACAGTGCTGTGGAGAAGGAGCAGACAGCACACAAAATTATAAGTGTATTATAGAGTATATGATATAATAATAAGTGCTATATAAGAAAAATAAAGCAGATACAGAATATTGGGATAGGGCAGGTGGGTGTTACTGTTTTAAAGAAAATAATCAGATCTAATGTGTAATGTGACTATAAATAACACTGTATTGCATAATTGAAACTGCTAAAGAATGGAACTTAAATCTCTCACGAACACGAAAAGATAATATGTGAGGTGATAGAAGTGTTAATTAACTGGATGGAGGGAATCTGTTCACAGTGTATACATCTATCAAATCATCATGTCATGCACTTTAAATACCTTAAATTTATTTGTCAATGACACCTCAATTTTAAAAATAAGTGAATACATAAAATAATCAGGAAAAGCCTCAATGAGACAATTAAGAAAAGACCTAAAGGAATGAGGGGGCAAGCATGTGGATATCTGGAGAAGTATGTTCCTGACCAAAGAAACAGCTTGTTTCTTTGTGGTAAAACCATCCAAAGAGGCCTTGTGGTAAAACCATCCAAAGAGACCAGTGTGCTGCTCACAGTAAGCAAGGGTAGAGTCATGGTCAGATGTGATTGGGGCATAGCTGTGTGGCCACATATACCATTCTATAAAGGTAATCAAGTGGTCTAGGGTGACACATGACACAAAACCCTATGGAGGGATTCACGGTTTAAGTCACTTTCTGCAAGAGCAATAATATAAGTAAGCAAAATAGATAGCATTTAAAAAAATTATCAAGATATTTCTTTTCTTTAATGCATTTCCAAGCCATCAATTTTTCATTGCTTTTGCACTCAGTCTTCCTTTAAAAAATGTATTCAAAAAAGAGAAAATAATAATATAAACTCCCACATATCCTATACTCAAAAAAATACTTTGATAAAATTGTGTTTTGTATTCTTTTTCTCCTTTGCTGAAATATTTTAAGGCAATTCCAGATCTACCCATTTTACCCAAATACTTTAGTCTGCATTTCTAAAAACAGAGCCATATATTTATGTAACAATAAAACCATTATCACATGCAACTATATCAGATTATTCCTGTTCATCTAACACTCAGTCCATAACCAAATTTCCCCGATTTTTCAAAATGTCTTTTTGCAAATGGTTTGCACCAATATCCAAACACAATGACACTTCCTAAAAACTAATGGCAATTTTACTGTCCATGTAGTCTCACCTTGAATCATCTTATTATTAAAATATTTTAGTATTAAATTAGAGAGTAAAGATGTTGATTATAATTACAAGCATCTTGAATTCTATACTATATGTGACTTTAAATGAAGATGCTCAAAAATAATGCATTAATATCATTATTATTACTAATACAACTAATTTATTATACTATTACCTAAATCATAGATCTGTTGTTTTATTATTTGTTGTTAGTCATAAAGGACTTGGCTTACATACATATAGCTTAGATACATTTTAACTTTACATGAAATCACTACAGAAAAGAAAATTAAAATAGCAGCACAGGTGATTACATCACAGAACATGAAAATAGCCCCAGTGGGGATAAGTGGAGGCCCAGTGTCCTTTCAAATAAGCATTTATTTTATATATTGCAGTTAGGAGTGTTAGGTCTTAGTTCCAACATTATTGCAATGCATTTACAAAGTAGCATTTGATTTAGGTCATATGAACACTTAGCAGGAATCTTAAAAGCCTCCAATTTTCCCTTCATATATTTTCCTCAAGCTTGTGGATACATTTTTATAAAAATTAAAAGTTTCTCGCGGTGCCTGGGTGGCGCAGTCGGTTAAGCGTCCGACTTCAGCCAGGTCACGATCTCGCGGTCCGTGAGTTCGAGCCCCGCGTCAGGCTCTGGGCTGATGGCTCGGAGCCTGGAGCCTGTTTCCGATTCTGTGTCTCCCTCTCTCTTTGCCCCTCCCCCGTTCATGCTCTGTCTCTCTCTGTCCCAAAATAAATAAACGTTGAAAAAAAAAATTAAAAGTTTCTCTCCCTTTTTAGTTCAAAATCAATGATAACATCTTTCTCTCTCTCTCTCTCTCTCTCTCTCTCTCTTTTCGTGTATGTGTTGAGTTTCGCCTTCCTTCATTAAATACTCTTCAATAGCAAACTACTTGGTGTAGAGAATGTAGAAAATGATTTCATGCTGATGACCCCATTTATCAAATACCAGAAAAATATGATTTTGTGTCATCTTCCAGTGTACATTATTGAATCTGAACTGAATGAAGGAGACAACTTTAATTAACCCTCTTCTCCTTTTCCAAAAGTTGTATGCTAACTGATGGCAAACTTTCCTGTGTCACTCAAGTATGAGGAAGAGGGGATTTGAGAATTCTGACACGTTCAAGCCACCATGTAAATTTTTCATGATGTAGATTGATCTCTGACTAACATTGAATATCATGACATCAACTTCCCATAGGTGGAATTGTTTTTTCACTTCCACAGGTATGCTTTAAATGTAAGGTATCATGAGTTTTTCCATTGAGAGAGTTTGGGGACACAAAGTTGAAAAGATGGGTTATGTCAATGTCATTATTTTTTTTAATAAGTAGTATCACCTCAAGAATTAGGAAAAATTGAAGATCCAAGTTAACCTATTATAGCCTCGATATGTGAAGAAAGCATTAGTAGGTATGTCCCACTTAAGAGATAAGGAAATTGAAATATAGGTACCTGAAAAAGTTCACCAAGATCATATGGCAAATAAATGCTGGAGTCAAGAATTGAACTCAGACTTGACTGAATTCCAGCTCCAGAGTCAACACCCGGGACTATTTTTCTCCCCTGTATAATAATGTATTTTATCACAATGAAATTTCTAATATAAATAAGATCATTTTGTAGTATCAAATTCTCTTTTTCTTCTATCGTCAGATGAAAAGTTAAATTTGTTATATTTTACTAGCACACTAGTTTCTTAGGAGCCAATTGTTTTTCACCGAGTGCAGAGAGAATGTCAACATTTTTAGCATGATTTATTCCCTTTGAAATTGAATAATTTTAATAGTATTGCTCTTAGAGGATTGTCTAAAATACCCTCTTTTTTTAGGCCTTACCAAATACATCTTAGAAGACATAAATTCATGTTTATAGTAAAGATTCAAACAAAGAGGGAAATTGGGGCACTATAGAGAATAGATTTTTTATAGTCTTATTCAAGATGATTTAACTAGAGCATAACATTTTATATTACTTTTTCTTCTGCCTTCAAATATAAATTGTTAAGGTGCCATTCAAGGAATGAGTCCCATTCTTAAGGTATCTTTGCCTTCGTCTGTTCTCCCATTATTTCTTATTCACATTCACAGTGAAAATTTGCCTAAAATATTAACTTATTCATATTCACAGTGAAAATTTGCCTAAAATATTAACTTTCCTATAATTATTCATTTATTAATTCAACTTTCTTTGTATATATTTAACGTTTATTTATTTTTGAGAAAGAGAGACAGAGAGCGGTAGTATAAGTGGGGGAGGGGCAGAGAGAGAGAGAAAGAGAGAGGAAAGAATCTCAAGCAGTCTCCACGCCGTGAGCACAGAGCCCAATGCGGGGCTCAAACTCATGAACTGCGATATCACGACCTAAGCTGAAATCAAGAATTGACTGCTTAACTGAGAGAACTACCCATGCACCCCTATTGATTCTACTTTCAAAACAATGTTTGAAGCTCTGTGTCATGTACTCAGTTAGTATTTGGGTTGGACGCCAATCACTGGAAATCCCCATTAAGCATGGCTTAAACTAGATAGAAGTTTACTTTTCTTTCTATTCAGGAAGTCTGGACATGGTCAGTCCAGCACTGGAGTGATAGATCACAATGTTCAGGACCCAGACTCCTCCATGCTAATGCTATGCCCTGCATGGATTTTGATTCCAAGTTATTCTCAGGATTCAAGGTAACTCCAGATATTCCATCCAGTAAGAAGGAGGAAGGGGCAAAGAAAGATGCAAATGCAATTTTTAAGGACACATTCTGGCAGGTGGACACACAATTTCTGCTATAACCCACTAAACTTAGTCACATGGCCACAACTGACTGCAGGGAATACTAGGACATGTGACCTTAATTCAGCCAAAAAAAAAAGGGGTCTCTATTACTGTGGAAAAGGGGGAAATAAATATTTGCAGATGATGCAGGTCAAGTTGTCTGGAAAACAGATTATGAGATGGAGATTACTTCCAAGGAAGTTTATTAGAGAGTGTTCCTGAGATCAACACTTACATAAGGTTGAGGGAATAGTTGTGGGTTGAGAGACAAGGTGAGATTCTTTTCAGTCCAGCGAAGACTTAAGTCAATCCCATTTAGAATCATCCCTAGTCAGACTGAGGAAGCTGAGTCTTCATATTTCAACTCTGATTGTTTTTTGCAGGCAACTGTCGGAAGGAGGTATGGCACTGAGCAAGGCTGAGATAATTCCCAAAGAAAGCTGATGGTTGTGCGCTGTCTTCCAGCAGTTGGGGGAATGAATTCTCTATTCCTGGAGAGGAAACTGAGTAGCATATCACAGTATCTACCTCAGAAGACTGCATATCTGTGCTATGGATAATAAAAAAAGGAAATAAAAAGCATGTCTTGCCCTGGACACGTGAGCACTTTATATTCCAATTATATTCCAAATAGCTCTAACACAAGTAGAAAGAATTGTTTAAAGAGAAATACAAATAAAGAGTTATGGGTATTCAGAAGTTACTTTTAATTCACTCAATTTTAATTTCTTTTTCTTTTTTTGACAGAGAAAAAGCACAAGCAGGAGGGAGGGGCAAACGGAGAGAATCCCAAGCAGGCTCCATGCTCAGCACAGAGCCTGACATGGGGCTCAATCCCACGACCCTGGGATCATTACCTGAGCCAAAATCAAGAGTCCTATGCTCAACTGACTGACCCACGCAGGTGCCTCTCAATTTCAATTCTTAAGAACCTACTGTATGTTAGATATTGTGCTAGGCAATGAGATAAAATAACTGAATGTGATTAACATGTTCCTTTGCCATCATGGAATTTAGTGACTCATCTGGGGGACAATGCTTAAAAACTAATAAATAAGCAAGGAGCGCCTGGTTGGCTTATTCAGTTAAGTGTCTGACTTTGGCTCATGATCTCACGATTTGTGAATTTGAGCCCCAAGTTGGGCTCTGTGATGATAACTCAGAGACTGCAGCTTGTTTCGGATTCTGTGTTTCCCTCTCTCTCTGCCCTTCCCCTGCTCATGTTCTGTCTGTCTCTCAGAAATGAATAAACATTTAACTTTTTTTAAAAGAGAACAAATAAGTAAGTGAAATAACAGCTAATTGTGATATATAGTAGGAAGGAAATGAACAGTAAATGAACAACTAATTGTAAAATACATATTTGAAGGAGATACTTGTAGGGACGAGGGAACTATATAATTTGAGAATTAATTATGAGAAAAAAGCAGCCTTGGGAAGACTGGGAAGACAGATTTGTAGGCAAGGGGCCTCAAATGTTCAATGACAAAGTGACAAGTTTGAGAACTGAAGGAACATCAACGTGACAGGGACATCATAAGCAGAGAAGAGAGTGGTGTCAGATGAGATTGAAGTGGTAAGATCATTAGCATCTGAGAATCTGGGATGTGTTTTAGACGTAATGGGGGAGACAAGAATTTAATACACACAGGAGTGTACATAATCTGACTAACATTTTACATAAATTACCTCTGGCTGCTGTAGAAAAAGTGATATTTGGGGATTGAGAAAGTTTCAGAAAACTTGACGTTAGTTTTGAAAACTGCTTTCAACAAGTATTTAATAAACACATAAATGTGTCACGTTCTAGAGATACAGTGATGAGATACAAAGAAAGAAAATTTGACTCACAAAGTTACTTTTCCACACAGAGATTCTCTGTCTCTCTTTCCATACATACATGCACATACATTTATGAGAATGAATGGATGAAAAGTGACCTCTGAATGACTCCCCTATTTATTTTCTTTTGGCTCTTTAAAATGCTTATTTCTTTACTTTGTATTAGAGTTATTTGGGATATATACACACACATATACTCTCCCTCTGTGTGTGTGTGTGTGTGTGTGTGTGTATACAAACTAAATTATTTATATATTCTATATGCTATGCATGTAGATTATGTATGGATACATGTATATAGATATAGTACATACATAATACTACATTGTATAACATGTGCTGTATACTAAATTATGTAAAATATTGAGTTTTCTTATTTTTAAAAAATTTGAGTAAGATACTAACTTTACTAGAATAATTTGAACAGTAGAATCTCAATGTTCTCATGCCCAATGGTCAGACAATATTTTCTATTGAATTCACATAGTTCTGTTTATATGTTTCTATGAAAATAATTTTCATTTTCATTTTCATTTCATTTCATTTCTATGAAAATCATTTCTCATAAAAAACAATTATTGTTTCAAAAACCTTTTCATCTTTTTCAATTTTATGTGGAATTATGGGCATCCAGGCATAATTTTTAATTTTACAATGTAATGTTTAAGTCAGACAGTAGTGTCAGAGCAAACATATTTTTATTCACCTATGACTATTTAATTCATCCTATTTGTGATGGGATAATGTATTTACAAAGCAATTAGGGAGTTTTCTACCTAGACTCTAAATAGAGCAGTGTAGTGGAGCACAGAGGAGTGCTGAATGCCATGCTCTTCAAGACTTTGTGTTTTTATAGAGTTCTGTGATCAAATTTTGAATTACTTCATGTGAGGGGCACCTGGGTGGCTCAGTCAGTTAAGGGTCCGACTCTGCTCAGGTCATGATCTCGCGATTCTTGAGTTCAAGCCCTGCATCAGGCCCTGTGCTGACTGCTCAGACCCTGGAGTCTCTTCAGATTCTGTGTCTCCCTCTCTCTCTGCCCCTCCCCCACTCACACTCTGTCTCTCTCTCTCTCTCTCTCAAAAATAAATAAACATTAAAAAAATGAATTACTTCATGTGAGAGATTAATGATATTATGTTATGGTTCTACCTACTTCCTAAAAGCTAGGTAGCTAATGGAATACTGGCCTCAAACAAAACAAACAAAAAACCTACTGTGTTCCTTCTTTTCTGAATGGATATATATGTATATATATATGTGTATATATACACATATGTATATATATATGTGTGTGTGTGTGTGTGTGTGTGTATATATATATATATATATTTTGTCCCTCAAAAGCAGACACTAAAAACTCACTGAAATGTAGTTAGAATTAAACTTCCACCCATATGCATCTAAACTTCCCAAAATGTTTCACACAGAGATATTTGAATGTGATAAAATCTGGAGACTGTTTTTCAAAAATCAACATTGTGCTTAGTTGGGGAGTTTCAGCTAATTGGAAAGAAAAATCTCTAAGGGAGTACATTATATGTGAGGAAGAACTCAAACGTATGTCAAAGTTTCCACTACTTTAACTAAGGCAGACACTATGTATTTAAGGATCACCTATCCTGTGCAAGACTGGTCCTGAAGAATTTAAAAGACGACAAAGCACAGGCCCTGGCCCCAGCTCACAGAGGAAGATCTGCTTACTCAACAGAAGAAAGGTGACAAAGGCTGAAACAGACAGAAGCTGAGTAAAGGGATTCAGCTGACTGAAATTTCTCTGTCTTAGAAAAATTCTGTCTAAGATGCAGACTCTTAAGAACTCATTTTCCACCCACTTACAGGATCTGTACAAGAAACTATAGAATGCTCTAGCATTAGATTTATCAGTGAGGTGTGACTATGAAATACTCTCAGGAATGCAGCCCAGGGCTGCAATAAGGGTGTTAATCAAAAAAGCTAGAGCGGTTTACCCTAGTTTCCATTTTATTTTTCTTGTTTCTAAATGGGATTGAATTAAAAGTCTAAATCTTAATAACTATGATTTCCATATCATGCCTGCTTTCATGCAGGCTTAAATATTGCTAATTATGAAAATATGTTGCCCTCAAGAATTTTGAGAAAAGTCTCTTAGCCTTGCATTATTTGGAGTATGCTAATCACAATGGTGACTAAACCTTCAGCTTGGATAACACTTTTTAGTAAGACTCTAGGATCAAATGCCACACTGAAAAGACACAAGGCGTGCTGGGGTCAGTGCCCTCAGGCATCTTAGTTTCTTGGTCTCTGGGCTTCTATTGCTAGGCATTCACAGAGAGAATAATGGCAAGGCCATTGTAAGGGTGCTTTTCCCCCTGCCCCTCTTAAGCTCCTGTTTCTCTGCTTCTGAAAATAAGTGAATATTCGGAGACAGCCTGAAGAGAGGCCAGCAGAAGTTTCCACGTATCAGCATTTAGTATATACCCACGTGAAAAGGATATTAAGGTAAGAGCGACCAATGATTTTTTTTTTCTAATCAACATGCTACTTGAGAGAAAATAAAATTAAGACATGGAAGTTTGCTATTGTTGCTTCTAATGAGATTACAGGTCTATTTTGAGTATTAGTAGTGTTAGCACTTTGTGTAACATACAATGAAAAAGAATTTTAAAGCACTTACTTCCTTTAAAATGTATGACACATCATAATCCAGTGGGAATGTGGGTAGAGAAACTCTTCTGGCAGAATTTAACAATATTTATGAAAATAGCCTTAAGAAAAGCATTACACTGAAAACTGTTGCAAGGTTATTATTTTTTGCTCGTGGCCCAGTCAGTTGTTCACCTCTTCTTCCAGTGGATTGACTGAATCATCTACTAAATCAACAGCATTTGCTTTGTGAAACTGTTACTTCTTTGGACACAGAATGTTGCTCCTTGAATTTTACACATATTCCAATTGTTCTGGGGTAGAAGCCACAGGGGAAGACAATCAGTGCGTTTGCAAATACGGCTGCTCTCTTTTGAAACCAGGATCTATGTTTGCTGTTTCCACCAGTTTCCTAACGTAAGAGAAGTTGACTTCTATTGTTAACAAAAATTAAGAATCTAAATGAATGCGTGAGATCAGGTTAACCTGGGGGAGAGGGTTTGTTTAGTTTAAGTGGTAGATGCAAAGGACCTGGATTCAAATGGCAGTCTGCCACTTTTCAGCAGCTATACGTTTTTTTTTTTTAATGTTTTATTTTAGTTTTGAGAGAGAGACAGAGCATGAGTGGGGGAGGGGCTGAGAGAGAGAGAGAGAGAGAGAAGGACTCACAGATTTCAAAGTAGGCTCTAGGGTCTGAGCTGTCAGCACAGAGCTTGACATGAGGTTCAAACTCAGGAACTGAGATCACAACCTGAGCCGAAGTCAGCGCCCCATCAGGAGCCCCATCAGCAACTATACCTTTGACAATCACTCGATTTCCTGGTAAAATGAGGATTGTGAGTCATATTGTCACAGGTTGTTAGAGAAATTAAATAAGATTAATATTGCTAACGTGCCACTTAATGCAATGCTTAGCACAGAATCAGTGCATAGTGAGCTAGCAAGTATTATAATTGTCAGGAGAAGGCAAATCAGTGCTAATCTGTCCTTCTTTTGGCCTCAGAAGGGAAAATCCAGAAACCGTTATTATCTGTCCAGTGAGAGTTTATAAAACAGGGTGGGCACACAGAAGGCTTTCTAGTGCTTAGAGTAACAATAAGGATTAAAGACATTCAAGGGTAGGTGGGTCTTGCCCAGGCTCTTGCCCAGGCAAGGGGAGAGGAAACTTAATGGAAATTAAGCATGGATTGGCAAAGTATAGCTCTGGTTTCTTGAGATAAAAAGATTCCAACTCTTACCAATGTGTTACTTTACCTTGTATAAAATGGTCTCATATGCACTGAGCCATGTAATCATTGGAGGAAGAACACAGAGGTGATAACTGAAGCTTGGCAAGATCGAGAGACGAATCTAAAACCATACCAGTGGTACATGACAGAGCAGGGATGAGAAAAAAAGATCTCAGGTTCAAGCCTGAAGCCATTTGCCATGCTTCCCTCTTTCTACAGTGTACTGCCTATGGTTCTAAAAGGAATAGTTAAAGAATTCAGAAGAAAGTGCTCAATGGAAATATGAGAAAAACTACGTTTATTAGGGTAGACGTACTCAGAATAGAGATTATTATCTATTGGGATTTGGAGGCAAAAGCACTGATAAAATTAAAGGGAAGGTTATTTCTTGGCTTTTTCAATGAAAATCTGGAGAATTTCTTTGCCCATATTCATCAGAATGTTTTGAGCAGATATTTTCCCTTTCTGCTTCTCTAATTTCACCAGTGATACACAGATTTGCATACAGTAAGAGAAGCACCAAACTATAACTGCCGATGGAGGTAATTTCTTAATTTTATTGGTGTGTTGTTAAATTTAAATTGACTTTAAATTCTAATCTGGCAAATGCATACTTAAATACATACTTAAATATTTAAAATACAAATTAAAATATCACCTGTAAATTTGAAGCCAACACATTTATAACACATTTCTTAAATTCAGGAACTGCTTATTCTAAGGTATTAAAGGACTCCAAGGGAATGTGGCTGTTTCTAGTCATGACATACAAAATCTCCAAAATTTGAGAATTAATGTTGAGTATACTTATGTTGTTAAAATGAGTTCTTCTGACTATAAAAGCAAGTGTTCTCATTTTGTGTGAATGATAATACATGAATAGATCATATGTCTTTTCTTTCCTCTTTTTTTTTTAAATGAAGGCCTGAGAAAGGAATAGTAATGAAAGGTGTTTTGTGTTCCTTAGAGTTGCCCAGGGTGAACATAAGATGTCATTGTAATCAGTACTGTTACTACAACTCTAGTAATGGTGTACCTAGCATTGATTCGTATGGCTACATACTTAATACTGTACATCTTCTTCAATCTATTGATGTATTGTTACAAATTACATACTGAATCCACTTCCACAAGGCTACCTTTTGATTTATAATTTGGCTTGTGAGAAGTGAACAGTAATGATACAACTAATGAAGGAATGGGGTATAATAAGTTACACATCACAGTTACTGAGAATACTTCAGGTGAAAGTGAAGTGCCTGGTGAGCTATTTTTGTTCTGCTTATTGCACTTGTTTATGACATCTGGCCATTTCCTAAATTTATTACTGATGAGAGTTTGTCAGCAGCTGATATATCTCTAAATTTAAGCTATGTTTATTTAAATTTGGGTGTTATATTAACCATTTTCCTGCTGCTTAAGAAAAGTAATCCTCATCAAAAGATCACTTTCATATTTTGAGGACATCTAAATGTTACAAGGACATTTAGTGGAAGGACCATACTTCTTTAGTTCTATAAATTAGGGAAATATTATTGGCTTTTCATTTTCCTACCTTAAGTGTGTTTTTGTCATGGTAAAAAAAAATAACAATTGTTGAATTGCTTTTAAACTTGATATCATATTCTTGATATTGAACCATTTTTACCAATATTTTGGCTTAAGTGTAAATAGAGAGATAGATATAAATATAGATATAGATATACAGATATACAGATGTATGTAATTGCATATGTGTGTATATATATGTAAATATATTTGCTGTTGAAACAGTAGTTTAACATTTTCCCCCATCAATAAAATTAGAACGAATCTTCTAAGCTCTAAATTGAACTGAGTTTAGGTAGTTTAAAGAGAATATATTATAAAGACAGAGTTAAGTACAGGAAGACTACTGACTTGGTTTTAGAAAACCTAATTTTAGTCCTGATTCTAACAGTGAAGTTTTCTTAGTGTCCCACTGTATTCTTTTCCTCCCTATCGTGTTCCAGGCATATTAAATTTTTGGTAAATATCAAGCCAATTTAAGTTGACTTTCTGCCCTTGGTGATCATCTCTGCTCTACAGATGAATGGAAGAATTAGATTTGTTATATTTAGAAAAGGAAAATTGCATACTTGATTTAAGAAAGATCAGCTCGGGGCGCCTGGGTGGCGCAGTCGGTTAAGCGTCCGACTTCAGCCAGGTCACGATCTCGCGGTCTGTGAGTTCGAGCCCCGCGTGGGGCTCTGGGCTGATGGCTCAGAGCCTGGAGCCTGTTTCAGATTCTGTGTCTCCCTCTCTCTCTGCCCCAACCCTATTCATGCTCTGTCTCTCTCTGTCCCAAAAATAAATAAACGTTGAAAAAAAAATTAAAAAAAAAATAATAAAAAAAAAAAGAAAGATCAGCTCACTGCTAGAAAGGGGAAGACATTCTTGATTTCAAGCTTATTAAATTCTTTTTCTCACACTTAAAAAATTAATGTGTAAATTATATACAATAAAATGCTCAGCTCTTAAGTGTTCAATTCAATGATTTTGACAATTGCATATACTCAATACCCACAACCCAAAGCAAAATGTAAATTATTTCCATTATCCCAGAACTATCTTTCATGTCCATTGTGATAAAGCCTCCTACTCCCATGGGGCACCTGCGTGGCTCAGTCAGTTAAGCACCGGACTTCGGCTCAGGTCGTTGTTCGGCTCAGATCTTGTTGTTCATGAATTTGAACCCCGTGTCAGGCTCTGTGCTGTCAGCTCCGAGCCTGGAGCCTGCTTCAGATTCTGTGTCTATCTCTTTCTCTGCCTCTTCCTCTCCCCTCCAAAATAAATAAACATTAAAAAAAAATCCTCCTACTCCCAGAAGAAACTACTTTCTGATTTCTACCACCATAAATTAGCATTTCCAGTTCTTGGACTTCGTATGCATACAGAACTGTAGCACAGAAATTCTCTTCTGTTTCAAATCTTTTACTCAACATACTGGTTTTGATATTCATTCATGTTCTTACATATATCCGCATTTTATTCTTTTTATTGCAGAATTGTATTTTATTATATGGACATTTCACTCTTTATTTATATCTTCTTCTCTAAATGGACATTTGGGTTTTTTCCAGTTTAGGGCTACTACTATGAATAAGGCTTTTCTAAATCCTCTTGTACAAGTCTTTTTGTGGACTTTTTTTTTTTTTTATGTTTATTCACTTTTGAGAGAGTGAGAGAGAGACCATGAGTAGAAGAGGGGCAGAGAGAGGCAGACACAGAATCTGAAGCAGGCATCAGGCTCTGAGCTGTCAGCACAGAGCCTGTTGTGGGGCTTGAACTCACGTACCATGAGATCATGACCCGAGCCGTAGTTGGACACTTAACCTGAGCCACCCAGGCACCCCCGTGGACATGTTTTATTTCTCTTGGGTAAATATGTCCATGTAAAATTCTTTTCTCAAGGGTGAGATGCATGTACTTTCAACTTTATAATTGCCACACAGTTCTCTAAAGCGGTGGTACCATTTTACATTTCTTCTTTTTTTTTTTTTAATGTTTATTCATTTTTGAGAGACAGACTGAATGTGAGTTAGGGAGGGGCAGAGAGAGAGGGAGCACAGAAACTGAAGCAGGTTCCAGTCTCTGAGCTGTCAGCACAGAGCCCAATGTGGGGCTGGAACTCACGGACTGCAAGACCATGACCTAAGCTGAAGTTGGATGCTTAATAGACTGAGCCATCCAGGTGCCCCCGTTTTACATTTCTATTGGAAATATATGAGAGCTTTGATTGCCTTACTCCCTTCCAGCGCTTAGTGCTGTGAAGTGTTTTGTTTTGTTTTTAGTTCTTCTAATGGCCTAGAAATGTTATCTAATTATGGTTTTAATTACTTTGCTTTGCTCTGATAAATGAATATGCTGGATACCTTTTCATGTGTATGTTGGCCATTTGTATATCTTCCTTTGTTATGTGTCTTTGCAAAGGGCTTTTGCTTATTTATTAATTGGATCATTTGTCTTTTTATTATTGATTTATAGGAATTCATTTTATATTCTGGATGGATAAGTATCTAAATTCCTACTTTTTCTCCAATGTAGGACTTGCTATTCATTTTCTTGTGTCCTTTGATCAGCTGAAGTTCTTAATTTTGAAGGGATTCAATGCACCTTTTATCATGGTGCATGCTTTCTGTGTCCCATCAAAGAAATCTTTTTTAAGATCATAAAGCTATTCTGTTTGCTACTTGAAGGTTATGGTTTAGTTTTTATTTAGTATTTAGCCTATGATCCATCTTAAATTAATTTTAAGTTTAGAGTGCATTAGAGGTGAAGGTTGACTTTTAAAAATTACATATTTATTTGCTCCAGCATCTTTTGTTAATAAGATTTTTATTATTACCATTGAATTGACAGTACTTTTGTTCAGAATCCGTGTGGGTTGATTTCTGGACTCACTCTTTTCTTTGAGTGTTCTATTTTTAGAGAAAACTCTCTTTCCCTTACATTTGGAACACCATTATTATACTCTTCTGACTACTGTAGATTAAATCTTAAAATCACTGTGAACAATTCGATTTAATTCTTTTTAAAAATTGACTACTTTAGATTCGTTATATTGTGAACTTGCCTAATTAGTAGGTTGTTATTATTGTTGTTTTTTTAGTTTTGAAGATTACATAGAGTTTCTATGTGCATAGTTACACCATCTCTATATAATGGCATTTTACTTTTTCCTTTCCAATCACTCTGCTTGTTGTTTCTTTTGTTTACCTGGTTGCAATGGTTAAGACTTCAAACACAATAGTGAGCAGAAGTTGTAAGAGCAAACATTTTTGATTGCTCTTTATATTAGGGACAAGCATTTAATCTTCCATGATTAATAAACATATTATCAGTACATTTTTTTGTGGATGCTTTTGTATTTCTAGTGTTCACAGGGATTTTAATATAAACCAGTATTTGTTTCCAGTGCTTTTGCTGTACCTATTTAGAAACATACACATACTTTTTAAACATTAATTTATTTTCTTTTGTTTTTAGAATTACATTGCTTGATTTCCAAATGTAAACCAACCTTGAATTCTTAGAATAATCCCCTTGTGGTTATGATATATTAGCTTTTACATAGTGCTGTTTAGTTAGAGTATTTGTTTTCATTTCTGTGAAGGATAGTGGTCTGTGGTTTTATTTTTCTTGAAATATTTGGTTTTGTAATATTTGATATTCATGTTTTTCTGGCCTCATAAATTGAGCTGTGATATATTATTTTCTCTTCTTTTTTTTTTTTTTTAATCAAAGTTCATGAAGACTTGTGATATTTCTTCCTTAGATTTTTGATAGAATTTTCAAGGAAAGCCATTTGGGCCTGGAGTTTTCTTTGTTGAAAAGTTTTCATTATGAATGGGGCTTTTTAGATTTCTATGTCTCTTTCTATCACTTTTAGTAATTTTTTTTAAAAGAATACATCCATTTCACTTAAATTGTCAGTGGATTGGCATGCAGGTCTTCTGGAGACAAATTCTTACAGGTTTTGCCTGAGGAAGATGTCTTTATTTCCCCTTTACTATGAAAGACATTTTTACTAGATATATAATTCTAAATTAACAGGTCAGTTTTTCCTTTGAATACTTTAAAAAAGTCATTTTATTGTCATCTTGCATTAACTGCAATGAAAAGTCAACATTAATTGTTCTAACCTTTTTGTAATACAATTGTTTTTTTTTTTTTAATTGTTGAATGCTTTCGATATTTTTTTTTTACTTTGGTGTTTCAGGATTTTACTGCAATATGCCCAGGCATAATTTCCTTCTTGGAGTTTTCTGAACTTCTTGAGTGTTTGGATTGATGTCATTTATCAATTTTGGAAAATTTTTGTCTATTATCTTTAAAAATTTCTCTTTGGTCCTAATCTTTCTCCTTTATTTTCATCTTTATTTACTCAGATTACATGTGTGTCTACTGTATGAAGATGTCCCACAGACCTTAGACACTATTCCTTCCTGTTCTCTACACACTTACGTTTTTCATGTTTCCATTTGATTTTTTTTACCTGACTTCAAATTAGCTGATTGTTTTGTTTTCTTTGATATTTCCACTGTGCTATTAAGCTTATCAAACGAGTTCTTTATTTCTGATATCATACTTTTTATATCTAGCATTTCTATTTAATTTTTTAATAGTTTTTTTCTCTGCTGAAAGTTTTTTTGTGGTCAGATGGGTTGCCCACATTCTCTACTGTATTCTGTCATAGTTATGTTAAATTGTCTTTCTAATATACCTAATATCTCAGACTTTCCTGAATCTTTTTCTGTTGCTGTTTTCCTTTTTTTAAATGCTTATTTATTTATTTTGAGAGAGTGACTGAGAGAGCATTAGCAGGGGAGGGGGAGAGAGAGAGACAGAGAGAGAGATAGAGAGAGAGAGAGAGAGAGAGAGAGAATCCTAAGCGACTCCATGGTCTCAGCGCAGAGCCCGATGAGGGGCTGAATCGCACAAACTGTGAGATCCTGACCTGAGCTGAAATCAAGAGCCATCGCTTAAATGTCTGAGGCACCCAGGCTCCCCTGATGTTTTCTTTCTTGATGATGGTCACATTTTCTTCTTCCTTCATTTGTCTCATAATTTTTTAGAAGCATTATGTGTAAAAGAGCTATAGTAGATAAACTTTACCTCAGAGGAGAGCATACCCTTACTCCTGTCAGACCTTGAGTGTGGGGGCTGAGTCACACCAACTTGTAGTTGAGCTGGGTCTAATCTACACTAACATTGTTTCATCTCTTATTAGTTTTAAGTCAACACAGTCTTAAAATACTTCAACAGCATGATCAGGATTTTCCTTCCAACAAAGTTTTCTGAGTACAGGCAAAACTCCAGAGAGCTCTTATCCTTTACCACACAGAAAAAGGCTCTCTGAACTTTGTGCAGCATAAGATCTAACATTAAAGTGCAATATTATGTGCTGCCTTGACATGTGAAACCCAGAAGGCTTAGATGGCCTAACCACAAGTTGCCTTCCACACTCTGCTCTGGTGGATAAGGTCCCTTAGTCAAACAGTCCTCCTTATCAAAGGGACCAGGCTCAGTTCCTCCTTGTCTCTAAGTCATGGGTTTCGATTCCCTGGCAGCCCGTAGAATTATTTAAACAAGTCAATTGCATCCTCCCATGGGAGCCAGGAGGCAGCCCACCCTCTCGTTATTACAAAGCCTGCTTCATGTAGCCCCTGGTTGTTCACTCTGTTCCTACATGCTACCTCTGTGCGACCAGTGTGGTATGAGATGTTGTCCTCCCCAGTGTGAATATATGTATGAACTGCTGCCAGTCTCATTCATCCAGTGGCAAGTATCACATGTTCAGTATCCCCATAACCCTAGGGTGGGAATTCTCCCTCATCAGTGGAGTGAAGAGGAAGATTAAAACACTAGGGAAGACCTCCAAAATCACAGTAAGAAATCATTTCTTAAACATTTCTGGTGAGTTCTCTTATTTTTCCAGACCTATCTGTGAATTTCTACACCAATTTCTTCAAACTTTTCCTTGTCTCCAGCCTTCGGGGGACCATTGAAGTGTACTCGGTGAAGACCTGGCATGACTCAAAGTCATTATGTCTTTAAGTTCTCTTGCCCTTTCCCCAGCCTTTGGAAGGTTATCACAGTGAGTGGAGCTCTCTTGATAATGAAATTTCTGGTTTCCCTATTGGTCTTTTCTGACACCGGGGGAGAATGGGGGCTGACACCTTGTTACAATTTTATGAGGGTAGAAATCTAAGGCTCTCCATTCAGCCTTTGCTGGCAAGTGTGGGGATAGTATCACATTTTTTTTCTGTAGTGGTTGGTGGGAATAGTGAAGTTTTTGTCTAAATAGATTCCTGTCTTTCTAAGCTGACCATTTTTTAGTTCTTTTGGCCTTTCTCGCAACTTTTATTGTTTGTGCCATTGGTGTTTCTAGTTTGCTAAATTCTCCAGCACTGGAAGATGAGAAAAAAAGAAAATCCATAGAACTCAATCCTGGGTTCTTCCTTGGGTCCTCCTAGCCAGTCTGCCTTTTTTTCTCCACCTTTCAGAGTCTTCTTATATTTGTTTTACATATAGTGTCCTGGATTTTAATATGTACTTGGCGGGAGGAATAAGGGAAAATTGTATGTATTCCATATTTCCTGGAGAAGTCACTCAATAGCCAGACATAAATTGGGAAGTGACATATTATTATTTCCAGAATTTTCAAAAGAAATTGGTCTTAAAGAATTTTAAATTTATCTCTTTCATTTGAAGTGTACTGTTTTATTTAAATGGGAAATATAAATTACACACTAGGATAATTTTACAAACTCTCAATATACATTCACTAATAAGGGATATTTTGTCTTGTCTTATCAATGTGTTCTTAATGTTCTTAATTTTAAAACTAAAAATTTAACATTAAGACAAGCTATGTTGTATTTTTGTTTCCTGAGAAACTAATATGCTTCTCTCACTTAATATTAAGAATTACATAATTCACTATACTTCCATATTCTCTTTCCTACCAGCCCACTAAGACCTACATTTTGTTCTTAATTTTAATTTGTTTGATACCTTGTTTTTTTCTCTGGCATTCTTACTGCTTCATGATCCTTATTACATAGCTGTTAGTCTTTGCTTTGATTATGGCTTCAAAATAAACTATCTAAAATGTATTTTGAAAACAGGTGAGTTTAAAACAGTGGGCTTCCTAAAATTTATTTAGGAAAGATTTACAAGAGACAATCTGGCTGAAGGGATGGATATTCTAGGAGACTTCTGAAGCTGTATTCAGTAAGTATATTATGTTTATTTATATTGTGTGTGTGTGTGTGGCTATGAGTTGGAATATACTCAGTACATTCACAGTTTCAACCACTCATTTGTTTATTCAACAAATATTTATTGAATGCTCACCAAACACTGTTCTAGATGCTGAGGATATAGCAGTCTTGTGCTGTCCTGGAGGTTCCATTTAACAAATGAAAGAAAATTATTATTGGGCTGTCAAAAATAAGACACTGTCATCCCTTACAATACTGTACAGAAATTGAAGAAGGCACCCAACCAAAGAGGAGAAAAAAATCAGAAAAGATTACACTAAAAGCAAACTTATAAAAATACAGATCTTCCCCTCTAACTCCATAAATTCAAACTAATAGAAATCATTAACTCATTAGTGTGCCTCAACGTATGTTTTAGCTGTGAGATAAAGCAACAAATAAGGAAGTTAAAAACCACTGGAAAAAAAATGAATTTAAGACAATATGACAATTCTTTTCCTTAAATTTCTGTGAATTTAGAAGTTATCAATTCTTTTTGGGAGTGTATTATTAGATGGTGGAAAGAATCAGAATAAGATAAAAATATCTGTTCTGTCAATTAACAGTGTGTTACCCCTTGAAATTATTTAACTTCTTTCAACTTAATTTTTTATCAGCAAAATGAGGGTAGAATACTTACCTGGGAGAATTAAATAATATGCCAAATTTAACTGTTTGCTTTATCAAAATCTCACTTAAATCTATTTTTCTCTTTCCCCTAGCCCTATTACTGTATGGTTATAATTCCCTTTGTCTATATATACATTCAACAGTTTTCCAATACTTTCAAGCAACATAAAATTGAAAAAATGCTTAGAACTTTGTTTTCTGTAATTATTTTTTGACAGTGACAATTTATGGAGGAGGGTGATAATGAAATATTATTTTAAATGTTTTAAACTATTTTTAAAAATAAGAATTTCTCGTGTTAAAAGGAAATAAAGAAGCTGCTATGAAATCCTACTAATCTAATGGAAGTTATTCTACACAGATAATACTTTCACAGTCATAAATGTGGCTTTAAATAATAGATAGCACCATCTATAAACAATGAAATCCTTAATCTAAGATTCTCTTTTAACTCACTTATATGTTTATTTCAACTTATTAATCTTTTTTCTAGTGATTAGAAAATTGATTCATGCATATTATAAGGGAAAAATACAATTAATCCATTATCTCATTACCTAGAGAGAACTCATTTTGAGATATGTAATTCAATCCTATGTTTATGATACAATGAAAAATGACATAAAAACCTCCTGATAGCACATAATATGATGAGTTTCTTAGTTTCTTTCTTATAAAACTACTTAAAGTGAATAAATGGTAATAGGGTAAACCATAATATAAACAATCTAGTGGGCAATGAAGGGTGTAGCACAATGATGGGATATATGTATATAAAACTCTGATGGTATAGTTTAATCCACAGATAGTATTTCAAGTAACTAGAAGAATGGATGGAGTAGCCTTTAGGCAGCAATCACAGGAATATTATTTTTCTTAATTGTTATTTGATAAGTTTTAACAAGTCTTAGAAAGCAAAATTTGAGGTTAGGCCTCTGACAGTTTCTGGAGTACAGATATTTTATGTCTCCAATTAAGGGATGATCCATACATCTAAAACCTTCAAATGAGCTTGGGATTCTCCTGGGGGTTACATCAAAAGATGCCTTGGTGAACTGATAATGAGATACAGAACCTTTAGCCTTTTGATCACAAGGTCATTTGTAAGCTAGGATGGGGGTAACCAAAAGTCGTTATTGGTCAATACCTTACAAGAGCAAAATGAATTGCTTAGCTCAGTTCAGTTTTCATTACCATTTGAGAGCTATTTGTTACCAGTTATAGATCCAGTGAGTGACCCTTTACCACTAAAGTTCACTTGTCCTGAACAGGATCAAGATGTTTTTCACAAACCATAGAAACACACTAATCTATGTGTGCCATTATTCTGGTTGTTTCTTATACTTTCAGGAAAGTCTGTTCATCTACTTTTACTAAATCTAAGAAAATGGATTTAAAATTTTACACTATAAGAAAAATTTTACTTGGGCTTTTCAGAATTACTAGTCTGCTCTAAGCCCCAGGTCGTTTGTATATTTTACAGATAAAGATGCTGTAATGTCTTTTTTTTTTTTAGTACTGAAAACCATGTTTGTGTTGTGAAAATTAATGCAGTTTCATTGCTCTGTTTAGTGACGAATTGCTGTCTGGATTGTCTGTGCTGCACCTATTTTCTCTTTTACTAATGTAAGGCTTGTGGGATTATTCTGTGGTATATCTAAGAAACAGATGCTTTGTACTTCATATCAAAGTTAATTAGAGTTGATACTGATTACTGTGTGTCTCAGTTTAAATAATCTCATATTATATATCTCTAATATGTTAATATACTTGCAGAAGTGAGTGACAAAAATTAAGGGGAAAAAAGTATTAAGGCCAAGTAGGTAGTAGTTCAGAGCATATTAGACCTTCTTTGAAATCCTGGTGTTCTGTATCAAGGATTTGGGACAGTAGTGTGCATCTACAATACTACATAACCCAACAGGCACAAGGTTTCTGGTTATCCAATTCTGAAAGAAAAATAATTCTATGGCTGAATATTCAGCAAGAACATAATGCCTGGCACAAAAATTGGCAGAAAGATTAATTACACATATATCTGGCCTTCAGATAATAGAATAAACCATAAGCAAATAGAGAGCCAAGAATATTCTTGCTTTATAATCTCAGCACCTAAGAGAGCACCTTGCTGTGAAGCTGACTGAAGGTTTGGGTAATTACTGAAAGAATGAATGAATGGGTGAACTGTTATATTATTTATATGTCCAATGGGTCTGCTGTGGAACTTTTTACAGATGAGAGAGCTTAACTGAAGCCTGAGAATCAGAGATTTACTGTAGTAATGAAATCATAAATCCCATGAAGCATTTCTACTAGGAAAACAGCCATACTAAATTAGACCAATTTAGTTCTCTATTACCTGAAGCAAATATATTTTTGCACCACAAAGTAAAAAAAAAAAATTATATATGATCCCATTTTAATTTATTTTTGTGTGACTTCACTTTTTCTTCATCCATTATTATCCAAAATTCTGATTATTCATTCCATTAACTGGTTCTGGTAGAATTTTTGAGAGCAAAGTTTAAAGTGAGTTCCTTGTATATCTGTATAATTCAATAATTTATACTTTTCTTTTTTGTTATTACTTATCCTCAAGAGCAACTTCAAGTAATGCTTTGGCTGAAGCATATTTATAAGAATAGGGGTATTTATATTTTTTTTTTCATAATTCAGCCTCTGATGTATAAAAGGGCAGAGACCCTATTAGTGAGTCTGTGTTTGTGTATGTGCATGGATATAAGCACTTGAACAAAATGTGATTCTCTGGATGGGGCACAGTGGAAAAGAAGTGTCACAATTTTTTTTCTCAATGTCCTTGTGTAGTAGAACAAAATGTTAAGTTCCTTGATTCAGCCTATCCAAACAAAATTCCATGCTGCCCATCATCATTGTAAAATTCCTCTTCAGTATCAGCAACAGACGAAACATGAGTGGACCTAGGAAAGGAAATTTACTTCATGTTTTTCTCATGGGTTTTCCTGATAATAATTGCCTGTGTTTTCCCATTTACCCTTAGCTTCGTCAGACACCCTTCACCACCTCCATAGACACATCCTACAGAGATCACGGATCACACAAAATCTACAGAAACAGGAAATCAAACTTCCTGAGTCCACTACAAAACACAGAAACCTATTTCCTCTACATATCTCAAATTGGCAAAGCTCTGAAAGTGGATTCAGTGTGGAGCGGCTGTCGAAAAGACTAGAAGGACTGTGTCTCCTAATTTCACCTGAGCTTTCTTCCTTCAGACCACTGAGATGAAGGGAGCAGGGCTATTTGTCCTGCTTTCGAGTTTATGGATTGGAGGCTTTGGTCTTACCAACACCACGTATACTTGGACTACATCAGAGGATGCAAGCTCCCAGGAGAATATGGCCTCTGCTACGATTCCTCTAAATAAAGTGCTGCCGATCCCTCAGATCACGTCTGCTGAGATAGCCACAATTCCTGAGACAAGAACCTCTGAAGATAGTCTTCTAAAATCAACAGTGCCTCCCTCAGAGACAGGCACACCTCCTGAGGGTGTAAGAAACCAAACTCTCACACCCACAGGGAAGACAGAAGGGGTGCTGAAGTTACAGACGCTTGCCCTCCCAACCAAACCTAGCCTCAAGTTCAGTCCAAGAGCAGAGTCAGTGGTCCTTTCCAACTCTACACTGAAATTTCTTCAGAGCTTTGCCAGAAAGTCGAACCAACAGGCAATCTCTCCCGACTCGGTTGCAGGCGGTGTGGGAAACCGATCCCCACGGGAAACGTACCTCAGCAGAGGTGACAGCAGTGGAAGCCAGAAAACCAACAATCAAAAATCAAGCTTTGAAACAACTAGAGGAAAGTAAGAAACATTTTCTTTTTTTTTCTTCTCCCTAACTATAAAGTCCACTGTCTCACTGTCAGAAAATGTTTTCATGGTCAAGATAAAATTCAATCACATTCCAATTAGATAAGGTAAATCAAGCATTACTTTATGTAATGGAGAAAAGATGAACAAAAAAATGCAGCAATTTTGTTTTAATTGAAGTGGTCAAAGTCACTTATAAAGGGGCTTTTACTGGAGTTATTCACTAACAGTGTAACTCCAGTGACTGTTAGTTGTTATTGTTAATTCAACTCAAGGGTATGTTGGTGGTGCTCAGAACTACACGCATCACATGAAAGAAAAAAGAACAATACAGTTGGGATGTGAACAGAACAGAACTTCATCCCATGGATTTTCCAGTGAAAATAATCTTAAATTATTCCTAGAGAAAAGTATCCACTGTACTTCGAGATTCTACAGCTCGGGGTCCTAGAAAGCCTGAGGCTTTCTTTTGCTAATCCTTTCCATCAAGTTCAAACCTTCTTACTCCTTATGTTATGTAATTGATAATGGTAGTAAAGAAAACAGTTCCATCCCTTATGGACACAATGCTGATGCAAAGAAGCCTTGATAATGTCTTCCATATTTTCATTTGATCAGCAAATAATAATAGCAAACACTTTATGACATTTGTTCCTACTGTACTGCTCTGAGTGAATACACACACACACACACACACACATATATATATATATATATATGTATATATATATCTTATCATTGAATCACTACCATAACTCCATGAAGAAGATTCTGTTATTTTTTTCTTTCCAGAGAAGTTAAAAAATTTAACCAAGGCCACCTAAAAGTAAATCTTAGGGCAAAGATTCAAACCCTGGTTGGGTGGCTGCAGCGACATGGCCATCTACCCCTACATGATACTTCTTCAGCCAGTGCAGTCTGTTCTCCTAAGTGGGTAAATGAGAGTGACCAGTTTATATCCATGCCTCTGAGCATTTAGAGGCTATCCTTTGCTTCCAGAATAAAGCCCAGATCCTTACTCAGTTGGTCATACAATGCCATCCTTGATCTGGCTTCTGCCTACCTCCCCAGCCTCATCTTCTGTGACTTCCTGGCCAGTAAAATTTGTAGCTCTTGGGTCCACAATATGCTGTTTCCTAAACCTGTCTTTGTTCCCTGATTGTCCCTTTGGATAACATCTTCTTCTTTTCTCACCATCTATTTCCTTTACCCCCAATAGTAATAGCCCTCTCAGGGCTTCTCAGGAAGCCCTCTCAGGCTGGTAGGTGGCCCTTCTAACTTTGAGAGAGCTCTCCTTGAATTCTTCTATCACTGCACTTATAATAGTATATTACAATTAGAGTGAACTTTGCAATCTCCTTTCTTACAGAGATGTATTTTGAGTGCTGGCAAAGTCTCTGACTTATAATAGGTACACAATAAATATTTAACAAACTGAATGTAAAATTTATAGATTAATATATGAATATAAAGAAGAATCTTTCCCAAAGACATATTCTTATTTCTCTATGATGAAATCTGGCTGATTCATTTTAGGTTTTTGTTGTTATTGTGTTTGGGTTTTTTGTTTGTTTGTTTGTTTGTTTGTTTTTTCCTTACTGCTCTTGCAATTTTATAGTGATTCTAAGTAAAAGGAATACCACCTCTTTCTACAGGATTTTTCTGGCACATTTTTGTCTCATTTTGTACTTCCTCTTGTCCTAGTGCTGTAGAAACTCCTGGGTACACTAAAGCTGTGGTTTCCTATCTGGCAGAGTGGTTGTTGGTCAGTGACCAAGCACTTTGAAATAGGCAGGATAAAAAGAAGAAATTAGAATTAACATATTTGTGCATTAAGCAAATATTTGCTGAGAACGTAAACCGTACTCAGCAGTGTGCTTGTGCTGAGGGTAAAATAGTGAACGAAACCTCCCACCTGTTCTGCCCCCACGGAGTCTCCAGTTCAGTGGGAAGGACATGGGGAGGTAAAACAGTGAATCACAAATGCTGATGGAGAATCCAAATGGTGATAAACATTCTAAATGAAGCCTTTGAGAATATGTAACAGAGTGAATGGACTACTCTGAAGGCCAGTAAGCCATCCCTGAAAGGAGGATATTAGGTGAAATTGAAATGAGGTATTGATAGACATCGATTGCCTACTTACCATCTCCCACAATCCCAACTCCTACACACACGTGCATGAATCTTCACCATCTCAGTAAATGCTTTGTTCCATAACTAGAAACCCTTGATACCTCCTTGACATCTTTCTTTCCCTCCTAGCTTTTATCTAACCTATCACAAAGTCTTCCTAGTACTTCCTCCAGTATATCCTAAATCCCTCTCGACCTTTACTACACCATCCTTTGCTAGCAACCATTATCTACCCCCAGACTGCTACCTTGTCCACATGTTACCTCTCTCACCTCCTGTAATCCATGTCCCACACAAGTGAGGGATCCTATAACTTTTTAAAAAATAAATTTGACTAAATAAAATGTTAAAAAAAAAGGGGGGGGGCGCCTGGGTGGCTCAGTCGGTTAAGCGTCCGACTTCAGCTCAGGTCACGATCCCGCGGTCCGTGAGTTCGAGCCCTGCGTCGGGCTCTAGGCTGATGGCTCAGAGCCTGGAGCCTGCTTCCGATTCTGTGTCTCCCTCTCTCTCTGCCCCTTCCCCGTTCATGCTCTGTCTCTCTCTGTCTCAAAAATAAATAAAACGTTAAAATAAATAAATAAATAAATAAATAAATAAATAAATAAATAAATTTGACATGTCATTGTGTATATTTAAGGTGTTTAAACTTTTAATTTGGGTTAATGCCTTTCATTTGATGTAAGACTTCATCTTTTTGACACATTATTTTACATAGTAATAAGAAAGAATAGTATGACATTATTTCTTAGAATGTTTAGGTTTATTTATCATATATATATATGTCATATATATGTCATATATATATGTAACATATATATGTCATATATATATATATTTTTTTTTTTTTTTGCATACTGAAAATGAAAATGTAAGTGAAATTGGTTAAGGTATTTCCAAGGCAATGGCAAAAACCACTGTCTTACAATAGTGACTGAATGATACCATTGCTTTTATTTTATTTTATTATTTTATTGTTTTTTATTTTAGAGAGGGGGGCAGAAGGAAAGAGAGGGAGAGAGAGAATCTTAAGTAGGCCCCATATGCTCAGTGTAGAGCCTGAGGAGTGGCTTAATCCCATGACCCTGGGATCATGACCTGAGCTGAAACCAAGAGCTGGATGCTCAACTGACTGAGCCACCCAGGTGCCCCATGACTTTAAAATATGTTCTTGATTTCAGAGATACTGTCTTAAAATCTGTGATATTTAGCATTTTGCTCACATGCTGAAGATTACTCAGTAGCTTTCCATTCCATTTAGAATAAACTCCTAAATCCTCACCATGGCCCACAAGGTCTTGCTTGATACTCCCCCTATCTCTATGATCTCATCTTTCAGCACACTACAGGTTCATTCAACATCATTTCTTCCAGTCACATTGGCCTCCTGTGTGGGTACTGAACTTCTCAAGTCAATTTGCATCTCAAGGAAACTTCCTGTTTGCTTGTGCTAGAATGCTCTCCTTTCAGTATAGAAAGATTTTTTTTTCCTCCTGCAACTTCATCTTTAATGTCCCTCCTCAATGAGAACTCTGATTATCTGGTATAAATTTACCATCCTTATTTTTTCACCTTTATTTTTTTTCATGGCATTTACCTGAAATGACTTGGTTAATTTCTGTAGGCAGTTATGTATTCTCTTTTCATAAAAGAACATACATCCCATGAAAATAGAAACTTTGCCTTTCTTATCTACTATTGTATTTACTGCCCACAACAGTGCCAGGCACCTAGAAAGAGAGCTCAACAAAACTCTGTGCTATAGCTAATTATTGAATGGATTTTGAGTTAAGGGCAGAGATTAAGACTAGAGATATAAATCTGGAAAATAGAAATATGGACACTTGACTGAGGAGAGTTTTTTGTTTTTGTTTGCTTTTGGGTGTTTTTGTTTGTTTTATTGAAAGGGAGGAGAGAATAAAGCAGAAACCAGGGCTAGTCAGAGAGTTTTCTACATTTTTTGTTTGTTATTTTATCTTATTTTGTATACATAATGGTCATAAATATGGTAAAATGTTAATGAAAGGTGGCATACAGGAAAAAAAAGTTGAATACTGAACAAGAGGAACATTTTATTTGCTGAGTTTAATGACGTGTCTTTTAGAACTTTATTCTTTTTATATAAGCTATGTAATTTGCTCGATGTACAAATAGGTAGCTTACTTTAAATGAATTATGATTTCTAAATAATGTCTAAAATGGTAAGTTCTACAAATCTTTCTCTAGACCACTTGTAAATAAAAATTTTAAACACCACACTTTAAAAAGTGATGTTTAAAATTACAAAAACTAACCATAAATTAATTCTATCATAATACGCATCTTTCTGCTTATTTCTTTGAATTACGAGTACGTTCTGGATATGAAAAGTCTGATCAATTAAATTTGTATGTTGTCTCAGTTCATTGAGACTGCTATACCAAAATAACACAGACTGGGTGGTTTATAAACAACAGAAATTTACTTCTCATAGTTCTGAAAACTGGGCGTCTGAGATCAGGTTGCCAGCACGAGCAAGTGAGAGCCCTTTTCTGGGTTTCCAGATTTCGATTTTGGGCCTCTTTAATAAGGGCAATAATCCCATCAAGAGGACACTGTCATCGCCCAACGGCCCCAGTCCCAATATTATCATATTGGGCATTTGGATTTCAACATATAAATTTGAGGGAGACACAAACATTCAATTTCTGTCGTGTGAATTTTGCAAACTTATTATCCAACCTAACAGCATCCAAAGGAAATTATTCTCACAAGCTGTAAAATTCTCAAGAGAAACACACCATATGTTAAAGAATATTTTTTAAAGTTCCTTGGGAAATTAATGCATCTCCTAGATTACTGCCAGTGAAAACTGATACTCAATATATTCTTTGTCTTAATTTTTTCTAATTAATCATCTCCTTTTTATCATTTCTTTGATATTTTCCTCACTAAATTACTACTGAATATATAAATACATATCGAATTATACATGCTGGAATTTAACAACTGCTTATATAGTCTAGGTGATTAAATGAGAAATTTTGTATTTTCACACATTTTAGTTTTTTCAGTACGAAAATATTATTTTAAACATTATTTAAGAGGAAATGCTACAAGAGTCCATTTACAAAAGCAACTGGATTAAGTATGGAATAAAGCATCATAGCTTCTGTTTGCCTGCCTTTTCTGAGGCCTTCTGGTGTGCACACTGGGAGAGCCTGACACCTACTGGAATAGAAACAGTTGACAATGTCCCTGAATGGCCTGAAGTCGCAGTGTGGGGAAAAGAAACAAAAAATAAAATAAAATGAGATAAAATAAAACAAATTTATGAAAAAAGGTTATATTTAAGTACTTTTAAGAATTGTTACTTATATATGTATATATGTTGTACATTTCTAATTCAATGTATCTCTTAAAAATTTACTATCATTAGCTTTCAAAGTTAAAAAGTAGGTTGGATCAAAAAGCAAACTCCATATACAGTCCCTGGAATGGGGACATATTCAGTTCATTCTCCTACAATTTTACACTGAAAATATTGTATATATACAATAATTTGTGACTCCGAGGCCCTGTACCATAATCTATCATCAAAAACTCAATTATATTTGTCATAATGTGTCCACTGTGGAAGGCAAACTGATGATGCCTGACAAAAGGCTCTAATTGCAAACATTGGCATATAAAGAAAAGTTTCTTTTTAAAACCTAAATTAACCAGAAAATTGAAGTATCAGAATATCAGAAATTCCCCATGATCTGAGCTTTGTATGATTGCCTTTCAAAATTTGTTTTACATGATATTTTAATAAAACTAATACTTCTATCCAAGTTTAAATATTATGTAGAATTTTGAAAAAGATGGACTATACAAAGGTACTTACACTAAAATAAAATGAATCACAAACATACATTTTGTTTGTTTGAAAATAAGTTATTTTCGGGGCGCCTGGGTGGCTCAGTCGGTTAAGCGTCCGACTTCGGCTCAAGCCACGATCTCACGGTCCGTGAGCTCGAGCCCCGCGTCAGGCTCTGTGCTGACTGCTCAGAGCCTGGAGCCTGTTTCAGATTCTGTGTCTCCCTTTCTCTCTGACCCTCCCCCGTTCATGCTCTGTCTCTCTCTGTCTCAAAAATAAATAAACATTAAAAAAATATTTAAAAGAAAATAAGTTATTTTCTTAAGGAGATTAGTATCTAGATGAACTTACCTTTAGACTAATAGCCAAAACTAAATATAAAAGTTTAATGATTTATTCGTGTGTGTTTTACATATAAAGAATCTTTTTACTAAATCTAAATACTTACCTTCAATTTCTATTATTTCTTCTTTCATATTGTGTACATTTCCTTTGGAGAACTTTCTCATTGATGACTGGTGCTCTCATGTAAATTCTAGCCTCTCATATTAATAATCTGATAATGGTGTTCTTGTTATAGTTCGATTAAAAAAAATAAAGACTTAATAACATTTGGGAAGTATTTATGTTATAATTTTTAAGACTGTAGAAACATTTTGAACAGATATATATCTATATATATATATCTGTATATCAGTATATATAGATATATAATCTACTAATAGATATCAGCATACATAGATATATAATCTAAGAGCTAAGCTTCATCATATGAAATGGATATAAATGATGATAATGTTCTGTAATGGCTTTCTGGAAATTATTTTGACCCGATATACATACGTAATTATATATACAGATATATACATATACATATACATATACATATACATATACATATATATATAATTGTGACTAAGATAAATTTATCAGGTCACTAAAGAAGTGAAAAAGGAGCCATGTCTCTCTATATAAGGCAAAATTGGAAGATATATAAATATGTAAATAGATATACAGATATCTATCCCCTTCATAAAAAAAAATCCTACTAACTCTCTGACTCATTTAATCAGCAGCAGCAGCAAAGGTTAATTCATTTGGTCTCACAACCATCCTGTAAGATAGGTAATATTATTATACTTATTGTATATATGAAGAAGCCACATTTCATGAACAAGGTAATGGCTAATAGTTGTAGAGTCAAAATGTGTAAGGAGGCGGTCTGGCTTCAGCATAAGTCAACAATTACATAACATGCCTCTCTATTCAGGAAAATTTTTTCCTTATTACTTTGTTTCATTATGTAGGTATCCCAGCCCCTGCTCTTCCCCTTCCACTTCCTTCAGGGAAAACACAGAAACAAAACTCTGGACACAGAAATGCAATCTCTTTCAGGATACCTGGGTGGCTTAGTCAATTAAGCGTCTGACTCCGGAATTTGGTCAGTTCATGATCCTGCTGTTTGTGGGGTCGAGCCCAGCATCTGGCTCCATACTGACAGCACGAAGAGCTTGCTTGGGACTCTCCCTCTCCCTCTCTCTCTCTGCCCACCCCCCTCTCTCTAAAAATAGTACATAAACTTAAAAAGAAAGGGAAATTCAATATTCTCTTCCTTTGCCTGCATTTGTGGAGTAAAAGAGAATGAAAATCTTGTTCAGGCGGCCACCCTTCATCATCAGAAATGACCTTCCAAATCTGACTTACAGAGGTGGGAAAAGCATGTGTTTATGATGGCTGTGAAGCTGAGAGAAATGCTTTCTTTCCCTTCTCTTCCCTTTTCATCCATTCATATTGTAGCATGTGACAGAATCCCCTTCCTTTTTAAGTCTGAATAATATTCCACTGTAGATAGACAGATGATAGATACATATATACCACATTTTGTTTTTCCATTCATCTGTCTGTAGGCCCTTTGATTGTTTCCACCTTTTGGCTATTGTTATTCATGATATTTTAACGATGTTCTTAAATTAGGATAGTGCTCTAGGGAGAACATTTCCCCTGACTAGTAGTGTTATCTGAAATCTGTCCTCTTCTTACAAACTTAGAAACACATATTTATCCTCTGGAACTTAGTAATTAGACTATTGAACTAAATAAGGCTTTATTTGATATTTTCCTCCCTAATTATTGACACCAAAAATTTTAGGCTTGTTAGGATATATTCTTGCCTTTAAAATAAATTCCTTTTTACTAATTTATATGGCAGAAAGAGATAGAAAGAGAAGGAGTTGGCCACATATGTTATTGAGTGGAGAAATGAGCAGGTTGGATTTACAAAAGTAGCAAATACTTGCCATTAAAAACACATGACTACTTTTGATATATTTAGAATATGTCTATTTCACTTATCACTGAATTTGGTGGGGATTTAATTGTTATGTATTTGAGGGGTTTAGTGTTGTTCAATGATGTACATAAATTCATAATTTTGCTGTTAGTAATGGTCACACTCAGTTCAGGTAGGTTTTTGTTGGGATGTATTTCCATACAATCATCATCCTATAATTAAAACAAACGTGTTCTTCATAAGATAAATCAGTGGCAGAATGAATGAATTATTCTCTTGTGAAGATTAATTAATATTTTTATCTATAAATTAAATCCCATGGGCAACTTTGCCCTTTCCCTGAAGCATTTATGAGTTCATTCATACATGTATATATTTTTATCATATGTAATTTTTAGTCATCTTTAGTCACAGGTAAAGAATGATTCTCAAGTCAGGGGGGCATAGGTGGATGTTAGGTGAGGTGTGGGAAGCTGATATGAGAATTACAAAACAATCCTCTTTCTTTGAGAATGTTTTAATTTTCAGAGGTAGCCATGTCTGTCTTGCTTGGTTTCATTTTCCTCTTGTTCTTTGAATTCCTAAATTCATCTCAATAAGGAAATGATAGAAAACAAAATCATAAAGGCCCCTCCATTCAGAAAGTCTCCCCAAACATAAATCTTCTCCAACTTCTTAGAAAAAAATTACATACCATTGGCAACTTCATGGTGGGGGCTTTATTGATGTCTCGTGAATATCCTCAGGACCTATTATTTTCATGCTATTGTGTCAACTCAAGCCACAGATTATCAGTATACAAGTTTAAACATTCAACCTTTTATGAATAGGAAGGAAAGCAATTTATTAACCTGAGTTTTAAAGACTAGTATAAATGGACAATGTTAACTGGTAGATTGTTGTCTTTTATTTATTAAAGAAAATATTCATTGTGGTCATTATTTAAATAAATCCTTTTTTGCTTCAGTCCACTTTTGGTTCAGGATAAGAATGGATGTGATTGAGTCATGGTTTGATCAGGATATGCTTCAAATGGCAAATCACGAGTTAATGAAAAAAATTTTTTTTAATTTTGTCTGTTTACTAGCTCCTTGAAAGACTAGGTTTCTAAAACATTCCAATCAAAAGTACAATAAATTGTTTATTTACAATGTTTCTCTTAATTCTTTACCCACAAGACTTCAAGTTGTGTAAGTCAAACTAGAATCCTTTCTCTACCTTCTAGTCTGTGTGGTCTGTAAGCTAGGCTGGTGTTCATAAATAACCAAAGCTGCCTGCTTTTCCCTAGAAGAAACCTTTACCTATTAACTTAGAAAATCCAAAGAATTGGGGCACCTGGGTGGCTCGGTCTGTTGAGTGTCCGACTTCGGCTCAGGTTATGATCTCGCGGTTTGTGAGTTCAAGCCCTGCGTTGGGCTCTGTGCTGACAGCTCAGAGAGCCTGGAGCCTGTTTTGGATTCTGTGTCTCCTCTCTCTGCCCCTTCCCCACTCGTGCTCTGTCTCTCTCTGTCTCTCAAAAGTGAATAAACTTTAAAAAAAATTAAAAAGAAAAGAAAAGAAAAAGAAAACCCAAAGAATCAATACAAGCTTTTTTCAGTACATGTTGCCACACAAAAGAAACGGTGTTATTACCCTTAAAGAGAATCCCAAATGCAGTCTTCTATTTGTAGGGTTATGACCCCATGGAAAGCTAAACACTTCAAAGTAACTGCTCTCCATCCACCATAATCAGTCTGGAAAGGTAAAAAGGACTTCTAGATTTAAGCAAAATGTTTGTCTGGGATCATTACTTTTGCCTTTATACTGCCTGTCACTATTTTATCTTGCTTAATTTTCTAGTTTTAAACTTATGTTTTCCAATAATTTTGTTTTAAAGTTTCAATTTACATTTTTAACATCCCTTAATAAGCTTATTTCATCAGTAGCATAAACCTAATTATGAGTCACACCAGGGGCTCTTTTGCTGTGGATAGTTCTTTCAGTTTATACTGGATCAAAGATTTCTGGGCCATGAGCAATCTGCTGGTCTGCTTTTTGCCTGCTCAACTCTTTTAGTCATGAGATTGTTTTACTATCTAGAAATTTAAAAGATCTCTGCAGGCAAAGCTGTGATTAATCCTCATAAGCGATATCTATATCTATCTTCTATCTATTATCTATGTATGTATCTACTACCTATCTATTATCTATCTACCATTTTTTTTTTCCAAAGCCCGGAGTATGTATAGATGATGGTACTTTTTTCCTGCCTCATACACACAATCCTCAACCATCGTGCAGCCAGTGTTTATTTGACAGACTATTTAACTGCTTCTGTTGAATTTAGTCATTCTCTGTATTTAGGATAGTCAGTGGACTTGCATAAGAAATCTAACCACATATATTTTAGACCACTTGAGTTTCTGTTCATTTATGTTTTAATATTTTTCCCTCTGTACTTCAGTTTGGATGGTTTCTTGTGTTCTGCCTCCAAGTACATTGATGTTAATGTCTAGGGTCCCAATGTCTGTTAAACCCAATCTACTTCATTTTTATTCATATCTTGTGTATTTTTGTTCTATTTAATGGGTTTTTTGAGATTTGCAATGATTTATTCACTATGGTCATTTTGTCTTTTACAATCTCCAATAGGTTTAAATAGCTATTTTAGTCATTGGTTGCTAATTCAACATCTATGTCATCTCTGTTTTATTGTCTTTGTTCATTGGATTTTTACTCACGTATTGGTCCTAGATGCCTAGTTTTTGTTGTTCATTTTTTTATGCTGGGCTGGTATGTTATGAACAGATTTTGTTGTCTTCCATTAAAGAGCATTGACCTCTGTTCTGACATGGAGTTATTTATATCAAGGATTTTTTTTTAAGGCTTTGTGAGCGTGTGTCTAGATTATGCTTACTCTCCTGGATGCAGTCTTTGTTAGGTTCAGACAAATGCTCAGATGTTTAATGAGAACTATTCTCTTTGGCTGGTCAGAATTCTCCACAACAGGGTAAAATCTGGAATCTCTGTTCAGCTCATAAGCTTTCTAATAGTTGTTCACTGGTGGCCTTGAAAAAACTATGCTTTGCAAGCACTGCATGGTATTCAACCCAAGATTTAAGAGAAACCCTATGTTGACTTTTAAAATGGCATCTCTGGGAGAGGAGGGGAAGATGGCGGCATAGCAGGGCACTGGGCTCACCTCCTCCTGCTGATTGTTTAGATTCCACCCACATCTGCCTAAATAACCCAGAAACCTGCCAGAAGACTGGCAAAGGACTCTCTGGAGCCAAGCATAGACAAGAGGCCCACGGAAGAGGGTAGGAAGGGCAGAGAGGCGCCGAAACTCCAAAGGGAACCAGTTCCCTTCACCGAACTTGCTTATACTGTGCAAACGCCCAATGCTGTACTTCTGTGGATCCATCCCTCCAACCGGCCTGCCTCCATCCTGATGCTGCAGGAACCCTCCTGCAGGGGACACCAACAGCAAAGCAAGCTGAGTCTGCCCCTCCTGCCCCTGTGCACCTTGCAGATCCACCCCGGCTAATACGCCAGATCCCATCAAACAGCACCACAAGCCTGCAGTGTACAAGCAGCCCACACAGGGGCCACACCACTCCATAGTGAGTCCTGCCCCTGAGAGAGGGGAAGATAAAGTACACACCAGTCTGACTGTGGCCCCTGCGGTGGGCTGGAGGCAGACATCAGGTCTGGTTGTGGCCCCACTCACCAACACAAGTTACTCTGCACAGCACAGAGGAAGTGTCCTGCAGTTTGGAGCCACCTCAGAGACTACCCAAAATGATGAAACGGAAGAATTCTCCTCAAAAGAAACTCCAGGAAGTAGCAACAGCTAACAAATTGATCAAAAACGATTTACAATATAACGGAACAAGAATTTACAATAATAGTCATAAAATTAATTGCTGGGCTTGAAAGAGCATAGAGGACAGCAGAGAATCTATTGCTACAGAGATCAAGGGACTAAGAAATAGTCATGAGGAGCTAAAAAATGCTATAAATGAGGTGCAAAATAAAATGGAGGTGGCCATAGACAGATTGAAGAAGCAGAGGAGAGAATAGGTGAATTAGAAGATACAATTATAGAAAAAGAGGAAGCTAAGAAAAAGACAGATTAAAAATCCAGGAGTACTAAGAGAACTAAATCCACAGAACTAAGTGATGCAATCAAACAGAATGATATCTGTATCATAGGAATTTCAGAAGAAGAGACATAGAAAGGGGCTGAAGGTGTACTTGAAAAAATCATAGCTGAGAACTTCCCTGATCTGGGGAAGGAAACAGGTATTAAAATCCAAGAGGCACAGAGAACTCCATTCAGACGTAACTTAAATCAATCTTCTATACGACATATCATAGTGAAACTGGCAAAATACAAGGATAAAGAGAAAATTCTGAAAGCAGCTAGTAATAAACACACTCTAACTTATAAAGGGAGACCCACAGGACTAGTGGCAGACCTATCTACTGAAACTTGGCAGGCCAGAAAGAATGGCAGATTTCTTCAATGTGATGAACAGAAAAAATAAGCAGCCGAGAATCCTTTATCCAGCAAGTCTGTCATTCAGAATAGAAGGAGAGATACAGGTCTTCCCAAACAAACAAAAACTGAAGGAATTCATCACCACTAAACCAGCCCTACAAGAGATCCTAAGGAGGATTCTGTGAGTGAAATGTTGAAAGGACCACAAAGTACCAGAGACATCACTACGAGCATGAAACCTACAGACATCACAATGACTCTAAACCCATATCTTTCTATAATAACATTGAATGTCAATGGACTAAATGCTCCAACCAAAAGACATAGGGTATCAGAATGGATAAAAAAACAAGACCCGTCTATTTGGTGTCTACAAGAGACTCATTTTAGACCTGAGGACATCTTCAGATTGAAAGTGAGGGAATGGAGAACTATCTATCATGCTACTGGAAGTCAAAAGAAAGCTGGAGTAGCCATACTTCTATCAGACAAACTAGACTTTAAATTAAAGGCTGTAACAAGAGATGAAGAAGGGCATTATATAATAATTATAGGGTCTATACATCAGGAAGAGCTAACAATTATAAATGTCGATGTGTCAAATGCGTGAGCCCCCAAATATATAAAACAATCACAAACATAAGTAACCTTATTGATAAGAATGCGGTAATTGCAGGGGACTTTAATACCCCACTTACAACAATGGATAGATCATCTAGACACACGGTCAATAAAGAAACAAGGGCCCTGAATGAGACATTGGATCAGATGGACTTGACAGATATATTTAGAACTCTGCATCCCAAAGCAACAGAAAATACTTTCTTCTCGAGTGCACATGGAACATTCTCCAAGATAGATCACATACTGGGTCACAAAACAGCCCTTCATAAGTATACAAGAATTGAGATCATACCATGCACACTTTCAGACCACAATGCTTTATGAAACTTGAAATGAGCCACAGGAAAAAGTCTGGAAACCTTCAAAGGAGGTTAAAGAACACCCTACTAAAGAATGAATGGGTCAACCAGGCAATTAGAGAAGAAATTAAAAAATATATGGAAACAAATGAAAATGAAAATACAACAATCCAAATGCTTTGGGAGGCAGTGAAGGCAGTCCTGAGAGGAAAATACATTGCAATCCAGGCCTATCTCCAGAAACAAGAAAAATCCCAAATACAAAATCTAACAGCACACCTAAAGGAAATAGAAGCAGAACAGCAAAGGCAGCCTAAACCCAGCAGAAGAAGAGAAATAATAAAGATCAGAGCAGAAATAAACAATATAGAATCTAAAAAAACTGTAGAGCAGATCAACGAAACCCAGAGTTGGTTTTTTGAAAAAATAAACAAAATTGATAAACCTCTAGCCAGGCTTCTCAAAAGAAAAGGGAGAGGACCGGAATAGATAAAATCATGAATGAAAATGGAATTGTTACAAACAATTCCTCAGAAATACAGGCAAATATCAGGGAATACTATGAAAGAGTATATGCCAACAAACTGGACAACGTGGAAGGAATGGACAAATTCCTAAACATCCACAGGCTTCCAAAACCCAAACAGGAAGAAATAGGAAATTTGAACAGACCCATAACCAGCAAAGAAATTGAATCAGTTATCAAAAAACTCCCAACAAATAAGAGTCCTGGGCCAGATGGCTTCCCAGAGGAATTCTACCAGACATTTAAAGCAGAGTTAATACCTATCCTTCTCAACTATTCCAAAAAATAGAAAGGGAAGGAAAACTTTCAGACTCATTCTATGAAGCCAGTATTACTTTGATTCCTAAACCAGAGACCCAGTAGAAAAAGAGAACTACAGGCCAATATCCCTGATGAATATGGATGCAAAAATTCTCAGTAAGATACTAGCAAATCAAATTCAACAGCATATAAAAAGAATTATTCACCCTGATCAAGTGGGATTCATTCCTGGGATGCAGGGTTGGTTCAACATTCGCAAATTAATCAATGTGATACATCACATTAATAAAAGAAAATAAAAGAACCATATGATCCTGTCAATCGATGCAGCAAAAGCATCTGACAAAATTCAGCATTCTTTCTTAATAAAAACCCTTGAGAAAGTCGGGATAGAAAGAACATACTTAACCATCATAAAAGCCATTTCTGAAGAGCCCACAGCTAACATCATCCTCAATGGGGAAAAACTGAGAGCTTTCCTCCTGAGATCAGGAATACACCAGGGATGTCCATTCTCACTGCTGTTGTTTAACATAGTGTTGGAAGTGCTAGCATCAGCAACCAGACAACAAAAGGAAATCAAAGGCATCAAAATTGACAAAGATGAAGCCAACCTTTCACTTTTTGCAGATGACATGATACTATACATGGAAAACCCAATAGACCCCACCAAAAGTCTGCTAGAGCTGATACATGAGTTCAGCCAAGTTGCAGGATACAAAATTAATGCACAGAAATCAGTCACATTCTTATACACTAATAATGAAGCAACAGAAAGACAAGTAAAGAAGCTGATCCCATTCACAATTGCACCAAGAGGCATAAAATACCTAGGAATAAACCTAACCAATGATGTAAAAGATATGTATGTTGAAAACTATAGAAAGTGTATGAAGGAAATTGAAGAAGATACAAAGAAATGGAAAAACATTCCATGCTCATGGATTGGAAGAATAAATATTGTTAAAATGTCAATATTACCCAAAGCAATCTACACATTCAATGCAATCCCAACCAAAATTGCACCAGCTTTCTTCTCGAAGCTAGAACAAGCAATCCTAAAATTTGTATGGAACCACAAAAGACCCCGAATAGCCAAAGTAATACTGAAGAAGAAGACCAAAGTGGAAGGCATCACAATCCCAGACTTTAGCCTCTACTACAAATCATTAAGACAGCATGGTATTGGCACAAAAACAGATACATAGAACAATGGAATAGAATAGAGACTCCAGAACTGGACCCAAAAAAGTATGGCCAACCGATCTTTGACAAAGCAGGAAAGAATAACCAATGGAAAAAAGACAGTCTCTTTAACAAATGGTGCTGGGAGAACTGGACAGCAACATGCAGAAGAATGAAACTAGACCACTTTCTTACACCATTCACAAACATAAACTCAAAATAGATAAAGGACCTGAATGTGAGACAGGAACTCATCAAAACCCTAGAGGAGAAAGCAGGAAAAGACCTCTCTGACCTCAGCTGCAGCAATTTCTTACTCGACACATCTCCAACGGCAAGGGAATTAAAAGCAAAAATGAACTATTGGGACCTCATGAAGATAAAAAGTTTCTGCACTGCAAAGGAAACAATCAACAAAACTAAATGGCAACCAACGGAATGGGAAAAGATATTTGCAAATGACATATCAGACAAAGGGCTAATATCCAAAATCTATAAAGAACTCACCAATTCCACACCCGGAAAACAAATAATCCAGTGAAGAAATGGGCAGAAAACATGGATAGACACTTCTCTAAAGAAGACATCCAGATGGCCAACAGGCACATGAAAAGATGCTCAACATCACTCCTCATCAGGGAAATACAAATCAAAACCACACTGAGATATCACCTCACGCCAGTCAGAGTGGCTAAAATGAACAAATCAGGAGACTATGGACGCTGGAGAGGATAGGAGAAACGGGAACCATTTTGCACTGTTGGTGGGAATGCAGACTGGTGCAGCCACTCTGGAAAACAGTGTGGAGGTTCGTCAGAAAATCAAAAACAGATCTACCCTATGACCCAGCAATAGCACTGCCAGGAATTTGCTCAAGGGATACAGGAGTGCTGATGTATAGGGGCACTTGTACACCAATGTTTATAGCAGCACTTTCAACAATAGATGAATTATGGAAAGAGCCTAAATGTCCATCAACTGCGAATGGATAAAAAAGATGTGTTTTATATATACAATGGAATGCTACTTGGCAATGAGAAAGAATGAAATCTGGCCATTTGTAGCAACGTGGACGGAACTGGAGAGTGCTATGCTAAGTGAAATAAGTCAGGCAGAGAAAGACAGATACCATATGTTTTCACTCTTATGTGGATCCTGAGAAACTCAACTGAAGACCATGGGGGAGGGGAAGGGAAGGAAAAAAAAAGTTAGGGAGAGAGCCAAACCATAAGAGACTCTTAAAAACTGAGAATAAACTGAGGGTTGATGGGGGGTGGGAAGGATGGGAGGGTGGGTGATGGTCATTGAGGAAGCACCTGTTGGGATGAGCACTGGATGTTTTATGGAAACCAATGTGACAATAAATTTCATATTAAAAAAAGTAAATAAAAATAAAGAGAAAAACAAAACAAAACACAAAAAAATGGCATCTCTGTCATTCATCCTCATTTTATTCACTTTATCCACATATTCTAACCATCTCAGCAGCCCCAAACTCAGATCTCTGTTTCATTCACCCAGTGCTTTCTCTGTCTTTGGGGCCCACCCCTTTGTGATGCAGTTTGAAAATTGTTTGCAGGCAGAAAATTAGAGTCCGTATGGAATTCACATCATGTTGTCCCCTTTTCTCAAAAAATAATATCACTGAGTTGTCTGTTGTTCAACTTCTAAAAATTATTGCTTTATATAGCTTGTCCAGCTTTATAGATTTTTTTTTACCAAGGGAAAGTACATCTGATGCTCTGTTATGGCCAGAGCCAGAAATTTCTAAAATTCATATTTTTAGTTTATTACATAAATAATAGAATAAGCTTATTAAACTTGTATCAAATTAAGGTTTGATTTAAAAGTGCACTAAATCTGTAGATTAACTTGAGGAGAATCGATGTATTTAAATTGACTCTTCCCATCCATTAATAGTATTTATTGGATTTTCTTTCAGGCCTTTCAATAAAGCTTAAAAGTTATATATATTAAGTCTTACACTTCTTTTGTTGGATTTAATAAAAATAATGTTATTTTTGCTGTTGTAAATAGAATCTTTTTAAAATTTTTTTTGGTACATTGAACTGTCTGTAACTGATCTTAACTATGTGGCCATACTTTTTATTAGTTATAAAAAATTTATATGAATTTTAACTACATAGCTGAACTCTTATAATCATTTGCATCTAGACTCATATTCTCTTTATTCACAATCATATCATCTGCTCCTAGTAACAGTTTTTCCTCTTTTTGATTATTACAGCATGTATTTTTTTGCTTTTGTCTTACTGCACATTGTTCACCAGAAGTAATGGGCCTAGTTTTGAGTCTCCAATCTAAGTACTAATATTGGTATTTGACAGGGGTGCCTGGATGGCTCAGTTGGTTGAGCATACGACTTCAGCCCAGGTCATGATCTCACAGCTTGTGAGTTCGAGCCCCGCATCAGGCTCTGTACTAACAGCTCAGAGCCTGGAAACTTCTTCTGATTCTGTGTCTCCCTCTCAGTCTCTCTCTGCCTCTCCCCTGCTCATGCTCTGTCTCTCCTGTCTCAAAAATAAACATTAAAAAAATATATTGATATTTGACATAAGGGCAATCTTCTATTTTGACTTAGCTTACAACTGAACATACAGATTCTGGTTTTAAGTCTTATTTATTCTCAATTTACTTTGATCTTGTAGTGTTTCTTTACTTTTCATATGTACAAAGTATCTACTCCATAATACTTGCAGCCGTAGACAGAGGTCTGTGAAAATAATTTTAAGGAAAAGAATTCTTTTTGACAATGATTTTTTTCTAACAAAAATTCTCTCTTCCTTAGGAATTGGTGTGCTTATGTACATACCAGATTATCACCCACAGTGATACTGGACAACCCAGTCACTTATCTTCCAAATGGGAGAGGGCCTTGTGGCTCTACCGGGAGATCCTGTCCTCAGAGGTATGTGATATTGTTTGAAAACAGCCACTGCTTGTGCTATATTCATGTATGTCCTGGAATATGTAGAGAAAGCTAATCATCCCAGGTACATACGTATAATAAGGTCAGAGTAGGGTCATTACATTAAATGAGATGCATGATCTTGGGTAAGTTAAAATGCAGATACTAATAATACATGCCTCATTGGGAGTTTTTAGAATATGTGAGACAATGCAGTAATAACCTTAGCCTACTGACAGAATCTTCAATAAATGTTAATTCTCATGCTTATTTCCATTTTTACTATTACTATTATTTTTATTCTATAACCTGACCAATAATCCTGTCTTTTAATTCTTATGAAATTCATATACAGTTCTAAAATTTTATTGATAATTTCCCTTTCCTACCAGGTCAGAGAGAAGTCTGTAATTTGGCAAGCCACTAATTGAGATTATGCACAATAAAACGGCTAAGGAGGGCCTTTCTTTACATGTGTATTTTAATGATTCATGTTATTTAATTTTCATTTTTTAAAAAATCTATTTAGGACATTAAAAAATTGTCCTCAAATGTGGGGCTGAGTAATTGATAAGTGCTCTGAATTCGTACAGTCACAGTAGCTTATCTGAGAGTGTTTCAGAAGACCCTGAAATAAAAACTAAAATTATCATTCAGGCCATGATGGCTCATGTTATGCAAATTGTCATACAAATAACTCAGGCAATGAATCTGACACATTGGCAATCTGGAACAGTGCACAGTAAGGATTGTAAAATCAAGGTGTTTCTTACTCCCCAGAGGAATAGTTAAGGTTCATGGTCCAGAGAGCAAAGCACATCTTAGGGATTTAGGAGAGCTGAGCTCCAGTTCTGCTTTCAGTTTACTCCCTTTGTGGCAATTTCCTTGCCGACATGAGAAACAAAGAATGCATTGTTAATTCTTCAGTAATGAAAATATTACCACAGTAACCCCTATTATACTGCCCTTCTGAGTTCAAGGTGAGTTTTTTTTCTCTCTCTCTCTCTTTGAACAAACCAGAAATGCATATCTTTATTCTCATCTCTTATCTTTCTTTACCTTTGAATGAGTCTCTCCATTCATTCACTATTTCAGTATATATGCAATGTTTGTTACTTTTCTTTTATTATGCCTGAGCCACATATACCAGGGATCCAGTTTGCTAAAGCAGGGACATTTACTCCTATAATAATGCAACCAACTGTGTGGATTCATCCTAATAAACTCTCAAGAGTCCTTTTCCAAACAGCTGTCCTTTCTATTTGGATTTAGCTATTGGACTGGAGATAGTTCACTGGACAGAGTTTTATTTACTGAATACAATTCACTGGAATAAACACAGACAAATGATTAGCCTATTTTTTTGAGATGGAAAGAATCTTACAGCTCATTTTAAAATTGAGGAACAACCTCACACATAGTGAATTACCCTTCACATCACAGCAAGTTTCCTAAAGCCCAGTCGGTTTACAATACATTTTCTTCCACATGATCAGGGTTTACCCATGAAATTGACCATTGTCTCCACAAAGCTGCATGGGACAAACTCTAGATAATAACAGTGGAGGCTAACCCATGCAGCATGGAGTAAAATCCCACCTGGATCACTTTTAGATACAAGACTTTGAGCAAGTTTTTTCATCTCTCTCTTCCTCAGGCTCCTCATCAGCACATCAGAATAATAATATTTTCCAAATAGAATAAAATTAAACAAGATAATATATACCCATTTTATAGACCTGCTTGATAAGTATTAGCTAAATATTAAGATCGTGTGGTAAGAATAAATATGACAAAATTGTATTTATGATTGACGTTTACATATATAGCGCCTACAGTTCAGGACCATTCACCATTTCTATTGATTGCCGTGTTAAAATGTTATAACTTCTTGATTTCCCTTGCGCAGTTTCTTTTCCAAAATATTTTCTCATGTTCCCTGTCTCTCCCCCTCTCTTTCTCTCCTTCTCTTTACCCCATCTCTCTCTCTGAGATAAATACCATATGAGAGAAATAATAAAAATTAAGCTTTTAAAACTTGAGAAAAGAGAAAGTGCAGGTTAAAAATCATAGTGGTTACTATAATTTCAGTTAGATCATTGATACACGGTTTAAGTTGTTTGATGTTGATCTGAGAAAAAACAAGTCCTTTTAACTATAATGATATAAGGAATAACAAGAATTGAAATAAAATAAATTATCCTCATAAGCTGTTTAAAAATTAGAATTAAAATAATATTTTAAGTTTATTTTATTTTTGAGAGAGACAGAGACAGTGCGAGTGGGGGAGGCATAGAGAGAAAGGGAGACAGAGAATCCCAAGCAGGCTCCGTGCTGCCAGCGTAGAGCCGGATGAGGGACTCAAACCCATGAAACCATGAGATCATGACCTGAGCCAAAACCAGGAGTCCTGCGTTTAACGTACTGAGCCACCCAGGCACTCCTTAAAATAAATTTTAGGGACACCTGGGCGGCTCAGTCAGTTGAGCTTCTGACTGTTTCAGGTCACGATCTTTCAGGGTTGTGGGTTCGAGTCTCGCATCCGGCTCTGTGCTGACAGCTCAGAGGCTGGAGCCTGTTGAGATTCTGTGTCTCCTTGTCTCTTTGCCCCTCCCCTGCTCACACTCTGTCTCTCTCTCAAAAATAAATGAACGTTAAAAAAAAATTAAATAAGTTTTAACATTGCTTTAGTTAAAAGAATTATCAAGGGAAATGTTCTACTATGTGTAGAAGATGTAACGATAGGTATAAACTTAAAATCCCCAACAGCAGAAGTCTTAATACTTTTTAGAATGTATTTAAACAAATCTAAGTTTAACAATAATATTGATGATGAGGATTATAGTATTAACAATAACAGATACCATTTATTGAATGCTTATTATATTTGAGGCAATGTCTCCAATACTTTAACAATCCCAACTGATAATTTAATGAGAGACAAATACTTCCTCTCCTCTACAGATCTCAGAAGATCCCAAATCCCGTCTACAGGATGCAACATAAAATCGTTACCTCATTGGAATGGAAGTGCTGTCCTGGATTCAGTGGAGCAAAATGTCAGCTAAAAGGTATATTCTAATAGTAATTTTATAATAACAATTAGAAGCATAAAACTTCTGAAGAATAAGCAACTGATTCCAGTGAAGAGTCGTATTTTCCCTTTTGAACCAAAGTTAATTAACATGTAACCAAATCATTAAAACTGTTACCTCTCTAGAGCTTCCTTAGTACTGAGTTTAGCACCCTAAATCTCTTAACGAGATATCTTATATATTCTTATATTGTTATGGTAGTTTTATGGCATGAGTAAGTGGAGATCTGATTATTCACTTTTTCTTAACTGTATGCTGGGGAGACATGCCTTATTTAAATATTGGAAATCCTAATTTTATACTTTTAAATAATCATTAGAAGTGACCCTATGTGATAATAAAACTAAATCTAGTTTTGTTCTAGTTCAATTATTTGAAATAATGTCTATGAATGAAATTCAGTTTAAAAGAATATACAAATAGGCATGAATAATTGTGGGTTTTTTCCCCTTAAATCCTCATAGAGCCATTTTATCAACTTTAATTTTAAGGATTTTCTGGTGGCAAGGCTAATCAAACACATGGTAACCTGCCGTGGCCTAACATCCATGTGGCTATTGTTTTGCTTTTGGCTTTAAAACAGCCAAAAGCTTTGACAAATAAGATACGGCATCAGCATATGTATTTTAAATGAATAAATATTACGAGAAAGACCATTAGCAGTGGTGAGGAATTCAATCAGCAGCATGAGAGACTGTGATTAAAAATTAATGTAAGTGTGGAGAAACCATTATGATTCACATTTTGAAAAAAGGAAGTTGTAATACAAAAAGCTCCAGGAAACTTGCAGTTTTGCTGGGGGTATTATGTATGGTTTTTCCAGCCCACCCGGTGAGAATCTGTAGGCAAATTTGACTATAAGGCTATTTGTTCTGGGTCTGGCCTGAATTTCAGAGATGATATAAAAATTTAATACATTTTCAGGGTATAATATGAATATGTACTTCATTTATAATCAAGTAAAATAAACTTTTAAATAAAACATCATCTATACAAAACGTATTTAAAAACGGGGCAATTTAGCATATTCTAAAGAAGTCCAAATATCATGCTGCTTTCAAATGATCCCTGATTTCTGCGAGGTGCACAAATATGGTAAAACATATTTGTTTTTAATCTATAAATGGCAGATGGTTAAAAGTTCTGAACAATATTTAGAATTATATTTCTAAAGTCTAACAGTAGTTTTTACATTTCTCTTCTTCTGTGAAGAAGGGTATCTTAGGAATATCAATTCCATTATTATTTCTTAGAGATTCAAGGGTTAGTTCACATTATACCTTTCTAGAAATTTAGAATGTCATTACACACCCTATTGCACATAGGGGACTGAATGTCGATATGTGACAGAAAGCCAAGTCTTTATGTCAAAGAATGTCATGGGCTGCAGCTGATAAGAACTGTTGTTGCTTTGATTGTTTAATGACATCTCATGTTCTAACTGGAAGCCACCTGTGGATATTTTTAATACTAGACTTACAAATTGTTATCTTGAATCCTCATTAACAAAAATGTCCCAGAACAGACCTGATTATGACCTTCTGTTACAATACTATAATTAGAACTACTCATAGTTCAAGCATCTGCTGATTAAGCTGTTGTGGAAAGGTCATCTTTCTACTGAAATCTATGATAGGAATAATTTTCCGATGGCGGATATGCCCATTGTGTCATGTCATACAATCAATTCAATATGACTGTGATTCCAAAAACCCCTACTCTTGCTCCCTATGATACTCTGACCATCCTTCTCTTCACTTATATTGCAGTATATAAAAGCAGTTCAATTTTTTATTAGTGCAGTTGATGCACTAATAGTATCAAGAACTACTGTGTCCCTTTGTCCCTTGAATCAATCTTCATTATCTCATCTATCCTGGGTTTCTTCCTTCCTTCCTGTCTTCTTTTCTTTGCTTCCTTTTTTTTTTAAACACATTTTTCCCTTCTGATTTCTCCGCCACTACATTCCAACTCTCCCTCTTCTTATCACACTTTATGTATGTGCCAATAGTCTCTTATTCTTATACGGAAGAAAAAATTGTCAGGTTTCCTTTGACAACACTCTCCACGCTATCTCATTTAACAAGCAGCCCCAAATACGGCAAGAATAATCAGTGTGGCTCATCCATTCTTTAAATGTCTTCAGAGCCCGCAAGGGTTTAGAATAACCTTCCCATGTAGCTACTGTGATAATTACTTCAGTGCTAGTCCTTCACATCAGATTATTCTATCCATAGAAAATACATAAATTTTACAAATCCCTACTTCCCCAAAAGTTTCATCCCCACAAATAAAATAAACTTCATAATACAAAAACAACAATTTCTTTTTCATTTAGATTGCAGTAGGGAGATATTTTTAAATATATAGGGAAGGTCTATCAGTCAGGAATAAAATGGAACAGCTAGCAACTGTACTCTCTTTTATTTCTCCTCCTCCACTTCTATACCTTTTTCTCTTTTTCTCTCTCCTCCTACCCCTTTATAGCTTCACTTCCAACCTGTTAGAAAGGGGTATTGTGGGGTGCCTGGGTGGCTCAGTCAGTTAAGCATCTGACTTCAGCTCAGGTCATGATCTCGCCATAGGTGGGTTCAATCCCTCCCTCTCTCTCAAAAAATAAATACACATCAAAATTTTTTTTTAATTTTTTTAATGTGTATTTATTTTTGACAGAGAGAGACAGACAGAGACAGAGACAGAGCATGAGTAGGGGAGGGGCAGAGAGAGAGGGAGACCCAGAATTCGAAGCAGGCTCCAGGCTCCCAGCTGCCAGCACAGAGCCCAACGCGGGGCCCGAACCCACAGAGTGCGAGATCATGACGTGAGCTGAAGTTGGACACTCAACCGACTGAGCCACCCAGGCGCCCCACATTAAAAATGTTTGAAAAAAAGAAAGGGATGCCGTGATTCAAAATCAATGAGGCAATTCTTCCCGTTGTCTTATTCTACAGTATGCTGCCTCTAATATGACTAAGCCTCTATGCATGCTCATTTTGCTACAATTTCGATAATCAAAAATCTGGTAAAAAAAAGTTCTAGATTAGATTATTAATAATATTACTCATACTATCAAGAGGAAAACAAATTTTTAAAAGTGTAAATGAATAGAAATTTTTAGGGAAAAAAGGTAGATGCATTAAGTCAAAGAGCAAGGCAACAGTTTTGATTTATTTTACATTTGTTATACTTCTTTGAGGATCAAAGAGTTTGTCTTCAGAAAGGGACCTAATTTTGTGATGGGATCCAAGACATTTTTTCAGAATGTCAGCAACAATATACTTTTTAAACCATTTATATAAAATTTGCAATAATGCGCTTTTCCAGTAGATGTCTCTAAAATGTTCTGAAGTAGAACAAGGAAATTGTGGCTTGCTCTAATGACACAAAAGACGGGAATTTAAGTTCAAATAATGTTAGATTAGAGAGGAGGAAAGAAAAGCTTCTTTGTAAATCTGTTTAAGAAAAAATCCAGTCAGCTCTAGTCAGATCCTTTATGTAGGAAAAAGGTATTTTATAAAATTATGTTTTATAATACGTACCACAGATATTACAAATGCTGAAAAATACAATTATGCAGTTATTGAAATAAATTGACCTCTGCCATTTGTTATGAATATATAAAAATATTTCATTTTATAAATGTTGTGAGATAGTTCAATAAATTTTATAAGCTATTATAACCAGCATTTTAAATATGGGACTTCTCCAGTAAAACTATTTTAAGATATTACTTCAATTAATATAAATACCTAAACAGAAAAAAGTCCCTATATTTCCTTATATACTTGCATATCTAATTCATCCCAGTGGGGATTAATGCTTTCCCGTTAAGAAAGAACATTATCTCCTATAAGTATCTTGCTCAATTATGATACATTTAGTCAAAAGTCACCATGTACCTTAAGTCTTTGTTGCACCAATTGCTTTCTTTGATTTAACTACCAAATGTCAGTAAATGTTTATATATGTATTGAATATCACCAAATAAGCATTCACCTGATGTCACAGGATCAGCCAGAAACTGGTCTTGTCACATAGGAAGCTTTCTGGTACTAAGAGCAAGCTTCCTCATTACTGAATTGCCATGAATGACTTCCTCCATAAGCCTCAAAGGTCTGGAAGAAAAACAAAATATAGATAACACCTGTCTAACAGAAGGAGGAAGAGGAGTGGGGGAATCAGAGGAGAATGGAAAGGGAAGGAAAGGGAAGGGAAGGGAAGGGGAAAAAAGGAATCTGATTTCTTAAATATATTGAATTTTCATTAATTTATTTATTTTTAAATGTTTATTTATTTTTGAGAGACAGCAAGAGAGAGCACAAGAGGGGGAGGGGCAGAGAGAGAGGGATACACAGAATCCAAAGCAGGCTCCAGGCTCTGAGCTGTCAGCACAGAGCCCAATGTGGGGCTCGAACCCACAAAATGTGAGATCATGATCTGAACCGAAGTCAGAAGCTTAACTTACTGAGCCACCCAGATGCCCCCATATTGCTTTTTTTTTTTTAAATCTGAAGTGATAAAGTTCTTTAAAAGTTGTTTGACTTAAATAAATGTCCTTCTGTCCTAGCACCTATCTCTCAGGAAGGACCAAGAAAAAGAGACTTAGAAATCCACCCTATAGAACAAAGCAAAGGTCTGTGCTGAAGTGCAAGATAAGATAAGATTGCCTGGGAAACCTAGAATTCATAGCAGTCCTTGTGGTAGGGAATACATTTGGGAAGACAGAAAGATTGCTACATGGAAAAATAAAAGAGCATCAATCACAGGAAAGTAACTGACTCCACTTGCGAGAGACCCTATCAGCGTTCTCCCTGGGCTAAATCCTATGAAATCAACTGGGATGAATGCAGGCATTGAACTCCAGTCAACAAACAGAGCTAGGAAAAGATAACATACAGCACTGAATTTGTTAAACAGGCATTTCAAGTTTTTAACAGTCTTGGCAGGGACCCTATCCAATGAACTCCAGAGAAAAGAGGTTCACATGACAATCAGATCTCAAGGATCTTTGTGCAATGGTTAATAGTTGTTTCTTTTATGAGTACAATTTCCTCACCTAGTTCCTCTTAAGCAATTAATTTAAAAATAATTATAGCTGAAAGCAAATGGAAAGTTTCACATGCATACGCACACACACAATCACATTAGTTTTTGTCATTTAATATTTAAAGTATTTTTCCAATTACATATTCTTTCAAATCAGCCTTCTTAAAACTTCTCAAATATATGGAGAACGTTTAATTTTTCTTATTTCACATATGTTTTCATATAATGGGGGTGAATTACCAAAGATCAGTATGCAAGAGAACTAAAGACTTTCACTTGATACTTCTGTGTATTATTCTCTGTCCCTTTCAATAGCTTTCTTTTTTTTTCCTCTCTCTCTCTCTGACAGTTTTATTTGCTTTCTCTTCTATTTGTCACTGATTCTAGAGTTTTTTTTCTTGAATCTTTAGTTTTTATTTCTAATCTGCTGACTTTCTCTAGTTGTCACTTTCTATTTCCTTACTTACAATGGAATTAATAGCATTTTTCCAGATTGCATGAATGATGTTTATCTGAAATACTTTTGACCCTAAAGACAATAGAAAATCAGACATGAGTGCTTTTCATTTACCTCCTTTCTATTCTTTCTCCCTTTATCTTTTATCCAGAATTGTTTTTCTTTCTTGCACATTTAGGATCTTGCCTGCACCAGGCGGCACAGAGAGAACTATGATTTAATGAAGAAACTCCAGTCAGATATGACCCTAGAAGACTTAAAATGCCCTCTACTTCCTCCTGTAGAAGTGTGTGTGTGTGTGTGTGTGTGTGTGTGTGTGTGAGTGTGATTTTCTAATTTACCAATCCTTCTCAAATGGGGAAGGATACTGGGTGAAGTAATGCTATAATCTCCACATTAAATATGTCACATATAATACCCATGGAGATAAAGCTGACTTCATTAGAATGTAATAAAACAATTTAAAATAACACTTTACTATTTAGAATTAACCTTTAGCAAAGATTTTGAACCCCTAGAAATGAACTGTTTATCAAATGCCTTTGTGATTTTTATTGCAGTGACCCCACTCCAGGATCATGAGCACCAAACCAATCTGTCGCTTGATTCTGAGGATGGATGAAGGTGCAGGGCCATATTCAAACAGATAACTCATTTAATAACGTCAATTAGAATATAAATCAATATGCAAATCAATGGTTAAAAATGTATTACTTTTAAGTTAATGCACATATTTTCATGTATAAATGTATTTCATAAGTGTAAATATTGTGATTATTTACATAATTAAATATTGAATAATTATATTTAATAATTTAAGAGAATACTTATAAATCTATATTTATAAATATAACATATATTATGAAGCATACCAAATAATGGAAACCATAACACAAACCATTCATCTCATTATTCTAGTAATTTCTAAATAATGTATTAATTTCTACAACTTACTGGTGTGTTCGTTTTTTTGACATGGATGACACCAGCTAAATGATGTGTCTATCAGGTAGATGATTTAAAACAGAGTCCTTCCTCAACCTCCTTTAAAGAATTCTCCATCAGGGGCACCTGGGTCGCTCAGTCAGTAAAGCATCCAACTCAGGCTCAGGTCATGATCTCATGGTTTGTGAGTTGGAGCCCCGTGTCAGGCTCTGTGCTGACAGCTCAGAGCCTGGAGCCTGCTTCGGATTCTGTGTCTCCCTGTCTCTCTGCCACTCCCATGGTCACGCTCTGTCTGTCTCTGTCTCTCAATAATAAATAAATGTTAAAAAAAAAAAATTCTCCATCAGATTTAGAGTCAATGGGTGATATCAGGTCTCAGCAAGTTGATAATTTCTATTAACATAAATGATAGTGCCATCCTGCTGAATTATCTATTAGTGTTTACTGAATTAAGAATGATTGCATTCAAATCTTTCCAGCCCCTAAAAACTAAGTGCATTTTAAAATATTCGATATATTTGTTACTAACTAAATCATGAAAATTCCTGTAAGGATGTCCTATTTAATTCATAGAGTGTTGCAAACATTATTTGGCCAAATTCGTGGCACCATAAATCCAGGAATGTAAACGTTTATTATATTTTTGAGTTTGTTGTGTAAATGTAATTTCGTATAATTAGAAAAATTGATGTTTCTCATGTAATTCATCTCTTATTAATTTTTGTTTCAAATAGTATATGTACTTTTTTCATATCTAAAATGTCTTTAAGTTTTCAAATTATCTCCAGTTTAGCAAGGTGAATATTTTTTCCCCTATAGAGTTAAAAAAATAATTGACATCTCTATTAGAATGTCATTTCCATTATTTTAAAAAGGCTCATTTCCCAAATGCTAAACATAAAACTGATTCTTAATGATATGCCTATATCAGAATTATTTTAGGTATGTTCTATAATATTTTCTTTTCTCAAATGTTCCGCCATTTCAATTATGTAATGTTAAAACTCTAATTTTATCTTTTAAACATTTTCTTTTACTGATTTTTTTAATAACACTATTTGATAAAGTATTTTGGAATTTTTTATTTCAAAAATTTTGCTTTACTTGAAACTTTTCATTTCAAAAACTTATGAGACTAATTTCATAAGGTTCTTTAATATTTTTCTCTTGATTATAACTGAAATTGAACAGAAATTGAATGTCATTATGAAAAATAAATTAAGTAATTTTAATATTAATTTTAAATGACACGAGTTTAGAGCATTATTTGTTTTTTTTTTGTTTTTTTTTTTATATATATATGAAATTTATTGACAAATTGGTTTCCATACAACACCCAGTGCTCATCCCAAAAGGTGCCCTCCTCAATACCCATCACCCACCCTCCCCTCCCTCCCACCCCCCATCAACCCTCAGTTTGTTCTCAGTTTTTAACAGTCTCTTATGCTTTGGCTCTCTCCCACTCTAACCTCTTTTTTTTTTTTTTTTCCTTCCCCTCCCCCATGGGTTCCTGTTAAGTTTCTCAGGATCCACATAAGAGTGAAACCATATGGTATCTGTCTTTCTCTGTATGGCTTATTTCACTTAGCATTACACTCTCCAGTTCCATCCACGTTGCTACAAAAGGCCATATTTCACTTTTTCTCATTGCCACGTAGTATTCCATTGTGTATATAAACCACAATTTCTTTATCCATTCATCACTTGATGGACATTTAGGCTCTTTCCATAATTTGGCTATTGTTGAGAGTGCTGCTATGAACATTGGGGTACAAGTGCCCCTATGCATTAGTACTCCTGTATCCCTTGGGTAAATTCCTAGCAGTGCTATTGCTGGGTCATAGGGTAGGTCTATTTTTAATTTTCTGAGGAACCTCCACACTGTTTTCCAGAGTGGCTGCACCAATTTGCATTCCCACCAACAGTGCAAGAGGGTTCCCGTTTCTCCACATCCTTGCCAGCATCTATAGTCTCCTGATTTGTTCATTTTGGCCACTCTGACTGGCGTGAGGTGATACCTGAGTGTCGTTTTGATTTGTATTTCCCTGATGAGGAGCGATGCTGAACATCTTTTCATGTGCCTGTTGGCCATCTGGATGTCTTCTTTAGAGAAGTGTCTATTCATGTTTTCTGCCCATTTCTTCACTGGGTTATTTGTTTTTTGGGTGTGGAGTTTGGTGAGCTCTTTATAGATTTTAGATACTAGCCCTTTGTCCGATATGTCATTTGCAAATATCTTTTCCCATTCCGTTGCTTGCCTTTTAGTTTTGTTGGTTGTTTCCTTTGCTGTGCAGAAGCTTTTTATCTTCATAAGGTCCCAGTAATTCACTTTTGCTTTTAATTCCCTTGCCTTTGGGGATGTGTCGAGTAAGAGATTGCTACGGCTGAGGTCAGAGAGGTCTTTTCCTGCTTTCTCCTCTAAGGTTTTGATGGTTTCCTGTCTCACATTTAGGTCCTTTATCCATTTTGAGTTTATTTTTGTGAATGGTGTGAGAGAGTGGTCTAGTTTCAATCTTCTGCATGTTGCTGTCCAGTTCTCCCAGCACCATTTGTTAAAGAGACTGTCTTTTTTCCATTGGATGTTCTTTCCTGCTTTGTCAAAGATGAGTTGGCCATACGTTTGTGGGTCTAGTTCTGGGGTTTCTATTCTATTCCATTGGTCTATGTGTCTGTTTTTGTGCCAATACCATGCTGTCTTGATGATTACAGCTTTGTAGGAGAGGCTAAAGTCTGGGATTGTGATGCCTCCTGCTTTGGTCTTCTTCTTCAGAATTCCTTTGGCTATTCGGGGCCTTTTGTGGTTCCATATGAATTTTAGGATTGCTTGTTCTAGTTTCGAGAAGAATGCTGGTGCGATTTTGATTGGGATTGCATTGAATGTGTAGATAGCTTTGGGTAGTATTGACATTTTGACAATATTTATTTTTCCAATCCATGAGCAGGGAATGTCTTTCCATTTCTTTATATCTTCTTCAATTACCTTCATAAGCTTTCTATAGTTTTCAGCATACAGATCCTTTACATCTTTGGTTAGATTTATTCCTAGGTATTTTATGCTTCTTGGTGCAATTGTGAATGGGATCAGTTTCTTTATTTGTCTTTCTGTTGCTTCCTTGTTAGTGTATAAGAATGCAACTGATTTCTGTACATTGATTTTGTATCCTGCAACTTTGCTGAATTCATGTATCAGTTCTAGCAGACTTTTGGTGGAGTCTATCGGATTTTCCATGTATAATATCATGTCATCTGCAAAAAGCAAAAGCTTGACTTCATCTTTGCCAATTTTGATGCCTTTGATTTCCTTTTATTGTCTGATTGCTGATGCTAGAACTTCCAGCACTATGTTAAACAACAGCGGTGAGAGTGGGCATCCCTGTCGTGTTCCTGATCTCAGGGAAAAAGCTCTCAGTTTTTCCCCGTTGAGGATGATGTTAGCTGTGGGCTTTTCATAAATGGCTTTTATGATCTTTAAGTATGTTCCTTCTATCCCGACTTTCTCAAGGGTTTTTATTAAGAAAGGGTGCTGGATTTTGTCAAAGGCCTTTTCTGCATCGATTGACAGGATCATATGGTTCTTCTCTTTTTTTTTGTTAATGTGATGTATCACGTTGATTGATTTGCGAATGTTGAACCAGCTCTGCATCCCAGGAATGAATCCCACATGATCATGGTGAATAATTCTTTTTATATGCTGTTGAATTCGATTTGCTAGTATCTTATTGAGAATTTTGGCATCCATATTCATCAGGGATATTGGCCTGTAGTTCTCTTTTTTTACTGGGTCTCTGTCTGGTTTAGGAATCAAAGTAATACTGGCTTCATAGAATGAGTCTGGAAGTTTTCCTTCCCTTTCTATTTCTTGGAATAGCTTGAGAAGGATAGGTATTATCTCTGCTTTAAACGTCTGGTAGAACTCCCCTGGGAAGCCATCTGGTCCTGGACTCTTATTTGTTGGGAGATTTTTGATAACCGATTCAATTTCTTCGCTGGTTATGGGTCTGTTCAAGCTTTCTATTTCCTCCTGATTGAGTTTTGGAAGAGTGTGGGTGTTCAGGAATTTGTCCATTTCTTCCAGGTTATCCAATTTGTTGGCATATAATTTTTCATAGTATTCCCTGATAATTGTTTGTATCTCTGAGGGATTGGTTGTAATAATTCCATTTTCATTCATGATTTTATCTATTTGGGTCATCTCCCTTTTCTTTTTGAGAAGCCTGGCTAGAGGTTTGTCAATTTTGTTTATTTTTTCAAAAAAACAACTCTTGGTTTCGTTGATCTGCTCTACAGTTTTTTTTAGATTCTATATTGTTTATTTCTGCCCTGATCTTTATTATTTCTCTTCTTCTGCTGGGTTTAGGCTGCCTTTGCTGTTCTGCTTCTATTTCCTTTAGGTGTGCTGTTAGATTTTGTATTTGGGATTTTTCTTGTTTCTGGAGATAGGCCTGGATTGCAATGTATTTTCCTCTCAGGACTGCCTTCGCTGCGTCCCAAAGCGTTTGGATTGTTGTATTTTCATTTTCATTTGTTTCCATATATTTTTTAATTTCTTCTCTAATTGCCTGGTTGACCCACTCATTCGTTAGTAGGGTGTTCTTTAACCTCCATGCTTTTGGAGGTTTTCCAGACTTTTTCCTGTGGTTGATTTCAAGCTTCATAGCATTGTGGTCTGAAAGTATGCATGGTATAATTTCAATTCTTGTAAACTTATGAAGGGCTGTTTTGTGACCCAGTATATGATCTATCTTGGAGAATGTTCCATGTGCACTCGAGAAGAAAGTATATTCTGTTGCTTTGGGATGCAGAGTTCTAAATATATCTGTCAAGTCCACCTGATCCAATGTCTCATTCAGGGCCCTTGTTTCTTTATTGACTGTGTGTCTAGATGATCTATCCATTTCTGTAAGTGGGGTGTTAAAGTCCCCTGCAATTACCACATTCTTATCAATAAGGTTGCTTCTGTTTATGAGTAATTGTTTTATATATTTGGGGGCTCCGGTATTCGGCGCATAGACATTTATAATTGTTAGCTCTTCCTGATGGATAGACCCTGTAACTATTATATAATGTCCTTCTTCATCTCTTGTTACAGCCTTTAATTTAAAGTCTAGTTTGTCTGATATAAGTATGGCTACTCCAGCTTTCTTTTGGCTTCCAGTAGCATGATAAATAGTTCTCCATCCCCTCACTCTCAATCTAAAGGTGTCCTCAGGTCTAAAATGAGTCTCTTGTAGACAGCAAATAGATGGGTCTTGTTTTTTTATCCATTCTGATACCCTATGTCTTTTGGTTGGCGCATTTAATCCATTTACATTCAGTGTTATTATAGAAAGATACGGGTTTAGAGTCATTGTGATGTCTGTATGTTTTATGCTTGTAGTGATGTCTCTGGTACTTTGTCTCACAGGGTCCCCCTTAGGATCTCTTGTAGGGCTGGTTTAGTGGTGACGAATTCCTTCAGTTTTTGTTTGTTTGGGGAGACCTTTATCTCTCCTTCTATTCTAAATGACAGACTTGCTGGATAAAGGATTCTCGGCTGCATATTTTTGCTGTCTAGCACCCTGAAAATCTCGTGCCAATTCTTTCTGGCCTGCCAAGTTTCCAAAGAGAGATCAGTCACGAGTCTTATAGGTCTCCCTTTATATGTGAGGGCACGTTTACCCCTTGCTGCTTTCAGAATTTTCTCTTTATCCTTGTATTTTGCCAATTTCACTATGATATGTCGTGCAGAAGATCGATTCAAGTTACGTCTGAAGGGAGTTCTCTGTGCCTCTTGGATTTCAATGCCTTTTTCCTTCCCCAGTTCAGGGAAGTTCTCAGCTATTATTTCTTCAAGTACCCCTTCAGCACCTTTCCCTCTCTCTTCCTCCTCTGGGATACCAATTATGCATATATTATTTCTTTTTAGTGTATCACTTAGTTCTCTAATTTTCCCCTCATACTCCTGGATTTTTTTTATCTTTTTCTCAGCTTCCTCTTTTTCCATAAATTTATCTTCTAGTTCACCTATTCTCTCCTCTGCCTCTTCCATCCGAGCCGTGGTGGTTTCCATTTTGTTTTGCATTTCATTTAAAGCGTTTTTCAGCTCCTCGTGACTGTTCCTTAGTCCCTTGATCTCTGTAGCAAGAGATTCTCTGCTGTCCTGTATACTGTTTTCAAGCCCAGCGATTAATTTTATGACTATTATTCTAAATTCACTTTCTGTTATATTATTTAAATTCTTTTTGATCAGCTCATTAGCTGTTGTTATTTCCTGGAGATTCTTCTGAGGGGAATTCTTCCGCTTGGTCATTTTGGATAGTCCCTGGTGTGGTGAGGACCTGCAGGGCACTTCCCCTGTGCTGTGGTGTATAACTGGAGTTGGTGGGCGGGGCCGCAGTCAGTCCTGATGTCTGCCCCCAGCCCACCGCTGGGGCCACAGTCAGACTGGTGTGTGCCTTCTCTTCCCCTCTCCTAGGGGCGGGATTCACTGTGGGGTGGCGTGGCCCGTCTGGGCTACTTGCACACTGCCAGGCTTGTGATGCTGGGGATCTGGCGTATTAGCTGGGGTGGGTAGGCAAGGTGCATGGCGGCAGGGGGGGCCAGCTTAGCTCGCTTCTCCTTAGGTGATCCACTTCAGGAGGGGCCCTGTGGCAGCCGGAGGGAGTCAGATCCGCTGCCGGAGGTTTGGCTCCGCAGAAGCACAGAGTTGGGTGTTTGCGCGGAGCAAGCAATTTCCCTGGCAGGAACCGGTTCCCTTTGGGATTTTGGCTGGGGGATGGGCGGGGGAGATGGCACTGGCGAGCGCCTTTGTTCCCCACCAAACTGAGCTCTGTCGTCCGGGGGCTCCGCAGCTCTCCCTCCCTTTGTCCTCCAGCCTTCCTGCTTTCCGAGCAGAGCTGTTAATTTATGACCTCCCAGACGCTAAGTCGCACTTGCTGTCGGAACACAGTCCGTCAGGCCCCTCCGCTTTTGCCAGCCAGACTCGGGGGCTCTGCTTGGCCGGCGAGCCGCCCCTCCGCCCCGGCTCCCTCCCGCCAGTCCGTGGAGCGCGCACCACCTCGCCGTCCTTCCTACCCTCTTCCGTGGGCCTCTCGTCTGTGCTTGGGTCCGGCGACTCCGTTCTGCTAATCCTCTGGCGGTTTTCTGGGTTATTTAGGCAGGTGTAGGTGGAATCTAAGTGATCAGCAGGACGCGCGGTGAGCCCAGCGTCCTCCTACGCCGCCATCTTCCCCTCGAGCTCCTAGAGCATTATTTGAATCAAACATTTATACAGCAAGTAAAATCCACTAATTTTTATTGAAAACAAAATCAAGTTGATTTTCATTCCAGAAATATTGTTTTATATTAATTAATTTTTTATATCAATTTGACATTTTTTACTTTGATATTTTACATATAAAAAGGCATTCCAGATTTGCACTATATCATTAGATAATGCAGGAATAATTTCATTATTGATAAAATTTCTATGATTTTCTTTTTAAAAAAAATCACACTCATAAGAAGTACTTCTAAAATTTAAACTTTTGTCTCTTATCTAGTGTTTTTAATAATTTACTATAAATTGTTCAGTTATTTTTATCAAAATTACTTCCTCCTTATAAAGGTCCACTTCTCTATGGAATAAAAGGAGACTCAATGTTGTCATGTATTGGAGTTTTAATAAATCAGGTATTTAACACGTTTTTGTTATCAATAGGCAGGTGTGATTAAAAATCTCTGAAGATAAATTTCTGGATTACAATTTTAATATGAAAATATCTGAATTTTCTGCCTTTTAACAATGAGATATTAGGATTAGAAATTTTGTTATAAATCAGTACTTATAAATCACTTATAGAGTTTAAAATTATATACACACACACACACACACATATATAACACATATATATTTATACATATATAAACACATGTATATACACACATGCTCAATTCCCCAGAACAGATCTACTGAATCAGAATCTTCAGGTGAGGGAATGGAAAGCACACGGACACTTTTAGTGTTTCAGAATTTACAGGAGCTTCTGTTTTTCATTACTTCATAACAAACTATCCTCTGCCTATCATATTATGGAAATACCTTTAAATGTACCAGCTCTTTTTGTTTTCCTATGATTGTTTTGTCTTGTTTTCTTTTCTTGTGAGTGATTTGATCGAAAAGGTAAGCAGTAAGAAAATGAAAAGAGCATTTGTTCCTCCTGTTGAAGCCACATGCTCCTTTTGCTATAAATACTTGCACATCTGTATCCTGAACCATCTTCCATTGCTAAGAGAAATTGGGAAGACTGTGAGGTTGGCAGTTGCTAAGGAAGATATGTCTCGATGCTTTCTTCAGTGGTTCTCAAACTTCACTGTGCATTGGACACAGCAGCTGCACTTGTTAAAACACAAAGTATTGCCCCACTCCAGACTTTCTAAAAATTAGTAGGTCTGGGATGGGACCTAGAAGTTGTTACGTTCAAAAATTTGCAGGTGGAAAAAAAAGAAAAAGGTTCCAGGGGGTGCTGATACTGCTGATCTAGTGACCCTGGTTTGAGAACCATCACTTCACTTTCTAGTTACTCTCATGGGTAGACTTAGATTCTAGCTGCCAGAAAAATGCTTTCTTACATCATCTAAGGAGGAAAATTGATAAAAATCTATGCAATTATTCAGTAGATATATTTGTATGAATTCAGTTGAATTTAGGCTTTAAGAACCTTATTGCTAGGACCTAACAGAAAAGTAGAACTTGTTGCCACTTACTACAGCCTGGAAATAAGTATAATCTCCCCAAGCTGCAGATTGTTTTCTTCCAAATAAATCATCAATTATACAGGACTGTCTATAATACAGTGGAGAGAAAAAAAGAAACAATATCAAAACAAAACCTTGAACATGAATGGAAATTTGTTAGTTTAGCTTGATGCCCTGAAGAAAAACAATGGAAAATTCAGTCAAACAACAGAGACTAACTCACATTAATGACAAATGTATTATTCTTACTATGGAGTAGATATCCTTTAGTATTATTGTCAAAGCCACATATGCCTTAGGAGCATAATTAACATGTGCCAGAGGCGCGGTTTCAGTGATACATAATTTCACATAGTTAGAAGCACAGATACCAAACCCTTGTTTTCTCATGTCTGATAATGCAGACTTCAATGAATACATTCGCTCATTAAAAGTAAAAGTAATCTGCGGTTAAAGATCTGCAAATTACAGATCTACATTACTTGATGTGTTCAATATTTCTAGTACATTTTCGCTCTAAATTTTCTTCAGTGAAAAACTGTATTTCCATCAAAAATATTGATTCGTGGGAAAGAGGAATCAATGCTTTAATAGAGTAGATTTATTTTATAAGCATTTCTATTTTTCTGAAATTTCACTGATTTTACAGGTCGATCCCCTCGAGACATGTCATGTAATAGTTACTTTTACTTGTATTCCCTATATGCTGAGTCTCTGTATTTCCTAAAAATCTGGGAATGGCCCATTTATTTAAACAGATATTCTTTCATTAAGGAACCTGTAGCTCCCCCTTACTTCCACAGAGACACCAGTTGGAAACTGCACTGTTAAACAAGCAGCTTTGTGGCAGTCCATTTATACAGCCACTGTAGCTTTTCACACAGCTGATTTTCAAGTCCCTCAATCATGCAGGCACGTTACGTCCCCCGGTTCGCACAGCTGCCACAAAGTACCATCCATTTGTGCCTAAAAGGAGACCTGAATAATTTTATTTTTGCCAAACAGATTTAGAGCCCTGCGCTTCCAGCACAAAGTGCACGCACGTTGCCCCCCCGCCCTGGATGGGGGCGAGCAGCTCACTCTGCAATCATCGCAGACCATCATGCTCCAGTACACGGGAAAATGAACGGCAGCCACGGGGCGCTGCTCGGGGTTGGAACGGCGCTGCTCGGGGTTGGAAAAAATGAGGCAGTCCCAAAGCTGAACTCTCTCTCTTCTTTTTGTGTCTGTCCAGCCCAGGAACAGCAGCACTTGATACACAGCAACCAGGCTGAGAGTCACACAGCTGTTGGCAAAGAGACAGCCAAGCAGGAGCAGCAGAAAGACTGTGGTGACCCAGGTCACAGATTGTAATTACTAATATCCCTAACCCAATTATTGTCAACACTATTTATAACAACTTTGAAACAGGAAATCCCTTGGCTGTCAAATGTCTGATGGTGACACATTAATATACCTCTCAATCCTTTTCTATTGGTGCCCCACGTTGGGAGAAACCATGGATGAGCTGTATGTTCCCAGCCTGAAGGGACCACATATAATTTCAAAGCTCTGTGTGCAAACACAGAAGGCGATTAAAAATGCTGTTATACGAGGTTGTAAGGAAATCACAAGTTTCCAAAGTAAGGTCAAACTTTTGTCCTCCAAAGAGTGCAATCATGGAAGTATCTTGATGTGGAAGGAATGATGTGAGCATTTGAAGGAAGTAAGAAGCCTCCCTTCCTTTGATTGAGAAGGGATCACCAAAGATATTGATCACTGACTCGGGAAAATCATTGTGCCTAATTGAGAACCTCATGTTGATCCAATGTTGGGAAGCCCCATATTTTCTCATCTTTCTAATAAGTATTTTACCATTTCTTTTATTTTTATTTCTTAATTTTTTTTTAATCTTTATTTTTGAGAGAGAGACAGAGACAGAGACAGAGTGCGAGCAGGGGACGAACAGAGAGAGAAGGAGACACAGAATCCACAGCAGGCTCCAGGGTCTGAGCTGTCAGCACAGAGCCTGACACAGGTTTTGAACTCACGAACTAAGAGTTCATGACCTGAGCCAAAGTCTGACGCTCAACTGACTGAGCCACCCAGGCTCCCCTTACCATTTCTTTTAGGACTAACTTTATTTCTTAGAAATAGGAGGTTGGTTACTGCTGAAAACCTCTACGTGTTTTCCATAGATCTAGTCATACAAACTGGGGCACTCAACTTGAGAAATGTGACTTAAGGGGATCTCTTTAGGAATAAAGAGACTTAAGGGGATCTTTTTAGGAATAAAGATGAATATATCATAGAAACTACTTTTTTAAAGGGGATTGGAATTCAGTATCTTCATAAAATACTATAAAATCCTCCTTGAATTAGTGAAGTGCATGTGTAGAAGTATGGAAACTGTCATAGTTATGCTAAATGATTCAAAGTAAATCTGAATCTTTAGCACTCATGAAAGAAAAGCTCAGTAAAGTATAAAATCCTTAGACTATAGATATGACTACATACATATGTGTATATAGCTACACATATTTAATTCTGTAACACTGGATTTGGAAGCAGAAGATGAGGGGCACCTGGGTGCCTCAGTCAGTTAATCATCCAATTCTTGATTTCGGCTCAGGTCGGGATCCCAGGGTCGTGGGATTGAGCCCAGAGTCAGGCTCCATGATGAGCGTGAGTTTAAGATTCTCTCTCTCCCTCTGCCCCTCTCCCTGGCTCATACTCTCTCTCTCTCTCTAATATAAAAATTAATAAATAAATAAACAGAAGATAAGGTATTAGCTCTGCAACCTTTAGCAAGTTACTTTGGTTTTCTGTACCTCAGTTTTGTCACCTCTTAAGAATGTAACAATAACTCTTGGAGGTTTAAAAACAAAACAAAAAAGACTGAAAACTGAGCAAAGTTAGAATATTTTAGAAATATAATATATTATAAACGTATACATTTATATGTATTTTATATTTATATATTATAAATTTTTACCCTTAGTGTAAAGTTCAGGCTGCCATTTGCTAAGTGCATATATAGTAGTCTATGTTTTCAAATATATAATACGAACATGATTTATTTGAAATACCTTAAACCTATCACAATATTTGAATGATATTATGTATATATATATTCATTTTTTAAATTCTTCCAATATTCCTTTCTTCTCCATGCAGCAGTGACACAAAAGATGACTGAGCAGATGAACCAGCAGGCAATGAAACTGACCCTTCTGCAAAAGAAGATTGACAATATTTCTTTGGCTGTTAGTGATGTAAGAAACACATACTCCTCCCTAGAAGGGAAAATCAATGAAGATAAAGGCAGAGAATTTCAATCTTTTCTAAAAGGTACAAGTAAAGTCAAATACATTATTCATTGAGTTAAGACAAAAGGTAAATGACTCATTTATCTTTTCTCATATCGCTTTGGAATTTTTTCTTAAGATTGGGTGTGTAAAGTCTCTAAGGCTTATGATTTTGGAATAAGATATTTGTAAATCAATCTCTGAAATAATTTGAAACATCTAAATTTTTTGTTGCTGTATAGTCAAATCTTTTACTGAATATTTTATCTAATTTATTTTCATTATGTACTGGTTACATCTTAACTTGTAAAATGAACTGTACTTAATTTACTTTCATCATGGTTTCCGGTTCAAGACAAAGATGAGGCTAAGAAATGATTATCAAGGAACTAGATATATGGTTGTCTCAATAATATTGATGAAGATATTGAAGATAAATCAAAAGTACATAATTATCCTAGAAATTATCTAGCTTATGGAGTATAATCAATAAAATATATCCTAAAACATCTCAGATGATGGAAATAATAATTTCTTTATAAATGTGAATTAGTTTTGCCCAAGTTTTGTGCTCTTAAAACAGCATGCTGTGTTCCTTTCTGGAGGCTTTACAGGATAATCCAAATCCTGTTAATTCCAGTTGCCAAAATTCATTTTCTTGCAGTTGTAGGACCGAGGTCCTGTTTTCTTGATAGCTATAAACTGAAGCTTGTTTCCAGCTTTTAGACACCATTACATTTCTTGGCTCACGGCCTTCTTCCTCTGTCTTCAAAAGCCAGCAAGACTGTTGAGTCCTCATGGCATGTGTCAAACCCACTCTTCTACCTTCCTTTTCCCCTTTGAAGGGCTCAGTGATTGCACTGAACACACCTGGATAACCCAGAATATTCTCACCTCAAGGTCTTAAACCTTAATCATATCTCCCAAGGCCCTTTTGCCAGGTGAGGTACATATTCATAAGTTCAGGTGTGGACATTTTGAGTGAAACAGCATTATTCTGCCTACCACAGGAATCTATAGATAGTGAATAATTGCTATGGTAGTTTATGCATAGGGCACTATGGGACCATTTGATAGTTTCAACAAATCGAGTCTAAGGGCACCAGTGAAGGCTTCTACAAAAAGAAACTATCTCAACAAATAAGCTATGGATCAGGAGGAATTAATTAGGCAAAGGGGTTTAAGTAATTTGATCTCTGGAATGTCTCACTTCTCTGGGTTTATTGTATGTTTCCAAACTTCAAGATTACTGGTCCCTTTCACTTTATTTTATACATAAAAACATCCTCACTGTCCAATCCCATATCACATGTTAGTTTTTCTTTATTTTTCACATGTGGTTTGCAGGCAAAAGAGATAAGGTGGAGGTTTCTGTAACATTTACCAGTATAGCAGCAACCATGATTTTTTTTTAATTATATAAACAATTAGTGCTATCAAGCCCCTGAAAGAAAGACCCCGCCCTACATTTCTGGCATGTCCTCGTTGGCTAAACTTAAACCAATAGCAAGCATGAGAGAGGAATATACTTTCCCTGAAGTGATAACATGTGAGAGAAAACAAATAGAAACAGTATACAATTGACTATAACCACCATAATGAAATTTGTTTAACAAAATTTGGTTATCATAACCAAAGAGAATTAAAGAATTAGGCCTGTCAACAGCTCTTTGTGAAACTACTAACAAAATTTCTGGCAATGACACGGAAAAAATCATACACTCATAACAACATAAACAGCAAAATTCTCCCCTCAAATATGGAAACAAACGAAAATGAAAATACAACAATCCAAACGCTTTGGGATGCAGCGAAGGCAGTCCTGAGAGGAAAATACATTGCAATACAGGCCTATCTCAAGAAACAAGAAAAATCCCAAATACAAAATCTAACCACACAGCTAAAGGAAATAGAAGCAGAACAGCAAAGACACCCCAACCCCAGCAGAAGAAGAGAAATAATAGGGATCAGAGCAGAAATAAACAATATAGAATCTAAAAAAAACTGTAGAGCAGATCAACAAAACCAAGAGTTGGTTTTTTGAAAAAATAAACAAAATTGATAAACCTCTAGCCAGGCTTCTCAAAAAGAAAAGGGAGAGGACCGGAACAGATAAAATCATGAATGAAAATGGAATTATTACAACCAATCCCTCAGAGATACAAACAATTATCAGGGAATACGATGAAAAATTATATGCCGGGGCGCCTGGGTGGCACAGTCGGTTGAGCGTCCGACTTCAGCCAGGTCACGATCTCGCGGCCCGTGAGTTCGAGCCCCACGTCGGGCTCTGGGCTGATGGCTCAGAGCCTGGAGCCTGTTTCTGATTCTGTGTCTCCCTCTCTCTCTGCCCCTCCCCCGTTCATGCTCTGTCTCTCTCTGTCCCAAAAATAAATAAACGTTGAAAAAAAAAAATTAAAAAAAAAAAAAAAGAAAGAAAAATTATATGCCAACAAACTGGACAACCTGGAAGAAATGGACAAATTCCTGAACACCTACACTCTTCCAAAACTCAATCAGGAGGAAATAGAAAGCTTGAACAGACCCATAACCAGCGAAGAAATTGAATCAGTTATCAAAAATCTCCCAACAAATAAGAGTCCAGGACCAGATGGCTTCCCAGGGGAGTTCTACCAGACGTTTAAAGCAGAGATAATACCTATCCTTCTCAAGCTATTCCAAGAAATAGAAAGGGAAGGAAAACTTCCAGACTCATTCTATGAAGCCAGTATTACTTTGATTCCTAAACCAGACAGAGACCCAGTAAAAAAAAGAGAACTACAGGCCCATATCCCTGATGAATATGGATGCAAAAATTCTCAATAAGATACTAGCAAATAGAATTCAACAGCATATAAAAAGAATTGTTCACCATGATCAAGTGGGAATCATTCCTGGGATGCAGGGCTGGTTCAACATTCACAAATCAATCAACGTGATACATCACATTAATAAAAGAAAATAAAAGAACCATATGATCCTGTCAATCAATGCAGAAAAGGCATTTGACAAAATTCAGCAACTTTTCTTAATAAAAACCCTTGAGAAAGTCGGGATAGAAGGAACATACTTAACCATCATAAAAGCCATTTGTGAAAAGCCCACAGCTAACATCATCCTCAATGAGGAAAAACTGAGAGCTTTTTCCCTGAGATCAGGAACACGACAGGGATGCCCACTCTCACCGCTGTTGTTTAACATAGTGTTGGAAGTGCTAGCATTAGTAATCAGACAATAAAAGGAAATCAAAGGCATCAAAATTGGCAAAGATGATGTCAAGCTTTCACTTTTTGCAGATGACATGATACTATACATGGAAAACCCGATAGACTCCACCAAAAGTCTGCTAGAACTGATACATGAATTCAGCAAAGTTGCAGGATACAAAATCAATGTACAGAAATCAGTCACATTCTTATACACTAACAATGAAGCAACAGAAAGACAAATAAAGAAACTGATCCCATTCACAATTGCACCAAGAAGCATAAAATACCTAGGAATAAATCTAACCAAAGATGTACAAGATCTGTATGCTGAAAACTATAGAAAGCTTATGAAGGAAATTGAAGAAGATATAAAGAAATGGAAAAACATTCCATGCTCATGGATTGGAAGAATCAATATTGTCAAAATGCCAATACTACCCAAAGCTATCTACACAGTCAATGCAATCCCGATCAAAATCGCACCAGCATTCTTCTCGAAACTAGAACAAGCAATCCTAAAATTCATATGGAACCACAAAAGGCCCCGAATAGCCAAAGGAATTCTGAAGAAGACCAAAGCAGGAGGCATCACAATCCCAGACTTTAGCCTCTACTACAAAGCTGTCATCATCAAGGCAGCATGATATTGGCACAAAAACAGACACATAGACCAATGGAATAGAATAGAAACCCCAAAATTAGACCCACAAATGTATGGCCAACTAATCTTTGACAAAGCAGGAAAGAACATCCAATGGAAAAAAGACAGTCTCTTTAACAAATGGTGCTGGGAGAACTGGACAGCAACATGCAGAAGATTGAAACTAGACCACTCTCTCACACCATTCACAAAAATAAACTCAAAATGGATAAAGGACCTGAATGTGAGACAGGAAACCATCAAAACCCTAGAGGAGAAAGCAGGAAAAGACCTCTCTGACCTCAGTCGTAGCAATTTCTTACTTGACACATCCCCAAAGGCAAGGGAATTAGAAGCAAAAATGAACTACTGGGACCTTATGAAGATAAAAAGCTTCTGCACAGCAAAGGAAACAACCAACAAAACTAAAAGGCAACCAACGGAATGGGAAAAGATATTTGCAAATGACATATTGGATAAAGGACTAGTATCCAAAATCTATAAAGAGCTCACCAAACTCCACATCCGAAAAACAAATAACCCAGTGAAGAAATGGGCAGAAAGTATGAATACACACTTCTCTAAAGAAGACATCCAGATGGCCAACAGGCACATGAAAAGATGCTCAGCGTCGCTCCTCATCAGGGAAATACAAATCAAAACCACACTCAAATATCACCTCACGCCAGTCAGAGTGGCCAAAATGAACAAATCAGGAGACTATAGATGCTGGACAGGATGTGGACAAACGGGAACCCTCTTGCACTGTTGGTGGGAATGCAAATTGGTGCAGCCACTCTGGAAAACAGTGTGGAGGTTCCTCAAAAAAATTAAAAATAGACCTACCCTATGACCCAGCAATAGCACTGCTAGGAATTTACCCAAGGGATACAGGAGTACTGATGCATAGGGGCACTTGTACCCCAATGTTTATAGCAGCACTCTCAACAATAGCCAATTTATGGAAAGAGCCGAAATGTCCATCAACTGATGAATGGATAAAGAAATTGTGGTTTATATACACAATGGAGTACTACGTGGCAATGAGAAAGAATGAAATATGGCCCTTTGCAGCAACGTGGATGGAACTGGAGAGTGTGATGCCAAGTGAAATAAGCCATACAGAGAAAGACAGATACCATATGTTTTCACTCTTATGTGGATCCTGAGAAACTTAACAGAAACCCATGGGGGAGGGGAAGGAAAAAAAAAAGAGGTTAGAGTGGGAGAGAGCCAAAGCATAAGAGACTCTTAAAGACTGAGAACAAACTGAGGGTTGATGGGGAGTGGGAGGGAGGGGAGTGTGGGTGATGGGTAGTGAGGAGGGCACCTTTTGGGATGAGCACCGGGTGTTGTATGGAAACCAATTTGACAATAAATTTCATATATTGAAAAAAATAAAAATTAAAATTAAAAAAAAATAATAATAAAAGGGAAAAAAATTCTCCCCTCAATAGGAGACATTAGTTATGTACTAAGCACAATTGATTATGAAAACCAGAGAGCTAGTTGTTATTGAATGGTCATTCAGGGAACAGAAACTAAACCCGCCCCAAGGAACTGCACTTGCCTAACAAAACCACATCCTCTTCTCTTGCTTACTCCACATCCAAGGTGAGAAACATGTTCAACATCAAATGCCCCAGTTCCTTAAGAGGTACCTGAATGTTATGAATGGGCTATATATTCACAACCACAGAGGCGCAACCAAGGTGTCTGATATCATACATATCTATCTGTTAAGTCACCAAACGCAATGTCCTCTTTTAAGAGGTAGAAGCACATGAGTCACATGAAACAGAATCAAATAAAGTTAAGACTATGTTCCCACTCAGATATTGACATAAATCACTTTGACATATTTCAGAAAATCAGATTCTTACACAGATGATTTTTAGCAACAAATTCTTGATATATTAAAGCTCCTTTTCCAGAAACAATAATCTGTTTTTAAGCTAATAGTCTGTTTGATTTCTTTTCAGACACTGCTCTGATTTTGCCCTTAATCCAATGTATTTTTCCATTAAAGATTTAAGACATAATAGCTAAAGCACCTCCCAATTTACATTTTCATCATTCACTTTTTTTTTTCCTAGTTACCTCCATCAACATTCTGAACTAAACTTTACCTGTTTAGTGTTTTTACCTCTCACTCTTCTTATCCTGACTTTCAGATCACATAGTTTTTGTTGACTGAATTTAAACAGCTGTTTTTACTGCCCACAATTAATTAATTCACTTACACTTCAGTTTTATTTTACCTTTTCAATCTTGAAAAATATTTTAAAGCCAAATGATAAGGTTATAAATTCCAAGAATGTCTGATCCCTAACCTTAAATATTTTATTGTATTTCATCAAACCATCATGAAAACTTAAGGCAATTTTAACTAACAGGAAATGACTAAGTGATATTGTGGGAAGTACAATTAAAAAAAAACTTTGCTATTGAGTAGTACCTTACACTCAATGAAGCTAATATATTCTATTTTTAGTGTGAGAAATCTAACTTTCCAAATTTTATTTTCTGTGTAGCATATAGAATATCCTCAATGTAGATTTTTTGTATATGTAGGCAACTGGTTAAATGCTAAGTAAAATTTAGAAAATAAAAATACTTATTTTTCAATTACATACAAACCGATTTTCAATGACTTATATTTTTTGGACTCTTAAATGTATTTCAGTTTCTGCTGTGTTTAGAAATGTAAACTAACTTTCTTTTCTTCCCCCCCCACCCTGGAAATACTATTCCCTAAAGATCAGTTAGCAATATTGACCTTTAGGGTATAGGATTTCCAGGGAGATATTCATTAATGTAAACAACATTTACAGCTTTATCTTTTTGCCAGATTAATATCAAGATGCTTAAGCAACACATCATTCTATTTGCTATAATTGATCTTTCACATACTTTTTATATAAGTCTCTTATGCATCTCAAATACTTTTTAAAACATGCTGACAAAATAGAGACATGTAGAGACTATATATTTTTATTCTATAATTATCCTTCTTAAATAGGCTTTATGATAGCCATAACATTTCACAATTATGTACACTTCCTGTTCAAAATGCTTTGGAGTATGTTGCCGGTATTTTACATTACAGTCATTGCTACATTGTGAATTTGAGTGGAGATATCTTCCATTTATATGTGCTTCGTAGCTATGTACCATAAGTAAACCACAAGCATATGTTTTATTTTTTCCCTTTTCCCTGTTTTTGTATGTAACAGGTTTGGTTGGTTGGTTTTTTACATTTTTAAATACTCATTTCCTATTCTGAATAGTTCTGAGTTCTGAGTACTTCAGGACCCTTTTCCTTTTCCTTTTTTTTTTTTTTAAGACCACTTTGAGATGCCCATAATTCTGATATAGGATCAGTCCATGCTTTCTAATACTGGATATACTAATATGTGTTTCAGTAGTAGCGAGTTTACTCTTATTTTTGTTAAGAATTAATGTCATATTATGACAATTGAGGTATATCTTGAATTCCTATTTTCATGTGATTTTGTTTTGTGATCCCCAAACCCCTCATTATTATATTGTTGTTATAAGCTATCGTTGAATCTTGTGACTGTTACTTGATATTGTTCCTCATTTGGAAATGTCATTAAATTTCTTCTCTGAAGTCAATTTATTAGTTTTTATGAGCTCAAAACACAAGCTCTGAAACCTAATTACTAGAAATCTAATAACATAGTCATGAGATAACACCAGGTATTATTTACTGAGGCAGAAAGCCCAAAGCCATTTATTTTCATACCAGACTAAGCCTGGAGTTAGAATAGTAAGGTACAAGGGCCTATTAATTGAAATCAGTGGCAGTTTCTTCATATCTTTTGTTTATGGTTCTGGTGTGTTCTACACCACAGTTGATTTCTTCCTTCAGTTTTACCAATTAAGAAATTGATCTCCTATGAACGATAGTAACTTTTAAAATTTCATAAGTAAATGTAGCAAAGTACTTTTATTATTACATGTTATTAGGGTTTAGTCCCAAACTTTATATCTGTTTAGAGATATCTAAAGTTTATATAATTAAAATCATGTATCATTTATTGTTTTTTTTAATATTTCTTTCTCTAGGTCTAAAATCCAAAAGCATTAGTGATCTGGTAAAGAATATAGTAAGAGAACAATTTAAAGTTTTTCAAAATGAAATGCAAGAGACTGTGGCACAGCTCTTCAAGACTGTATCCAGCCTATCAGAGGACCTTGAAAACACCAGACAAATAATTCGGCAAGTTAATGAATCCGTGGTTTCAATAGCAGTCCAGCAAAAGTCTGTTTTAATGCAAGAAAATAGGCCCACTTTAACTGATATACTAGATCTAAAGAATCACATTGTGAATATAAGACAAGAAATGACTTTTACATGTGAAAAGCCTATTAAAGAATTAGAAGCAAAGCAAATTCACTTAGAAGGTGCTTTAGAACAGGAACACTCAAAGAGTGTTCTGTATTATGAATCCCTCAACAAGACTCTTTCTAACATGAGGGAAGTACATGAGCAGCTTTTATCAACTGAACTAGTATCAGATCAGAAGGGTGTTCCAGCTGCTGAATCACTTAGCAATAATGTCACTGAGTACATGTCTGCTCTACATGAGAATATGAAGAAGCAGGGTTTGATGATGCTGCAAATGTTTGATGATTTGCACATCCACAACAGCAAGATTAACAATCTCACCATGGCTTTGGAGATGGAGAAAGAATCTGTCAGAAGTGAATGTGAAGACATGTTATCCAAGTGCAGAAATGATTTTAAATTTCAAATTAAGGACACAGAAGAGAATTTACAAGTTTTAAACCAAACATTGGCTGAGGTCCTCTTTCCCATGGACAATAAGGTGGATAAAATGAATGAGCAGCTAAATGATTTGACTTACGATATGGAGATCCTTCAACCCTTGCTTGAGCGGGGAGCACCATTTAGAGAGACAATGACATATGAGCAACCAAAAGAAGCAGTAGCTACAAGGAAAAAAGTGGAAAATCTGATTATTGCTGTCAACACCCTAAATATTCTTATCAAAGAACTTTCAAAAAGACACAACTTACTTAGGAATGAAGTGCAGAGCCGTAGTGATGCCTTAGACAGACGTATCAATGAATATGCCCTGGAAATGGAAGATGGCCTAAATAAGACAATGACTATTATAAACAATGCCATTGATTTCATTCAAGATAACTACATGCTAAAAGAGACTTTAAGTACCATAAAGTATGATCCTGAGGTCCATCACAAATGCACCCAAAATATGGAAACTATTTTGACATTTATTCCTCAATTCCAACGTTTGAATGATTCTATTCAGATGTTGGTCAATGACAGTCAGAGATACAGCTTTGTTTTGCAAGTTGCCAAGGTCCTTGCAGATAGTACTAAAGATGAGAAACTAAGTCAGTCCAACTTTCAAAAGATTTATCAAATGTTCAATGAAACCACTTCGCAAGTGATAAAATACCAGCAAAATATGAGTCATTTAGAGGAGAAAATACTCTCAGCCACAAAGATTTCCCAAAATTTTGAAACTAGGTTGCAAGGAATTGAGTCTAAAGTGACCAAGACACTCATACCTTATTATGTTTCACTAAAAAAAGGCAATACGGCTACAAATGAGAGAGACCAAGCTATTCAACTGCAGGTACTAAGTTCCAGATTTAAGGCACTGGAAGCAAAATCCATTCACCTTTCAATTAATTTCTCTTTACTTAACAAAACTCTGCATGAAGTTTTAATGATGTGTCATAATGCTTCTACAAGTATATCAGAACTGAATGCTACCATACCTAAGTGGATAGAAGGTTCCCTGCCAGATATTCAGCTTCTTCAGAAAGGTCTGACGGACTTTGTGGAATCAGTAATTGAAATCAAAACTCGAATTGCCATATCCAATTTAACTTGGTATGTGAATCAAACATTGTCTGGTAGTCTTGCAAATATTGTCAAGTCTCAGAAGCAAATAAAACTATTGCCGAAGAAACCCAATTCACTTAAAAAACCAACAGGGAATCTTACCACTGTCCTGATAGGCCGGACCCAAAGAAACACAGACAACGTTCTAGTTCCTGGTAAGCTATTGCTGAAAAAATAAGTTTTAATCTCTTTCAATTTAAAGGGTACTTAGTAGATCTGTGTGGTTTATCAAGTCGATAAAATATAAAAGGCTCTTTCTTGAACTTGGGTAAATAGTTAAGTAATTCAAGGATCACTGATGTACCATTTGAATGAGATTCCATCCGATGTAAATTAAGCATCAAAACAAAACAAGTGCTTATAATGCAAATATTTGTCTACATGTTTCTTAACTTTTCTTTTTTTTCTTTTCTTTTTTTTTAATGTTTATTTATTTTTGAGAGAGAGAGAGAGAGAGAGAGAGACAGAGCACTAGCATGGGAGGAGCAGAGAGAGAGGGAGAAACAGAATTTGAAGCAGGGTCCAGGTTCTGAGCTGTCAGCACAGAGCCCAACATGGGGCTTGAACTCATGAACCAGGAGATCATGACCTGAGCTGAAGTCAGACGCTTAACTGACTGAGCCACCCAGGTCCCCTCTTAACTTCTTTTCTTTTTCAATTTTTTTTAACGTTTATTTATTTTTGAGACAGAGAGAGACAGAGCATGAACGGGAGAGGGGCAGAGAGAGAGGGAGACACAGAATGGAAGCAGGCTCCAGGCTCTGAGCCAACAGCCCAGAGCCCGACGCGGGGCTCGAACTCACGGACTGTGAGATCGTGACCTGAGCTGAAGTCGGACGCTCAACCGACTGAGCCACCCAGGCGCCCCTCTTAACTTCTTTTCTGACAAGACCTCTATAACACAATCAAATTTGCCCCTGTAGGACATTTTTACTTGCATATGTAATTAAGAAACCTATTAGATAATGAGCTCCTGGATGAATGTGACCATACTAAGTCTTATTCATTTTGGCATCATCTGACAAAATGTCTGGTATGCAATAGCAACTCAGTAAATACCTGTTCAATGACTGTCTGATTGAATGACTGCATAAGTGAGCAGGAATTCAGTTGGGTAGATCACAGAAAGCCATGAATGCTAAGCTAAGCATCTTAGTTCATTTAGGCTGCTATAACAAAATACCACAGACTGGGTAGCTTTCAAATAACAAGAAATGTATTTCTCACAGTTTCGGAGGCTGGAAAGTCCGAGATCAGGGTGTCAGCCTGATTGATCATATTCTGATGAGGGCCCTCTTCCTGACTCACAACTGGGGATTTCTTGCTGTGTTCTTACATGGTGAAAGTTATGAGAGATCTCTCTGCAGTCTCTTTTAAAAGAATGCTAGGGGTGTCTGGGTGGTTCAGTTGGTTGAGCATCCGATTTCAGCTCAGGTCATGATCTCACAGCTGACGAGTTTGAGCCCCGCGTCAGGCTCTGTGCTGACAGCTCAGAGCCTGGAGCCTCCTTCTGATTCTGTGTCTCCCTCTCTCTCTGCCTCTCCCCCGCTCATGCTCTGTCTCTCTCTGTCTCAAAACTAAAGATAAACATTAAAAAATTAAAAAAAAAAAAAAGAATGCTAATCCTGTTCATGAGAGCTCCACCTCCCAAAGTCTCCACCTTCTAGTATCATCAACTTTGGGATTGAGAATGTCAACATATAAATTTTGGGTAGACACATTCAGATCACAACACTAAGGCATTTAGACACGGTTTTGTAAAAAGTGGTCTTTGAAAATTTGGAGCAATGGGTTGGGTGTGGTAAGAACTGTATCTCAGAAGCATGAAGTTAGCAGTAGTATACAACATGTCTGCAAAGCATGAAACTAGAGATGCCAGTTAGGACAGTATTAGAACAGTAAGAGCCAGATCTAAGAAAGAGGTGGTTGAAACAGAGGGCACAGATGTGAGACATGTTGCAAAAATGAAATTAATAGACAGCAGAAGAGTGGAAAAATTGATGATCCAAGGAGCAACAAATCATGACTCGAGTCCTAGTGGTCTCAGTAAGTTTCTCTGTAACCTTACCCAAGTTCACCTGTCTGGGTCTCTGTTTCTTCTTTTTAAGTGATGGGATTGCATTAGGTGTTTTGTTGAGCTCACTGGTAGAAATATTTGCATAATGCATTATTGTGAAAAAGGTGAGCTATTCACGGCCTAGATGCGTGGCACTTGGGGAGGGAGAAACCTAGAATATTCTGAGGTTTTGAATTTGGGAAATGAGCGGGTAGCAATATCATTAATAAAAGTTGTAAACACCCAAAGAGAAGCATAAATTTGGGAGGAAGGCGGAATTCAATGCAGTGCATATAAACTACTTAATAGTCTCTCTGAGAGAAGTGTTTTATGAATATGTTTGGCACATAAATAATATTAAATAATCTTTCCACAGTGAAAAGAATAGCTACTGATTCTCACTAAAAGAAATGCCAGTGTGCCTCTCACATGAGTCTGCTGTTAAATTATACGCCCAGTTGGATGAATTTTTTTATTTTATAGCTTTCTAATTATGAGTGATCATTATTCTAATATCATATGACTTCATATTTAATCTCTGGATGTTTTGATAATATTAAATATCACAGAATAATACAAAGTCGAATTGTTTCTTGACTACCTAAATTATTGTATTTTACTTTTATGACTTCCTTCCAATTAGTCTGACCCAGGCAGACTAACCTGGTCATGTGCAATCATAGAATAAACGATTCAGACTTACATGTTTCCAAGGCAAAAGTAGTAGTACTTCATTACAAGATGTTCTTATAATAATTATTTTAAAATTTTTTAATGTTTATTTATTTTTGAGACAGAGACAGAGAATGAACAGGGGAGGGTCAGAGAGAGAGGGAGACACAGAATCTGAAGCAGGCTCCAGGCTCTGAGCTGTTAGCACAAAACCCGATGCGGGGCTTGAACCCACGGACCATGACATCATGAACTGAGCCGAAGTCGGACGCCCAACCGACTGGGCCACCCAGGCGCCCCTATAATAATTATTTTAAAAAAATAATCAGTTGTTCTTTTTTGCATTTTATTTCCATCTTCGGTCTTCCTGTGAACATTGCAAATGGGTTTCAGTTAAGCTTATAGTACATGTGATCACACAGCAGGCAAACCATGTCATTTTTTTTTTCTTAAACCAAAAAATACCTGGATCCATATAGTAAGTATAAAATTTGAATAGCTTCAAAATTAGTTGAGGTAAAATGTTTAATAGAACTTAAGAACTTACAAACTTTTATAGTATAAAGAATGCATGTTAGGAGCTTAGGAAAATTATATTTAGATATTTATATAGCAGCTGACTCAGTATTGGGCTTAATGGGCTAATAATTAACTTAGTTCTGATCCTCTTTTTTCCAATGATGCCTTGATAAAGTTGCTTCCTGTTCTTTTATTTACTGGAAATAAAAAAATTTATAGGCTTATCTACCAAAATTAATAATTAATTAAAAGTTATTTATTTTATTTCAGTAAAGATAGCCAATAACAATGTCAGGGCAATAAAGATATATTGGCCTAATTCGTGAACTGAGTAGATAGATATTCACTTTATGTAGGACCAGCAGCATAACGCGTAGGATCCTTTTAGTGGATGCGTAGATATGCAAGCTCATTAAGCCGGCTTCTATGGGCCATAAAACCAATGGCATTCACTGAACGGCTGAGCAGGTGAAGTCTATGCATGGTGATAAAACCAGTGGACTCAGGCTAAGTTCTCCTATAAGAATAAACCAATTGCAATTAACTACTCCTTTTCATAACCTGTTTCATACTAGGGGTGGGACAGACTGGCACACTGGCTAAATATGGCTGTGTGTCCTTTGACCTTTGTTATTCTATTATAAATACCATGTAGCCAGAGCATTCCCCTACCTAACCAACATCAGAAGATAATTTATCATCTTATGAATGTCACAATAATATTATTCAGATTATAGTCAGTATTTGCAGAATAGTAAGTTCAGTTAGTAGAATGAAAAAACCGTATAAATGTCATTTAAAAATGTAATCTTAATTTTCATACTGATAACTTCCTTTGAAGCCTAATAATGGTAATATTATAATAATATAATATTGAATACTACTTATTAACACTCAGTATATCACAGGCGCTATAAAAATTATACTATATATTAGCCCATTTAACAATACTTATGAAATAGCTGTCATTGTTGTTATTGTTGACGATAAGTAAACTAACCCTCAGAGAGATGAACCGACCTATTCTGCTTAGGTTCGTGCAACTAGTTAGTGATGGAGCCTGGCCCCTGGTCTCTTGGACTCAGGGCTCAGTCCTCAACCACTATGCTCAGAGATTGTGTAGTAACGTTCACCCGCCTTTCTCTTCCTTCTGCTTCTGTTCAATGCATCAAATCTATCTCAGTGTCTGGCCATACCTGAATATTCCAGATGGCCAGGATTGATACTCACAGAGAGTTTCCTTTCTTGAAGATCCAAATATTGCCATTCATTCCTGCACTTACCAGGAATTAAAGCTGCTACTTTCCAGTTTGGATTTTCTGTGATATGGCCAGTGGGCAGTTGTCACTGAAAGTCACCATCATTGATTCACAAGATCTTTTTCTGACTGATGCAATAGAAGGGAAAAATTCAGAGTCCTCATCCCTATCAGTTCCTTGTGAGCCATCCCCATATTCAGCTACGTTAATCATGATTCCTCCTAGGCCAGTGCTGATAAGCTGTTCCAGTTGAATCACTAAATATTTGATTGTGTCTAAACAATATTCCCATAGACACCAAGAGGGTTTTATTTCATCTTTGAAGATTTGTTTGCACAGCAATTGGCAGACTTGTCCCCGCAAAGAGGGTTTGGCTGCTTGCCTTCTAAGAGGAGCTGAATTCTGCTGCAACACGTCAGCAGCAACATCACTGAGGACGCGCACGCCCTCCTCGTAAAACCACTGACTTTTTTTTGTGACCATTTCCCAGTGCTTACCAAATATACTTAACTCTCATCATAAACTTCTTTTATTCATAATTGCCCCTTTAACCACTCCTCTTAAGAAAGATTACATTCTACATAAGACTTGCTGCTGTACTAAATACACTTCATAAAATTATTGCTGAGGATATAAGTGATTTAAAAGAGAAAAATAGGAGCCTGGTTATTTAACTGTTTTATATCACTTTAAAACCATATCTAATTTTTGTGACTGTGCATTGAGACAGTTATGATGACTATGGAGCACTGATTTTGGAATCAGGAAACCAAGATTCAGGTCCTGTCTGGCAATATATTTATTTGTGACATGTCATTTATTTTCTAAAACTTGCTTTCTTATTATAAAATATAGAATAATATATCTACCTCAAAAGTTTGCTGTGAGGATCATGGAACTGACTTGTATACAATATCATTAAATTAGTTACATCCATATGATATAATTTTTTTAGCCATACCTGATGTTTATGGTTTTTCTCTAATATTTTCAATTAACACTTGACATATAATCATTTACATATATCAACATAATTTACAGACTCATGGTATTCCATCATTCCCCATCTTTATAAGTCATTGTATTTTAAATTCAACATATGGGGTGCCTGGGTGGCCCAGTCGGTTGAGCTTCCAACTCTTGATTATGACACAGGTCATGTTCTCACTCTCATAGTTAGGAAGTTGGAGCCCACATTGGGCTCTACAGTGACAGCATGGAGCCTGCTTGGGATTCTTTCTTTCCTTCTCTCTCTATCCCTTCCCTGCTTGCTCTCTCTCTCTCAAAATAAATAAATAAATATTAAAATAACTTCAACATATGTTTATAACTGAGTTAATGCCTATCATATAATGATAACTCAAGAAGAATAGGATACAAAATGTAAAGGCTTAAGTGTAAAAAAATGTATCTGTGTTAACAATTGCTGAAAAGTACCTGCAAAAAGTTTAATAATGGTTTTTTTCCAAGGTAATTTCTACTCGTCATGTGCTTTTCCATATTATAAAAAAATTAACATTTTCAAATATACCTCAAGATAACGAATAAGTTGGGGCACCTAGGTGACTCAGTTGGTTGAGTATCTGACTCTTGATTTCAGCTTACATCATGATCCCAGGATCCTGGGATTGAGCCCTGTGTCAGACTCCACTCTAAGTGTGGAGCCTGCCTAAAATTCTCCATCTCTCTCCCTCTGCCCCACTCCCTGGATTGTACTCTCTCTCTCTCTCTAAAAAAAAAAAAAAAAAAAGATAACTAAATGTTGACTTCTGTACAAAATAGTTAACTGTAAGCTAATTAAATTTTGAAGGACAAGTGCTTGAATTTAGAATTCATGATATATAAGGTCTCCAAAACCACACACAAGTTTGGTGATCTGCCCGAAGCACTCATGGAACTCGGCATATAGTTATGCACAGAGCTAAGGTTTATTATAGTGAGAAGATACCTGATAGAATCAGAGTGGGCAAATGATACGGCAGAGTCTGGAGAAATCTTGTACCAGCTTTCTTATGCTCACTCTCTCCTATAAAGGAGCACGCTTGTGTGTGTTCTTTCTCTAGTCCCTCTTGCCCCCCCCCACACACACACACAAATGCAGTAATGTATGTGCAATATTTCTTACCAGAGAAGTCCTTCAGATGGTCAGCACTCAAGGGTTTTATTGGGGCTTGTCTTAGTCAATTCAGGCTGCTGTAACAAAGTACCATAGATTAGGTGGCTTATAAACAATAGAAATTTATTCCTCACAGTTCTGGAAGCTGGAAGTCTCACATCGGTGCATCATGGTTGGGTTCTGGAGAGAACCCTCTTGCAGGTTGCAGACTGTACATGTCTTATATTCTCCCATGGCAGAAAGGGAAGGAGTGACAGAGCTCTCTGGGGTCTGTTTAAAAAAAAGGCATTAATCCCATTCATGAGGACTTCACCCTCATGACCTACTCACCCCCCCCCCCCCGCCAGAGTCCCCACCTACCAATACTATCAGACTGGGGGGTGGGGGTCAGGATTTCAATGTATGAATTTTTAGCCAACACAAACATTCCATCTATAACAGGACTGGCCATGTAGGCACCCTCTGCCTAGCATCTACCACAACTCCAGACTCTCAGAAAGAAAACAGATGTTCAGGATACCCACATTATTTGTACAAAAAGTCGGGGCATGGTGAATGACGCTTACCAATTAGGAAATGGCAAGAAGCCAAGTGCCCAGATGTGGGCTAAGGACAAAACCTTGCAAGCAGTCCTCTCTAAAGCTAGCAGTCTCAGGCCTGCTCCATTAATTCTTTTCTGTTCATGATCATAAAGATATTCATTATGTCAGAATTGATTAGCAAGCCTGTCTGCTGGGGATAGTCTCCCCAGTTTGTGTCAATAAAACATACCAGTGTTGGAGAGAACATTAAATGTACTATTTTCGTTCATGGTTCCTGGGAGAAGAAAAGACTCCCCAGGTTTCCATGTGATTCTCCTTCAGATGGAAGGATGACGATTGAGGAGAGGATGCTGACAAAACTGACAGGCCCTTCCTGTACCTTGTCTTGTAGTAAAGTGTCCATGGTATCTGAGGTGAGCAGGCAGAAACCCATGTGTTTGATACTCACATCTGAACCAAAATTTGTAACACATGGTCTGACACAAAAAAGGAAAGGGGACAGAATACCAAGTCCCCATTTACACAGACACCGAACATGCTTAGGTTCTTTCTCCTGAATCACAGGAGCTATTTCTACAATAGACTATTCTTTGGCACCCAAGAGTTGAAAACAGATTTGATTATTAACTGGTCCATAACTAGGGGCTCCTGGGTGGCTCAGTCGGTTGAGCGTCTGACTTCAGCTCAGGTCATGATCTTGCAGTTCCTGAGTTCGAGCCCCAAGTCGGGCTCTGTGCTGACAGCTCAGAGCCTGGAGCCTGCTTCGGATTCTGGGTCTCCCTCTCTCTCTGCCCCTCCCCTGCTCATGCTCTGTCTCTCTCTCTCTGTAAAAAATAAGTAAACTTTAAAAAAAATTTAACTGGTCCATAACTAAATACAATGAATAGATGTCTTTGTACTGGCATCAAAAACACTATAAATTGAAAATTGCACATGATAGTATGATTTCATACATGAGTTATCAAACACGAGAAGGAAAGTGTAGGGATTATTAAATCACATATTGTGAACTACTGTCTGAGCAGACATTATAGTTACATCTTGACAAAAAAATTGAAGCATAAACATAATAGCTGTACCAAATTTTAACTGCACATGAAGTTTGAGAAACATTTAATTGTCAATTTCACTATACATAGCTTAAAAGTGACCCTGAAAAGAAGTAATAAGTATTTTATTATAAGATTACTTTGAACTATTCAAATATGTTTATGTTGAATACCATTCTTTGGGGGGAAAATATGACATGTCACCTTTACTGATATCATTATTGATCGATTTATTTTTTTTTTAATTTTTTTAATGTTTATTTATTTTTGAGACAGAGAGAGAGAGAGACAGAGTATGAACAGGGGAGGGTCAGAGAGAGAGGGAGATGCAGAATCTGAAACAGGCTCCAGGCTCTGAGCTGTCAGCACAGAGCCCAAGGCGGGGCTCGAACTCACTGGCGGTGAGATCATGACCTGAGCCGAAGTTGGACGCTCAACCGACTGAGCCACTCAGGCACCCCGACATTATTGATCGATTTAAACTCAAGACTCTTCAACTCCAAAAAATTACCCATAATATCATTACACAGTGTGTGGAGAATTAAAGAAATCAGTGAAAGAAAGCTATTGCATGGCATTGTGCCAGAATGATAGAGGAACCAAAATATACATCTACCTTTTACCAAAAAAGGAAGCCATTTTTATGGTTAATCAATGCTCCTTTAAGAATTCTTTTCTAAAAAAAAAATAAATAAAAAAAAAATAAAAAAAAAAAGAATTCTTTTCTAGACTTTATAATCATAAGCAAGTGTTAAATTTTAAAATATGTATGGATATTTAGATTTGAGAGGCATCAGCATAAAGACAGTGTTTTGAAACTCTGGGTGGGTGAGATAAGCCAGGGGAAGGCATGCATTCTACAGAGAGATGGGAAATAGAGCAGAGTCAGGGGAACAACATCCTCCAAGGGTGGTGGAGAAAGAGAAGTGAGGAGAGAATAGTGAGAAAAGAGCAAGAAGTAGTAGGACAAGCATACCTCAGGTGGATGTTAGCATCTGATTGTATTCTGCAAGACTGCCGTATTATTGGAAGCTATGAAAAGTCCTCAAGTAACCCAAATAGTTATCTGGGTACTAATGAGATGGCATCAACTCTACTTTCCAAATATCGCCTAAAATCAATGACTTTATTGTAATCTAAGAAATTTTCTTAAAAATCTCAAATTGCATATCTACCTCTAGATCTTTAAAAATAGCTTCCTAGATTAAAGGTGCAGTAAAAGTATCAGATAATTTTTATAATTCAGTGTTATATTACCCCAAAGTGTTGTGCTCAAACTAATTTAAGCAGTTTTTCTCTTAGGGTCAAATAACTATCTTAGAATTATTAGTTATTTGAAAATAGTAACAGTTCCTAACTGCTCACTTCGACAAATATAACTGAGTGCTAAATGGAATCAGGTACTGTTCTAGGTATTTTGGATACATCATAACTTTTTTTTTTTTAATTTTTTTTTTCAACGTTTATTTATTTTTGGGACAGAGAGAGACAGAGCATGAACGGGGGAGGGGCAGAGAGAGAGGGAGACACAGAATCGGAAACGGGCTCCAGGCTCCGAGCCACCAGCCCAGAGCCCGACGCGGGGCTCGAACTCACGGACCGCGAGATCGTGACCTGGCTGAAGTCGGACACTTAACCGACTGCGCCACCCAGGCGCCCCGATAACTTTTTTTTTTAAAGCTATCTTCCTGAAGTTTACACTCTAGCAGTGATAGAGGAAAAAAAACAATTAATAAAAATATAAATTGCATTATATGTTAAAAGGTAATAAATGCTATGCAGAAAAGGAAAAGCAGAGAAAGGTAAGGGAATCAGTGTACTGCAGGATGCACCAGGATATGCTGGGAGCAGATTACAACATTATTAAATAAGATGATAGGATAGGCTTCAACTGATAGGAAAATAGTGAAGTCGGCAAGAAACTGGGAATATAAAGATAAAGAAAGCAAGACTCTGGCTCAGAGACTTTGTAGTTTTGTTTTAACAAAAGTTGATCTTAGAGGATGTGCCTAGAGAGCAATGTGACATTTGGTTGTTGTTATGTTTTATGTATTTTTATTTTTAAAATTTTTCATATGCTGATGAACACTAGTTATAAAACTATTTTGAATGTGAAAGAAATATACCAAAGTATGTACTAAGCACTAAATGAATGCTATATGTTTTCATTATTATAAGGGTTTCATTTCTTATTAAGAACTGGGTGTTTGGGCAAATCTCATGTAAGAGGGAGATTTGGGCTGAACATTCATTAATCAATCATTTACATCCTGTGTTGAGTATACTATGTTCAGATTCATTCTCTTGGTAACAAAGATTTTTTTTTAACATTTATTTATTTTTGAGAGACGTAAAAAGATACAGCACAAGCTGAGGAGGAGCAGAGAGAGAGGGAGACACAGAATCCAAAGCAGCCTCCAGGCTTTGAACCCTCAGCACAGAGCCTGACACAGGGCTTGAACTCAGGAACCATGAGATCATGACCTGAGCTCATGACCTGAGCTGAAGTCGGATGCTTAACAGACTGAGCCACCCAGGCACCCTGAAGATTTTTAAGCAGGAATATGGCTAATCATGTATGTGCATTATTAAGTTTGAGGTCTTTAGACAGACCAGTTAGAAAATCATTATAACAGCTCTGGCATGAATAGATGAAGACAGGAATAAAATGGAAGCTGGGAGTATCAGTTAAATGTGAATATATATTTAGTAGAAATTATCTAATTGAAAATACAAAGACTTAGAATGAAGAATAACAGCAAAGTTTGAATAAAGCATCAATCCCATAAAGATTTCCACTAATGGAAATAGGAACATTAAGGAGGAAGCACAGATATATACAGGAAGGGAAGTTTAGTCTGTGATACATTAGTTTAAAAATCAATTATTTCTGCAGCGGCGCCTGGGTGGCTCAATCAGTTAAGTGGCTGACTCTTGATTTCAGCTCAGGTCATGGTCTCATGTCTCATGGTTTGTGAGTTGGAGCCTGACATCAGGCTCTGTGCTGACAGTGTGGAGCCTACTTAGGATTCTCTCTCTCCCTTTCACTCTGCTGCTCCCTGCCTCTCTCTCTCTCTCTCAAAATAAATAAATAAACTTAAAACAAATCTATTTCTATCAAAAGTTCATAAGTTAATTAGTAATGTAAGCCTCAAATCAAAAACTGGTTTGCAGGTAAAAGTTGGAAATTACTTGCACAGAGGCGATGTTCAAGGACACAGAAGTAAATTAGAAAGCTAAAGAAAAAGAAAAGATAAAAACATGGAGATATCCTATGTTTGATGAAAGCGAGAAAGAGAGAGAGAGATCAATGAAAGGAAAAAAGAGAAGGAGTGATAATAATCAGGAAAGTATATGTATCACAGAACTCAATCTTTAAGAAAAAAGAAAATGAAAACAAACAAACAAAAAGAAACATAGGGATGTGGAAGGATGCACAGTCTGTGAGTTTTGACAAATGCAGTCATATGATCACCACAACAATCAAGACAGAGAACCTGTCCATCACCCATCACGCCCTCCAAATTTCCTTATGTACCTTTGTAGTCAGATTCTACCTCTACTCCCAGTCACTGGCACCAAGTGGTCTGTTGTCTTTCCTCACAGTTTTATCTTTTCCAGAATATTTCATAAATGAAACGCATGTACGTAGGCTTTTGAGTCTGCCTTCTTCCACTTAGTACACTAGGTTTGAGATTCATCTGTGTTGTTGAATGCATGCCTTTTTATTTCCCAGTAGCATTCCACTGCATGGACGAACCACAGTTTGTTCATCCATTTCCCAGTTGAAAGATATTTTGGTTATTTCCAGTGTGAGGTGATTATGAATAAAGCAACTATAAACATTCATGCATAGGTTCCTGTGTGCACACAAGTTTTCATTTCTTTTGAATAAATACATAGCAAAAGCATAGCTTGCTTGTAAAATAAGCATAGTTTTACTTTTATAAGTAATGGCGAACCACTTGCCATTTCCACTAGTAATGTACAAGAATTTCTCCACAACCTTGCCAACCCTTGGTATCATCAATATTGTTTATTTTACCATTCAGTAGGTGTGTAGTTGTATCTAATTGTGATTTTATTTTGCATCTTCCTAATGACTAATAGTGTTGAACACATTTTAATGTATTTGTCATTTTTTAAATACTGTTTTTGATTAAATGCTATGACTTTTAAGAAAAAGGTGAAAACAGTTGATGATATCAAATAGAAACATTTAATTTCCTAGGTCATGTCTTAAGATAAATGAATGGTAGGGGCTCCTGGGTGGCTCAGTCGGTTAAGTGTCTGACTTTGGCTCAGGTCATGATCCTGTGGTTTGTGAGTTCGAGCCCTGTGTCAGGCTCTGTGCTGACATCTCAGAGCCTGGAGCCTGCTTCAGAATCTGTGACTCCCTCTCTCTCTGTCCCTCACCTGCTCATGCTCTGTCCTTGTCTCTCAAAAAGTAAATAAGTGTTAATTTAAAAAAAAAAAAGATAAGTGAATGATAATTTAATGACAAGGTTAGAGTAAATCTTCTGGGACAGAGCGAATACATTTGCAAAGGATAGCAGATAGGATTAAATGAGTTTTAAAGCTATATTTGAAAGGCTGAGAAAAAAGATCCCAGAAAAAGTATCAAGAACAACAGATGTGAGTTAAAATAAGAACAAAAATAAAAACTGATGACTTGAAGGAAAAGTAGTAAAGATGGTCAGAAACAGTATTTCCATCCATCTATCCACCAATGGATAGAATATGAGTAATTAGAACAATGAGTTTGGAAACTTAATATAAGCAAATAAATACACTTCTCTAAGTTGTTGGCAAGGAGCATATGAAGCACTTTTAGAGCAATGGAAGGATAAGCCTTATTTGAAAGGAACAATTTTGATAAATGCGGACACAGACTAATGCTGAAAGTTAATGTATCCATAAGTATGAGGGTGGAATCATTTTAGAGAGCATTGGAATTGGAAGGAAAAATAAAGTCCTAATGTTGTATGGGAATGTTACCTTGACCTAAGTTGTGCGGTAGATTTGTACATCATACTCTTCTCTGTATATGACAAAACTGGCCCAGAGGCAATGTCAAGTTTCCTCACTCCTCTTTGGAAACTCCATTCTGCCCCAAGCAGAGATCAGGGTTATCTTCCCTCTGCAATGTTATTGTTTAAGGAGGGAAAGAAAAAGAAAGAAAGAAAGAAAGAAAGAAGAAAGAAAGAAAGAAAGAAAGAAAGAAGAAAGAAAGAAAGAAAAAGAAAAAGAAAAGAACTAAGGAATAAAAATGCAAAATGAATTAGGTAAATACTAAATAAAATGACAGTAAAATATATTAGATAAAATGTATTATATATAACATTATATGTACTATAAATAAAAATAAAAATGAAGAAGACATCCATATAACAGGCCACTTCATTTTATTTATTTATTTTAGATTTATTCTTAATTTTATTTATTTTGAGAGAGACAGAGAGAGCACAAGTGGGGGAGGGGCATAGAGAGGGAGAGAGAGAGAATCCCAAGCAGGCTCCATGCTGCCAGCGCAGAGCTTGATGCAGGGCTCAAACCCACAAACCCATGATATCACAACGTGAGCTGAAACCAAGAGTCAGATACTTAACCAACTGAGCCACCCAGGTGCCCCTGCCACTTCATTTTTTTCATTAACTATCTATCGAGTAAGTGTTGAATGACCCCTGAGAAAGATTGAGGGGACAGAGTGGTAAATTCAACACACTCCCTCTTCTCATGGACCTCATAGATTTCACAAGTAATTATAATAGAGAACGACAAATATTAGCAAAGGCAGAGTGCTTTGAAAATGTAAGGAGTTCTCCAGTCAATTCAAGTTTTACGTGAACATTTATGAAATGTAGAAGTAGGATTAATGAGAAAGTGTAACTTGAGTACATATTAGGAGCCTGAAAGCAAAGACCAGAACAAATTGAAGCTTATGAAACATTCCAAGTCAATGGCAAAGAAATTTTAGTCATGTTCAGAGCAGGGAAATGAATATTGAAAGATTAGTTATGCTACTTACCCAAGATAGTAGAATGTTGAGTTGGCAGAACTGTTCAACTAATCATACTGACCTCCATCAAAGAAAATAAATGGGCTATAAAGAGTTTAAGAGGTTACTGAAGCCCAAGGTAGGAGAGAAGCTGTGGAAAGTTTGCTTGAGATTATTCCGTGTCTCTAGAAAAACATGCCATTGACATCATAGCATCAAACTCCACCTGGTCTTTGAAAATGTGAAGAAAGGATAGAGTGTTGGGTTAAGAATGTGGTCATCTATTCAATCTTTCATTAATCTGTTTATTCAACTTTATTTTATTATTTTTAGTTTTTAATTTCACTCCAGGTGGTTAACATACAGTGCTATTAGTTTCAGATGTATGATATAAATGATTCAAGAATTCCATACAACACCCTGTGCTTCTTTATTTCACTTTAAAAAGACATTTTAGCACTTGGTATGTCAGGCACCGTGCTGGTCAGTAGTGACACAAAGTTTAATACAGGATCCAAGCCCTGACTTCACAAAAGCTCACAATCTAATCGAGAGTCAGGAGAATACGTGAGCAATTACACTGAAGTTTGATAAATTCAACACGAGAACTTCTGAGCATCTGACAATAAGAGAATTAATGTAATTAATCCTATTGACAGGGATGAGAGAAGATTTCAAAAAGAAAATGATGCTTCTAGGGGGTCTGATTTTTGTTGTTAATTCAAGAAAAAATTGCCTTTTGAGCACAGCGTATGCAAGAACTTATAAAGATGCCTAACCACTTTTTAAGTATTTTAGTAATAAGGTAGAAATGTGAGTCGGATGATGTACAAAAGTAGATTTTAACTGATTGTATAACCATAAATAGTTTCAATTTATAAATCAATGTCAATCAGTCTTTAGTTGTCTGTTATAAAACTCTGTGCTTGACACTGATCCATTAAGTATTTTCATCAGTGACTTAGATGAATTTAGATAAAACATAAGTTTGAAAATGATGAAGCTGGGAGTGTTAATTTAAAACATTGTATACAGAATTAAAGAACAGTTTCTATGGACAGATGGTAAATCAAGTCTAATAAGATAAATGTAATTATTGGTAATAATTACAAATCCATACTAAAATGAATTAAATAAACATGAGATTTTAGATAATTTCGGTGACATCAGAACATAGAAGACCTGTTATGACACAATGTAATGCAGTTGCAAAAATTGAAAATGAACACTTAATACTTATGTAATATTAACAAAATTATAAGGTCATTTCATTTCAGTATGAGGTCATAACGGGCAACTGTTACTGTAGCCTGCTCTAATTAGAGTCAATTCCCAATATATCCAGTTCTGAAAGACATGGGCATAATTTTATGTATCATGGTGTGGATTGTTTAAACAGGGATTTGGAGACCAGAGTTGTCTAAAACATCAAAGAAGGCAGAGAAAAGGACTTAAAACACAAGTGGCAGAAGCAAGTGCAGACCAGTGTGTGAGGCTCCCTGGACAGGTATTCAGTAGGAACATGAGATGCCTCAGAAGGCAAACCATGTGTATTCTCAGCAAGTTCCAGCTACTACAGCAATAGGAGCAATCAAACTCAAGTGAACCCCTCCTCCAGATGAATGAGCCTGCAAAGGAATCAGAATAAAGAATAAAATGTCATCCTCTGAAACAACTCAGAGAACAAGGAAATACCCTATTCCTAGAGATAATGGAATGGGAGGGAGGAGAAGAATGAAAAGCACATCCTACACATTAAATAGAAAGCAAAGGCCCTGGTTTTATAGAATCACAGTAGAGCCAATAGGAATACAAAAAAGTACATTTCTAGAATTTCTGAATTTCTCCTGCCTCGAATAGATTTGATCCCTGATTCACGCATGGGGGCAGAGTCTACAGGTGAGAATAGCGTTTTCCGATCTGGGAAAATAAGACTTATAGAGCTGATCAGATTGCATAAATAATTCAGTGTCCCCTCAGCGCCACTGCACAGTTGATTCATTCCTAATGAAACACTGTAATTGAACACTACCCTGTGAGTCGATCACTGGGCTAGATTTGGAGAACATGAAAACAGATGAAGCCAGTGCTTTGACATAAAGAATTCACATTTCTATAGGTAATGGAGAATCATTGAAGTTTTTAAAGCTAGGAAGCAATGAGCTAGGTTTTAGAATGATAGGTAACAGTAAATGGAAGGGTTTAATAACCTATTCACTTGGTTGAGAAATGATGTTAAAAAAAATGTAGGCCAGTTCGAGACATTTTTAAAAAGATAATACATACATGTAGTATTTTCCATAATGAACAAATCAGTTTATTGAATATTGAAGAAAATATATCAAAATAATTTAAACCAATTTCTAATTGTGTAATATATATTTTCTTTGCAAAAAAATTCTAATAATACAGGCATGTAGTTTGGTCACATTATATGTGAATTTGAATTACTTAAATATGAATTATAATGTATATAAGATATTTACAGATCTCACTTCTTTTTTAAATTTTTTTTTTCCAACGTTTATTTATTTTTGGGACAGAGAGAGACAGAGCATGAACGGGGGAGGGGCAGAGAGAGGGAGACACAGAATCGGAAACAGGCTCCAGGCTCTGAGCCATCAGCCCAGAGCCCGACGCGGGGCTCGAACTCACGGACCGCGAGATCGTGACCTGGCTGAAGTCGGACGCTTAACCGACTGCGCCACCCAGGCGCCCCTACAGATCTCACTTCTTGAGAAAAAGGTTAAACAAAGCAAATAACCCTAAATTTAAAAATCGACTATCAGGTTTAGAAATGAGTAAATTGTAAGCTATTTACACTTTTGTCACAAGGTGGCGCCATAGCGGTAACTGTGGCCGGTAATGTATTCCCTAACCTTTTCTCTGTGTTTACATAATTATGAATTACCTTTATAACCATATTTATAATTTGAGGTTTTCTAAATAATTGAAATTATTCTATATCTAATGAGTGAACTGGAACTTTCTGCCTTCGGTAAATCAAATGGGTCAGAAATCTATCTCATTCTTTAACTGCTGTCTAATATTCCTTAGGGAAAAGATACCTATAATTTATTTTACAATGAAACGGCCATTTAGGTGTCTTATAGTTTTTCACCAATGCAAATTATGTCATAGAGAACATTTTTTTAACAATTCTCTTTGTATACATAGGCAAATGTCTCTGGATTTTATATTCTTTCAGGAGAAATTTCTAGCTTTGAGCACATGAGCCTTTTTAATTCTGATAAATATGGTTAAATTGTTCACTCAAATGTTCTAACAATTTAAGGTCTAACCAACATTGTATGAGAATGCCCATTTTTTCCATAACTGAATATTTCCTGTCTTCTTAAATGTTGCAACCTGATATAAAAATGGTGGTGAAAATTTACTATTCCTTAATTAGTGAAGTTGAATAGGCTTTAAAAATGTTAATGAACTTTTGTGGGTTTTGTTCAGTATTTGGCCAGTTCATATCACTTGTCCATTTTTCACTTTTTTTCTCACAATCCTTTGGATTGATCAGAGCTTTTCATATCTTATGGATATCGTTCGTTCGTTCTTTGTGTTTGTCAAAAAAAAATTTCTCTTAATCTGTCACTCATCTTTGAACCTGATGATGATGACTTTCACTGCAAATGTGTTTTGTTATTGGGTGGTCAAAGGTCAGGATTTTCTCTTATGGCTTCTGGATCTTTGTTTTGTTTTGCCTTGAGTTCTCCAAAATGTTACAGCTCTACAAAGATGTTCTTTTCACTTGATTGTAATATCATTGTATGGATTGTTTGGGTTCATGTTTTTGTTTTTTTATTTTTTATTTTTATTTTTTTACATTTAGTGTTTTTGTATGTGGAAAGTACGTTATACAAATATTTAATTTATATTAGCACCATGTATGTACCCACGTTTTTTCTTCTCCAATGATTTGAAGTACTACCTTTATCAGTTCCAATATATATAAATCTGTGTCCAGATAGCCGATTCTGTGCTACAGTTAAGCAAAATCTTAACATTTTCACGCAATGGATTGTCCCCACTTTGAATATCACAGAATGATCCTCACTTCGAAGAAGCAGTAAAAGGAGCTCAGAGAGTTAAGAGGTTTCATGAAGTCCTGGCACTATACTGGCGGCCAACCTGGGCCTGGGAACCCATTTTTCTTATTTCTGCTTCAATGTTTTTCCCATTCAGCTGCAAACTATAATTTAAGATCAACAAGAAAATAGGTCACTTTCAGCCTCTCTTATCTCGGTTCTTTCTTTTTCAGGAACAGAGGGATATTCAGACTGCAGTAGGTCCCCATGCCAGAACGGAGGCACATGTATAAACGGAAGGACTAGCTCTATCTGTGCCTGCCGACATCCGTTCACGGGTGATAACTGCACTGTCAAGCTGGTGGACGAAAATGCTCTGGCTCCAGGTAGGAAAGCGCACGCAGCCTTGGATTCGCTCAATGTCATAAAAACATTGTTTGAAAATATTCGCAAATGATTAATCTGGACTCTTGTGAGGATTAATTCCTTTTACTTCTGAAATTTACCGAATGACATACATGATTTACAAGCGGAAATGTCTGTCAGGTAAATCCATATTGATGTACCCTTGTTGAAATTTTCAATTTTGATAGAATAGAGGCAGTCTTTTTTTTTTTCTTGTACGTCTTAAAAGAAAACATAGATGTACATACCTGATTGATATAAACTTTCTTCTCAAACAAGTTGATAAAGAAATATACCTTTGATTCATATCAGATATGGTCATTTAAATGAAGCTTTAATAAGTAATTAGCAGCATGTCTTCTATGAAGGTTAAGCTAACAGTGCCATTGTGACTGGGTGAGACTTAGAATATGCTCAGACGTACTAAGTAGAACCAAATGCCTTTTTTGTCCATTTACCTTCGTAAGTATTGCTTGTTACAAATTAAGAGTGTACCATTTCTGATTTTTATACAAGAAAATATGTGCAACATTTAAAATATATTTTCTTTAATGATGGCAAAAACATATTTTAACTCAGGCTTTCTTCAATAATATGCTGCATGCCAAAGAGTAAATGTTTTAGTCTATTTTTAAATCTCAGCCTTTGTAAGTACATTTGGCATTAATTACATAGAAAAGTGCTTTTGTCTACTTCTCTATAGTGCATATGACTTCGTCTGGCTTCCGTTTTAGCCTCTAGAAACTGTTTGACAAGGTGCTGGAAAAATTGTTTCTACATCATGTCAGCTTCAATTCCTACTAGGGGCTTTAAAACATGCTGGCATAACATAATAACCATAGAGTGCTTTGAATTTCTTTATCTCTGCAGAGATCAAAGCAACACGCAAATTAATCTTTGAGGCATTTCTATGAGGGATGTATTAAGCGTTATTATCATTCTATCCGGATCTGAATGGAGAAACTGAGGTTCACAGAGGGCAAATGATTTGAGATAAGCCAGCCAAGAGGCAGGCATATCTGCCTATGCCCTTGTTAAATCTGATGAATGACCTTTTTCCTTCTGGTAGCCCTTTTTATAACTGAGATAAAATGATAAAGAAATGGGGAAAGACAATATTTAAAAAAAACATGAAAATTGACTCCACTTTTTTTCCTCTAACAGATTTTTCCAAAGGATCTTACAGATATGCACCGATGGTGGCATTTTTTGCATCTCACACATATGGAATGACTACACCTGGTCCTATCTTATTTAATAATTTGGATGTCAATTATGGAGCTTCGTATACTCCAAGAACTGGAAAATTCAGAATTCCATATCTTGGGGTGTATGTGTTTAAGTATACCATTGAGTCATTTAGTGCCCATATCTCTGGATTTTTAGTGGTTGATGGAAGAGACAAGCTGGCATTTGAATCTGAAAATATTAATAGTGAAATACGCTGTGATAGGGTTTTAACTGGGGATGCCTTATTAGAATTAAATTATGGGCAGGAAGTGTGGTTGCGACTTGTAAAAGGAACAATTCCAGCCAAATTTCCCCCTGCTACTACATTTAGTGGTTACTTGTTATATCGTACATAAATTACTATGAAAGACAGACTATCACCTTCACTGAGAAGCAGCCAGAGTTTTCCTTTATCTTTGCATGCACATCTGCTCTGTTTTTGGCTTTCTACATGAAATGAAAATCAACTTTTCTTTTAATCTGAGTAAGCCTGTAAGTTTGTTTATGTCATAAAATTATTTCACTATCTCTCGGATAACCTGTTTACGGAGAAGTTTTGCTCGTAAAGAGATTTAGTGACACAGAAAACAAAGTGCATTTGTTGACATAATGATTTTTGTCTTCTCCAGTTAAGTAGTTTTAATGTAATGTAATATGATTAAATGGCAATCATTCGATTTTGTCAGTCACAGTAGTCTCTACAATAAAATACTTACCTTTTGTTATTCCCTATGTATATAAATATATAACATACATTTCCTAAGTTCAAAATTCAAATAAATTACTGAAAGACTGAGAAGTGTTTTTTTGTTGTTGTCTTTTTAACTTTGATTTTTACTCTTCATTATTGGGTTGATCAGTTTTATATATTAAAATTTTCATTTGTAATCAAACTTAAGAAAGTTGTATTTGAAGCTTGAAATATGCTTAACTACCATTCTCTGTAATTTAGAGGTTAAAGTAGTAATTGACAAATAGTGGAACATTTACATTTATGTCTAAGCATGTATAAGTGGTTCTTTTACCTGCCTCCATGATACAATATCTACACGGAAAAAATAAAAGTTTCCTCTGATGAGTATCCTTCCAAGGCAGTGCAATCAGGCCTGCTCATCTTCTTTTAAAGGGGACATAAGATTCCAGAGTAATACTACGATTTATGTGATGTTCACTCTGTCCTGATTCTCTTCTAAGGAACTTACATGGAATGTCTCCTTGATTCCTCACAAAAACTCTTGTAAAGTGGGTATTATTATTATCATGTTTACAGTTGAGGAAACAGACACGGGGAGATTATAGGATGGACCAAGCTCCACAACCAGCAAGGACTGAGGCCGGATTTAGAACCAGGCCGGGTCTTCTCCAGAATGGAGAGTCACCCTTCGTCTTTATTGCCTCCCATATATGTACCACAATTTACATGATGACCTCTTTAGCTTGTTTAGAGTATTTTATTATAACACCGTTAATGTAGTGGACACCGTTAAATATACATTTTTTTCATGTTTAATAAAGTATTTCTGAAGAATACGTTCCTATAAGTAAATAGTAAAAATAATAATGAAAAAAAGTCTGGCTTGGCAAACATTCTTCAGGAATTAATTTACTTATTGCTCACTAGAATCCTATGATATATACATATTAGACCTATGACATACATATTAAGTATTATCATCCTCTTTCTACTGCTAAGAAACTGAGGCTCACAGAGGGTAACTACAGCAAACTATGGGAAATTTCTGTAATAAAGGACAAGCATATTTTTCTTATTTTGATAAGTACTATCAAATTGCCCTTGAAAAGATTTGTGCTGATCCATAGTCCCCTTTTGCTCATGTAAAAAGACATTCTTTAGCTCCTCTTAACCCTCATCAAAATTCACAATTTTTAAAATATTGCCAATCTTGAAAGTGAAAATGATGTTTTCTTATAGCAGAAACTTGAGAAGAATTCAAATTGGCCAAAACTTGAAAACATATGTCCATACAAAGACTTGTATATGAATGTTCATGGGAGCTTTGTTTGTTTGTGATAGCCAAATACAAGGTACCGCCCACATGTCTAGCAACAGATGAATGGTTAAGCACACGCTTGTATATCCATACAGTAGACTGCCAAGCAATTAAAAGGAATGAACACGCAACAACATGTATGAAACTCCTAATAATAATGTAGGAGAAGATTTCAAACTGCAACCTGATAAAACTTGGCCAACCCTGCAGGAAAGTATAAAGTGAGTTGTTTGTTTTTTTTTTAATGAGATATAATTGACATATAATACCATATTAGTTTTAGGTATACTATATGATGGATTGGCATATGTACATATTGCAAAAGGATTACAACAATGAGTTTACTTAACATTCATCATTTCACAGGGATGCCTGGGTGGATCAGTTGGTTAAGCGTCCCACTTTAGTTCAGGTCTTGATCTCACGATTCCTTAGTTCAAGCCCTACATCGGTATCTGCGCTGACAGCTCAGAGCCTGGAGACTGCTTCCTTGGGATTCTGTGTCTCCCTCTCTCTCTGCCCTTCACCCACTCGCACTCTGTCTCTCTTTCCCTCTCAGAAATAAATAAACATTTAAAAAAATTCATCACTTTACCTAATCGTTTTTCCTAGTGATGAGAACATTTAAGAATTACCCTCATAGCCACTTTCAAATATACAATCCAGTATTGTTAACTTTAGTTTTGCCCATCAGAATCTCATGTTGAGCTGAAATGGCTGGGGATTCACACCCTTGCCTCACTCAGTAATAGACTCGGGCTGTCAGGGAAGAGTATGAGCTAGGTACTGACAAGTGGAGGCTTGGTGACTCACAATTCTGTTATGTGTAAATGGGTCATTTTCAAAAATATTTATTATGTTTTGATAGTTTCTTTAGTGCCTGCTTAAAATTGCATCACAATCTAAACTGTTTTTCATTTTATTTTTTCAAGTACTCATAGATTAAATACAATTTTTGTCTTACAGAGACACTTTCAACATAGATTCTAATGATCTCAACATACTTTAATATTAGCAAAACAGAAGGAAGTAAATCATTTGACAATATTTTTCATTGCCATGCACAATTTAGTTAATTAAGTTTGTAATTAGATAATTAAGAATATTTAGCATCAAATGATGCTTTGGTGTTTGGAATTTTAATTATTAATATAGTCCTTTGTTTTTAGACATATTTTAGAAATACATAAATGACAAAGAGGCATTGTAGTGACTTTTAAGTTGCTGTAATCTTGTTTGGCTATTTTTTTTTTAATCCAGCCAGTATAATATAAGACAATTAATTTAGTATGTTATGTTATGTTATGTTATGTTATGTTATGTTATGTTATGTTATGTTATTGTTATGACCAAACTTACTCATGGATAAAAAATACAGCACTGGGGTTTTCTTGATTTCTCCCATGGAGACAGCAACTTGCATGGCTATTATTTTGTACACTGAATTGCAGAGCCCTTCTCTGTCACCAGACCTTCCTGCCCAGCAAGCTCCTGAAGTACAATACGACCCTAGTTACTCATGACAACGCCCTATGCATTCATTCACCAATTATTTAATAAATACCTACTTCATGAAGGCAGGATAGATATTTTTAAATAATATAAAAATAAATATCAAATAAATCAGTACAGACGGATGCTACAATGAAATACATTATCCAGAGTCATGCTGGCATTTACTACCAACAAAATCATGAGCAGCTCTGTGACAATGGGAAATGTATCTTTAATAACCATCCCCTCTTTTTCTGCATCTCTGACCAAGCTTCCATTACCTCCTTTGGATCACTCAAGAACTGAGAAAGTTCAGATTCAAAGCTAAGTGTGCCTAAATTACTCTTCTTTATTCTCTTTCATAAGTCAAAACTCTTATTTTAGAAGAATGAACTAATAAGATTTGAGCATTAAGAAGTGACAAGCTTAATTTATTAAAATAAGCCATGTTGATTTTTGGTTGACTAGCCTATTTAATCTTCTTAGAGGGGATTTTTTTGTTATTATTCATCTGTTTCAAAATTTAAATTCACTGAATCAAATGAATTTGTATTTGTAGAAGTTCAGTTACATTATATGTAAATATATTATTTATAGTATATATTTACATTATATATACATTCAGCTATATAATAAAAAAGTTAAAATTTTCATTTATCTAATATATATCTAATATAAATAAATATCTTTATCTAACATATAAATTATAATATATATATTTATAAAACTTAAGTTTTTTATCACATACTTTTCATCCAAGTCTAAAGAAAATGTACAGACAACTTGGTACCTTTAAAAAAAAACAAACATTGCTTTTAGTGCCAACTTTTTCATATTAGAAGCAAGTTGAATAATATTCTTTGTCTTCATTAAAGGCGATCTTTAATGTAACAAAATTTTCCATATTATTCAAACCTGTTCGTCTTTCTACCCTCTATCCTTGCAAGGCACGTGCAGGACACATTAAAGCAGGAATGATCAACATGCCCGTGTTAGAGTGTGGCGTTGATCTCCCCCGTCGGAGGCAGACATGTTTGCTGCCCCAGTGGTTTCAAACCCAGGGTTTCATCAACAAGCTGAGGAGGGTTCTAAAATCCCTTCCCTTGAGAGCTTTTACCACAGCTCAGTGAGAATTTTCAATGAGCTATACCGCGTTTGTGTTTAGAGAAAACAACAACAAAGTAGCATTCATTTCTCTGGCCTGACATCCTAATTAAACAATCCCAAACTCCGGAAAAAGTACAAATTTTAGAGTTTTTGTTACTTTTTCTTTTCTTTCTTTTTTTTTTTTTTTTAAGATGAAATTAACCATTTTATTTTTATTTATTTATTTTTTCAATGTTTATTTATTTTTGGGACAGAGAGAGACAGAGCATGAACGGGCGAGGGGCAGAGAGAGAGGGGGACACAGAATCGGAAACAGGCTCCAGGCTCTGAGCCATCAGCCCAGAGCCCGACGCGGGGCTCGAACTCCCGGACCACGAGATCGTGACCTGGCTGAAGTCGGACGCTTAACCGACTGCGCCACCCAGGCGCCCCTTTTTTTTTTTTTTTTTTTTTTTTTTTATGGATTGCTTCGTGAATTGTCAAAGGCTTTAGTCAAAACATTTTCCGGTTACCAAGTGTTGAATGTAGTAATATTTAGAATATTTTAAAATCTTACTTTCATGGTTGAAAACATATCAGTCTATAGCAGACCCTGGTTGTAAGGTGATTTTTCCTATTAGATCCAAATAGAAACTTAGAGCAAGCCCACTGAAGAGCACAGTAAAAGTGTTACTTGATACAACCTACGAGTTAGTGGTTTGTTCGTTTTTTTCTTTCAGTGTCTTTTCATTGTATTTGAAACTAAATCCAAAGATTTGGATTCATACACTTACTTGAATTTCCTATTTTTCAGATTAAAATAAATACTATATCAAATTCATTCAAGTTAAGAGTGAAAATACTACATGACACAATGCAAAGGGTGGGTGTTCTTATAAATACTATTCTATTTTCCTTACTGCAGCCACTAATTAACAAAATGACTCACTAGATTCTTCTTACCAGGATACGATTACAGATAGTTCTAAACTTTTATTTTATTTTTTTGTAATTTACTCCCCTCATGTATCTTTGCTGTCACCATCATTACCACTAAAGCATTTGATTGTACATAGTTTGCGTAAAGAGGACCACATGTCTATTTCTTTATCTATAATGAAGTCTGTGGATTAGGATGACAGTAATTTGTTAGAAAACATGTGTAGAAAGAATTCATTTATTTTTATTACCTAGCCATTTTCAAAAATGATTTGAGCTTGCTAGATGGATAATAAATAAGAAAAATATCAAACTTTAACAAAGATAGTGGCTACTTATACATCAAATACATGTCAAGGACATGTACTTTTTAAAATGTTTCTTCATTTATTTTGAGAGAGAGAGAGAGAGAGAGAGAAATCAGTGGAGGGCACAGAGAGGGAGAGACAGAATCCCAAGCAGTCTCCACACTGTCAGCATGGAGCCAAGTGTGGGGTTCTATGTCATGAACCGTGAGATTATGACCGGAGCCGAAAGCAAGAGTTGGACGCTTAACCTACTGAGCCACCCAGGCACCCCAAGAACATGTCTTTTTTAATCTTGATTTCTTAGATATATTCACATGCATTGATTTTCATGATTTGTCACGGAGTTATCTTGCTGTTAACAAAGAATATCCCACAGAGATGCCTCCCATCATCTCAAATCGTCCTTCAATTCCCTACTATCCCTTACTCCCTATCCCATCATTGCAGATTTGCTATTTAACGAACATATTTAGATCTCTTTAATCCTGCTGAGGAGGCAGCTAAATAGTGGAAATTATTCTGTAGATTAAATTTAAAAGACACTCCAGAGAGTGCATGTCTTTTTTTTTTTTTAATATTTTTTTTTCAACGTTTATTTATTTTTGGGGGGACAGAGAGAGACAGAGCATGAATGGGCGAGGGGCAGAGAGAGAGGGAGACACAGAATCGGAAACAGGCTCCAGGCTCCGAGCCATCAGCCCAGAGCCCGACGCGGGGCTCGAACTCACGGACCGCGAGATCGTGACCTGGCTGAAGTCGGACGCTTAACCGACTGCGCCACCCAGGCGCCCCTAGAGAGTGCATGTCTTTTTAATGTGACTTTCATTGCCCTTTCTGAATCTTGTCATTAAATCTTTTGAATCAGGATTCTATTTCATAAGCTCTAATTCTATTTCCTTTAAATGGTCAGCACACTGAGAGGTCATCAGTAGGTTTTAGTCATTCACACAGCTCTCTCTACATTAACAGCAAACTATGAACTCTACCCCCTGCAATGCATGGAAGCAATAACCAAAGACCATCACTGAGTTTCTGTAACATTTTGGCTTCTCTCTTCCCATGCTGTATACTCAAAGTAGAACATGTTTGAGAAAACAACATCTATATACCTTAAAGGCATTCATCAGTATCATAACAAAAAAACCTAGCCTGTTAAATTTAAGTAATACATTATAGATATCATGAGTAATATTGGTATCTGAAAACTGGTTCTGTAGTCTATTTTGAAAAATAGACTAGGATGCTTATACAGCATCTGAGAATCCCATGAGGCCAGGTACCAGTTGCTTATTAATAATGTTCTTGGCATGGCAGCTAGTGGTGGGTCATTGAGATTATTAAATGCATAGAATGTGCTGGGAGTGTGAAAAGAATTAAATGTGTTAAATTAATCAAATTTTAGAAATTTAGAAAATTTTCTAGGAGAATTCATTTTATTCAGACAAATGGAGACAGACTTGAATTTATAATCATTAATTCCAAAACTATTCAAATTTTTTTTTGTTTTAGAAAGAAAGAGTATGCAAGTGATGGAGGAGGCAGAGGGAAAGAGAGAGAGAGAGAGAGAGAGAGAGAGAGAGAGAGAGAATCCAAAGCAGGCTCCATGCTCAGTGCAGGGAGCCCTACCTGGGGTTGATCCCACAACCCTGGGATCATGATCTGAGCGGAAATCAAGAGTCGGACACTCAACAAACAAAGCCACCAACGCGCCCCTTTACTTTTTGTATCTAGAAAATTTAAATGTGGTATCTATGTTTAGATAATGTTCTTATCTTTGTTAGGGAGAGGTTTTAGGTCTATGAGAAGCATCAGATTTTCTTAAAATGCTCCCATTCTGGGCTGTAACAAATAGCTTCTGCATGCACTAGATATACCTTAATATATCCATGCAGTTTTGCCAACAAGATACATCTTCACATCAGTGGAAAAATTATCTTGGCAAGTGACCTTGTGGGAAAACCATTTTCCATAGGGCCAGGTACCACCTCAGGGAAGTGATCGCTCTCAAGAATTAAGCAGAATTTGGTTTGCCATTCTCTTTTTGAAGTATACAAAACCCCAAATTATAATCTCCCTTATATCACTACCATTTAAAAGTTATAACATCATTTCCCCCTACAATTACAAAATCAAAAGTAACACAAACTTCAGGGAGAAAATGCCTGTATATTTTCTTTCCCTATTGCTTCTGGTGGCTAACTGTCAGAAAATAGACAGCAGAAACTTGAGGAAGAAGTAGAAAAAGAGCAAATCAGAAATAAGGAGGAGGAAGAGGAAGAAGAGTGGGAGGTGGTGGATGTCAATGAGGGGAGGAAGGCAGGAAAAAGGAAAAGAAGAAAAAAAAAAACAAAACAAGAGCTAAATTGGTCAATGGTGAGAGAGAGAGTATGGCCAGACACAGGATGAGACAAGGAAGAAGAGTGAAAAACAGTGGAGTTGTAAGACACTGCTACCACTTCATCAACTTCTCTCTAGCCTACATGATATAAAAAACTAGGAGAGAATATTTATGATAGGGAAATTATTACTGTCTCTACTCACCCCAGCCGCTACCTGAAAACCTGTGAATTTGTCTTGAAAAAATTTTAAGACATACGTTGCCCTTTGGACTTTGTGGTATGCTATTTGCTGAGTAACTCTAACACTAGCCTCAAAAACTAGGAAGGAAAGGAACATGGATAACTATCTCCAAAAATTCTTTGTGGTTAATGTGCTCTTATTTTTTATTCCCCTATTTCTTAAAATTTGGCAAATTGTCAGACAAATCATCTAAGAAGAGAAAAACTTAACACCCCACATATCTTTCAATAGAATCCCAAAATTGTTTCCTAATAACATGATTATCAGTGTGCTGTTCTTCATACTTCTTGAAGTCCTATGAGGTAGCTCTGTACATTAAAATAAAAGGCATGGATGGGGAAAGGGGGCACATTTTTTAATAAATAGACCTTAAGCTCCAGTAATGGAATCGCTAAGTTTCTACCCAGGTATTGCTGCTGAATAAATGTAAGAAGTTAGCAAACTTACACTTTTTATGGTTTTTTTGAGCTCCAAAAGTGAAGAAAATGCTATGAAGTTTTTAGAAGATTTCTTAGAGTAGTGGCTTTAAAATGAATCTGTACTGAATTCAGATTGCCTTTAATATAAAGTATGTTCTGTATAAAAATTGATCAGAAAATGATTGTAATAATATGTATTTCTCTCTCCAAAACATGTGACAAAAGATAAGAGAATTCCACCAAAAGTACCATTTCATTGATTTCACCTGCATCTCTTTTGGAAAAGGAGAGAATACTGGTAAACAAACATAAAAATAAATAAGTGTGGGGGTGGAGTTTGGAAGAGGAGGTTTCTATAAAATCTCCAAACAGATATCAGAGGCTCATTCTTCTGATCTTCCCTTCCTGAGACAGAACACCAGGCAAGATTAAAGTGCCAATTTTTCAGAATGAATGGAAAGACTTTCTGGAAGTTACACTGTTTTGTTTTCCAAGCGTTTGGTTGGAAAAGGCAAAGATATGAGAGTAACTCTGTTCCTTTACTGCCCACTTTAAATCTTACATTGACCTCCAGAGTCACTCCCTGTGTTTCTCAGCGACTCGGCAGGTTTCCCTGGGAGCCTCTCAAACTACTGTCATTTCCCTAGCAACCAAGACGCTTCCAGGTGCAGACAAATGGCATTTGCAGTACCTGAGAACTAGCCAAGACCTAATTGCCTCTCCCCAGGTCCCCTTGGCAGGAACTTTTATTCATTTCTCCCCCCACCTCCACTCCTTTTCTATGAAAGCAAGCCTCAAGGCAGGAGATCACCTTCCCATTACCCAACAGCTTGATTCTCTACGTGAGCCTCTGAACGTCTGCAGAGAATGTCTGGCCTTGCCCCTGAAAGGAAAAGCTTTAGTCTTTAACTTTCATGATTCTGCTTCTCCTTTTGTGACTCCCTTCCTCTCTTTCACCTTCTCCCCTTGTCCTCCCCCAACTCCACCTCTTCCTCCTCTTTTCCTTTCTCCTTTTTCTTCTTGTTTCTAACTGCCTGTATTTTCTCTGCTTATCTCCTATTCCTCTTTCTCTTTGTGTCTCTCTTCTGCTCCCTCCCTCTTCCTTTCCCCTTCCCACTCTCCATTTCTTACACACTTTCCTGTAAAGCACAGTGTAAAGAATGTACGGATTATAAAATCGTGATGTTCATTTTCCCGCTTTTATTTTTACCCTGTATTTTCTAAGGTCCAACAATAATTCAAAACACTGCCTAGGAAGTACTATGTTTTCAATGAAATTTATTTCATTGTGCATAGTACTAAAGCGGGCCTTAATTGTATTTTCTTTATGAAAGTATTACTGCTAATGTACCACTCTTAGGATTCTCCAGCTATCTAAATAAATTAAACTGCCATCAGAGCAGTATATCTCCAAGAAATAATTTAACATCATTATTTACAAATTGCATCCAGTTTAAGCATAGATGATATTTTACTTATGTAGGTGAAATAGTTGCCATGTGCAAAGAAACATGGAATGACCAAAAAAAAAAAAAAGACTATCTATAAAGAACAATAGCTACCTTTATAATCAAGTAATATGAAAATAATTCATCACTAAATAAAATTATTTATAATAGCAGCTGAAGAAATCCTTAGGGTAAATTAGCCATTATATAAAAATATGTCCCCGTCAAGAAATTTGTTCCTAAGTATCAGAAGCCTTTTGAGTATACAGAACTCACATTATTGAAAATCAGTACATTTCAATTGATGAAGATTAAGCATGATGAATGCTTGATTGTCTCAGACGAAATCACATGTGCTGACAGAACATCTGTTACAGCCTCCCTTCTTGTTATTTTATTGCAAATTTACAACCTATTGCAATTAAAATAACATGATTAAAATTATAGACATTTTGAATAAAGGATAATTTATAGACCTCTCTAAATAATCAAACCTACTTTGCAAATGACGGAAATTTTTAAAAAGAGAAGATTTCTGAAACCCTATACATATTGCTTTTCGTTACAAACACTGGCAGTTAGTATTTATATTCAAGAAGAGCTACGGCAGAAATTTAAAAAAAAAAAAAGGAAGAAAAAAAATCCCAGAAGCAGAAATACCTACTTATTTGTTATATATTTTGAAGTTATTTCACAAGGCTTTAACATTGGTTTTTCTTGATATTTGCAACATTCACAAGGTCCAGCCCCATGGCCAACATAGAACAGGCATTTATTTATTTAGTATCTGTTTACTGAATGCCTGACTTGAAAAATAAATATATGAGTGAAGCATTCATAGGACATATGTTTTCCTTGTGCACAAATGTATCATGTTGCCTAAGAAAGTAACTAAAATTCCTTCAGCAGAAGGATGCCATAAATAATTGCATAATTTATATATACAGGTGTGTGAAATATTAAAAGTCATATCAAATATGTATAAAAACAATCTTTCTTCTATAACTGCAGTTCCCACGACCTTCTGTCTGTTCAGCATAACAATCAAATTAAATCTATGGAATTGGACCAAATCCAAATAGAAGACTATACGAATCATTTAAAAACTACAGTTTGACTATTTGCATGTTGCTAAAAGTTTTTATTTCATTATTTTTTTTACATTATATCAAATATTCTGACCAGAAGTAATCACAGATTTAGATGTCAAGATAATTAGGTATTCCTTTATTAACAAGGCTGGAAAATGAGACAAGGAAACTAAAAAGACTCCATGAAAAATTTATTTTTGCCCCTTTCCCTGCTTCTATTCTTGCTAGGTCCTACAGCCCTGCCTTATACAATCCTTATGCAATAGATATGTATATCTATAGCTACACAATAGATAATGTATGTCCTTGTTGTAAAGGTGAAAGATTTAATGTTCTCTTTGGAGTCTCCAGAACAACAGATAACATCTAAGGAGTGACAGGGCAGCATGAATGTTTTCCAAGATGGGTGACTCATCAGAACCTCTGGCTACAGGGTATAAGTGACTTATGGAGAACATCTAAACACTTGTATTTGATCCTGGATGCCTGAGAAGACAGGTGCACCAGACCACCATCCTCAATAAAAACCCCAGACTCCAAGCAAAGATGAATGCGGCTCACTCTTCTTTCTTTTTTACTTTTTTCTTAAAAAAAAAATTAATGTTTATTCATTTTTGAGTGACAGAGACAGAACACAAGTGGAGAAAGGACAAAGAGAGAGGCAGACACAAAATCCCAAGCAGGCTTCCGGCTCTGAGCTATCAGCACAGAGCTTGATGCAGGGCTTGAACCCAGGAACCATGAGATCACGACCTGAGCAGAAGTGGGACGCCTAACCAACTAAGCCATATGTGTGCCCTTCTTTCTTTTCTGAGTCTCCCAGACAATGTCTGTAACCGCACTCTTATGTCCTTAGTAAACTCTTCTCTCACTTCCTCTCTGCTCATGTTTGATTTCCATACTGTGCAAAGCCAAGGACCCTCTTGGCTGGTCCTGTGGGACCCCTCCTCTGGATACTCAGACCAGCCTGCCTGCATTAAATCAGTTGTCAGCTGGACAGACCCAAAGGTCACACATATTTTGTGTGAGAGGCCATCTATAAAGGATGGGAGATCTGATGGGCAAGGATTGACTGAGTTCCAACTTCAGTCAGGCCATTTGACTTTAACTTTCCTGTGCCTCATTTTCTTTATCTGTAAATAGACATAAAAAATAGTTTCTACTTATTATTAAGATTCCTATGTGGATGACAATGCATGTAAAGCATTAAGCAGTGACTGGCGGTTGGCAAATATATGAGTGGCTAGCATTGTCACCCTAGAAAGAAGATTGTGAAGGGGAAGGGGAATGCACAGAAAAGAAGAGACGATTAGCCAGGTCTCAATAACTGCTTTACTGTTGGAGTCTTTTCACAGAGAAAAAGAAAAGCAACAAAATGAACAGAATTAGTAAAGTAAGAAAGCTCATGAAAATGAATAGGGCAAAAGACACCAGGTCACCAGAAAAAACTTGCACAAGCATCATGTGACAGGCTGAGAAACTGAAGGGAAAAAAATAGATAAGATATTCGCACACACTGGATTACATACATCTGAAAGCGGGCTTTAACTATCTCCATTTCGACCTCAGTCTGTACTTTCTAACTGATTAAGTTCTTCTTTCCAGCTTATCTTTTGACTCAGGCAAAAGACCCAGCAGGCAAAGCACCCTGTGATGGGAAACGAAACTACCCCTTCAAGCAACGAGGACAGCCCTGACTTCAGCCAACCCCCCCGTGTGATTGACCCAAAGACAGTGATCGATTTGATCTCCACAGTCCACCTGCACATACCCACCAATCTTTGTCCCATGTTTTCTTAATATAAACCTGGAAGTATTTTCAGCACTTGGGAGACAGTGTTTGAGATGCTGGTCTGCTGTCTTCCCACTTGGCCTCACTGAGTTAAATTCCTTTCTTGTTTTTCCACCACTCCTGTCTACCTTCGGCTTTGCCAGTAGTGAGTTGCTGAACCTGATCTGTCTGCCCCCACACCCCAGAGCGACGTGTTCTTGCACCCTTGTGCCCCAGTTACAATTCTGAAATGAAATAGCCTAACGTAACACATCCATGTTTAGGGAAAAGATACAGGGAATGAAGATATATGAAGAAGAAAATGCAACAGAAAATTACTTGTTGAATTTCAGGTGCTATATTAATTATTAATTCTTCATTTGTCTTTATGTTTAGTAACACATTTTAACTTTGCAGAGATGTTAAAAAAAAAGGTTAGCTACAAAAGGCTATGAAAAAAAATCATTGCCAAGATAAAATTGTTCACATAAGAAAATTTTTAAAATCTACCTTTAGCTTGATTGTTGATTTTTTTAAAAAAAATCAGTTTCATCATAGTTTTCATAGATTCTTTTAGGTGTTATATGAATCAGAAATGTAAAAATAACAGATCACATAGAACAGGAAGTTAAAGCAATGGAACTTCACAAGCTGTTCTAATGCATCAATGTTGCGTGAAAATTAAGGAAATAATTTTATATTGTTAAAAGTTGCTTTAGTTCATGGGGTGCCTGGGTGGCTCAGTCAGTTAAGTGTCTGACTTTGGCTCAGGTCATGATCTCCTGGTTGGTGAGTTGGAACCCAAGTTGGGCTGATAGCTCAGAGCCTGGAGCCTGCTTTGGGTTCTGTCTCCCTCTCTTCCTGCCCCTCCCCCAATCAAGTGTGCACGTGCTCTTTCTCTTTCTCTCTGTCTCTCAAAAATAAATAAACATTAAAAATAAATTTTTAAAAGTTGTTTAGTTCAGTATTGGTAAAATGGTTCACTGCACTTTCTTGATTGAACTAAGATAAGAATTTTTGAATGTTGGATAAAAATATTCATCCCCCACTCTAGGACACTAGAAAAGACGTGAAAAAGAAAGATTAACTAAAAGGTATTATTTAAGAGGCAGATTGCATAATTGCTACAAGATTCTTTAGCTCAAAACCTGGCTCTGCCACTTATTTGTTGTGTGACCTTTAGTTAGTAACTTGCTCTCTCTGAGCCTCATTTAATTGTATGTAAAATAAATAATAATGATAATATCTAACTCAGGGTTGGTGCAGAGATTAAACTAAATCAAATGCAACATTTAGAATACTGGTTGGCACATACTAAGTACTCTTTGAGTACTCACTAGTAGTGTTTCTAGAATTCCTCATGTTAAAAATGATGGCGGGGTGCCTGGGTGGCTCAGTCGGTTGAACATCAGACTCTTGATTTTGGCTCAAGTCATGACCCCAAGGTCCTGGAATCAAGCGCCGTGTCAGGCTCTGCACTGAACATGGAGCCTGCTTGGGATTCTCTCTCTCTCCCTCTTCCCCTCTCCCCAGCTCATGCTCTCTCTCTCTCTCTCTAATATAAATAATAATAATAATAATAATAATAATGGGAACAAGTATTTGACAACCTCGAAGTTAAGAAAATGTGGTACAAACTTGTGTGTCAGTATACTGTTGCTCAGAGCTATCCACTTCAATTTATTCCCTAACAAATTATCAATTCCTAATTTCAAAAGGATTTCACCTGAGGGTGCCTGGGTTGCTGAGTCGGTTAAGCGTCAGTCTCCTGATTTTGGCTCAGGTCAGGTTTGTGAATTCAAGCCCCACATTGGGCTCTGTGCTGACACTGTGCAGCCTGCCTGGGATTCTCTGCCTCCCTCTCTCTGCCCCTCCCCTGCTTGCTTTGTATCTCTCTTTCTCAAAATAAATAAAAATAAAAAATAAGATTTTACTTGAAACACATATTTTGAGATTTTCCAAATCTTGCCTGAAGCAAATATAAGAACAAAGTTATAGGAAATATTTTATAAAGAATCTCTGGGGTGCCTGGGTGGCTCAGTCAGTTGAGTGTCTGACTTCGGCTCAGGTCATGAGCTCAGAGCCTGGGGTCTGCTTCGGATTCTGTGTTTCCCTCTCTGTCCCTCCCCTAGTCATGCTCTCTCTCTCTCTCTCTCTCTTTCTCTATGCCGCTTTCTCAAAAATAAACATTAAAAAAAATTTTTTAAATAAAAAAAGGATCTCTTGAGAGTGAGCCAATATAAAACAGAAACATTCAGATACTAAAGTGAATTTCCCACTCATGATTTCCATCTCTCTCTGTTGCCCTTCTAAAGCTTTCTTTTAGCTGATGAAGTTCCTTCCCTATGGCACAGGTAAATCACAGATTTCAAACTTAATCCACTTGGATTCCTGCTTGCTTGACTTAGTTATGTGTCACTCAAGCAGAAGGTCAGAAATGTTCTGATTAGGTATTTCACAGAGTGGTTAAATCCACATGTGACGTGGGCGATATAATAAGAAATATATATTTGGTCTTTATCTCAGGTTCCTGGCACAGAGTTCCTAAAACCCTTGTAATTTCTTGAGTGATACGGTTGAGAGGATTGTCTTTTGTTATTCATCAACCTATTTCAACCACGCCTAGTTTATATTAATTAGATGACTGGTGGCTGGAACTGTACAAAGCTTCAAGATGAGGGCTGGTTGCCAGAGGCACCAACCATGTGATTAAAGGGTTGAAACTTTCAGTTCCACCTGCTGGACCTCCAGGAAGGAAGAGGGGCTGAGGATTGAGTTCATCATTAAAGGCCAGTGATTAAATCAATCATGTCTAGATAATGGAAACCTCCATTAAAGCCTTAAACAAAGGTGGTTCAAAGAGCTTCTGGGGGTGATGAATACATCTACATGTGGGAATATGGTGTACCCCAAACTTTATGGAAACAGAAGCTCCTGCACTTGGGACCATTCCAGTCCTCACCCTATATAACTCAAAATCTGGCTATTCATCTCTATCCTTTATAATAACCTGATAATAGCAAGTAGAGTTTTTCTCCTGAGTTCTGTGAACCACTATTGCAAGTTATCAAGCCTGAGGAGGAAGCCATGGGATCCCCCAGTTTGTAGCCCCGTTGGATAGAAATGTGGGTAATCTGGGGACCCATCACGTGTGATTGACATCTAAAGGTGGGAAGGCAGTTTTGTGGGACTGAGCCCTTACCCTGCCGCTCTACACTAACCCTGATTAGTGTCAGAATTGAATTAAGTTGCAGGAGTCCCAGTTGGTGTTCAGAGAATACAGAATTGCTTGGTGTGAAAAACCCACACATTAGGTGTCAGAGGTATCTGTATAGATAAAAAACAAATCATAGTAGTTGGCCACTATAAAAATGTATTCTGAGTCAAGGAGCTTTGATGAAGGAATAAGCATATGAAAACAACCCTGCACCCACTGATAATGAATGCAGTCAGGTAGACCAAAATGGGGTTAAAATTAACTAGGTTAAGACTGACTCAGTTGCGCTGTCAGATTACTGATTTGGCAGAGAGAAAGAAAAGCAACAAGGTGAAAAGTGACAACATAGTAAAACAGATATTATGGGGTTTTTTTGGTCACATATATATAAATACATATATACATGTACATCTAAAAAAAACTGAAATACTGAAAGAGAAAACAAACACCAAGAGAAAACGATTTGTTGTCTGGATTTCCCATCTAGTTCTGAAATGTATATGTGTCATTAATCTCTACTAAAACAGTCAGTCTGGGAGGAAAAAGCTGGATATTTAAAATGAGAGCACAGGGGCGCCTGGATGGCGCAGTCGGTTAAGCGTCCGACTTCAGCCAGGTCACGATCTCGCGGTCCGTGAGTTCGAGCCCCGCGTCAGGCTCTGGGCTGATGGCTCGGAGCCTGGAGCCTGTTTCCCATTCTGTGTCTCCCTCTCTCTCTGCCCCTCCCCCGTTCATGCTCTGTCTCTCTCTGTCCCAAAAATAAATAAAAACATTGAAAAAAAATTTAAAAAAAATAAAATAAAATGAGAGCACAGACAAGACATTACAATAATGTAATAGGAAATTATTTTCTAAAATTCAGAATCCCACTTATCTTTATGCTGTTGTATACAGTAAATATTTTGTTCCATTTGGAGTTGAAAATAATAACACTGGCATTAACTACAACATGATTATAGATTCAAACTATTTTTATTATATAAAAATACCTGACTTTAAGAAAAACCACAATGGTAACATTTTTTTATCGTTTTATGATATGATATGTATTCACTCGCCTATAACAAAATATTGGGAACAAATTTCAACTGAACATCCAGTATGAAAAAGGGACAAAGTTACTCTTCAGATGTAGAAGTATCAATCTGTCACAAACAGCGTCAAATCCATTTCCCTTCCTCCTAGTACCGGCTCCCTCCACCCCCACGTGAAAACTAACCCCTGACTTCATGATCCTGCGCAGGGAACACAATACCCTTGGGGATATAATCCAATCACACTTTTCAACCCTCATCCCCCATCTTCTTATTTCTTACACCTGCTTCTCTCTCGGAGAGCAGCTCCCTCACACAATGGCTTTTCTAAATCATTGAGAATAAAAATTTCTTCACTCAATTTGGTCTAGTCATTTGATCTGTCATGAATTAGGAGACAATGCAGAGAGTAGATACACAATCAGGGGCGGTCAACATTTTTTAAATTATTCCCAAAAAATCCATTTGCATTTTATAGTAATAAAATAGCTCTTTTATCATAGCTCTTAAGCCACACAATGGACTGCACACTTAATTCTCTGAGGAAAAAAAAGAATGCCTCAGTGTACAGTGGCTTTTATATTGAAGAGAACATAACTGCTTCATGCAAAAAGAAGTCACTAAAAAGATGTTCTCGTGTTGATTTTTAAATTATTAAACTAATAATAGTAATAAATTAATAATAAACTTAATAATCAATTATTTCAAACAATAATTTTATAATAAATTATTAGGGGTGCCTGGGTGGCTCAGCTGGTTAAGTGTCTGACTCTTGGTTCTTGGTCTCTAACAGTTTGTGAGTTCAAGCCCCGCGTCAGGCTCTGTGCTGACAGTGCGGAGTCTGCTTGGAATTCTCCCTCTCCCTCTCTCTGTCCCCTCCCTGATCGTGTTCTCTCTCTCTCTCAAAATGAATAAATAACTTAAAAAATAAATAATAAGTTATTAAATTAAGGACAATAATATAACTATCTTATTGTATTTCAGTCTTTGCCCTTCCAAAAACCCTGAATGCCTTCAGATATTAAAAGGTTATGCAGCTTTGTACATATCCACGGGTTTCTTTTCTGTGGGTGGAGACAAATCAGTAATTACATACAGAATTTAGATAACATGCGAATAATCCAGTTACACTAACAGTAGAAATTAAAAGAGAAGAGTATTTCATAGAAGACGATCTAGGGATAGCCTGCTTCTGAATACTTTATTGGACAGTGGGGGTTATTATATAATGAGAAGTCCATTCTATTTTAAGGCACACATATTGTTTTCAATATTAAGGTAAAATAGATTTCCTATTATTTTCACAAGTGAGTTTAGGTCTGACACATAGAGTCACATAGAAGATAATTTCCATGGTCTTGCTATTGTTCCTCAATGCTTCTTTCAGAGTGTCACATCAGAAGGCAATGCTGTATTCCAAGGAACAATTCAAATGTCATGTGGGAGGAAACTCAGAACAGGAATTATCAGGGTTATCAGGCTCTTGACACTGAGATTGCCAATGTCCACCCCTCAACACTTCCAATTTCCCTGGAAGTGTCACTCAAGGATCGTTTGAGATAAGACTATAGACATCTTACCCCACTTGTGTGGCAGCTGAGATCTAAAATGAGTCTAGAACCATTTCACATCATTTAGAGTATTTCTATAAATGAACATGAAACACTGAACTTAATGGTAAAATTTAGCCACTATAATCAAACTCTATGAATCATAAGATTGTACACATAATTCATATAAAATATATCGCTATGGGCTGAACTGTGCACCCCCCCAAAATTCATAATTCATATGTTAAAATCCTAACTGCCAGTACCTCAGAATGTGACTGTATTTAAGAGGTTACTAAGTGAAAGGATGCCTGGGTTGCTCAGTCGGTTGAACATCCAACTCTTGACTTCAGCTCGGGTCATGATCCCAGGATTGTGGGATCAAAATTGGGATCTCTCTCTCTCTCTCTCTCTCTCTCAAAAAAAAAAAAAAAAGAGTAACTAAGTTAAAAATTAGTCTTTGTAGTGGACCTAATCCTTTGACCTATGTCCTTATAATTAGAAGGGTGCACTCTTAGAAGAAAGACCATGTAAAGGCACAGTGAAAACATGGCCATCTCTAAACCAAAGAGAGAGGCCTCAGAAGAAATTAAACCTGCTAACATCTTGATCTGGGATTTCTTGCTTCCAGACAAAATAAATTTCTGTTGTTTAAGCCACTTAGGCTAAGGAATTTTGTTACGACAGCCTTAGCAAGCAAATACATATATAATATGTAATTATAAAATAATTATATGTAATATTATATATAATCATATATATACATGTATTAAGTATATACAATATATGCAATGACACATAAATTAACATGTAATATATATCATATATTAACATATAATATTAATTTATGTTAACATAAATTGGTAGCATTGTATCTATGCCATATCACCTATACCTTTAAGTGTTCAAATTGGATGAATTCACTAGGAGGAGATATTAAGTTCTATATGACTTATTTATGTCCGCAAGCAAATTTTTATAAGTATTTGTCTATAGTGAAAAACAATAACTGTGAATTAAAAAAAAATAATAGAATGCAGAGATCATTTCTCATAGATAGCTTGTAGGGGAAGTTTAATTCTACTTTGCCACCAAGCAATTTGCCTTCTCCAGCCAAGAGCATTTTAAAAAGTGCTGACAACACACTTATACAATTGCCTCCAACCTAACAACCTTAATGAGAAATTTCTATCTGTGTTTTGATCTTTCCACAGCATGATGGCTGCCTCTCTTGGAGTATTGTACCAATCATTTGCTCAGGTATGCTGATAACAACATGCTGTCAACTTTTACATTGTTGGACCTGTCTCTTATATTTGACATACTTGATCACGGGTCCGCACATTCCTATATAGCATATGTTACGGCCTTAAATAAGCCTGATTCTTTACTCACGCATTATATACAGCACCTTACTGCTCATATTGCTAAACGTTTTCCTATTTGTTTTAAACATACCATTAAGACCTGTGGGATTTAATTGCTGAATAAAGGTGGATTTGGAATTGTTGAATCTAAGTCATATTCTCCTTTTAAGACCATCATTCTGAAGTGCAGTTTCAATTGACATTGTTATGTTTATGATATATGAGTTTATTTTTCATCTCTCAAAAAGCAATTTAAAAATTGATTAAGTGCCTGAGTGTCATTTGTAAGGTAAAATTGTGAGCATCCATCCATCACTTGAATGGCACTTTTATTTATTTATTCCACAGCTATAGGGACATTTTGATTCATATATTTAGTGACGGTAAGAAATTTTACTGGATCCTACTATTGTTTAGGTTGAAGATATTTTGGTACTTTAATTTTTTAAAATGCTTACAAAAGTGGCATCTTAGAATATCATCATATTTGGGCACCTAAGTGGCTAGTCAGTTAAGTGTCTGACTCTTGATTTTCGCTCAGGTTATGGTCCCAGGGTCATGGGATTAAGCCCCACATTGGACTCCATGCTGAGCATGAAGCCTGCTTAAGATTCTCTCTCTCTGCCCATCTCCCCGTCACATACTCGCTCTCTCAAACAAAAAGTAAATAAATAAATAAATAAATAGCATCATATTAAGATATCTTCTATGTAACATTTAAAACTAAAAATGAGTCTACCATGTAGACATTGTCATTCCTATTTTAGAAAAAAAATTACTGAGACACTCATAAAGTTTAGATTATCTACTATGTGCTGAATGTTAGAGGGAGGATATGAACCATTTCTGATGCCAAAATCCACTCTCTTCTCTATTAGGCTACACTAACACATAATACCCATTTAAAAAATTGGGAATGAAATCTAGTTGGGTTCTGTACCTAAAGATTCATTATTTTAAGGCTGAGGTTATTCCATAAACCAGGTGTTTCAAAATAGCTATTTAAATGCATTCAAGCTGGTTGATCACATGGTTAATATCAAGCATTGAAGAAGGTTGTGTACGTCCTAACAAAATAGAAAAAAAAATAGGTATTTCATCTGACACTAAAATTAACGATTGGTCCACATACAAAACTGACATTAAGAAACTAAAATGCAACCTACAGAATGGCAGATCATTTTCAATACCTATATCCAATTAAGGACTTATATTTGGAACATACAAAGAACTCTTATAAATCAACAAGGAAAAAACAGCTTAACAGAGAAATGGACATAAGTCTTCCACAGGAGCTTGACAAAATAAAGATATTCAAACGCACACAGAACATTTAAGAGGAGGCACAACATCAGGAAATGCAAAGAGAAGCAGAAGAAGGAGCAACGAGATAAGTGCACACACCACTGGATTGCTAAAAATAAAATGATCAAATATAGCAAGTATTGGTAAGGAATGAAATTAAGAATTTTCCTGAGTATAAAATCAAGAAACAGGAATCAGAACATGGTATTTGTCAAAGCTCATCTTTCAAATGTGGCATGGTAGGGCTGAACATGCTACTATTTGGAAAAGCTTCCTCAAGAGATACATATGACAGTTTCAAATAGCATTAAGCCCGACCCAATTATTTTCAAGATATGCCAATTTTATCTTCTCATCCTTCCCTATGACAGCTTTGAGTGACTGGAACATTCAACTTCAATCTGAATGTTTTTTTCTTATTTTATGGTTTTTCACCTAATAGGACTGATGTGAAACTTGGAAACATTTGCAATGATGACTGACAACAGTAATTGTACCATACCAATACCCTCAAGTGGTAGGATTTAATCCTCTAAATCATCACATTTAAATCTGATGTGTGGAGTGTAAATAAATAAAATGGAAAAGTGTGCTGATCTGGCTGTAAAAATGCTTTGGGAAGCATGAAAAACCTGCTAACTCTCCAGGCTCCCTCACTAAGGGAAGATTTTGGCCACACAATGCTTAATTCTATTTCTCCAGGTAATTGTGGGGAAATAATATTTAATTATCTGAATGACTAATACATTAAAACACGGATCTACACCCTGCTTCCAAAGACTGTTTCTTTAGAAGAAAATTTTCCAGAACCCTCAGGAAAATTGTCCACAAATCCCAGTTCATAAACATTAATTGAAGACACTAAGCTCTTAATTTAACAAAACACTTTAAATTATGAATTGGTACTATAAGTGAGAAGTTTCATCTATATAACTGTTAAGAATGGTTTTTAAGGCTATCATTGAAATGGAACCACACTATTTATGATTTCTTTTTAAATTTTTCATCCCCAGTCTCCGTGTATCATTTGACTGTCCAAGAAAAGTTTCACAAAACAGGACAACACGTCACCAGCTTCTAATTTAATGTGAGGTTTCTGCAGCAAAGAGGCTGGCATCTGGCTTCAGCCCTGTTTTGTTACCAAGTATGGGCCTGAATAGATCGTTTCAACTCTGCATCTTTTTCCTTCATCAGAAATGTTACATTAGGTGATCTCTGAGGACTTGAGTAGGCCAGATAATGCCCTTCTCCCTCAAACATAATTCCTGGAACCTGTAACATTTATCTAATACGGAAGGTAAGGATCCTGAGATGTAGGGATGATCCTGGATTATCTCGTGGGCCCTACATGCAGCCACCGTTCTTTATAAGAGAGAGAAGAAAGACATTTGAAAAAAGAGGAAAAGGCAAGGTGACTGTGGAGTGAGGCAGCCATACCCAAGGAATACCAGAGTGACAAGAAGTAGAAGAGGCAAGGAACAGATCCTTCCTTGGTGCCTCTGGAGGGAGTATGGCCCTGCTACTGACACCTTATTTTGACTAATGATATTGATTATAGACCTCTGATCTCCAGAACTGTGAGAAAATAAATTTCTGTGCTTAAAGCCACCAAGTTTGTGATTCATTTGTTTACAGCAGTCATAAGAAATACAGGATCCTTCTATGAAGACAGGATCCTTTAAAATTGTATGACTGACAAAAACAAACTGAAGATGTGAAAGTCAGTAGGCATTCAGAGCAACTTACTTTTGCTAGTTAAAATTCTAAAGTACAACTGGGAGTTAAGAGCTTCCTTGACGTCTGTGACTCTGAGGGGTAGAGAGATTGGCTTTGAATTTTGTTAGCTTTACGTGAATGCTTTTTATTTGAAAAATAAAACCAGTCATTTGTTGTTAGTCTGGAACTGACCTAATGGTCAGTTTGTGATACTTACACTCTAGACCCTTATGATATGGGCCCCTCCTGATTGTCATTTCCTACCCTACCATTCATTCTGTGGCCTGCTCAACATTTCACATTTACTGAGACACCTGCTGGTTTGTTTGGATACCCAATTCACTCAACAAATACTTCTTAGGAACTCACTCTTTCTCTGTTTTCCATTGTTGTCTAATTCTTCACCTCCTTCTTACTCTTCAATCTGCTCAGCTCTGGCTGCTGTCTCCACCATTCCGACAAAACTATTTTTCTAAGGTCACTAATATCCTCCCTACCGCCAAGTACAAGGGATGCATTTCTGTCCTCTCTTTAACTTCACACCCCCTAGCAGCACTGGCTGTAATTGATTCCCTTTCTCCATCACAAAAAAAATTTTCTCTTCTAAGTGATGACTGTGGTCCTTAACTTCATGGCTCCCAAGAACATGTTTGTATTCCTACATCTGGATATTTCAGGTTTAGGAATCATTTGATTATTTGCTGCTGTGGAAGATGAGCATTTACTTTCTTCTCCTAAGCCCCACAGACACACATCCATCCCACCACCAAGCCTCCCAACATAGCTCAATTATTTAATTAACACTTTATGTGTACATTATGATTATTTTGCAAATGCTAGTCACAGATGAGTTTTCTCTGTAGTTAATAATCATCTTTGTTTGCTGAGTTTTCTCTATACTCATCACTAATTCAGTCCTAAACCCTTTGCCAATTGTCTAAATCATTCTCCTAAATGATCATATCCATGAATCATTCCATCAATTCCATTTTTTTTACTCCAATCTACTTTCATAGCCTTGTCAGCCTGATGTCAGTTATTAGCCAGGAACTCTTTTTACTCTCATAGTGGAGATTCCCTTCATGTCTTTCCAAATTGAAATTGTTCTGTTTTCCTCTTTCAAGGTTTAGTGTTTCATTTTAATGGATCACTTTCTCCAGCCTCTTAGAAAGAGTGCAAGAGACATAATTCTTTGTTACCCTACGTGACTAAAATATCTTTCCTCATTCTTGATTGAGTATATCTTCCAATACACCATTGTCCCTTTGAGTTCTAAAGGTTTGAAGTTGAATGAACAGGAGAGAGAGTTTCTTTGAGAAAAGCTAATAAAGTACTTTCACATCCCCCCCCCTTCTTCCTTCTCCCAAAGGAAGAGAAGATAAGGTTATTGGTCTTTTACCATGAGCCTATAGAGTAAGTACTCGAGAGGACTACTCAGCAAGTTTAACTTGTGTCATCCAGAGTTTTTAGGAGGTATTTAGTCAATGCCATTAACATCTGGAAAGTATAAAGGTGAGATACTATTATGGATGGCTAGCTTCTCTGACCTCAGTATAAGTTGAGGTGGCTCTATTAGAAAACAAAAACAAAACTACATCTACAGGCATGCAAATTTTGGTGAGGGCTGAGGATAAATATTTTCACTGAGCCAGAGTCATCTTGAAGAAAACTTCCCCAAGATAGGGTTGGCAGATCCTCTGCCAACCAAGGCAAAGAGTCATCAGCGTAAAAGGACAGAGGTGGGGTTAAGATGTAACAAGATCTCAGCCAGATATGTATAACCCATGTAAATAAAATTTGTATCATTCAAGTCTTCATGAAAGTGTTCCGGAGTGAAAATCAGCATTGAACACATGCCAGACTAAAAAATCATCAAAGCTAGATTGCTTTGTACTGATAAATACAGTCCTGATCCTTATGGATTAAAATCCAGTACTATGGTTATTAATATTGCTTCCCAAATAGATCCAGATATGACCACAAGGAACTCTTTCAGGCTGGATCTGGTATCCCTTTCATCTGATCCCCATTTTTTTTTTCTTCTTTTACTATGTTTGTACATTCTGGTCCCACACAATGCTTTAAAACTCCTCCTGCATTTTTTTTTTTTCTGCTACAGCCCTGAAATGACAGTTTCTCTATTTCTCTTATTGGAGAATGTATTCAAAAACCAATGTCTGGACACTAGATGTTCTCTTGGGCAACTGAGCTAGTGACTGCTTCAATCCTCTCCTTTCAGTGTTGGAGTTGGGAAATTTTTGCATGTACACTAAACCCTTACTCACACATCTACACTGCCATTTATTTATGCATCTATCTATTTGTAGGTTTGTATTTTTAATTAGTTGCTACTGGTACTAACCTAATTCAACATCACAGGCTTAATTCTACATTTTGTTTATTTGTAACCCCTTTTTCTAATAGTGAAAAACATACTGAAAACCTTTAAAGGACTTTCCTTTATACTCACAATAATATTATTGTCATGGGTTACAAGTCCTGCTTGCCGTACTCTTGCTGTTATATACTCTGCTCTGAGCTCATTGGCTTTACTTCCCTGGCTTGAAAGCCTTTGTTCGATTGCAAATCTGGTTATTTGCTATAGAGATGCCTTCCTGTGTTCTGTGTCTTGTTGGCTCAACTCAAATGTCACCTTCTCTAAGAAGGATGCCATTCCTAGCGTTGACCTAAAAGTGACACTCTTCCTATATCTCTATCATATCATCCTGGTGACTCCATTTATTGTACTCCACAGTAACTAAAATTATCGTTTATATCGGTTACTTGATTATAATCTGTCTCCTGAATTGTAATGTGTCATGAAAGAAGAAACTCCTCTCTTGTTATCTTTATACCTACACAGCATAGAATGACTCCTGACGTATAATAAAGAGTTAATAAGCATCTAAAGAATGGAGCATAGAGTGACCAACAGTCAGCATTGGGAGTCTGTTCCATCAAGATTTGACACCGTGAATTTGCTATCATACCAATGTATACAATTGTGAGAATTCAGTATCTCCTGTGTGGGAGAAGAAAGGTGGAGTTAGGTGGATCTAGGATTGTCATTTTGCCAAAAGAATACAACAAAAAGATAATAGATTACGACTATGAATGTTGGCAAGAAAAAGCTGGGCAGCAGAAGCGGGGGATGTGAAGCACAAAGGATGATGTGGATGCAAGCTTTCCAGAATTATTAGTCGAAGCAGTATGCTGCTGGGGGTGGGGGGTGAGGGAGAAGAGATTGGAAGGCAGAGGGACTTAGATCTTTCCAAAATTACATGTTCTATATTGACTAATTGGATTTATGGTTATACCATAGAACAGGTGGGCAGCAAAGAATGTCATTTGTAATATCCTGGCCTCTACTAAGTTTTGGAAAGAGAAACAGTTTGGAAAGAGTAACAGTCTCTGTACTTGTGGAAGATAGATGTCTTGGGACTCTGTAGGAGTAAACATTGGTCAGTTTCTGAATTGCTAATTAGTACATAGCTATCTTGGTAGAATACCTTAATACGTTATAATGTAAGCAGCTATGATAACTTTACTTTTTGTCTTCCTCCAGCCCATACGGAGATGAATCTTGCTAAAATTAAATCTTCCTGGTGGCTGCAATTAGATCAATGAATGCAGTCCCTGTCTTTTCCTGCTGCAATTAACTATGTCTGATCATTTCCCAAGAATGAGTTTTGAAGTCATATGTGTTTAGACGAAGATACAGTGGGCAGATGATCTGTGAGGTTAATAGTGAAAAACCAGAGAGAGACTGAGACTGTGATCCTTGACCTGTCCTAATGGGAAACAAACAAACAAACAAACAACAACAAAACAACTTAAAAGACCCAAACTGTCCAGAATGACTGGAACCTAATAGAATGAATTGAATGAGACATAGATATTTGTTTTCTTCTAAATTTCATGATCTCTTTCAGGCCACTAAAGTACACTTTACTTCACTAGGAGTAATTTACTAAATGTATTCTGGAGGAATCCCTGAGTCCATGTTTCACTGAAAATGAGCAATTTATTCCTTTCTTGTAGTAAGAGGCCCAACAAATTATATAGGAATAGGGGAAGAAGAAATGTCATTAAATGTATTGAACTGGTTGAAGTAGTGGTTTTCAAACTGTGTTCCAAGGTCAGAGGCCAATCGCAGAAGAGCAAAGCAGAGGCAGGTTCAAATAGATCAGCTCCATTTTTAACTGGTTTTTACATTCAGCTTCTACATGGTATTAAATTTAAAAAACAGGATTCTGCTCTACAGTAAATTAGGAAATCATTGGTCTTCTAATGATAGAAAAGATGAAATGTCTTGAAAATATACCACATGGCTACATTCAAATACTACATAACATATCAATAAACATAATATTTTAAATCTCTATAGCTATAATTTAAAAACTGTTTTTGTATGTCTAATTTAGTAACTTTATTTTTTCATGTTTTTTAATGTTTATTTATTTTTGAAAGAGAGAGAGACAGACCTCTCTCTCAGTGTTAGCAGGAGAGGAGCAGAGAGAGGGAAACCCAAAATCCAAAGCAGGCTCCAGTCTCCAGGCTCCAGGCTCCAAGCTGTCAGCAAAGTGCCCCACATGGGGCTCAGACCCAGGAACCATGAGATGGTGACCTGAGCAGAAGTCGGACCCTTAACCGACTGAGCCACCCAGGCGCCCCTAATTTAGTCATTTTAAAACAAAAAGGAAGTAAGAAAGCAAAAATGAAAGGAAGGGAGGAAGACAGGTTCGTCTGGATTCCAGTCTCAAATTTATTCCTTTTCAAGGTAAAATATTCATTGACAATTCTTAAAGTCTAGGACAACATGATAATTGATTTTAACTGGCATGTGATTATTTCTTTTTATTCACAAAGCTAATAAAACATTGCTTTTAAAAAAAGAAAATTTCCCTAGAAGGAGGAATCAAGTAATACTAAAATTAACTAGAACATACTAAGGACCCTATGAATATTTGTTAAATAAATAAATGATGAGAAAAATCTCAAGAAAAGATACAAAACTATCATTGCATTCATTTAAATATAAGAAGATTATTAAAATTTTGTGAAAATACATATTTCCACACTTTGTTAGGAAAATTTTTACCTTTCTCTTGGTTCTCAAGAAAAAGACTTACTCGGTTCTCTTTTTTTAAATTAAGGTGACATTCAGCAAACATACTTTAAAGTGAATAAATCAGTTGGATTTATTACCAGATTCACAATGTTGTGTAATCCCTATCTGTATCCAATTCCAAAATATTTTCATCATCCCAGAAGAAAACCCGTACCCACTAAGCCATCATTCTCTGGTACCCTCTTGCCTCAGCCCCTGGCATCCACTAATTTGTTTTCTGTCTCTGTGGATTTATCTATTCTGGATATTTCATATAAGTGAGATCATGTAATATGTGAGTTTTTGCAACTGACTTATTCCATTCACTATAATGTTTTGGGGCTCATCCTTGCTGTAGCGTGTATCAATACTTCATTCCTTTTTATTACTAAAAATGTGCCACTGAATGTGTATACCACAATGTGTTTGTCTGTTCATTGGTTGAAATATTTGGACTGTTTCCACTTTGGGTTACTGTAAACAGTACCACTCTGAACATTCATATACAAATATTTTATTGAATACTTGTTTCCAATTTTCCAGGGTATACATCTAAAATGGGATTGCTTGGTCATATGGTATTTCTATTTTTAATTTTTGGAGGAACCACCAAACTGTTTATCACAGTGGCTGCACCATTTTACATTCCCCCCAGCAAAGTGTGAGGGTTCCAATTTCTCCATATCCTCACCAACACCTGTTATTTTTCCATCTGGCTGTCTTTAAATCAAACATTCCTGTGATTAAATATAATTACTAGTTTTATAGGGGAAGAAATTATTCAAAAATGAATTTTCTTTTCCACATAGTTGCTTTGCTATTTTTCCAAAACTGAACTCCTTACTCCTCTTCATTCACTGTATATAAAAGAATAGTTTCTGGCTTTATTAAGGCCCAAATGTAGAACACCATATCATTATACTGTGGGGACCTGCTTTCTTTAAATGGAATGTCAGGATTCATTAGAGGCCCAGGTAATATTCCTAGTTTTTATCACTTCCCCCTTCGTTTCCATAATGCCATATGTTTTCCTTTCTACTAACTGCTTTCCATGTAGAGTATCTAGGTCAGTTATAGTGAATGTTGAGAAAAAAAAAACAGGGAACAAACACAAAGATGTGAATTGGAAAATGTTTTGAAAAATCACAGTTTACACAGCTATATCCATACTATATGCTGTTTCACATATGTGTACAGAATTATTTCATGGCATAAGAAAATGTAAGGCTCAGAACAATAGAAATATGGATATTTTGGCCCATTTTTGGCATTTTACCATTATTTTATTTGATTTTGTTGGTAATGTTGCTTTTCGTTCATAGAATTTTATTTTTCTGCTCCATGGCTACTTTATCATCTAGAATTGGTTGTTTAGGTGACTCTAATGTGGCCACATATCAGTTTAATACATTTCTGCTCAAGCAGTGATCAGTCACACACCACCTGCCAAGCATTGTAAACGATCACCAAGTAGACAATTTTGACAGGCTATTCCTGGGAGATTCCTGTGCTGTTTTGTAACAGGCGGTAGCCCAGCGGGATCACAGTCTAGGAATGTAAACCCAAAAGCAAGAATGAAAAAAGAGGGAAATAAAGAGGGAAGGTGACTAAGCACAGGTTAAAATCTTTAAAAACTAGAAATAAGGGTTGAAAGATTATAAAAAATAGACACACCAGAGAGAAACAGATTATGGGTTGGCCTCAGAATTAGAAAGAGAAGTTAAATAGATCATACAGCATGATGAACAAGGTAAATTAAATGCATGGCAAACAGAAATGCAGAAAATAACAAAGGGGAAAATATAGCATTTGGCAAATTTTGTCAAATTAAGTTGGAAGGATAGAGGATATAAAGTCTAACTTAACAGAAATAAGCAAGGAAACCCAAGTTGCATACAAACAAAGCAATAATTCCTAAAGTCTGTAGTTCATTGATAGAACACCTGCCTTCCCTGTGTGAAGCTTGGGGTTTCATCCCATCATTACACATTTCCATGCACTTGTGGAAGAAAAGTCAATATATTTTGGTTCTTAAAGAATGGCATGCTATGTAGAACTTTTACGTATGTAATACATAAAGTAAAAAATTATTTATTTTTTTCTCCTAACCTGTGGAAAACATATTAATTTGTATTTATTGATATTTCTTAAATATGTCCTTCCTCTGAGACAGAATAATGTGTCTTTATGATGTACTTATGAAGAAATAGTGCTAAGCAAATCATAAACATAACCAAAAGAAAGATTATTTCTTTAAGGGTCCTGTTAAGACTTGTGGGCTGGACTTCAAACGCATGACGTGGACACCCAAAGGTTTGTTCCCATTTGACTGGGAGTGGTGTGGCAGGTGGGAAGACCGCAGACACACTCTGCTTCCTCCTGTCACACTGAACAGCTTGGAGAACCCACAAGCAAAGAAACTGGGACTGTTGCCTTGAATCCCGTTCAAGAAGAAGACAATGGTGTCTTTGTGCTTGCTTCTGCCCAAGGGAGAGTCTTGTGGGCACGGGATCTGTTACTGAAAACCTGCCTAGAAGGAAAACATATTTGAGACCAGACACTGGGTAATTGGAGATTCAAGCTTTTGTGAACTAGAACCTACAGGGGACAGCCCTGATTTGATTGGTAAATATCTGTTCTCATTAAACTGTATGGTAATATCTTCTTTTGGTGAAGACACTGAAGCTGGCTTTGTGGGAGGAAGCTATTCTAGTGTTACACTTGTTCACCTCATTTTTGAGTGCAGAACGAACAAGATAAAGTCACAAAGACAGAAAGTCCAGGGACACAGAAAAAAAAATGACTGAATAGTTCTTTGAAGAGAGGGTGGAAAATGTTGTAGAGTTGTACTAATGTGGGGGTTGTGATTAATATGTTAGAGTCAAAAGAAGTTTGCATGAGGAGTGTCAAATAGCTATTTAATCTGCCTCTTTAGAAAAATAATGTTATGAGAATTGAAGAGGTATCTTCTAATTCCAGAAACTCCACCATTAATTCCTTAGAATTTAAATAGAACCCTATATTTATACACTACATGGATTCATTGTTTATAAACCAGTTTAAACAAAACGTGTCCATAATGAAGTCACAACAATTCCATAAATGTAGTGTGACTAGCTATTCACATAAAGTTAGTTTAACTCTATTATAGCTATTAATAGATGCCTTCAAAATAAGGTATTTCTGACCTCTGTGAATTTAAGGTATAGCAGAACTAAGCATAGACAGATTCAATTCATTAGGTAAAGAACTAGGTAAAGAACACACCTTGCCTGGTCACACCACGGTACACCAGTTTTATGACTACAGATATGTTTGGCCCATGAATTCAGACACCTCTCTTAAGGTCAACAAACTAATGTTGACATTCATTGATGATTATAGTTTACTAAACAGAATAAGTGTTTTATAACAAATTTGAGTACTATGCAGGTATAATTACAATTTAAATTCTTGGTAGTCACCAATACCTTCTTACTTAGTCCTGATGACACCTTAGCCCAATTGACGGTTCTGTAAGGATGCTTTTGTTCCTTGAATTCATGATAATTATATTCTACACAGGATTCTGCTGAAAAATGTCAGACTGGTCATTTGCTTTCGTCAGAATTGATGAGAAAATTCCAAAACCACTTAGCAACTGAGAAAAACATGGATCTTTGGCCAGACCAACCTGAGTTTAAATCTTGTTTCTGTGGCTTTGGACAAGTAACATGACCCCTCCAGTCCTTGGACCCCTCAGTACAAAATGGGTCTTCACCATTCAGAGTCACTTGAGGATTGGAGACATCTTGCTCAGAGCCTGGTGCAGAATAAGTACCTGATAAATGGCAAATTTATTTTCTTTCATTTTTTTTCTCCCTCCAACTGTTCTAGGTTCAATCTCAAACCCGCTATGACTTTCTTTCTCAAACAGATTTTACTAATCTGATTTTTATTGCTCTATTTCTTAAATAAATTGTTAATCCTAACATCTATGTAGAAGAGGGATTCTGGCAGCAAGGGTCTGTGAGGTGTGTAGACACAAATGACAAGTACTGGGTACATATTTCTCCCACAAAATACCTTCTACTGTAGCTGCAGTAGGGGTTTTATCAGTACTAACTTATGTGGGGGAAAACATCTTCTAGGCTAAGTGTGGCTTGAACATACAATTAATAAAAATGTCCTTTACTAATATATTTAGTGTGTCTTCACTATTTCAGAGGCAGATGAATTCAAAAGCCGTTTCTTTGCTAAATTCTGAATTATCAGTATTTCACTTACTATGTTAAATGTACTAGATATGTTTTCATAAGTGTAATGCATTTATTACCTGGTATACCATCACCCCTTCAAACCTATTAAGATAAACTTGAACCCCATTTTATGCACATGTATAATTTTCTAAGAGTTAAAAAAATTTGTTAATGTTTATTTTTGAGAGAGAGAGAGAGAGGGAGGGAGAGGGAGAGAGAGAGCATGAGTGGGAGAGGGGTAGAGAGAGAGGGTGACACAAAATCTGAAGCAGGCTCCAGGCTCTGAGCTGTCAGCACAGAGCCCGACACGGGGCTCGAACTCATGGACAGCAAGATCATGACTTAAGCCAAAGTCAGCCGCTCAACGAACTGAGCCACTCAGGCACCCCTCTAAGATTTATGAAAGACTTATTTGAAAATATTTATTACAATTTAAGAAAATTCTCAAGAGTTTATATTTAAATGGTCCGTTCTAGTTCCAGCGTTTTATTTACACACGTGCTATGTCAACCCATTTGTGAATCTCAAGATTATATGTTAATCTTCACTAAAATTCCGTCATTCATTCAGGATCCATGCTTGAAGTAAACTTAATTAAGACTTTGGTGGGAGTGGTGGAGTGGAGGGAGATTTACACTGCAGCAACACCAACCATTTCCAAATAGACGCTGACCACCATATTCTTTAAGATTCTTCTGGCTATCATGCTACTTGTGGCTTTCACTGGCACTGTATTCCAGGGAATGACTATACATAAACTACCTCACTCAGTTCTTCTCATTCCACAACATTTTCTCTGTTTTGTTTTCTTAATTCAGTCCCTCTAATTGTTTTCTAAAGGAGGCCTCTCGTGTTGTACATCACTGTATTATCTAAAGTTGTTGGTCAGAAAAAGTCTTTAAATTCCTTTAGGCAGCTTTGGTTGAGTTATCTTTGGCAAAAGGCACAGTTGAGCCAGTTTGATCTTGCAGTGGGTACTATGATGTGCCACCAAGATTCTCCTTCAAGAAGGACTTCTTCCATAGCCACTGGTCATGTCTCTGTGGGTCCTGGAATTGGCTCAGGCATAGAGAATCTCCTTGGCCAGGGTGAGGCTGCCAGTCTAGGGGCAGCTCAGAACTAATAACTGGTTTGAGTGGACATATAAAGGCCTAACCACTCACTTACACGCAGGAGATTTTAACAGGCCACCTCAGTCCTGGTGCTCCCTGAGGGACCAGCTGTCTCAACTGAAGTCTTTGCTTTGATCATATTACTGTTCAATCCCTCCCTGTCCTCAACCCTGCTTTCCTCCTTTCTTTTCCATAGTTGTTTTTCCAAAGACCACTCTCTAATCAACTTTCTAAATGGAATTTTTCATCTTAAAGTCAGCTTCCGGACAACACAACATGCAACAGTGCCTTATTAGGAATATGTAGTAAGTAAAATAAAGATGTTGGAGAGGGATGGAGAAAACCTTAGTGTGGAGAGACCTAAAAAAACAATTTAGGATGAGAGAGGGAGTATGAAGCAGAATAATTAAGGTTTGCAACACTTAAGAATGAAAATTTTAGTTGTAACATCTTGGCAGTATCAGTCTGGTAATAGGAAAGCAAGTAGCGACTGATGCTGATAAAATAGTAAGAAAGGAAATGATGTGTATTAAAAAGTGTCATTCTACTACAGGAATATTTCTCTATAGTAATCAAAGTGGCATAGTAGGATTTAAATTATTTTGTGCTTCCAGCAGTTTTGAAGTACACGATGTTGTATTTTCATGAGACACAATTTTTGGTTCATTGATACAAGTCCAAAGATTCTTATTCTTCGCCTAAATATAGCAGCAGAGGTTAAATGCCTAATTACGAAAACAAGGAATATTTTAACAGCCTATTTCAAAAATGATTCCCAAAAGACATTGGCTGTGAAACCATCAAAAGATATTTCCTTGTGTTTGGTCACGGTAGGTTTACATCTGGCATTTGGTCAATCACTCATTAAATATTAATTATCATTATTTATGCAATTTCAATGTTCTTTTGCCCTTTTAATGGGGGAAAACCTGAAGGAAAGGGATCTTCGTAGGACAGGTTCTTTCTTACTAATCTGTCAATGCTTATCCAAGTTAAATAAATTTATTTTTCACATTTCCTTTATCCTATTAAGCCTGAAATAGAAACAGTGAATTAAGTGCAAAGAAAAGATCTTTACTTCTTATCTTGCAATTTTGCTCCAAATAAAGAAAAGATATTCTGGTAATTGCTATTAATATAAAGAAGAAATCACAACACTCTTTAGCATTTCCTGAGTCTGCATTTTCAGGTTTTTTTTAAAATATATTTTATTTATTTTTGAGAAAGAGGGAGACACAGAATCCAAAGCAGGCTGAGCTGTTAGCACAGAGCCCGACAGGGGGCTCAAACTCACGGACCATGAGATTATGACCTAAGCTGAAGTTGGACGCGTAAATGATGGAGCCACCCAAGGACCCCTTCAGTCTTTTTTTAAGTGTCAAATAACTTTCAAATAACATAATCCTAAATTAAGGAGTTTTATACACAGAAAGTTATGCATATGTCTAGCATTTGCTAAAATATGCTACACAAATTTGGTTCTTCAATGCGCCAAGACTTTAAAAACCATTCAGTGAGAAGGCAGAAATCTGGAAATATTTTGGAAGAGAAACATGTCTCAATGAAGTCATATAATTCTTTTTTCCCAATACACACTTGAGCCTCTTTTTTGTGCCAAGCATACACATTAAGGATTTCAGAAGTAAACATGACCTCCTGCCTACTCAGCAGGAGCTTGCCTTCTAGTAAGAAGACTAATGAAAAGTTAGCAATTATAATATAGTGAAAAAAGTACTGCAACAGATCTCTGCATGGAGGGTAGAGAGAAGAAAGGACTAATTAATCCATCCTGGTGAAGCGGGCATGGTTAAAGAACACTTGCTTATGAAGTCTAAAAGAATGTTAGTCTTGCACAGGTATGAAGCGGAAGAGGGAATAACCCTGGGATAAGAAGGAAAAATATGTTCAAAGCTGGAAGTTGTGAGGGATCTTGACATATTCTGAGAATGTCAAGTGTGTCATATTACTGGGCAAAAAGGGATGTGTGTGTGTCTCTGTGTGCGTGTGCGTGAGTGTGCACATACGTGTGTGTGTGCATGCGTGCATGTGTGCGTGGCAGAAGATGAGACTGAACATGCATCTCATGAGCAATTAATGAAGGGTCTTGTATACTCTGTTAAGAATTTTAACTTCATTCTGAAGTCCATGGAGGCCCAAAGAAAGATATTCCAAGAATTGTATTCAGGAAAGATAGAAGCACTAGGACTTCAAGAGATTGAGGGAGGCTAATCTGTTGCATACTTATAGCCCTGAGGCAGTAGAAGGGTCTGTGTGGCTAATTCTTTTCAGGGGCCCTGCTTATAAATAACACATAAGACCAGACCTCCTTAGATCACCTATACCAGAGGCTCTCAATGAGAATCACCGAAATATGCGCTTTCATTTGTCCAAAGAGGTCTCTGGGTATGGGTATCTTAAAAAGCTCTTTTGGTGACTCTAATAGGCATTAAAGGTTGGAGCTGCTAACTTTCCCTATGACATGGGAGGTAATAAACAGACTGTTGTAAAGTTTATAAGGATTGGGGAAAAAATAGAATTGTAAAGTTCCGATATATGGGATATACGTAGCCCCCCATAGTCTAACACTTATAGTAGGTGTTAAATAGGAGTTGTAATAAATAAATGCATTTTAAAAGAAGGTTTGTGAGCTAAAGTAAAACAATTAGATGAAGTCAGTGTTGAGGGATACCATTCCCCCAGGACACTGTACACACACCTTTCTGTAAACATCCTCTGCATTTTTATGTAAATGTGCCTCTGCTTTCTAGAATAACCTCTCTCAAACTGCTCACATCTTACCCATGCTTCCAGTCCACTTGGCTGGGTCTTTCCCAACACCACCTTTGCATCTAGGGAAGAACGGATTGTTGCATTTGCTAAGCACCTCGATCACAGGTTTACCACACTGATAAAGCACCAAGTTCACTGTGTCCGCTGTGCCTGCCAGACTGTGCACAGCAGGAAGAGTAAGACCCCTTGAATCCTGTCTGCAGTGCCTAACAGCACATGTTTGTTGAATAGCTCTGAGACCCGAAAGGGAAAGAAGAAAGTTGCAGATTATGTATTCAAAGCTACATAATGGGGAAGGTGCATGAGCAGAGAACAAAGGGGCTGCATGCCATTCTGAGAAGTATTTTGCTTGACTGAGAGACTTGACAGAGTTGGAACAAAAACATTTTGATTATGATGCAGATTGAGAGGGAGGGAAATCATCCCACGTTTTCTACCTGTGGTGGACTTGGGCTGTTGATCTGAGTTCAAGGGACAGAGGGGCCCCACATTCCTAGCTTCAATTTGCATCAAGGCTGTGTGGAGTAGCAAACAGGTCCTCATGGAAATTCTCAAAGCTTTTTGTGACCTAAACTATAAACAATTACTTGGTGAAACTTGGAATACATCAGCTGCTACTGTCTACTCTTTTGTGGCTTCTACACAGTAAGAAGCTTTTCTTTTTTTTTTTTTCTTATTTATTTATTTAGTTAGTTATTTAGTTATTTAAACTTGAGACTTTGGAAGCATAGACAGGCAAAGGAAAATCCAAAACAAACAAACAAACCTTCTTGTACCACTTTGTACAAGAAAAACAAAACAGAAACACCCGCCAGAAACAAAGCCACTATGTATGAGGGTACTGTTACATTTCTGTGCCTGAAAGCAGAAGTTCAGACTCAGTCTTTTTTCAAAAAAATTTTAATGTTTATTTTTATTTTTGAGAGAGAGAGAGAGAGATCATACGCACATGCAAGTACAGGAGGGGCAGAGAGAGAGGGAGACACAGAATCTGTAGCAGGCTCCAGGCTCCAAACTGTCGGCACAAAGCCCGATGCGGGGCTTGAACCCACGACCCATGAGATCATGACCTGAGCTGAAGTGGGACACTTAACTGAGCCACCCAGGTGCCCCTAGACTCAGTCTTTAAACACACCCCTGGTGATAGAGCACATTATGTCACTCCCACATCTATTGGTGTAGATAATTTGAATGTGCTTGTATTAAGCATCATGTCTTCAGTTTTCTTCACAATTTATTTCTGGATTTATACATATCAAATCAAATCCATTCTTTACTTTTCCTTAACATACGGTGCGGTTATGTTGGGAAAGTAGAATATTCTCCCCTCTTTAGGATATCAGAATCTCTACCATTTGAAGATTATTAATTTTGGAACTAATACAAAATCTGTATCATAAACTGTTTTGTAATGTGCTAGAGATTAATAAGCCTCTGAGGTATTGCAATATTTGGTAACAGTGAAAGACATATAGATGTTTGAGATTGAAAATATACAAACATAATATGTAAGATCTAATTAAACCTAAATCTTCAGATTTTATTTTCTACAAAGTCACTATAGAAGAACTTCTCATTAAGGATTAGAAAAAACTGAATAAAAAGCCAGCTTCTTATTTTGTTCTTCTTTCCTGCTGATCTGATTTTAAAATGAAGTTCAGATGTCAAAGCTACTGTTGAGATAAAATAAGAAGTTTGATTCGATTCTGCCGTCGATACACTGTGCAACCATGGAATAGGCCTTTAACCTTTTTGAAATTCGCATTTACTATGTCAAAAAGGACTTTATTATGAGGTTAATAAGATCATGTCCACAGAGTATTTTAAGCTCTTTTATTTTCAGAATGTTAAGCAAATGTGAGGTTTTATTATCATTATCATTATCATTGGCTTCAAAGGGAATTTGGCTTTCATAGCTCTGTGGGGTGAAAAAAGATAAGAGCCTGGCTGCTGGTGTTCAAATAAACGTCAGGGTTAAAATTCAAGGAGAAGGTGAAGAGACAGGGAGAAAAGCCCTGTTTCATTGATACATCGGTAATGAGAGCTACCTTGAGCAGGATTGAATCCTAAATAAACTATCAGGGCAAATTATACATTCTCTCTCTCTCTCTTTTCTCTCACAGGCTCAATCTTCTAAATTCATTCCTCTGTTATTCAATTTAATATATTACTCATCCTCCTATGTTAAATTCAAAAGATAAGTAAAATCATTCTAAATGCATTCCTGACTGTCATTCTTACCGCATACTTTAATAGAATTTCCCTACATGTTCAATGTTGCATATATTAATAAAAAATACAGCAGACCACTTCTGTTAGATTAGCCCAAAGCACAGTTTGGTCCTAAGAAGTAACATCTGTAATCTCTCAATTTGAAATGGATGGTAATATTGAGAGGAAAATCTTAACTTCTTAAGGTGGTGGGTACTCCAGTGGTAGTGAAATAAAAAGTGATACATTTTTAACATAGTTTAATATTTGAATTTTCTTTTGCTCAATGAAAAGCAAAAGAAGAGAAAACTACTGCTCATCGAAATGTAAATCGCAGTCAATGATACTTGTAGAAATAAATGAAATAAATGGACAAACAGCAGGAAAAATAAAAATGTATTACCTCTGTATAGCCATTTGTCTTCTGGTAGCATGAGTAAAGCTTAAGTCAGATACAATTAAACGGACTGAAGCTTTAACAGTGACTTTTGAACTGCTTGAATTAACAAAATCAATCCTCATAAATTAAGCTATCAGTGATCTATGATATAATTAAGTTCCATAATCAAAAAATGCTACCGTGCATGCAGGGTCACTGTGCTGTTTCTAACACTGAATTGTAACTGCTGCTGGCTAACTCTTCCTGCAGGGCTGTGTAAAACTCCATCTGGCACACTAGAAACTCACACCATACACGGTTTCTTTTCCATTCTTCAATTTAGGCTGACATCTGGTGGTCTAGGGAAATGACAAGTAATGCTTCTGAATGTAAACCATTCACAAATGTGGCTTTTTTTCAGTTTTCCCTTTGTCTTTCTGAAGTGTTTGAAATTGCAACCAAACCAGTTAATTACGTGGAAATTCACATAGAATAACAATTTAAACAGCAGAACAATGAGTGAAGAAAGTGACCTTCACGTGATGAATTATATACCTATAAGTAAATCGAACTCTGTAGTGACTAAAAAGCATCAATAGAAAGCACCACATATTGGCCAATTAGACCCACTCAGAAAGGGTACTATTTAATGGCACCACACTGGGGATCATAATGGAAATGTTCTACATGTAAGATTTCCTCCTTTCTTTCTCCTTGTCAGGATAGTTGCAGGGAGGAAAAATGAGAATGAGGGGGAGGGGTGGAAGGAGCTACACAGGGAGCTACTGTGTACAGTCAGAAATTGATGTTTAAACAGGCATAAGGTAGTGTTCAAAAGCATTTATCTTTTATTTTTTCTTTGGGAGGAAGGGGGCACTTCCAGCAGTTAGTGGCAGTCCAGATGGCAAAACACATTGGGCCAGAAGCAGGAACAATTTAACTTTCCCTATGCTTAGGATTAAAAAAAAAAAATACTTCCAATTAATTTACTGTGGTACATTCCACTAATTACCAAATTGTGGAGGAACAGAATGATACACTGTCAACTCTATGACTTTCATACCATTTGTACAATTTACCAGCATAGAAAAAGAGAAAAGAAAAAAAGCTGTTGTGATTTTTCTCACGTACAGCGCTTAACTATAGCATTCTATAGTATTTTGACTATGAAGAGACTTCATAAGTGGGTTTTCTTGTGGTCAGATTTTGACTTTTATCTGTGTGTCTCTTGCAGTGATTGTAAATAGTACAGGCAATAAATATAATGTTCAACTGACTTTATTCTATCTCCCTATTTATAAAAGTTTCTAGATTGGCAGAATGGTAGACAGACCTCCCTGTAATGAAAATCAACCACAAAACAGGATAAAACTAAACAACAACCACACACACACACACACACACACACACACCACGAAAAAGACTTTCACCTTGTTCAAGAAAGACCATTGTGAATGTTTGGTTTGGTCCCTGTTTCCACTTAACCTTGTGACTCACAAAAGGTTATTGGAAGGAGTGCCAATTAGGTTGGCACTTTTGAAACATGGCCAGGTTCCTCTAGGAGGTAGCCTCAAGCTGCCAATACCTAATCTCATAAAGGTCACTGAGAAGTTCAAATAAAATTGCTTTTAGTTACTATAAAACTCACCTGATGTGAAATGAGTTCACAAAAGGTAAAATGTTTCCATCTGCTCTCACCAGTCCTTTCTGCCTTCTTGAGGGTGTAGTTTCCTTCTAACCAGTGACATCAGATTTCTCAAGAAAGAAGGATTTGATTTTCTTTTAATAAACTTGCAACTACTTATAAACTTTTTGAAAAGGAGAATGAATATATGTTCTGTAAGAAAAATGTCTATAAAAAAATGTCAACTGGAAAGGCAATGCCGTTTTTGGTAGACTTGATGTGGCTATTACACTTGTTAAAGGGTTAGGGCAGAGAAAAATTTAGACTGATTTTAGGAGTACTCAAGGAGTCTTTGTATCTCTTGCAAATATCTTGCACTGATTACTAATGAATGAGATCTCAAATTAGAGATTGGTTCTTTTGGCTTTGGGCTTTGTGGCCTCCCTGAATGTAATATTGTTCCAAGGAATCCCTTCTGGGAAATGTATCTCCTTTTTATCAGCTTCAGTTTCTTTAGGAAAAAAGTTAATAACGTAACTTCCATTTCTTCTAGCTGCTCTGGTCCAGTTATAAAAAATGTGCCATGTTCCCAGTAAGTAAAACTATTTCATTGGAAACAGAGTATCCTTATCTTCTTCAAAGACTTTTCTGCAGAGTCCCCAAGAAGTCCTTCCTGAATGCTCTTGTGTAAGTCCTCTATTCTGAGACCTCCATTGCTGAGTCACCCATAAGAAGCTTCCTCATCAGCTCTGTCAGCACCACTGCTCACTTACTATCACCTCTTTCACCACTGCTTCCTGCAGCTGCTGAAGCGGCTGGCACCAACAGAAACCACAAGTGCCAACACTAGACTTGTCCACACGAACACTTGTGCCATTGCCCACAGATGAGGTTGTGGCTTTGGCTTTGGAGCACAATGGCAAAAATCCCTTTCTGGTTTCAAATTTAAATTACCTTTCTTCCTTCCTTCGTTCTTTCCTTCCTTCCTCCCTGTTGTCTCTTGGTTTGTTATGATTTCAAATACCCTTATGACTTAAGCAACATTGCTTTGATCTAAGGATGACTTTGTTCACATTGAGGGAGCTGTGTCAAGATGTTGTCACTGACATTAGCTGTTGATAAGCACTCAGTAGCCCAACTGTTGATTTAGTGGGCACCACTGAAGTCTTGTCGATAATAAATGGAAGAGCTTCTACTATGTAATTGACATTTAAACTTTAAATACCAAGAATTTGTGAGGACTTACTGGCAGCGTTAAGTCTGGGCCAGTCTACTGTTGGCTGATCTAAATAGGTCTCCAAAGATCTTGCAACCCTGTTTCTGCAGGGGGCAAGACGCTCCTGTGCATCAGTGGTGTTAAGCCACGCAGTAGTCTCAGGAGGGGAAGGGACATCTGTTCGTGGACTGGTGAGGCTACGCCTCGTAGGCAGCGGTACAAACTGTGTGACAGTCCTTGGAGTGACAACCTTCAGAGCAGCCCACTTTGCCTGTCAGCTCCAGTGCCACCCCCCGCTGGCTGAGTACCCTGGCAGGGAGGGTCCTATGCCAGTAGCAGATCCCCAGAGTTTAGTTGTCGGAAGGGCCAAATCTACTGATTATCAACTAGTAGAAATGTACACCTCAACTAAATTTGGATTTTAGATCTTTCATTTCCCCTTTGCTCAAACAATAGTGTAATTAATCTATCATTGGTTTGAAGTATGTTATTTCTTTACTGGCTTATTATTTTTTTATTTTTCATTTTTAATATGAAATTTATTGTCAAATTGGATTCCATACAACACCCAGTGCTCATCCCAACAGGTGCCCTCCTCAATGCCCATCACCCACCCTCCCACCCCCCATCAACCCTCAGTTTATTCTCAGTCTTTAAGAGTCCCTTATGGTTTGCCTCCCTCCCTCTCCTAAATTTTTTTCCCCTTCCCCTCCCCCATGGTCTTCTGTCAAGTTTCTCAGGATCTACATAAGAGTGAAAACATATGGTATCTGTCTTTCTCTGTATGACTTATTTCACTTAGCATCACACTCTCCAGTTCCATCCACGTTGCTACAAATGGCCATATTTCATTCTTTCTCATTGCCAAGTAGTATTCCATTGTATAGATAAACTACAATTTCTTTATCCAATCATCAGTTGATGGACATTTAGGCTCTTTCTATAATTTGACTATTGTTGAAAGTGCTGCTATAAACATTGGGGTACAAGTGCCCCTATTATGCATCAGCACTCCTGTATCCCTTTAGGTAAATTCCTACCAGTTCTATTGCTGGGTCATAGGGTAGATCTATTTTTAAATTTTGAGGAATCTCCACACTGTTTTCCTGAGTGGCTGTACCAGTTTGCATTCCCACCAACAGTGCAAGAGGGTTCCCGTTTCTCCACATCCTCGCCAGCATCTATAGTCTCCTGATTTGTTCATTTTGGCCACTCTGGCGTGAGGCAGTATCTCAGTGTGGTTTTGATTTGTATTTCCCTGATGAGGAGCGACGGTGAGCATCTTTTCATGTGCCTGTTGGCCATCCAGATGACTTCTTTAGAGAAGTGTCAATTCATGTTTTCTGCCCACTTCTTCATTGGATTATTTCTTTTTTCATGTGTGGAATTTGGTGAGTTCTTTACAGATTTTGGATACTAGCCCTTTGTCCGATATGTCATTTGCAAATATCTTTTCCCATTCCATCGTTTGACTTTTACTTTTGTTGATTGTTTCCTTTACAGTGCAGAAGCTTTTTATCTTCATGAGGTCCCAAAAGTTCACTTTTGCTTTTAATTCCCTTGCCTTTGGAGATGTGTCAAGTAAAAAATTGCTGCGGCTGAGGTCAGAGAGGTTTTTTCCTGCTTTCTCCTCTAGGGTTTTGATGGATTCCTGTCTCACATTCAGGTCCTTTATCCATTTTGAGTTTATTTTTGTGAATGGTGTAAGAAAGTGGTCTAGTTTCATTCTTCTGCATGTTGCTGTCCAGTTCTCCCAGCACCATTTGTTAAAGAGACTGTCTTTTTTCCATTGGATATTCTTTCCTGCTTTGTCAAAGATTAGTTGGCCATACTTTTGTGGGTCTAGTTCTGGAGTCTCTCTTCTATTCCATTGGTCTATGTGTCTGTTTTTGTGCCAAAACCATGCTGTCTTAATGATTACAGCTTTGTAGTAGAGGCTAAAGTCTGAGATTTTGATGCCTCCCCCTTTGGTCTTCTTCTTCAATATTACTTTGGCTATTCGGGGTCTTTTGTGGTTCCATACATTTTAGGATTACTTGTTCTAGCTTCAAGAAGAAAGCTGGTGCAATTTTGATTGGGATTGCATTGAATGTGTAGACAGCTTTGGGTAGTATTGACATTTTAACAATATTTATTCTTCCAATCCATGAGCACGGAATGGTTTTTCATTTCTTTGTATCTTCTTCAGTTTCCTTCATAAGCTTTCTATACTTTTTAGCATACAGATCTTTTACATCTTTGGTTATGTTTATTCCTAGGTATTTTATGCTTCTTCGTGCAATTGTGAATGGGATCAGTTTCTTTATTTTTTTCTGTTACCTCATTATTAGTGTATAAGAATGCAACTGATTTCTGTACATTGATTTTGTATCCTGTGACTTGGCTGAATTCATGTATCAGTTCTAGCAGACTTCTGGTGGAGTCTATCAGGTTTTCCATGTATAATATCATGTCATCTGAAAAAAGTGAAAGCTTGACATCATCTTTGCCAATTTTGATGCCTTTGAGTTCCTTTTGTTGTCTGATTGCTGATGCTAGAACTTCCAGCACTATGTTAAACAACAGCAGTGAGAGTGAACATCCCTGTCGTGTTCTTGATCTTGAGGGGAAACTCTCAGTTTTTCCCCATTGAGGATGATATTAGCTGTGGGCTTTTCATAAATGGCTTTTATGATGGTTAAGTATGTTCCTTCTATCCCGACTTTCTCGAGGGCTTTTATTAAGAAAGGATGCTGAATTTTGCCAAATGGTTTTTCTGCATTGATTGACAGGATCATATGGTTCTTTTATTAATGTGAATTATCACATTGATTGATTTGTGAATGTTGAACCAGCCCTGCATCCCAGGAATGAATCCCACTTGATCATGGTGAATAATTCTTTTTATATGCTGTTGAATTCTATTTGCTAGTATCTTATTGAGAATTTTTGTATCCATATTCATCAGGGATATTGGCCTGTAGTTCTCTTTTTTTGCTGGGTCTCTGTCTGGTTTAGGAATCAAAGTAATGCTGGCTTCATAGAATGAGTCTGGGAGTTTTCCTTCCTTTCTATTTTTTGGAATAGCTTGAGAAGGATAGGTATTATCTCTGCTTTAAATGTCTGGTAGAATTCCCCAGGGAAGCCATCTTGTCCTGGACTCTTATTTGTTGGGAGATTTTTGACAACTGATTCAATTTCTTCGCTGGTTATGGGTCTGTTCAAGTTTTCTATTTCTTCCTGTTGGAGTTTTGGGAGTGCATGGGTGTTTAGGAATTTGTCCATTCCTTCCAGGTTGTCCAGTTTGTTGGCATATAACTTTTCATAGTATTCCCTGATAATTGCTTGTGTCTCTGAGGGATTGGTTATAATAATTCCATTTTCATTCATGATTTTATTTATTTCAGTCCTCTCCCTTTTCTTTTTGAGACGCCTGGCTAGAGGTTTATCAATTTTGTTTATTTTTTCAAAAAACCAACTCTTGGTTTCATTGGTCTGCTCTTCAGTTTTTTTAGAGTCTATATTGTTTATTTCTGCTCTGATCTTTATTATTTCTCTTTTCTGCTGGGGTTGGGGTGTCTTTGCTGTTCTGCTTCTATTTCCTTTAGGTGTGCTGTTAGATTTTGTAGTTGGGATTTTTCTTGTTTCTTGAGGTAGGCCTGGATTGCAATGTATTTTCCTCTCAGGACTGCCTTTGCTGATTCCCAAAGCGTTTGGATTGTTGTATTTTCATTTTCATTTGTTTACATATATTTTTTAACTTCTTCTCTAATTGACTGGTTGACCCATTCACTCTTTAGTAGGGTGTTCTTTAATCTCCATGCTTTTGGAGGTTTTCCCGACTTTTTCCTGTGGTTAATTTCAAGTTTCATAGCATTGTGGTCTGAAAGTGTGCATGGTATGATCTCAATTCTTGTATACTTATGAAGGGCTGTTTTGTGACCCAGTATGTGATCTATCTTGGAGAATGCTCCATGTGCACTCGAGAAGAAAAGTATATTCTGTTGCTTTGGGATGCACAGTTCTAAATATATCTGTCAAGTCCATCTGATCCAATGTCTCATTCAGGGCCCTTGTTTATTTAGTCTGTGTCTAGATGATCTATCCATTGTTGTAAGTGTGTAAAGTCCCCTCCAATTATCACATTCTTATCAATAAGGTTGCTTATGTTTGTGATTGTTTTATATATTTGGGAGCTCCCATATTCAGCGCATAGACATTTGTAATTGTTAGCTCTTCCTGATGGATAGACCCTGTAATCATTATATAATGCCCTTCTTCATCTCTTGTTACAGCCTTTAATTTAAAGTCTAGTTTGTCTGATAGAAGTATGGCTACTCCAGCTTTCTTTTGGCTTCCAGTAGCATGATAGATAGTTCTCCATCCCCTCACTTTTAATCTGAAGGTGTCCTCAGGTCTAAAATGAGTCTCTTGTAGACGCCAAATAGACGGGTCTTGTTTTTTTATCCATTCTGATACCCTATGTCTTTTGGTTGGAGCATTTAGTCCATTGACATTCAATGTTATTATAGAAAGATATGGGTTTAGAGTCATTGTGACGTCTGTAGGTTTCATTCTTGTAGTGATGTCTCTGGTACTTTGTGGTCCTTGCAACATTTCACTCACAGAATCCCCTTAGAATCTCTTGTAGGGCTGGTTTAGTGGTGATGAATTCCTTCAGTTTTTGTTTGTTTGGGAAGACCTTATCTCTCCTTCTATTCTGAATGACAGACTTGCTGGATAAAGGATTCTCGGCTGCATATTTTTTCTGTTCATCACGTTGAAGAATTCTGCCATTCCTTTCTGGCCTGCCAAATTTCAGTAGATAGGTCTGCCACTAGTCCTGTGGGTCTCCCTTTATAAGTTAGAGTGTGTTTATTACTAGCTGCTTTCAGAATTTTCTCTTTATCCTTGTATTTTGCCAGTTTCACTATGATATGTCGTGCAGAAGATCGATTCAAGTTACGTCTGAAGGGAGTTCTCTGTGCCTCTTGGATTTCAATATCTGTTTCCTTCCCCAGATCAGGGAAGTTCTCAGCTATGATTTTTCAAGTACGCTTTCAGCTCTTTTCTCTCTCTCTTCTTCTTCTGGAATTCCTATGATACAGATATTGTTCCATTTGATTGCATCACTTAGTTCTCTAATTCTCCCCTCACACTCCTGGATTTTTTTTCTCTCTTTCTCTCAGCTTCTTTTTCCATAATTTTATATTCTAATTCACCTATTTTCTCCTCTGCTTCTTCAATTCATGCTGTGACCGCCTCCATTTTACTTTGTACCTCATTTATAGCATATTTTAGCTCCTCATGACTATTTCTTAGTCCCTTGATCTCTGTAGCAATAGATTCTCTGCTGTCCTCTATGCTATTGGCTTATTAGAGATATTATCCTCTATGCTATTGGCTTGTAAAATATTGTTTTAAATTACAATTCCCACAGTGACCCTGTGTTAAATAAATTATTGGCAAGGACAATCTCAGTGTGTGAGCATAATTTGCCTCAAACAAAACATCCCCATCCTTTCTTCTTTCTTTATTAAGAAAAGTGTAGCTCGACTACTATGTATAGATGCTAAGCTATTCACATAAAATGGAAATATAGTTACCATATAATATTGTAATATAATCCCCAGATTTTAAAAATAGAGAAGACTCTTGGAAGGAAGCAGGGTTCTATAAAATATTGAGGACAAGAGCCAACAATGGATCTTTTCCTTTCCAGTGGAGTAGAGCTAGGTCATTTTTAGATAACATATTCCTTCATGGTGCTATTTTTGTTGGGTAATACTTTGGTCATTCTAATCTAAATTTTGTTTCTTAGAACTGCACAGACTCATTTTCGAACTTATAAATGATGACAGGCAAAATTTAAATATCAAGTAATTATACTGTTTTGTTTATGTATATGGATTATACTCATGCCCCTCTTATTTTTCTCAGATCTTGTATGAAGTATGTTTTACAAATGTTGCCACTTGGAATACTGGATGGGAAAGGAGAAATGGAATCACTGAATCTAGGATAACGTTTTGGCTTTTTTCATTGTTCCCTCAAATACTCATGAGGGGAGATTTCAATAGAACTCTTAGCAGAATAGTTTCATTGCTTCTTTATTCTAATATATGGAACTGTTGATCATATTACAGGTATACCACTTTGCTATATATAGAAATAGTAATAAAAAGTATCTAGTAAGAATTATGTTTTTAAAAAGTAGATTTATTGTGGATAATATGTTTGAAGTTTGGTTTATGTAAAAATATAAAGAATATGCTTAAAAGTTAAAAAGCATTTATAATTTATATACTTGTCAATGGTTTGAATTAACGTTATTTTGAAATAACAATCATTGCTTCATTTTTGAAATTAAATTTGTGCCTTTAACAAATGAAATTCAGTCGTCTATCAGTGCACAGGTATTAGGGCTTCATTCCAGAAACTTAGAGCACTTTCTGTAGCTCTAACAGTTGGACCTACTATATGGGGACCCTGGTTTGAGGCCAGGGCTACTGTGCCAGTCTGTCTGGATGTCATACACACAAGGTGGCTCATCTTAGCAAGCAGATTCCATTTCCAGATGGTTAGCTTGAGTAGACAGTGAGCCTAGATGCCACTCTCATCAGGCTGCCAAGGATTCCTGGGATGGTCTAATATTTTTGTTTAGGAAAAGCAATAGCAGGATAAAGGTAGCTGTCATGGCTGCTGAAATTTCCTTGGTTCAGAGGAAACAATGTTACTTCTTTGTTAAGATGTGGGGTTTTTATTGTTACTGCTATTGTATTTTTTACCTGCGTAGTCACAGCAAGGATTAAAATGGTTGGCATTTGTTTATCTCCTTCGAGAGCCAGTGCTTTCCCTGCCCAGCTGTCTGTAGTTCCAGAAGTCATTATGCATGAGGTTATAGGAGCCAAGTAGCAGCTTCCTTGATTCTTCCCTGAAAACTTTTCCTTCCATCCTCTTTCTTTCTTAGATGTCCACATGGCCTCATTATGGGAGCCAGGACCCAGAAAATGAATCAGCAAAGGTGGATTGAGGTTTTCTAAATGTGGTAGTTGAATAGCAATGCTTAATACTGCCATAAACACAAGTGAACAGTTGAAAAATATTTATTTTCCTTCCCACCTGGAATATAATCTGGAGTTTCCATGATTATAATCATTATTTGGTTTAAGGTATTATCTCTAAAAAAACAAATTATACACTAATCACTACCTAGGTATTGGCAGCAAAAGATGACTAAGGAATTGTCTATTAGTATATAATGACATAATTCTTCAATAGAAACACACAAGTACTGAAAAAGATTGTCTCTTTAACCAATGGTGATGGGAAAACTGAAAGCTACGTGCAAAAGAATGAAACTGGACCATTTTCTTACACCATACACAAAACTAAACTCAAAATGGATTAAAGACCTAAATGTGAGACCTAAAACCACAAAAATACTAGAAGAAAGCACAAGCAGTAATATATGTGGTATTGGTCACAGCAACATCCTTCTAGATATGTCTCCTGAGGCAAGGGAAACAAAAGCAAAAGTCAGCTATTGGGACTATATCAAAATAAAAGACTTCTGCACAGTGAAGGAAATAATCAACAGAACTAATAGGTAACCTACAGAATGGGAGAAGATATTTGCCAACAACTCATCTGATAAAAGGTTGGTATCTAAAATATATGAAGAATTTATATAACTCAAGATCCCCCCCCCAAAAAAAACCCAAATAATCTAATTAAAAAATGGGCAGAAGACATGAACAGATATTTCTCCAAAGAAGACATACAGATGGCCAACAGACACATGAAAAGATGCTCAACATCATTCACCATCAGGGAAATGCAAATCAAAACTACAATGAGATATCACCTCACACCTGTCAGAATGGCTAAAATCAAAAACTCAAGAAACAAGTGTTGGTGAGCATGTGGAGAAAAATGAACCCTTGTGCACTGTTGGTGGGAATGAAAACCGGTGGAAAGCGTATGGAGATTACTTAAAAAATTAAAAATAGATCTAACCTAAAGAAAAAAATAACAGAACTACCCTATGATCAGTAATAGCACTATTGGGTATTTACCCAAAGAATACAAAAACCTGAATTCAAAAAGATATATATATATAAATATATACATACACACATACATTGCTCCATTTATTGCTGCATTATTTATAATAGCCAAATTATGGAATCAATCCAAGTATTCATCGAAAGATGAATGGATAAAGATGTAGTATATATGTACAATGGAATATTACTCAGACATAAAAAAGAATGAAATCTTGCTATTTGCAGCAACATGGATGGATCTAGAGGATATAATGCTAAGTAAAATAAATCAGAGAAAGACAAATATCATATGATTTCACTCAAATGTGGAATTTAATAAACAAAAAAAAAAGAGAGAAAAAAATAGAAAAGGAGTCAAACAAAAACAAACTCTTAACTATAGAGAACAAATTTCTAGTTACCAGAGGGGAGAAGGGGTGAAACAGGTAGGGGATTAAGAGTAAACTTACTGTGATAAGCACTGTTATGTATAGAATTGTTGAATCAATGTATTGTACTCCTGGAACTAATATAACACACTGTATATTAATTATACTTGTATTAAAATTTTTAAAAATACCTAAGTATAGAGCAAATGTTTAAAAAAAAAGAAATATACTTATTACTGAGAAATGGATAAGGATGGCTTTGCCCAGGCAAGAGAAGGAGTCGGTGAAATTAAGACTTGAGGAATTAGTGCATTTAGCATGTGGGGAGAGCAGCATGGTATTTCACAAAACAGAATGAAAAATACAACCTATGAAAATAATGGAGACAAGAGTGGAAGGCAAAGCCAGAATATGGAAGGGTGTGTATGATTCCATAAATAATCTAAATTATTTCCTGTAGTTTTAAGAATCTGGATTTTAAGTAAATGAATAGTGTGATTAGATTTTCAGCAACATGGCAGATAGATTTGAATGCTGAGGACTGAGACAGCAGTTAGGACATTGATGCAAAGAGCTTGTTGTAATGGAGAAGTACCAATGAAAGTGGAGAAGAAAGGCCACGAATAAGAGGTATTTAGGAAGGGAAAATTCTGTACCCAATTCTGATATGTCCATTTTTAACAAACCACCAAGCAAAACAACAACAACAACAACCCACTAAGCAATTCTCTGACCCAGATGGGTGTCTAATAATTCAATTCTGATACTATCTATCTGGAGATAGCATCAGATTTCACAAATTAAAGGCTCAGTGCCACAAGACTGCCCCAACCTCAGGTGCCAAACACAAGTCCAGGTTGTTACCTGTGTTTCTGACCAACTGGCTATAAATCAGAGGTTCCCACAACCCACTTCCTGAGTTTGATTAATTTGCTAAAGTGTCTCGCAGAACTCATGAAATCAGTTCACTCACTAGATTACCAGTTTATTATAAAGGATATTAGAGAATATAAACCAAAAATGAGATGAAGAGATACAGAAGACAAGGTCCAAATTAAGGAACTCGTTCTCTATAGAGATTAGGGCCCAAGAAAGCAGCATAAGGATGCATTTTGGTACACCAAGCTGAAAGTGCTCTGAACCCTGTCATTTTGGGTTTCTATGGAAGTTTCAATACATAGACATGATTGATCAAATCATTGGCCATGGGTTCAGTCTTCAGCTCTATGCCCTTTGTCAGGGACCAAGGGGGTGGGGTTGAAAGTTCCAACTCTCTAATCACAAGGTCAGTTCCCTGAGTCACCAGCCCTGTTCGTAGTTGTCCAAAAGTCACCTCATTAACATAAATTCAGGCGTGATTGAAAGGGGCTTGTTATGAATGTCAAAACACCTTTATTATTCTTCTCTTTTTTTTTAATTTTAAAAAAGAAAGTACATGAGGTCATGAGCCAGGGTGAAGGGCAGAGGGGGAGGGGAGAGAGAAAGAGAGAGAGAGAGAGAATCCTAAGCTCACAGTGAGTGTGGAGCCTGATGTGGGGCTCGATCCCACAACCCTGGGATCATGACCTAAGCTGAAATCAAGAATTGGACGCTCAACCAATTGAGGCACCCAGGCATCCCAACACCTTTATCATTATTATCACTTAACAAATCCCAACAGTTAGGAGCTCTGTGCTAGAAACAAGGAAGAAGCCCAAACATATATTTCTTATTATAAATCATAATATCACAGGAGGAGTATACATTTGTTTAGGGCAGGATTTTTCTTTTGAAGAACATCCATGACATAATATGAGGGACATATGCATTGGATAGGTTACCTATCAAATTGCAGAAATTAAAGAAATATAGCAGTTGGGGCACCTGGGTGGCTCAGTCGGTTAAGCATCCAACTTCAGCTCAGGTCATGAACTCACAGTTCATGAGTTCAAGCCCCGCATCGGGCTCTGTTCCCCAATGTGACAATTCGGAGCCTGGAGCCCACTTTGGATTCTGCATCTCCCTCTCTTTATGCCCCTTCCCTGCTTGCATGCACTCTGTCTCTCAAAAATAAATAAACATTTTAAAAATTAAAAAAAAGAAATATAGCAGCTGGTCAGGTAAATTTAAAGGGCAAGATTATAATCTAGGACTTTCTCATGGAAGAGAAGAGACACCTGATTTGAGTCTGCTGGGAAAGCAGTAAGGGTATCAAATTCACAGCAACGTGCAAGGAAATCCAGGTGTGAAAAACATCTGTTTCCCAACTGCTATACTAAGAATTTCTCATATTATAATAATAGATTTCTCAGATAAATGACACTTTTATTATTAAATTTTTAATTTTTGATTTAATAGCTAATGGTTCACCTTATTGTGGCCTTTTTACAACAGTTTGGGAAAAAAGTGAAGATAATTCTTATCAAGACCATTTTCCTCCCAAATTGAGTATGTAGCATTGTGCTAGGGATATATAAAGAGAACATCAGTATTCTTAAGGAATATTTCCATCAGAATTTAGGCAGTGAATAATTTTAAGTATTATTTCTTAATGTTTATTTATTTTTAGAGACAGAGACAGAGAGAGCGGGTGAGGGGCAGAGAGAAGGAGAGACAGAATCTGAAGCAGGCTTCAGGCTCTGAGCCGTCAGCACAGAGCCCGACTCAAGGCTCGAACCCACAAACTATGAGATCATCACCTGAGCTGAAATTGGACGCTCAACTGACTGAGCCACCCAGAAATCCCTTAAGCATTATTTTCTATCGAAATTACACAGAGAAGTTATTGATGAGAACACACAGTACACATAAAACAGAGGACATGGAATTAATTTAGTGTGAGGAGTTAATTCTCAATGTTACATGCCTTCTCCACTGCAGGGAACACTTGAGTGAAACATTTCAAACAATTTCCATCAAGATATTTTCCAAATGTGGGGCACCTGGGTGACTCAGTCGGTTGAGCATCTGACTTGGCTCATGAGCAGTTCATGTGTTTGAGCCCCGCGTTGGACTCTGTGCTGACAGCGTGGAGACTGGAGCCTGCTTCGGATTCTGTGTCTCCCTCTCTCTCTGACCCTCTCCTGTTGTCTCTCTCTCTCTCAAAAATAAATGATTAAAAATTTTTTTTGAAAAGGTATTTTCCAAATGTTACTTTAGGTTTCTAGCTGAAAATGAAAGTATTTGAATATAATTATGGCTAATCAAATCAAAAGAATGAAATTGGTAACTAATGTGCTATTTTGTCTTATTCCAGTATCTCTAACAGGACTCAGCAAATAATGCCCCTCATCTTTCTCATAACCAAATGTACTCATGGTGGTGTTGGTAGGCAAAAGAAAAAGATGACCTTTGGATTAAGATTGAAATTGTTGGGGAAAGCTTTCTGTTTTTAATGCAGTGAGGTTATCTCAGCCCACAAAACCCCATTATTTGAAGTTTTATTTAGTTTACTAAGAATATACTTTTCTTTTTTAAATAATTTTTTATTAAGTTTATTTTATTTTGAGAGAAAGTGTGTGAGTGAGGGAGGGGCAGAGAGAGAGGGAGAGAGAATTCCAAGCAGGCTCCACAATGTCAGCACAGAGCTTGATGTGGGGCTCAAATTCACAAACCACGAGATCATGACCTGAGCTGAAATCAAGAGCCAGATGTTCGACTGACTGAGCTACCCAGGTGCCCCAAGAATATAGCTTTCTTAATATGATACTTGATTTCATTTCAGCAATGCTTTCACACTAACATAGTAGCATCACTGTAGGTATTTGCACATAGAGATAAAACGCTTCTTTTCATTCCCACACCATACTTCCATTTCAGAACCTCATTAATTCTTGTTTTACTTACTACAATAACCTCTTGACTGGTCTCTTTGCCTTTAATCTTTCCTGACTTGAATCCATCATTCTCCCTGTCTAATCTTCCCTTAGTACCATTCCACTCTCATCACTACCCTTCTCAAAAAGCTTCAATAACTCTTGACTCCTAATCTCAAAAAATATTTTAAAGATCAATTATTTCTAGCATTTTGGGTTTCTGCACCAATAAACCTGCTAATCTGCTGAAAGTTATCGGCCCTCTCCCAACAAAACTGTGACTGTATCTATATCTACACCAATGTTCTAGGGGCACCTGGGTGGCTCAATTAGGCACCTGACCGGCTCAGGTCACAATCTCACGGTTCACGAGTTTGAGCCCAGCATCGGGCTCTCTGCTGTCAGCACAGATCCTCTGCCCCCCCTCTCTTTATGCATCCCCCTCACTTGCATGCACACATGTGTTCTCTCTAAAAACTAAACAAACATTTAAAAATGTTCTATATAATGTTCAGCTAATTCACAGATGCTTTGAAATACCTAGGAATAAGAATCTCTGTCGTTCATTCATTCCACAAATATTAGTGGGCTTTTACTACATGCCAGTCACTGTTTTAGGTGCTAAGGATAAAGTAGTGAGCAAAACGGATAAAAATTCCTTCCCTCATTTGGCATATGTTCTAGATAATAAAGAAGATAAATAAGTAAAATGTAAAGTATGCCAGACCATGACGGGTGGTAAGGAGAAAATAGAAATCCAAGAGGTGGGATATAAAAGGCTAAAGGGAATGTGTGAAATTGAATAGTTTAACCAGGGAAGCCCTCACTGAGAAAGTGGTTTCTGTGCAAAAGCCTGAAGGAAGTGAATGAAAAAGTCATATGACTATTTGGGAATAGTATACAGGCATTAAAATTAGCAAGTGCAGAGGCCTGTGAAGTAAGCATGCTTGGCAATTTTGAAGCAGTAAAAAGACCATCAGAGCTACAATGAAAAGAAGGAGAAAGTGAGTAGTTATAAATGAAGTCAGAGAGTAACATGCAACTAGATACATAGGGCCTTATAAGTCATAATAAGTACCATGGTGTTTATTCTGAGATGTCAGACTGCAAGGTATATTCCTCCAGACTGTTCAGTCTGGTTTTAACCAAATTTTTGTCTTTAACTGTGACTACTCTCCAAACCATGTAACATAATTTTATTTAATACTCACAGTATAAAGTTTAAATATGTATGTATAGACACACACATTTGTATGTATATATGTACACACATACATACATACACATATTTTTAAAGTGACTGTAGATATGCATATAAAAATATTTTTTCTGACATCCATAGTTAGTAATTAGCTCATGCAAACTAAAATTTCAAAATTAACATGTGCCAAAGTAACACTTGATTTTTATGGCTTCTAAATTATATATATGTTTAAGAAAATAATATTTGCCACACTGTTACCAACGTAGAAATAAATCATATCCGAAAATTCATGTTCCCATAACTATGGAAGAAAAGTTGTTTCTTATAGAAAACATTAATTTTCAGCAACCTATCCAACCATATAGTGTTATACAACCATTAAACAAAGATTTCATGCTTCTTCAAGTATTTTTTAATCATCTATGATCTTCCAGGCACTTTGCTAGGGACTTGAAGATACAATAGTATGTCAATTAGATTTTGCTGCATAATGAAGTATACAAAAACTTAATGGTCTTTATTCTTTTTGATGAACCTGTGGATCCTTTGGGCAGTTCTGATATGAACGAGCTTGGGTGATCTCTGTGGTCAAGTAGTGTCTCTGTTGAGGTTTAGGATGACCTCGTGAACATGTGTGGCCACTGGCCATGTACTTGACCTTTAGAACCACATCTGAGATAACTCCTCTTAACTCTCTGTGATCACATCTTTGAGAAGGCTTATCTGGACTTCTTTACAGGGGTCAATTACAGTGATTCCAGGAGCAGCAAAGAGAGGAAACCCCACAGTGAAGTGCTTTTCAAGCCTCTGCTCAAGTGATATTTGCTACTGTATTGGCCAACACAAATCATATGGCCAAGCCCAGAGTCAGGGTGAGAAGAGACCGTTGGGGGCCATTGCTGCAATAGTTCACCATAAATGGTGTGCATTGTTGGAGATGACAATTATGGCAAACCCTCACTTACAGCTGTAACAACTAGACATTTAATATTGAAATATACATGGCTTGCATTTTGAAGGAAAAAAAGAGACAAATTAAACTTTATAAAACATTTTTTTAAACAAAGTTATTTTTCAGATAAACATGCTACTAAGAATAGCTTCTGTTTATTGACTACAAGGTGCTTGACACACATTTTCTAATTTCATATTTACAGAAAATCTACCACATAGCAATTATTACTACTTTTGCATAGAAAGTAATTTGAGGGTCACGGGGTTAAGTTACTTGTCCAAAGTTGCATAGTTCTATCATGAAATTAGGATGTAAACCAAGGACCTACTGAATACAAAGTCTCTGTTCTTTTCTCTCTCTCTCCCTCTGTATTAGGAAGAGTTTGGGCTATAAATCCAGAAACAGGATCATTTTGACTACACAGACTGTAATCATGTAATCAACATTTTACTTCCTAAATTTCTCTGCACTCATTCCTCTACTCTCCATCTTGCCCACTAGCTCCTTAGTCCAAGATGAGATCTTTTACCTGAATTATTACAGCAAGGAACACCAGAGGCATTTTTTAAACATTTAAATCTGCTCATGTTCCCTTTCTTATGACTTTTTAAGGGCTCCAGAACCCCTATTTCTTTTGCTGTATCTCAGTTACAAAAATGTCACAAGACTCTGCAAGGTCTGGCCTCTAACCACTACCTCTCTAACCTTCATACTCCAGACACAAGCCTTCCTTCAGCAATCAATAAATCAGTCAATTCCATCAATGAATATTTTCTGAATGACTATCATGTATCTGTCCATGGTTTTTGGTATACATCAGCAAACCAACAGACAAAAACTGCTGCCATCAACAGAGCTTATGTTCTAGTTGAGGGGTCATAGATACATGATAAACATTGTATTTAAATAAATTCTAAATATCGTGGAAAAAATGATGTCTTAAAGGGAAAAGAAAAAAGAGTAATAAAGCCAGATAAAGCAGTACCAGAAAATGGATTAGAACTGGATGTATTATTATGGAAAGTAGACTGCACTGAGAATGTAGATATGATGTATGTGAAGGAACTGGCTAAGGAGATACCTGGTGGAAGATGGCTGAAGCGGTAAGGTGGTAGGAAGCCCAGCATGCTCAGAGAATGACGGAGGTCAGACAGTGTGATTGACACTGAGTGATGAGGAGGAGAGCTGTCAAGAAATGTCAGAGAAATAATGGAGGCTGCAGACTAGGCCCTTGTTTATGCTTATGCAGTCTATTTCTACTTCCATCCAGCTCTCAGTTCAAGTTCACTTTTGCTGGGAAATCATCTTGATTAAGTCAAGGAGGTCATCCCTACTGTCAGTTCCTACAGCACCGTATATTTCTCTTGTTATCTACTGCAGTTGTGTTTCACATTATTGGCATTCTAATTTTGTAATATTCTGACTTTCCACAAGGCTATAAACTCCATGAGGACTAGGCCTGTTTCTTTTCTTTTTTTAAATTAATTTATTTATTTTGAGAGAGACATGAGTGGGAGAGGGGCAGAGAGAGGAGAGAGAGAGAATGCCAAGCAGGTTCCACACTGTCAGCACAGAGCCCCACACGGGGCTTGAACCCATGAAGCCGTGAGATTATGACCTGAGCCAAAACCAAGAGTCAGACATCTGACCCACTGAGCCAACCAGACGCCCCAAGGACTAGGGCTATTTCTATTCGTGCCTACCACAAACTCCATAGTACATAACACCCTGTCAAAAACTTAGTAGATGTGCAATAAATGGCACTGAGATAGTCAGTAGATGAAACACATATTAAGCACCTAATATGGAATGACATAGCATAGTGATTTTAACAAATCACTACCATTTTCCAGGCCTCTATTTTTTCCATGTTAAATGGGAACATGCATTGAACTATCTCCAAGATCAAGAATCTCATGATTTTGTGAGAAAAATTTATTTATCTTCTAATATATTAAGTATTTAATATATTGCTAGTTGTTCTAAGGTACTTACAAAAGATATTATTTAGGGACACCTGGGTGGGTCAGTCGGTTAAGCCCCCAACTCCTGGTTTCAGCTCAGGTCATGATCTCACAGTTGATGGGATCAAGCCCCACATCAGGTTCTGCACTGAAAGCATAGAACCTGTTTGGGATTCTCTCTCTCTCCCTCTCTTTCTCTGCCCCTCCCCCACTTGCATGTGCACTCTCTTGCTCTCTGTCTTTCTCTCTCAAAATAAACAAATATCGGGGCGCCTGGGTGGCGCAGTCGGTTAAGCGTCCGACTTCAGCCAGGTCACGATCTCGCGGTCCGTGAGTTCGAGCCCCGCGTCAGGCTCTGGGCTGATGGCTCGGAGCCTGGAGCCTGTTTCCGATTCTGTGTCTCCCTCTCTCTCTGCCCCTCCCCCGTTCATGCTCTGTCTCTCTCTGTCCCAAAAATAAATAAACGTTGAAAAAAAAAAAATTTAAAAAAAAAAAATAAATAAATAAACAAATATTTTTTAAAAAGATATTATTTATAGGGGCACCTGGGTGGCTCAGTCGGTTGAGCGTCCGACTTCAGCTCAGGTCACGATCTCGCGGTCTGTGAGTTCAAGCCCCGCGTCAGGCTCTGGGCTGATGGCTCGGATCCTGGAGTCTGCTTCCGATTCTGTGTCTCCCTCTCTCTCTGCCCCTCCTGCGTTCATGCTCTGTCTCTGTCTCAAAAATAAATAAACGTTAAAAAATTTAAAAAAAATAAATAAAAATAAATAAAAAGATATTATTTATAAGTACTCTTTATTATGTGCCAAATTGTGCTCCTTCCAAATTTTTTATGTGGAAGTCATAACCATCAGTACCTCAGAATGTGACTGTATTTGGAGACAGTCTTAAAGAGCTAATTAAGGTAAAATGAGGTAATATGGGTGAACCCTAAATCAATGTAACTCGTGTCCTTATAAAAAAGAGATTAAGACACAGACAACATAGATCAAGGAATGACCATGTGAAGACACAGCAAGAAAGCTACATTTACAAGACAAGGAAAAAGACCTCAGAAAAGACCAAAGCTGCCAGTATCTTGACCTGGACTTCTAGCCTCCAGAACTGTGAGAAAATAAATTTCTATTCTTTAAGCCACCCAGTTGATGGTATTTTTTAATGATGACCCCAGCAAACTAATATGCACTTGAAAAAAATGTTTTTGGAGCGCCTGGGTGGCTCAGTGGGTTAAGCGTCCAACTTCGGCCCAGGTCATGATCTCATGGTTAGTGAGTTCGAGCCCTACATCAGGTTCTCCAAGCTAACAGCTTGGAGCCTGGAGCCCACTTTGGATTCTGTGTCTCCTTCTCTCTGCCCCTCCCCAGCTCATGCTCCCACTCTGTCTCTGTCAAAAATAAGTAAACTTAAAAAAAAGGGTTTTTCTAATGTTTTGTTAGGGGGCACCTGGCTGGTTCAGTGGGTACAGCTTGGAACTCTTGATCTTGGGGTCATGAATTCAAGCCCCACGTTAGGCATGGAGCCTACTTTAAAAAAAATGTTTGTTAAAGTTCATTCATTCTCACTTGTGCTTTACAGTGCTGTCTGATCTTCATTTGCCATACCCATGTTCCAACCATATTACTATTTTAGATATCAACTAAAAGAGCACTTTTTGAGAATCAGTGTTCTATCAGTGGGGAATATGAAGCCAGCAAAATTAGTGGTTTTCCTAAGATTTCTGAGTCTGCCAGATTTTCTCTATGCATTACTACTTGCCAGGTGAACTGTCCATTCTCATGACTCTCCTGGACAGTCTTTGGGAGAATGAGTTCACAGGTCCTTACTGCTTTATAAATACATTTTGTACAAGCAACTTATGAGAAATAAAAAATTTCAAATGCATCTGTAATCATTTTATATTTTTAATATCCTCAGTACGAGGTAATGCAAAGATGGGATTCCACTCTCTTTACGAATCCAGCAATAATCCTCCACAGTGCAGTTTATCACAATACCATTTGTTTGAAATAATTTAAATCTTGTATTTCGAATTTCTCTTATAGTTGGAAATATCTTAACAAACCAATTTGTTCAAAATGAATTGAAGATTATTCTTTCACAGTCACTATTCTCATTTTATATTTTTATCTGAAAATATTAAATAGGATGAATTATTTTGAGCCCTAAAATAAAATGTTGTTCTTTTTGAATTACATTGCATACATAGATTATTATGAATAAACTAAGTGTTTACTGACATTAATATGACTAAAAATTAAGATTTGTTTTGGAAATAGTTTAAAACATTATTTCTATTTCAATATATGACTACTAAGATTCTAAATAGAATCTATTTCACTCCCTTTATGATTAGAATTAAAGATTTTACCAATATCACTAATTGTTAGCACATTGGTAATAGCTTCTATTTAAAAGGAAGTAATCACTTTTTCTCAGTTGACAGGATTTGGAATGTATTTGGGCTGAACTGCCTGGCAAATGCATGTAGTAGTATTAATCTATATCTGGTTCTATGTTTGTAAAGGAATGGTTTTCATTACTACCCTGTAGAATCACCCCTGATCAGTGTGTAAAATGGCATCCAGATCAGTCTTCAAGGTTAGTTACTATGAAAACTAGTTTTTGCCACTCATCTCTTACCTTACTGAAAATGTAGTTTCCATTTCTAAAATATGCTTAAATATGTTTTATTCTTGTTGTACTTCTAAGGATATCAATAAAGTCAAAATATTTCTAATCTATAACATCTTTGTGTTTAATAGTGACATTACTAAAAAACACACTTATATGGAAGATTAATTCCATTAGCCAATGGAAATTTGTTACTGCTGTACTTGTTATAGATTAATATCTCCTTTATAGCAATAATTTATATTCATTTAACTCAAACTATTATGATATCCTAGGTTGCATATTGACTTTGAGGGAAGAATATTTTATCCAGGTTTATCCTTAGGATACATTTCCTCTTTGCCATTTTGAGAAAGCTTTGATTGTGGCCAGGTCCCTTTAATACAAAAAGAAACTGGGGTGCCTGGATGGCTCAGGTGGTTAAGCATTGACTGTTGATTTCAGCTCAGGTCATGATTTCAAGGTTCGTGGGATTGAGTACCACACTGGGCCTGGGTGGATGGCACAGGGCCTGCTTGGGATTCTCTGTCTCCCTCTCTCTCTGCCCTTCCCACACTCTGTGGGTGCTCTCTCTCAAAATAAGTAAATAAACATTTAAAATATACAAAAAGAAAATGATAAAATTCATGGTTTACCAACTACAAAAGAATGAAAAACTTGCACTAAAGGAGAACATTTTCAAACATCCAAGGGATAAAGAAAATGATTAGATTGACTCAAATTTAGCAGCCAGAAACTGAAAGTGAAGGCATTTATGTTTATTTTATGTTTTCCCAACATCTTCTCTGACTTTTTCCGGTAAGAACAGCTAAGTTTCACTTCAAGGATTTGGTACAACTGAATTGTGTATGATCTTGGTAAGACTTTAAATCAAGCCAAAGTATGGGCACTTAACCCAAATAGGTGAATCAGACTTTCTGCTTACTTGTGAATATCTCAAGCCATTAAATATTGAGAGGAAAATCTCAAGAACAGACAGGAACACATAATTTATAATCCAGATGCCATGAAAAGTAAATAGTAGGGGTAATGCCATAGACTGAATGTATGCCCCAAAATTCATATATGTAAACCTAATCTCCAATGTGATAGTATTGTCAAGTGGTACCTTTGGGAGATGATTGTGTCATGAGGATAGAATCTTTATAAGGATTGGTGCTCTTATAAAAGAGACCCTTGTTCCTGCAGACATGTGAAGACATAGTGAGAAAATGACCACATATGTACCGAGAAGCAAGCTCTCACCAGGCATTAAATCTGCCGACACTGTGAGCTTGGATTTCCCAGCCTCCGGAACTGTGAGAAATGTTTGTTGCAAATAAGCCACCAAGTCTATGATATTTTTGTTTTAGTAGCCCAGACAGACCAAGATAGATGGATGAACTCTGATTGTAGAATTCATTAAGTATCTAATTAGAGCATTATGGATGAGAATGTAGTACAGTATGAACTTCATTTTATTTCTTCTCAGGGGAGGGAAGATTTTCTTGAATTGCGAGGAAATAGAGCCTCAAATTAAGAGCAGAAAGTTTGGGACCATCTCTGGCACTGTACCACTAGTGGCAATCAGCTACTTCCTCCTGGGCCCATCCTCCCACCCACAGCTGTCCAAACGTATTAAATAGAGAAATGTGCACCTGTTAGGGAACAAGGTGGTGGGTGCATGGACAAAGATAAAGCTAGACTGGGAGAGAGTGTGATCAAGTCATTGTTTGAAAACTCTGAAAGAAATATTGTAGGGACCAATGCAGGACCAAATTGGAGGCTTTTAGAAAGAATTGCTGTTTTCATCAAAATCTACAGAACTTGCGTTCAAAATTCTCTAATAGTTTGAATATTTATCTACCAAACAGAAGCGTATTGTAAAAATAGATCTGCCTGAATGCATAGGTTATGATTTTTTTCCATTACATGCAGCTTCTTGGTAAAATTAATTTAATTTTTAAAAATTAAAAATCATCTCTGATTCAAAAGACAAATATCATGACTTCACTCATATGTGGAATTTAAGGTACAAAACAGATGAACATAGGGACAGGAAGCAAAAACAATACAAAAACAGGGAAGGGGAGAAAACACAAGAGACTCTTAGATATAGAAAACAAACTGAGGGTTGCTGGAGGGGTCATGGGTGGGAGGATGGGCTAAACAGGCAAGGGGAATTAAAGGGGACACTCGTTGGGATGAACACCGGGTGTTATATGTAGAAGAGGAATCACAGGATTCTACTCCTGAAATTATTATTGTACTATATGCTAACTAACTTGGATGTAAATTAAAAAGTAAATTAAAAAAATAAAGAATCCATAAAAAAATAAAATATTAAAAAATAAAATAAAATACAAACAGGCTTATTTATAAATGTTGAAAAGCTAAAATGTATATGGAAATGTCATGTACTTAAAATAGCTAAAGCAATGTTGAAAAGACTAATAAAGTTTTAGAACTTAAAAAAAATCATCTCTTAATTATAGAAGCTCACATTACTTGAACATTATAGTTTTTAAGAAACATGAAAATCACTAACAATGAGTATTGTGATAACTATCTACTCTGGATTTCACTAGGAAATTCATAGGAATTCAAATTCACTACTGAATTTCATAGGAAACCAAAATAACCTAAACAATGAAAAAAATGGAAATAAAACCAGAATCCTTAATTTTAATAAAGCATGAAACTGTCTGTAATATTCCAATATTCCAATGGCCAGCTGTGGTTCACTTCTTGGATATTTGAAGTAAGATTAAAAAGCAGTTATATTGGGGTGCCTAGGTGGCTCAGTCAGTGAAGCGCCAGACTCTGGCTCAAGTCATGATCTCAGGGTTTGTAGTTCCAGCCCTGCGTTGGGCTCTGCGCTGACAGCCCAGAGCCTAGAGCCTAGACACAGATTCTGTGTCTCCCTCTCTCTCTCTCTCTGCCCCTCCGCCACTCATGCTAAGTCTCTCTCAAAAATAAACATTAAAAAAAAAAAAAAGGCAGTCACATCGTCCTCACAACTAGCAAAATTTTCACTGGCAGTAAGACTTGGTCAGCTTCGTCCCTCTGAAAGTATAGTACTACAGAGCGTGCCTCCCCATCCAAATTCTTCCTAAGAAATGACTGTCCCAAGAGGAAGCCTAACTCTGTTCCAGAAACTTCAGCCCCGTATATATGTTATTAAGTGGGAGGCTTATACTTGTGTTTTTGTTTTTCAATTCCACATAGTAGCTAGTATTTCCCTTTACCTTAGTGTTACTTAGATTTTACCACAGTTGAGGATTCATTGCAAACCGCATGGATCTTTCACAAGTGTGAAAATCTGATCATGTTTCAGTTAGGCATCTCTGCTGTTAATAGGTTTCACACATTGTTTCAGATTTTACTTTCACCCTTTCCAACATCTTCACAAAGGATGAATACCAAGAGTTAAATCTGTAGTTGTCTTCTTTTATGCTTGTGCCTCATAACACTAAGCTGTCACTCCTTAAGTTCCCATTCCTTTTATTTGGCTCATAGCTTGACCGTATTTTGTTATATTTATCAGAGCTCAGACTCCCTCCACACGCTCTTCTTCTCTGATCCAACCGTGTTGTACTTCTTGTTGAACTTCCTCATTTCAAGACACTATTATATCTTGCAGCCCTACTGTTTCATCTGGCAAATATCCCATTATGATTTTATACTTATCAATTATGACATGCTCCTTTGTTCTGGAGATTTTGTTTATTATGTGTACATTTTCCACAAATATTAAAATAATTGTAAATTATTTTAACGTTACTTTTTGAAGACATTTTTTTAAGGAAATAGAAACATGAAACCTGAATAGGCTGGTTGTCTTTTAAAGGTGCTAGGCCAAGAAGAAACAAACCACTGTTGAACATCAGTATTACTGTCTCCTACACTCTCATTCATTGACTACTAATGTGGTCATATAGTAAACTAGATATATTTCTGTAAAATAGAGTTCATTATTTTCTCTCAGAAAATTTCATCTAATGGCCAAAATTTAACTACAGCTATAACTGACAAGGACAAATATTCAATGGCACTAAGAAAATCTGCAAGTGAAAATGAAAAAAAAAATTAATTAAAATATGATAAATGGATTGTCAACTAATTTCCTTTGATTTTTCAAACTGTTTGATGCTGAAAATTAAGTTGAGGAGGGTTTGTTTTTCTTTTTAAAAAGGGTGGAGAGCATCTGGGTGGCTCAGTCAGTTAAGCGTCCAACTTTGGCTCAGGTAAT